>NW_028318500.1:3582500-4224000 GCF_062004578.1 Staurois parvus | reverse complement strand
ACTTCAAAAACTCGCCATGCCTCTTATGAAGTACATCGGACTGTCTACTCTGCAAAAAGGGGTCATTTGGGGGATATATGTACTGTTCTGACATTCTTGGACCTCAAGAAATTAGATTGGCCGTCAGTACTTCAGGATTGATCAATATTCAGATCTATACCATAGTTTGTGAACTCTATAACTTTCCTACAAACTAAAAAATACATCCTAATTTGGGTTATTTTCACCAAGGACATGTAGCAGAATACATCTTGGCCTAAATTTATGAAGAACAATTATTTATTTGCAAACTTTTATAACAGAAACAAAGAAAAACCTGGTTTTTAAATTTTCATTTTTTTTGATAATTTAGCAAAAAATAAAAACCCCAGCGGTGATTAAATACCACCAAAAGAAAGCTCTAGTTGTGTGAAGAAAATGATAAAATTTTAGTTTGGGTACAGTGTTGTATGACCGCGCAATTGTCATTCAAAGTGTGAGAGCGCTGAAACCTGAAAAATGGCCTGGGCAGGAAGGTGTAAAATTGCCCGGTATTGAATTGGTTAAGGAACCAGTACCTGATGATGTCCTTAACAACCAGCTATTCACCAATATGCACTTTATTGCAACACATTTAACACACACCATGCGTTTTTAAACAAATAAACAGTGTGTTTTTGAAGCACTGCGATGTGAAAGCAGCCTTAGATTTCATGTTTTTTCTTTTACCTGTTCACCTGCTGATCCCACCAGTAAAACACTTCCTGTCTACCATTGTGTAGAAAAAGAGGAGGTGGTCTGTGAAGTTATATTAAATCACATTTATAACAAAAACACTGATAGGCAGGTTTCATGACCGAGGAGAAGCTCTGAGTCTCTTCTGCCATCATTGTTTCCCCCGCCTGTCATGTACAAGGAGTCGCACAGGTCAGCATATATTTACAGCTCCCGCCATGTGCCGTGGTGATGTGACTCCCAGATGCATGTGCAGGAGTAGGCAAATTCCTCCTATTTGTCCTTTTTACCATTATCATCAAATGTGAAATTAAAAGAAAATCTCACATTTTGGGTTATTCCCAGAAAAGAGATGGAGGGAAAATATTCCAATGGGGCACTAGTTCTAGTTACCTTGAGGACCCCAAAGGATTTCCTTAATTTGTAGGAATTTTCTTCACTTCCTGTTTTGGCTATGGGACAGGAAGTGAAGGTAAATCTACCCAATGGGACATAGCTGGCAAAAACTAAAACTGACAGGGGTTATAACCCTCCCTTACTCTATCCAAAATGGGGAAAAGTGGTGTTGCCTATACTACTTTATTCCCCAAGAGCAAGAAATGAAAATATTTTTTTCAGTCTTAGCAGGATCATTATGGAGCGTCGCATGTGGTCACCATAGTAAGGGCCCAGGAAATGGCAGAAGTTAGGACTTTCCATGGCAAGGAGGAAGGTGATGTTCATTGTTTTCCAGTCAGAGGGATGCCACTTGGAGTGTTAAAGAAATGTTTTGTCTCCTTCTGTAACTTTTAGCTTTGCAGGGTCCAGCATGGCATGAGAATGTTGGAACTGGCAAAGTCTCCTTTTACTTTCCACAATTTGATTTCTCTGCCATGGAACTGCAGAGAAGTCAGGATAAAAGGAGACGTTAGATCAATTAATTTCTACGCTGTCATTACTGTGGGACAGGTTACAGATAATGAATAATTATACAATGTAGTGTGCAACTAAAAATACATTCAAATCAATACATGTCTACCAGAAAGCCGGCACCAACTGTGTATTGCTATCAGTTCATAACAAACAACAATAAAAAAATGTGCAATGCTACTTCTTAAATTTAATTTGTGACATGTTCAGCACAAAGGTACAATAAGTGACATAATCCTCATAAAGACTAGGGAATTGGGGGGACACATGAAGAGATACTGATGTGGTGGATTATATATCATTATTACTGGTGAGCTCATGCAAAGCTGTGGTGTGGCGCCATCTTCTGGTTATAATAGATATTGCAAATTTTGACCCTATATCTGTTAAAATGATTGCAAAGCTTGAAGGTTTTTTACTTTCATGTATTCTATGCATGAAGGTGAAAAACCTTCTGTGTTGCTTTCCCCTCAACTCATGCTAATACTTACCTGAGCCCAATGGAGATTGAGCTCTGTGCACAGGAGAATCCGCTCTCCCAGGTCCCTCTTTCCTCATTGGCTGAGACACTGCAGCGGTCTCCCATTAGCTCCCACTGCTTTCAATCATGTCTAGTGAGGAGAGAGCAGGGGTGGAGATGAGCTGTCTCAGGAGCGAACATGCATGAGTGCCTCCAAAGCAAGTGACTTGCAATGGGAGCACTGAGCAGTGGGGAGGAGCCTGGAGTGCCAGTAGAGGACCCAAGAAGAGGAGAATCAGGGCTTCTCTGTGCAATACCATTGCACAGAGCAGGTAAGTATGACATAAATTAGTGTAATAACACCATAAACAGCGCTCACTGAGGAAGGGCGTGATCAGCAGTGACGTCACCACGTACACTGCGACCATGTGGCTGGACCATGGGACTGCTGCTACGAGATTTGTATTCTACAGAGCGGGTGGTGAAACGCACACTGAGTCTGCTAGCAGTTTCACTGCTATTTGCAGCTACAATTTATTACTAAATGCTTTTTGTACTTTTATACAATGTGAGTTTTAGTCCAAGGGGGGTGTTTGTTGGCAATAAATTTTCTAAACGTTTTTATGCTATGGCGAGCCTTCTTTCATTTACCCACATATGGAATTTGAATATCAGTTCCCTTGATGGAGCTTGAGTTGGATTAACCATTTGATGAGTGACCATTCTTACATCTAAGCCCATCTGGTCTAAATAGTCCCCACATCTATTGGTGTTTGATTCAATGCTGATTAATCACCAGCATCTGGTGAGTTTGCACTTTGATGGGGTGTTGAGCACATCAGAGATCACACTTTTGGTGGATATTCTTTGAAAGGAAGATTTGGACTTCGCTTTTTCTGATATGAACTGAATTTTGTCACTTTATGCACTTTTTTGATGGGAGTGTTATTTTTATTTGCAAATGTAATTATTTATATATAATTTATTTATGTATAGTTTCCACACTTAAAGCCAAGCTAACCTCACCTTTTTTTCAGTGGTACCCATCCCTTGCTGGAATCATTTCCTGGGTGCCGATCTTCGGCTGTCTTCATTGGCTTGCTCAGGATGACATCACTCCTACACATGTGCAGGAGGCTATCATCCTGGCACACAGGGATGAGGTCAGCAATGTTAGCTGAGCTACACATGCGCAGCTCAGTTTACATTGCTGGAGAATACAGCGAGCAGGTAGGTGTATTTTATTGCAGAAGAGACCTTGCATGTAATTCTGCAATAAAAAGCCTGTCTGCTTACGGTTTGCAGCAGCAAAACTTAACCACTTGCCCTCCAGAGGATTTATTCCCCTTCCTGACCAGGCCATATTTTGTGATACAGCGCTTCGTTACTTTAACTGACAATTGCGCGGTCAAATGGTGGTATATACTGTATACTGGAATGTTCATTTAAATTTTTTTTTTTTTTATACTAGTAATGGCGGTAATCAGCGACGGGACTTCGGCAGGCATTCTGACACTGGGTGGGATTTGACTGACTGCCACTGACATCCCCAGTGACACTAATACAGTGATCAGCACTAATAAAAAGCACTGACACTGTACTAATGATACTGGGCAGGAAAGGGTTAACTTTTGGGCAAGCAAAGGGTTAACTGAGTGCTGTATGTGTTTTACCATGTGTGCTCTTTTACCACAGAGACATGCTGCTTTATATTGTAATTCAAATCGTGTGTGTATATGTATATGTGTGTGTGTGTATATATATATGTGTATATATATATATATATATATATATATATATATATATATTTGCGCAGTTCTGCCACCCTGTAGCAGTACTTCTACTATAGGGTGGCGGGCAGGGGGTTAAAGTGGTTGCAAACCTCAGACATGAAATATGAACAGAGCATGTCCCTCTATATTGTGTACTTGTCTCAAGAGCATGAAGTGTCATTTCTGTCTGCTGCTTCATTCCTCTTCTATCAGCATGAATCACTTCTGATAAATTTTACTGACAGCCAAGAGAAAAATGGTGACGGGAGAGAGCCCTAACAGATTGACAGCCTCAGCTCTATTCCTGTGTGCTGGGGGGGAGGGAGGTGTGTGTATTTCTTCCAATCTGCTCTCAGGACTCTCCTTGCTGAGCTCTGCGCATTATAACTTCCGCTCTCCACCCACTTTTTTCTCAGACAAGCATTATGAATTTAGCACTTTGAATGGATGTAGAGAGAAGACTGCAGATTGACCGGTACAACCTATGTAGGAGGATTTGTTTCATCTGTGTATCACCTGAGACCTATCAAATCACTGGGTAAATGTAAGGACTTACAGCCACTTTAAGCTGGCCATACTTGGATTTAAATTTGAGCGGTTCAGCAGGGGCCAGCCCAGATTCAATCCATGTATGGGCAGTCTGATTCTACCCAAGTTGATCAGTCGATCGATTCGGGTACAACCAGCCTGTTGGATTTTTTTTTTACATTTCTTTTCTTCAGAATATGCCATGTGTTGCAGTTTTCATGTTGAAGATAGTTTGATGCAATATAATTTTTCTTCATCCAGGTTCATTATTAAGAGGTGAAACGTGTGGTAGCAGAGTCCATGAAGCTGTTGCGGGAATTCTGGAAGTTTCATCTCAGCAGCCCCTGGGAAGCAGTCCCAGTCCACCTGGAAGCACGAAGCTGGAGGTTGGAGATCAAAAGTGGAGGGGGGGGGCTGACACTGGACCATTGTATTGTGCTGTACATGTACATAAAATAAACTTTTTTTTTTTGTACAAGAAAATGTATGACTTCATGTGAAGACATCAGTGTACTAACCTACAAGGGGAATCTCTGACAAACTTGTATGCAGAGTCCAGTGGATGGATACTGTCCATGTCACTGCTTTGTATTGAACGTCTACATCTGATCAGTGTCAGTGCTGGTAATGGAGCATATACAGAAATAGTTTTACTTAGTCAAATACAATTATTCAAAAATAAGCTTGTATGATCAGGTGAAAATGTTTAGAGATTGGGTTTCATATAGTGTGTTCAGATTGGTGAGCTGTGCGTGGAGCCCATCATATATTTCCACTACCCTTCACATGTAGAGTACAGAAGTTGTTTGATGCTGTATTACTGCACAGATTTAGAAGAAATATACAAAGGACACCAAGATCCAAGAAGTAAGTACGCATGCCTCTTGTATTTGAAAATATTTTTATTTAGCCCAGTTTCAGCTTTAAAGTGGTTGCAATAGCCCCCAGCCCCCTCAATACTTAACCTGAGCCCCATCACGATCCAGCAATGTGAATGGCAGCCTCAGCTGTTCCAGGTCTCTGCCTCCTCCACTGGCTGAGACAACAATCACAGCCAGTCAAGCACTGAGGAGGGGTGGGGCCAAGCTGCGGCTTCATGAGTGAATGGACACACGGAGCAGCTGGTGCCCCTATAGCAAGCTGCTTGCTGTGGGGGCATCCGATAGGATGGAGGGGCCTGGAGAGCCTGAGGGGGACCCGAGAAGAGGAGGATCCAGACTGCTCTTTGCAAAACCACTGCAAGCAGAAGGTAAGACATGTTTGTTGTTTTCCAAAAAAAAAAAAAACCTTTAGAATCGCTTTAAATCTAATCCCAGACAATCCATATTTCTTTTCTGAGTGGTGAAGAGTTTGAGCTTCTGTCAAGTTTTTATTGCCATCTACACCCCTATTGAGGAGTTTTCCCCTCACATCCTGCCAGGACAATAAGTGATGGGAAATTTCTCTGATAGGGACACAGGCAAACAAGTTTCTAGTGGAGAAGGGCTGGAATGTCAGGAAATATTTGTATTGAGGTATGTTACTTCCTGTCCTAGTAAAATGCCCCCCTTTCAATTTCTTGTATGGATGTCACTGGTACAGGACTAGGGGAAAATCTCGCTAAAGGAGTCACAGAGAGAAACAAAATTTGAAGAAGCAAACTACCTCCCAATGTACCCAAGGTCCAGCATGTGGTATGTGGCTTCTACTACAGTGTATTTTTGGGTTTGCTAAAAATGGGCCACGTCTGCACGCTAAGGGATTGTTGCAGAATTCTAAATCCAGCAGCTTGGAGGAATCTTATTTGTTGGCTAAGTCTCCTGGGTTGTAGTATGCATTCTAAAGTCTTGCAGATAAAGAAGCCAGTGGAACAATACTGTGATAGACCTCCAAAGATGTCACAGTTCCCGTGTTTCAGTGCTTCTCACCTTTCTAGAAATGTAATATTCTAGAAATTGTGTACTTGCCTTTCTGTAATGTTTATTTTCAGGTACCTTTTCATTGTAGTATATAGATGGTCAGTCAACATAAATGTACAGCGCTACCGAAATAGTATAAAAAGTGTAGACAATAATCTATTCCATAAAGATATGCCCAGTATAATTAAAGTTAGTCCATATAAGATGAAAACCAGTGACAATCTTGGGGAAAAAAACAGTCCACCACCTTTGACAGAAGTTAAAGCTCTTCATAAAGTGTGTTCAGAGGGCCACCACTGCCTCCTTGTGAATTTCTATTTCAATGATTTTTATTAAATTTTTTAAACAGTATAAACAGAGGCAATAAAACACGCCCACGCAGGGGCTATCAATTGCACAGATAAACAAAATGCAAAATAAAAAAAAGGGAAAAACAGTGCTCTAATGCCAACAGGGCAAAAGGTACGCCCACGCAGGGGCTATCAATGGCACATAAGTTACAAAACATTAATATAACTGATTATAACAACTAAATGCAGTTGTCCAGTCATACCAAAAACAGAGAGAGAGAGAAAAAGGAAAAAAAAAAAAAAAAACGGGGGGGGCAAGGAGCAGGGATTCAAGAGCGCCAATACCGAACGCCATTACATCCCCAGACTAGCCGGGGGGAGTGAGGGAAGGGCATATTGCAACCACGGCTCCCATATTTTCAAAAATTTACGCTGGGAGTCGTTGCGGATACTCGACATCTGTTTGTTGAGCATCATAGTGGTCATACAATCCCGCACCCCCTGAAGAGGGACAAACGGACTCTTCCAGGCCTGAGTAATTGTTCTAGTGGCGGATAAAAACAGATAGGAAGCCAACTTCTGCTGGTGAGCCAAGAGGCCCGGTATGGGGCAATGAAGCAAAGCACACCGAGCATCCCGGCGTATGGAGAGATGGAACAAGGTAAAAAGGAGGCCAAATACACGAGACCAAAAATGAAACAGTCTCGGGCATGACCACCAGATATGCAATACATCACCACGATGGCCACAACCCCGAAAACATTGATCACTACAGGCAGGGTTAGCCCGGGCCAACCGAGCCGGAACCCAGTACCAAAGAAACAATACCTTATAGGCTGCCTCCAGTGTGGTCGTATTAAATGAGCATTTAGCTATGAGTGACCAGGCCTTATTCCAGTCCTCCGGATCCACAGCCACTCCCAGGTCGCGCTCCCACTGAACAACATATGAAAGAGAAGTATGTGACGAGTGTCTGTTCAGAGCTGCATAAAGAAGGGATATAAGGCCCGGAGCGCCCGGACGCTGTTGGCAAAGCTGTTCAAAGGCAGATTTCTGGTACGGGAAAGCAGAAGTACCCCGCAGCGAGAGCATCCAGTGTCGCAATTGAAGATATTGAAAAAATTCCGCCAGGGGGATATTCCGGGATTCCCGAAGAGAGTCCCAGGTGGGAAAGGACCGAAAAATCAAAAAGTGTCGCACCTGCGAAAAACCATTAGTCACCCACCAAGAAAACGCCCCTGGGTGATCCAAACCCGGCGGAAAAAGAGGGTTGTTAATAATTGGGAACAAAGGCAGAAAAGGTGACATCAGGCCACTAGAGTAACGTACCGAGTCCCAAACTTGTAGGCCATGAAGTAACATCGGACTCAGTGCCATAGGGCGCAGGGCAGAGGGTAGCCATAGAAGCGTCGACAGTGCGATAGGGGCACAATTAGGTAGTTCCAACAGGACCCAGAGGGGGACGTCGGAAGAGGCGTGCAACATAGACAGCGGGGCAATCTGGCTCGCTTGATAATACTTAGTCACATTAGGCACCCCAAGACCACCCTGAAGTCTATGGGCAAAAAGCGTACTTTTGGATACTCTGGGGTGCTTATCAGCCCAGATAAAATGCATTAACTTCGCCTGAAGCAACCGAAGAAAATGAGGGGGAACCCGCACCGGGAGTGTGCGAAAATAATACAACAATTTCGGCAAGATGGTCATTTTCACCGAATTAACCCGTCCTATCCAAGACAGGTGCGGAAATTGCCAAGAATGCATAAGAGAGGATAGAGAGCTAAGCAATGGATAATAATTCGCAGCAAACAAGGAGTCATAAGTGGGGGCCAAGCGAATGCCTAAGTATTCAAGAGAAGAGGAAGCCCATGTGTAAGGCAAGTGGGATTGTAGGCGCGAAACCAAATCTGAAGCCAAAGTAATATTGAGGGCGACAGTCTTATCCAAGTTGATACGGAGACCCGAAATCAAGGAGAAGCGCTCAAGAACCTGTTGCAAATTAGGAAGCGTCGTCAGGGGGTTAGTAAGAGTCAGGAGGGCATCATCCGCAAAAAGGTTCAGTTTGAATTCCTGTCCCACGTAAGTAACCCCCGATACATTGCAATCGGTCCGAAGCGCTAAAGCCAGCGGCTCAAGCGCCAGGACAAAGAGCGCTGGGGACAGGGGGCAACCCTGCCTCGTCCCTCGCCCAATAGGAAAGGGATCTGAAAAATACCCAGTGTATTTGACGGAGGCCGAAGGAGAAGAATACAAGGCCTGAATCCAAGAAAGAATAGAATCCCCAAAACCCCAACGAGACAGCACAAACCGCAGATATTCCCAGGATAGAGAATCAAAGGCTTTATGTATGTCTAAAGACAGTAAGAATCCCGTGATTTTCCGCTGTTGCAGAAAATGTATAAGATGGACCACCTTTCCTTGTGAATTTCAAACTCACTGGATATGCTGGCTGCCATCTAACAGCAAAAACGCCCATGTGTTATAACCACAAACAGCCAAAGTGAATGAGATGCTGCCAATTGTTGCGTACAAATTCGCCTCACGGTGGAACCAGGGCTGCGATAAATAAAGCTCCCCAGGAGCCAAACCAATCTCCAATAGTGTAGTATTTGTTAAAATGAATATAAAACCATTCAAACAAGACAAAAAACAATGTATGTAGCTTACATATGTGGCCACTGCCTACCCAGGACACTCCTTCGCACTGACGTCATGCCGCTGTACATCCTGGGTCGGCTCTCTGCCTATTAATTATGACTCCTAAACCAATTGAATGGTTTAATCTCACTATCCATTCATGTGACACCAGAACATAAAAAAATGGAAACAAGCCACTAGAACAAGGTGACACAAAACGGCAATGTAGACCTCAGTTTTTCTACCCCTTTACTTTGCTACCTACACTACCCCACTATGCAAAACTACAAATCTTAAAATGAAATCTGATCTGTGATCATGTGCTGTATATTTCAGCTCTCACACTGACAGAAAAGTCTAATCAAGTTTTGCGTGCCTTTCTATGTTTGTTTCCTTAGTACATCACTGCTTATGGCAATACTCAGTCCTCACTGGTCTGTACTTGAGGGGGCTAGCCTGTAGTGTGACCTTTGAGTACTGAACTCTGCCTTGTTGCACATTCTAAATCAGTGTACATATAAATGTTAGCTGCAAAGTGCTTTCCAGGTCCAGGGCTGTGGTACAACCTCAAATGTGACCCAGTCTCTAAAGATTTGCTTGTAAGATCACTCAGGCTAAAGTACCAGGAGCTAGCTCAGTTTGCACCACTGGGTGCCTTATAAATTTCCTGTCACCACCTGTTTCACCATTTCAGGTTTAATGCTCAGTGATGGAGTGCTGGCATAATCTGCTCATAGTACCAGTTAGCATAGTGGAAACACCATTCCACTGCAACTCCTGCGTGCAAAACACCACATGGAACTCTGGACTATTCCCAGTATCATTGTACCAGTAAGTGGACATAGCATGTCAACACAGAAGGAACAATCCCCCTGCTATGAGGCTACAAAACCACCTGGTATTAACGTAAATATAAGCTTTGAACCTTTGCTGTGAATTTATAGACCTTAGTTTTGAGACCAGTTCCCAGTTTGAGCTACCTGTGAATATTTATATGTATATTGTTATTCGCCTTTTTTTTCTTTTTTTTTTTGCTGATTCTTAGCAGATGTGTGAGGTGGTAGGATGCACATGGTGCAGTATAGGGCTGTGGAGGCTGTCTAGGGTCTGCCCCATCTTTCCCTTGTGGGAGCATGCATGGTTGGATGTGTTTCAACACATACGAATTAATGACCTTTTATCCCCACTGGACCTGATATAGATAGATAGGTCTGTCTGTCTATCTTTTGTGGTTTTTAGTTTCACCTTTTTTGATTCATTCAAATCTGTTTATCAAGGTTACTACCAAGAGAACGTGTGATGTTGTCGCCTGTCTTGTTGGGGTTCCATTTTGGTTTGTCACACGCTTATAGCGTATACTTATTGAATCATTTCATATGCTTGGTGACGCATTAGTTTTATTATCTTTTGGTCCAGTTATTTAGGGTTATTCTATAAAATCTCGGCATCTGAGAGAAAATGTGTATGTCATCAGTTGCTAATTTGTTTTTGGCCACAAGATTTTGTAGGATTTGATCTGATGGTTGTATGGGTGACCTCGTGGCAGGGCAGTGTTTCTCTGCCTCCTTCCTGCAGCCTCTTCTCAGAGGTGGAGCGCTGTTCTCACACCTGCCCGCTTCTGGGTTTCGGACTGGTGGGGCGGGGTCCCGCCACTCAATGTGCATGTGCAGCTGACTGGCAGTGTATTGCCTATTGGGCATGTGCGGCCGACGTGATGCTCCAACGTCGCTAGTGCGCATGCGGTGCAGTATGGCTTGCGAAAGTGCAGTGACACATCCACGTGGTTTGGCCATTTTGATCAGTGGGTTGCCATGAATGGCCACAGTTGGGCAGGTGGGCCAGCTTGTATGGCTTCCCCTCTATATATAGCTCTTAATTTCAGGTTAAGAGCATACATCTAAAGGCGTTGCTACTGATTAGGAAAGAGAGGTATATTTTGTTGAAGTAAAAGGGGTTTTTTCTTGGCTATAGTGGGGATTCTACATGCTGTTTTGCTTGGTGATAGTGACTGCACGATTTTGGCAGCTTCCTTGCATGCATATATCTCTCCATCTAGATTGTTTTGTGTTGTGGGCAACTTGATCATTTTGCAGCCTAAAGGTATTTGTGTAAGTGCCATGTTTTTGGTGCATGGTATATGTGTGTGGAATGTCTGGCAAAGTTTTTGATGTTGCCTTGTTATCTTTTTTATAGATTGGCATAGCCTTTTTCAGCTCTTGGGGAGCATTACCACTCTCTCCCTTTCTATGTGCGACCCTTGGGGCTGGGGGCTGGTACCTGATTGCCCTCCCCGCTGTTGGTACCATCGTATCACCCATGTGCCTACTTACACATCTTTGAGAACGCAATAGGATGTATGATTTATGTTCTTCCATTTTCCATTTTAAGTTCATAAATATTATATAAATATTCTGTATAGTGTTGTATAATTTTTTTGTAATTATACATTATTTGTATGCTCTTAGCAGCAAGTTACAACTGCAAACCCTGAAGAAGTTGAAGTGCGAAACACGGCGGATTTGGCACATCCTTCCTTTCATGGACTAGCACATTTTTGCAAGCAATATTTAACACCTAATGTCCATGTGGGAGGGGCATGCATGATGGGGGTTGTGATACTGAGAAAATAATGTGATTCTGTTGTTTCAGGATTTCCTTTTATGGGAATGTTAATATGCCATGAATACGTTGAAACTATTTGTACAATAAAAGCTGTTTATTTTATTAAATATGGTTGTCATTTCTCTGAGAGGGTATCAACACATATAAAGTCCCAATTCTTTAAGCTTTCTTTTGATTGGTTTTTCATATGCAGTGATGTGGTGGCTAAATGTACCAACCAGACCTATTATTATTTTGTTTAACCACCTCCCACCCACCATATAAGGCAATGACAGGCACAAGGCGGTTCTCTCGTTCTGGGAGGACGTCATATGACGTCCTCCCACTCTAACCGCGCGTGTGCGGATCCCGGAGCACGCAGTGCGGCGAATGGTGGTACGCAGTGTAATTCGGACACAGCGGATCACCGATCAACGGAAAGAGCCGAAGATGTCGGCTCGGTCATGTGATCAGCTGTGTCCAATCACAGCTGATCGCATGTAAATAGGGAAATGCCAGTTATCTGCATTTCTCTCCACTTGAGCTGTCATGCTGACAGCTCGAGAGGAGAGGAGAGCCGGTGATCGACCTTCCTCAGAGGGGACATGTACACTGATCATCAGGGCAAAGTGTGACAGCGCTGAAAGCTGAAAATTGGCCTGGGCAGGAAGGGGGTAGAAGTGCCCTGTAGGCTAGTGGTTAAATCTCCCTGCTATGGTTAACCTCAGCGCTTCCGCCCCTACTGATTCTGAGTGTCCTCAGAAAGAACGGGCACCTACATCAGGGCGGAGTCTCCTTCCCTATTGTCAGGGACTTCCACTCAGGACTTTATGGGCACCCTGCCCGCTGATGCTCTAATAGCACTTCAGCACTATCTCCTGCAGAGTCTCTTTTGCACTTCTGAGCCTGTAGATCAGACCTGCCCACTGGTCTCTGTAACCATCTTTTGACTGATTTGGAGTCACAGCAATCTGTCTTTGAAGAGATGGGCACCACGATCTCTTGCCTTTTTCAAGGGGTCATTTTGGATCTTATTGTTAAAGTTCATTCTATGCTACATTTGGAGGATTAAGCTGTTATCCCCTGCCTTGGTTCTGCAGGCATCCTACAGCTGTAAAACCTTTCCACTATTCCCAATATTTGAGGAATTCCTCTCTGCGAATGAAAGCACATTGAAGGGTCATGGTCCCCACCTGAGTGTGTGTTGGCGCTTTTACCCTTTGCTAGGAAATGTATTAAACCATGGTTTGTTCCCATTGTGAGTCCAGTAGTTGCCTACTGTAAACAGGAACACAACCAGCCTGAAGTGTTCTCATCTTTCAAGATTCTACTGACAGGGAGCTAGAATTCCTCAATTCAAACTGACTGGTTTTGCCCTCTATCCTATGTTACATAGTTACATAGCTACTCTGGCTGAAAAAAGACAAAAATCCATCCAGTTCGACCATTAAAGAAACAAAAAAATTTAAATCCTACATCCACAGTTGATCCAAGGGGAAGGCAAAAAACCCAGCAAAGCATGATCCAATTTGCTCCTGCAGGGGTAAAAATTCCTTCCTGATTCCCCGAGAGGCAATCGAATATTCCATGGATCAACTTTACTTATAAATGTTAGTAACCAGTTATATTCTGTGTATCCAAGAAAGAATCCAGGCCTTTTTTAAAGCAATCCACTGAACTGGCCAGGACCAGCTCTTGAGGGAATCTATTCCACATTTTCACAACTTACTGTGAAGCAACCTTTGCTTATTTTGGAGATTATATTTCTTTTCCTCCAGACGTAAAGTGTCCCCCCTTGTCCTCTGTGATAACCTCAGGGTGAATAACTCTACACCGAGTTCACTATATGAACCTCTGATGTATTTATACATGTTCATCATATCCCCCCTTAATCTCCTCTTCTCAAGAGAGAATAAATTCAGTTTCCTCATAACTGTGCTCCTCTTATCAGTTTGGATGCCCTTCTCTGTACTTTATCCAGTTCCCCAATGTTCTTTCTGTGAATTGGTGCCCAAAACTGAACTGCATATTCCAGATGAGGTATTACTAATGATTTGTACCGGGGTAAAATGATATCCCTCTCTCTGCAGTCCTTTAATACAAGAGAGGATTTTACTATCTTTAGAAAGTGCAGCTTGGCATTGCATGCCATTATTAAGCTTGTGATCTACCAGAACTCCCAGATCCTTCTCCACCATTGATTCCCCCAGTTGTACACCCCTAGCATGTATGATGTATGCATATTCTTAGCCCCCAAATGCATAACTTTACATTTATCAACATTAAACCTCATTTGCCACATAGTTGCCCAATTAAACAGTGCATTGAGGTCGGCTTGTAAATTGGAGACCACCTGTAAGGACGTTATTCCACTGCACAGCTTGGTCTCATCTGCAAAGACTGAAATGGGATTTTTAATCCCAGACCCTATATCGTAGCGACTCTAATCTGTCAAATTGTGTCAGAAAGGATTTATTCTCTTAAAAGGGATCATTCTGTTGCTGTGATAGGCCCCCATTTTTATAGTGTGGATAGAACTAATTTCTTGAGCCTTCTGCTTCAGTTGTGATTGCTTGTTATAAGCATCTAAACTTGTATCTTGCATAGATATGTAAACTGGTGCACAGAGCCTACAGGCTGTGAAGTTGATATGATGATGTTCTATCCAAGGATAGAGGATAGGATAAGCCCTCATTTGGCCTTAGAGGGATATTGTCTCTTCAGCTCTGCACTTGACACCATAATTTAGAATAGCCATAGCACACCAGAGTGTACAACCTCAACAAAGGAGGTTAAGGTAGAGGCTGAAGGAATCCCACCTTCTACTTCTGCAGTGGGTACCAGCAAGCCCTGAGAGTCTGACTCCCACATGGCCCAAAGAGTTCAAAGCCAGAAGTAAGTAGTCCCCTCTGTAAAGCTTTCTGCATAAAATTGCACCCCTACTCATGAAATTGCATCCTGAGGGGTCCTTGGGTAACTTGCCTCTCTGCAGCAGCCACAGATATTGGTGATGACAATTGGGGATTTTATTTTTTTTTTATGCAAGCTATATTTTCCATGTAATCATTCAGGGCTCATGTACACTGCAGCTAATAAACTCGCGTTTAGGACCTGTTCAGCTTTTTTTCAGCCCCTGAACTCGCCCTAATGTTTTCCTATGTGTCCATGTACACATCTTCGTTTACAGTTGTTTTTTTGAATGCAGAAAACTTGCGTTCAGCAGTCGATTTTATCAGCGTTTCAGATGCAAAATTCTTGTAAACGTGGCAAACCGTGTTTATAAGCGTTTGTGTCTGAAAATTTTTTTTTAACTCTTCCAGTTCCCAGTGCTGTCCAGAGCCTTTTTTTCATCATGAAAAATGCATGCAAAGCGTTTTCAAATGGACAAAACACTGAACACAGGATGTTCCTACTAAGCTTGTCACACATTGTAATGAACAATTCACACCTTAGACCTCTCCCACCCTTGGAACAAAAGATATGTTAATGACCATTCACACCTCAAATTCCTCATGAAGACCCCCTGCCAGGTGGCCTTAATGACCCACTCCACCAGACACCTTCCCACCCTTGGAAACAAAAGAAATGTTAATGAGCAACTCCCACCTAAGCTAATCTCAATACATACTGCTCTCTCTGCTTCTACTCTGTGTATTTCTCTGAAACAGTCTGAAATAGTTAATAATGTACCACTCTTCAGTGCATTCTGGGCATTTGGGAGGTTCTTCTGTGCTTATCTTTAAAAAAATGCTTCTAAATGCAAACATGCATAAACACGTTATGCAAACGTGGCTAAACAGACGTTTTGACCTACGTTTTCCAGCAGTCAGTTTCCATCGTTCAGAAGTGTCCCGTGTACATGGGGCCTTAATAGCACACTGGTCATTTGTGCCATGTAGGCAGTCATGTTATGTAAGGGCAAGTGAAGCCAGTGGCTGTTTCCTACGGAATATACAAAACACACACAAACACACACAAAAAAAAAATTGTTACCAGCAGTTCTGATTACTTAAAGGTGTAGCGATCTCCTATGCCATCAGTGAACTACCCTGACTGGTTCTGGAGCTGTCATGCAGACAGCATTGCACTTGTCCCTAGCCGGTGCACTCCCTGCTGCCCCCTACCCCGGTGATGATTCCTGCTCCTTATTTTTTGTGGTGCTCGCACTGTCAGTGCTATCGGGCCATCAGAGGATCATTTCTCTACCTTCTCATGGACTGGGCAACTCTCTTTCCCCTCCTCTATCCTTTCAAAGAGATCCATAGCCTGTGACGCGTCTGTTCTCTCCTTTCCCGCTCTGCCCTCTCAAAGCTGATCCATAATATCTGGGCATGCCTCTCTGCCCTCCTCCCCTGCCCTGCTGTGCCCTCTCAAACGTGGAACCCTTGACAGAAAAGCAAAAAGGCTACCTGAAGACTCTAGGGTTTGGTGATGAAGATATCCCAGGAGTCATTGCTATCATACCCTACGTCATTCACCTAGGCAATCTGAGTAGGAAGTAGCAACTTTAAAAAAAAAGAGGCTGATGTTCTGCTTTAAAGTTCATTTAAAATTTAGTCTCAGGCTTCCTTACCCCATTTTTGTACCTTGTCTGGACCTATGTTTAATGTTGTATACGTTGCTTGATCCCTTGTATAAAAGCAATAAAAAAAAAATTATTTAAAAAATAATGTTTATTTAACAAAAGTTTGAGTGGAGGTCATGTTTCCTGTCAAGTGGCGTTCCAGTCTGCAGTCATTTTTTTGTTACATTAAAGTTCATTAAAAAAAAAGTGGACTGAAGGTCACATGTTTTCTGTTGAAAGTGGAGCTCCAGTCTGCAGCCAGACCCCATTGACTGAACTAGCTTTCCACTCTTCTCAGCTTTCTCCTCCTGTTTGAAAGAAGAGTGGACAGTTGCAAGAGATACTGTAAAAGAAAAACTGCAAAGTCCCAGTATACACGTGTGCAGAGTTTGAGTAAGGCAGTTTTGGTGGAGTGTAGGGGACGGAAGCCGGACTGTAGGGGGTCGAGGAGGTTGTTGTCGTTGAGGTGAGAGCATAGGCGGGTGTAGACTAGGCGCTCAAGGAGTTTGGATGTAAATGGGAGCAGGGAGATGGGTCTGAGGTTGTTTGGGTCAGTGGGGTCCAGGGAGGGCTTTTTAAGTATGGGGGTGATGTGTGCATGTTTCAGAGGGGAGGGGAAAGTGCCAGGGGAGAGGGAGAGATTAAAGATGTGGGTGAGGGAGCGTAGGATGGAGGGGGAGGGAGGTCGTAGGAGTTTTGAGGGGATAGGGTCAAGGGGGCAGGTGTTGAGGCGGGCATCAGAGAGGATCTTGGAGACTTCCTCAATGGTAGTAAGGTCAAAGGTGTGAAGTGTTGGGGGGGCTTCAGTATGAGGAATGTAGGGTGGGGTGGAAGAGGAGGTCAGAGCAGTGGTGGGGCCGTGGGAGAGGGGTGAAGAGGGGGTAGCTGAGTGAGGGGGAAGGGGGTTAGAGGGAGTTTGAGCAGCGGGTTAACCTGCGGGTTATGTCGAGGGAGAGGGGGGATGAGGGGGTAGCTGTGTGAGAGGGAACGGGTTGAGAGGGCATGTGAGTTGCGGCGATGTCCTTGCGAATTGTGTCAATCTTGTTTACAGTATACCATAGTTTGTAGATGCTATAACTTTTGCGCAAACCAATCAATATACACTTATTGGGATTTTTTACCAAAGAGATGTAACAGAATACATTGTGGCCTTAAATTTATAAAGAAATTAGATGTTCTACATATTTTTATTGGATATGTTTTATAGCAGAAAGTAAAAAAAATAATTTTTTAAATTGTCACGCTTTTTTGTTTATAGCACAAAAAAAATAAAAAAAACAGTGGTGATCAAATACCATTTGTGGCAAAAGAATGACATTTATGTACAGCGTTTCATGACCGTGCAATTGTCAAAGTAATGCAATACCGCATAGCAAAAAATGGCCTGGCCAGGAAAGAGGGTAAATCTTCTGCTGGTCAACTACCATGGCAATCAATTAGTTGAGCGTGGAGCTGTGCATGGGTAACAGGACGCGTTGAAGATGACATTTCACTTTTCAATTTTATTAATTGGTTATGGTACACATGTACATAGCACCAAGCCAGTGGTAGAGAGCATTGCACATGCGCAGCGTTGGCTCTGAATGTCGGGAGCGAGCACGCAGGGCGCTAACTTCAGTACGCCCTCTTTCCTCAGACACCGGGAGTAGCAATGTGTCTTCGGGCACGCTGCTCTAGTGGGCGTGTTTGCAAAGAGGGATCATGTGATTGGCTCCGTATTGGCCTGATGTTAGCCTACGGCTGCCGGTGATAGTGCTGGGTGATTGTGGTCCCTTGTGGATGGGCGCTGGAGGTGGTTGCCGTGGTGACCATAGGTGAGTTTCCCGGTAATTCCCCCGTGCAGGACATATAAGCGAACACTATAGTGCACCGGCCCTCGTGGACGGAGGTGTATAGGAGAAAAGGATGAGTGAGCCAGGCCCGGGGCTCTAAATGACTGGCGCTTATTGAAGGGCTCTGATTGGCTGCAGTCTTCTGACAAAGACCTGTCTGAATGCAGCTTAGATAGAACATAGAGATATGTGTTCATTATTCTCACCTCCTCCAGAGTCTTGGCTGCCTTCTATTCCCCATGGGACCCCTGGACTGTCCTAATGATTGTGTCCTTGCTGTCATCACTGGAGATATGGAGGCAATTGGTATCATTCACACTGTCAGTGTATAGTCATCAGTGTTGGTGGTAGAAGTAATCCTGACAGAACAGATTCATTAGGACTGTCAGTGTATTGTCCATAGCACTGATATTACAGTGTATAGTCACTAGGACTGTCAGTGTATTGTCCATACCATTAACAATAGATTATATAGTCATTAGGACTGTCAGTGTATTGTCCATAGCACTGATGATACAGTGTATAGTCACTAAGACCGTCAGTGTATTGCCATAGCACTGATATTACAGTGTATAGTCACTAGGACTGTCAGTGTATTGTCCATAGCACTGATATTCATACCCCTTGAAATTTCCAATATTTTGTCATGTTACAACCAAAAATGTATTTTATTGGGATTTTATGTGATAGAAAAACACAAAGTGGCACATAATTGTGAAGCTGAAGGAAAATGATAAATGGTTTTCAAACATTTTTACAAATAAACATGTGAAAAGTGTGGCGTGCATTTGTATTCAGCCCCCCTGAGTCAATACTTTGTAGAACCACCTTTCACTGCAATTACAGCTGCAAATCTTTATGGGTATGCCTCTTACCAGCTTTGCACATCTAGAGAGTGAAATTTTTGCCCATTCTTCTTTGAAACGTACCTCAATCTCCATCAGATTGGATGGAGAGCGTCTGTGAACAGCAATTTTCAAGTCTTGCCACAGATTCTCAATTGGATTTAGGTCTGGATTTTGACTGGGCCATTCTAACACATGAATATGCTTTGATCTAAACCATTCCATTGTACCTCTGGTTGTATGTTTAGGGTCGTTGTCCTGTTGGAATGTGAACCTCCACCCCAGTCTCAAGTCTTTTGCAGACTAACAGGTTTTCTTCTAAGATTGCCCTGTATTTGGCTCCATCCATCTTCCCATCAACTCTGACCAGCTTCCCTGTCCCTGCTGAAGAAAATCATCCCCACAACATGATGCTACCACCACCATGTTTCACGGTGGGGATGGTGTGTTCAGGGTGATGTGCAGTGTTAGTTTTCTGTCACACATAGCATTTTGCTTTTAGGCCAAAAAGTTCAATTTTGGTCTCATATGACCAGAGCACCTTCTTCCACATGTTTGCTGTGTCCCCCACATGACTTCTCGCAAACTGCAAACAGGACTTCTTATGGCTTTTTTAGTCATTAGGACTTTCAGTGTATTGTCCATAGCACTGATGATACAGAATATAGTCATTAGTACTGTCAGTGTATTATCCATAGCACTGATAATACAGTATTTGGTAATTAGTAGGGATGAGCTTACGTGTGTTGGGCTCTTAGTCTGAACCGGCCTGAGCTATCCCCCCAGAAAGCTGTCATTGTGCACCACCAATCATAAATGGCCTCCAACAAATGAGAAGTATAAGGCTCCATGCACACGGGACGTTTTAATAATGCTGATAAAGTTAGCTGTGCAAAGTCACATTAAAAACTTGAGTTTTTTCAGCGTTATTAGCATTTTGTGGCATTTTGGCGCTTTTTTTGCATTCGCATTTTTTAGCGTTTTTTAAAAATAATTTATTTTTAAAAAAAAGTCCAAAACCGCCGGTTTACCGCAATGTACCACAATTTACTGCGTTTTTCAGCATTAGAGCGTTTTTACAGCTAAAAAACTCCTAGAAACCCACTGGTTCTGGGTTTTTTTCCGGCCAAAAAACGCACCTGCCAAAAAACGCTGATTACAGTCTATGTGTACATGGACACATAGGATAACATGCTTTGGAGTTTACTGGCTGTAGAAAAAAAAGTCAAAAGCAAAAAACAGTAGCTGTAAAAAATGTCCAGTGTGCATGAGGACTTAGGCTGCTTTCACACTGATGTGCCTTTGCTTTGTTTTTACCTTGCTAAAACGCAAGAAAAATGCAATAAAAATATTTGCTTTTGAAATCCTATAGGACTCTTCGCACCATGGTGCTGCAGGTGCAGTGTGTTTTTGAAACGTTCCACATGCATCTTTGGTGTACTTTTCAAAACAGCACCAAAAACGCAACTTCCCATTGAAAGGAATGGAATATGCATCAAAAATGCACTGTGGTTGCATTTTTAGTATGGTTTTTTTTGAGTCCATGTTTCAGCGGTGCATGCTGGGAGTCAGAAAACACACAAGAAAAGCATCAAAAACACATCAATGTGAAAGCAGCCTAAACGGTAATTTTTATTTTTTTTTGCATCGATACGGTGAGAGGGGTGAAAACAAGAGTGACTCCGTGGATTTTAGAGTGAGGTTACATGGCTGTATTGTTGGTAGTCCCAGCCAAGTATAGTTCTTTGTTAGATTGAACCGGTAGTGAAGGATTGTAGGGCATGCCCACAGATGAAACATCTGCTCCCTTGAAATACATTGCTTCCCTATCTTTCTATGTACCCACCTGTTAGGCCTCATGTGCACAGATCGTTTTGCGAACTCTCTTTGAAGGCTCTCCTCCTGGCAGCATCGTTTTGACAGAAAAAACACCTGACGCTTGTAAAAATGTGCAATGTGTTTAGGCGCGTCAAGCATTTGGGTGTTAACTAATTTCATTGGTCAGAATGGTAATTTATTCTGGTCATTGAAATAATTAACACTCAAGCGCTAAACGTGCCTAGCGTTAACAGGCATCAATCAGTTTTTCTGCCAAAATGCTGCTGCTCCTGGGTGCAGTAGCAGTAGGTTTTTTTTTTGCCTGGCTCTAAACTCTCCTGCTACTAAACTCCTCTAAAAGCTTATGTGTGCATGGACACATAGGATAACATGCAGGGCAGTTTAGAGGCAGCAAAAAAGGACAGACGCCCCTAGGAGCAGCTGAAAAAACATCCATTGTGCATGAGGCTTTATAAGTGTAGTTATGTTCCTTGTGTGATTTGTTTGCCTTACCTTATAATGAAGGGTTAACGTGTTCTGGCTGTAGTGTCATGGCTGATTGATTCTCCAATGTCCATGCATTCATTCATCTAGCTTGTCTCTATTTACAAAAAGGGACAGGCAACACCTTGCTCAGGGCCATGCAGCATCCAATCAAGGCCTAGTCATTTCCTCTGGGTTGCATCACAAATGTGGAAGTGCTAATGTGATGAAAACACATCCCTTCCCTGCAATACAACGCCTGCTTGTGCATGTTTCAGATCTAATCTCTATGCAGCGCACACCTGCAAAACACTAGGCTGAAAGACTCCAAGGTTGTTCGATATATAGTTTTTTCACAGGAAGTGTCAGATCTTAGACCACAGACAGCGGTTGTGCATTGTTTCAGTGCCTAGAAAAAGTATTTATACCCCTTGAAATTTTTCACATTTTGTCATGTTACAACCAAAAAAGTAAATGTATTTTATTGAAATTGTATGTGATAGACCAACACAAAATGGCACATAATTGTGAAGTGGAAGGAAAATGATAAACGGTTTTCAAAAATGTTTACAAATAAATATCTGAAAAGTATGGTGTACATTTGATAACCCTAACTAAAATCTAGTGGAACCAATTGCCTTCAGAAGTCACCTAATTAGTAACTAGAGTCCACCTGTGTGTAATTTAATCCCAGTATAAATACAGCTGTTCTGTGAAGCCCTCAGAAGTTTGTTAGAGAACATTAGTGAACAAACAGCAACATGAAAGCCAAGAAACACACCAGGGATAAAATTGTGAAGAAGTTTAAAGCAGGGTTAGGTTATAACAAAATATCCCAAGCTTTGAACATTTCACGGAGCACTGTTCAATCCATCATCCGAAAATGGAAAGAGTATGGCACAACTGCAAACCTACCAAGACATGGCCGTCCACCTAAACTGACAGGTCGGGCAAGGAGAGCATTACCAGAGAAGCTGCCAAGAGCCCCATGGTAACTCTGGAGGAGCTGCAGAGATCCACAGCTCAGGTGGGAGAATCTGTCCACTGGACAACTATTAGTCGTGCACTCCACAAATCTGGCCTTTATGGAAGAGTGGCAAGAAGAAATCCATAAGAAGTCCCATTTGAGGTTTGCGAGAAGCCATGTGAGTGAAACGTGGTGGCAGAATCATGTTGTGGGGATGCTTTTCTTCAGCAGAACAGGGAAGCTGGTCAGAGTTGATGGGAATATGGATGGAACCAAATACAGGGCAATCTTAGAAGAAAACTGTTACGAGTCTGCAAAAGACTTGAGACTGGGGTGGAGGTTCACCTTTCAGCGGACAACGACCCTAAACATACAGCCAGAGCTACAATGGAATGTTTTAGAGCAAAGCATATTCATGTGTTAGAATGGCCCAGTCAAAGTCCAGACCTAAATCCAATTGAGAATCTGTGGCAAGACTTGAAAATTGCTGTTCACAGACACTCTCCATCCAATCTGACAGAGCTTGAGCTATTTTGCAAAGCTGGTAGAGACATCCCCAAAAAGACTTGCAGCTGTAATTGCAGTGAAAGGTGGTTCTACAAAGTATTGACTCGGGGGGCTGAATACAAATGCATGCCACACTTTTCAGATATTTATTTGTAAAAAATGTTTGAAAACCATTTATCATTTTCCTTCCACTTCACAATTATGTGCCACTTTGTGTTGGTCTATCACATAAAATCCCAATAAAATACATTTACGGTTTTGGTTGTAACATGACAAAATGTGGAAAATTTCAACGGGTATGAATACTTTTTCAAGGCACTGTATACAGCATTCCTCATGTTTGAACACAAAACATAAACTTCTGACTCTGGATTGTGAAGATTTACTCTATTATAGGCTGTGCATACAGGGCTATAAATGACATCATGAAACTGCATGATCTTATACAGATAAAAACCACAAGGTGCAGGTAAGAAAGTTTGTAAGGCCTTGAAACAATCAACAGGTTATTTGCTGAGAAGACAGTTAGCAGTGCATATCCTTTACTTCTGCTGTGCTGTACATTTTAATGGTCTTGTTGTGTGGTCAGTGCCTATTTATTTGTGTACACCAATGTCTTGTGTTTTCCTGACATGCATTTGTGAAGCCTTTTTGAGAAACCGGGAATGCATTGTTTGACTCACACTGGATCGTATGGAGCAATGTTCACATGCGTGTATTGTTACTTTTGCATTACTGGTGAGAGAAGCGGTCTGAGCTGGGGCTAAGTTCAGTGGAGGTGGCTGATAGGAGTGCATTGTAAGTGGGATGTGAATGGAGATGGTTGGGAAAAGAGGTGAGTTTGCCAGGAGAGATTTACAGTGCAGGTTGCAATCAGATTTGGGATGCTGACCTATCTCCTACTCTATACAGAACACTAATCAGTGTCTTCTATTCCAGACTTTCCTTGTGCCTTTTGTACTGGTCATGTGACATAAGGCAGTAGGGGATGCCAGGGATGGGGGGATATTGGGTGAGCCCTTTAGTCAATATCGGGAACGCCATATATGTAGCTTTATTTGCAGTGTATATACTGTTTATGGCCACTTTCCTTGTATGACTAGTGATTAAAAGAGAAGTATGGGCTTTCTTTTTTTTTTTTCCCCAGTTATACTTACCTAGGTGGATGCAGCATCATTCCCTTCGCCGACTCTATCACATGACCACTGATCGCTGAGTTCTCACTCTTGCTCTGAGCAGAGCGTGGTGACTGTCAGTCACTGCTGTCTGCTCTGCCCCCCCAAATTAAACTGCACTCCTGTGATCCACAGGAGAAGTATAACCAAAAGAGCTTTGGCTGTATTTCTTTAAAAAGAATGTATACAAGTCAGTGGGGATTTCTTGTTAATACACGGTTTACACATCTGAAAAGCAATCCATTTTCATTGAAAACACGTACAAGAATGCTTTCCCGTGCACCCATTTAACTCTGATGCCCTTGCCCCACGCTCCCCACCCCGCCATGCACTATGGTATAGGGAACCACAGTGTACGACCGTGTACAAAAGTGCTGAATGCCACCTAACTCTTTTACAGAAATCTATCTAACTCACCCCATTCCCCAACCCTTTTAAGGTACACTGCACTCCCCCCCACACCTCCAGCAACTTACCTTCGCAGTGCTGCCTGACCTTCACTAGTGTTTACAGCTCGTCTGACAAAATGCTCTTTAGCTCAGGAAACACCTGCACACCGCTGACTTGAATAAAACCATATACTGAGAATCTCCAGTTCCAATATACGTTCCAATGCAATGCAGCAAGAGATAAAAATGATTTCATCTGACATATTGTAAACATCAGAGTAGGTCAAAGCAATGTTAGAGGCTTGTAAGCAGTTTGTATTGGGAGTCCAGTTCACCTGGAGCCAGCCATAGATCGATCGAAGGAACCAGGTGAATTTGCGGGTGTATTTATAATACTTTTATTGAGTAGCACAGCATCAGTTAGTCTTCATTAACCTTAATTCCTCCCTCCCCTCTTGCCAACATTCTAATAAAATTTAGAAATAAAATCTTTCCATTTTCAGTACCTGACTTATTTTAAATGGTCTTTGTGCGACTATGAAATGCATTCTGATCATGGCTGGTGGGAGGGGATGGTAGGAAATTGTACATAGCTTCCTGAAAACATAACATCATCCTACCTCAGTACTCCTCTGGGGGGCCCTCAGACTTAAAATGGTTCTAAAGGCTGAAGGTGTTTTACCTTTATGCATTCTGTGCCAATAGCCCCCCATCTCGGGGTGGGACTGAGCCGACGCTCTGTGAGTGAATGGACACGCAGAGCATCGGCTCGGGAGGAATCCTGCTCTGGTACCCCCATAGCAAGTTGCTTGCTGTGGGGGCACTTGGCTGAAGGGAGGGGCCAGGAGCGCTGAGAAGAGGAGGATCGGGGCTGCTCTGTGTGAGACCACTGCACAAAGTAGGTAAGTATAACATGTTTATTATTATTAAAAAAAAAAAAAAGCTTTTCATACATGCAATGGGCTGGCTTTTGGGTGAAGGTATGCATATATCATAATGCCTCAATAGGCATTTCTAGGCAGAAAGCACTTGCATGCAGAGCAACACCATATGTGATGCTGAGCCTCCATGAGCAAAATAAAATCTAGTGAATGAAAGTAGCTGGCCAGGGACAGTATAGATGGAGAGGAAAAGGCTAGATAAGGGATGCTCAACCCATGGCCTGTGGGCCACATGTGGCCCTCGGAGCCCTCTGATGTTGCCCGTGAACTTAAACCAGGGAAGCACATGCCCTGGGTTGGCAATCCTTTGATTTCGATCTGGGCTTGCCGACCCACCATCCCAGGGCATCAGACTACAATGAGCCGGCAGTGGAGGAAGCAGGCAGCCACGGAGGGAGCAGGAGCCGCCTAAGCCGATGCTTCCTCTGTAGTGTGCACTCCTGGTCCAGGTAAAGTGATACCAAGTGCACTTAGCCTGGGACCTTTCTAGCAGCCTGGAGAATGATGCCAGCAGAAGCTGCAAGAGGAAAAGAAGGTCAGTGTATTAATCATCACATACACTGCAAAGCAGATTGGCTACCAATGGCACAAGATTTTGCACTCTCAGTGGCACAAGATTTTGCACTCTCCAGTTTATGAAATCAACCCCATTGTGTTCGTAGATTCAGTCCTTATGCTTTAAACCAATTCTTGAGCCATGATGAACTGTTTTGCTATGAAATTGGATTTTGCTTTGCATGGGGTCAGAATCATCCAGTGAAAACAGAAGTTGCAATGTGTTTCAATGCTACATAGGAGGTTTTTATGTTTCCTGGGAGATTCTCTGTTACTTGTTATGGTAATTACAAAAAGAGTAATATTTGTAACTAACTCATCCATATCCAATATCTTTATTTTTCCTTTCAGAATGGATTCCTGTCTTCTGCAGTAGTGCTGAAGAAAGAATATTACAAGATGGTAAATCTGTTTGTTTTTCAAATATGCCAGTATTGTGGAATATTTGTTAGACCACTCACCTATGTTTTGTGTTATTTTCCTGCTAGATCCGAATAGCTGCTTTAAATGCCACTTCTGCAGTGGAAGAAGAACATGAAGAAACTTTCAAAAGTCACAAAACACAGACAAAGGAAGCACAGGTAATGAAAGTGAATTAATTTTTGTGCTGTACTTGGTGTAGTCAATACATCCTATAACTTTATCACTTTAATCAATTATGTTTGTAGGAAGCAGAGGCATTTGCACTTTATCACAAGGCCTTGGACCTGCAGAAGCTTGACCGTTATGATGAGTCTTCACAGGCCTATCACCTGCTGCTTGACACCCGTCTCTTGCAGGAAGTGAGTATATTTTGCTATTTGTCTCCTTGATTAAGCCCTTATTGCAGTGGTCTCCAAACTGCG
Source organism: Staurois parvus (assembly GCF_062004578.1). Classification (NCBI taxonomy): domain Eukaryota; kingdom Metazoa; phylum Chordata; class Amphibia; order Anura; family Ranidae; genus Staurois; species Staurois parvus. Next base: position 4,197,270 of record NW_028318500.1, on the reverse strand, counting down.
GACCAAGGGCAGAAAGTGACTGATTGGTAGCCTTTATCTGGCCCTTGGGGCACTCTTTCTCTGACACCAACATTGGGGCATAATTCCTGCCTTGACACCAGTGATGTGGCATTATTCATCCCACTAATACCAATGATGAGGCATTACTCCTCCTGCTTCTGACCACCAACCCTGAGGCCATATGTATTTTTACCAATGCTGGGCCCAGGACATTTTCTACCTCCCACTGGCTACAATCCTGGCCCCCCAAAAGTCTGAAGGACCGTAAACTGGCCCTTTGTGTGAAAAGTTTGGTGACCCCTGCCTTATTGGGTGAAACACTTTGAAGTGGGTGTATCACTGGCCTGGGTTTCACGCTGTGCCCTTGTGTTATTGAAATTAAGGTTTTTTTTCTCTCTCTTCTGCCCTTGGGCTTTAAATATTCAAGTTCACATGAATCACAATTACATGCTACAGTCTTTAGCATACAGTCATGCCAGAGTCTGTTTACTCCAGTAAGGCTAAAGAGTGACAACAAAGAGTGAGTGAAGCAAACACATATTAGGAGAATGTAAAATTGCTAAGAAGAGTGTGTACAAGGTTGTCATACTGGCGAGAATAGTGATGAGAGAGGTGGGACACGAACCTTGAGAATAGTAAAGGAGAATTGTAGCTAAAGCTTTTTTGGCTGTACTTCTATGAATCTTGAAAAAAAAAAAAAAAGGTATTTTCTACTTTCTGTTATAAAAAATATACAATAAACTCAAATTTAGTCATAAATTTAGGCCACAATGTATACTGCTACATGTCTTTGGTAAAAAATAAAATCCCAATATTTGTAGTTTAATTGGTTTGTATGAAAGTTATAGCGTCTACAAACTATGGTGTATATATATATTGGAATTTACATTTTCACATTTCATGAGGCACTAAAATGCCAGGGCAGTACATTCCCCCCAAAATGACCCCTTTTTGGAAAGTAGACACCATCAAGAAATTTTCTGAGCATGTTGAGTCCATGGAAGATTTAATTTTTTGCCACAAATTTTTGGAAAATTCAATTTTTTTTTATTTTTTACACAAAGTTGCCCCTAATTTATATATTGCTCACACATGCCTTGGGTATATGTGGACTAACACCCCCAAAACACATTCTGCTATTTCTCCTATGTATGGGGATACCACATGTGTGAGACTTTTTGGTAGCCTAGCCCAGGCCTTGAAATTTCCACTCGCCTGCTCGCATTTGGCGAGTGGAAATAATGTGGAGGCAAGTGTGTGCTATCAGGAGACAGGCAGAGTCTAGAACATTCCACCCTAGGAGAGCTTGGTGCGTGCCTCCAGGTGCACAGCTCCCCTTCTCCCACTATCTCCCACCACCACCACATCCCCTGCCCACAGTCTGGCGAGGGTCAGGTGTGCTGGGTGGGCAGAGCCTCCTCTCCGAGCTTCATTCATAAATCCTGAGGCTGGTGACTGAGCCGCAGCTTGGAGCGGGAGGTGATGAATCGAGCGCAGGAAGGCCACGCCAAGCAGGAGGGCATCGGTCACTGTCGCAGGGTGTGCACGAGATCCGTTAGGTTGGAGGTGGCCATCTTTGCGTTGGGGATGGGGAGCACCGGCTACTAAAAGCACACGCAGCCCCACAATAAAACACACGCAGCACACAGTTAACCCTTTGATCGCCCCAGATGTTAACCCCTTGCCCAGTGCCATTAGTACAGTGCTTTTTATTACCACTGATCACTGTATTGGTGTCACTGTGGATGTCAGTGGCACCAAGTCAGTTCCCCCCAGTGTCAGAATGCCTGCCGCAGTCCCGCTATAGGTCGCTGATTGCCGCCATTACTAGTAAAAATAAAATTAAAAGAAAAAGATTCCAGTATCTTTACCGCCATTTGCAAACGCTATAACTTACACGTATTAATTTACACGTATTGGGACATGTAGCAGAATACAATTTGGTGTAAATTTATTTGATTTTTAAAATTTTTTTACTGGACATGTTTAATAGCAAAAAGTCAAATATAGTTTTTTTCAAAATTGTCGGTCTTTTTTGTTTTTAAATTGACATAATAAAGCTATGTTATAATTGCAGTTTTTTATATTTTGGACTCTTTATTCTAAAGAAAATTTAATTTCATAAGCTTTAAGGGGGCGTGGTTGGGGGCAGGTCTTGGGTTGGGGGACAGGACAGGGGTGGGGTTGGAGGTGGACCTGGGCAAGGTTGGTTGGGGCAACTGGTGGAACTTAAGGTTTGTGCCTGGCTAGTAGGTCTAGACTCAAAATTTTAAGCCCTGGCCTAGCCATATACAGACCCCCAAAATCCAATGACCACCTCAGGCTTTCAAAGGCCATATATCCTCATATCACTTCCTCAGTACCTATTACAGTTTCAAAGGCCCTTAAATGCTAGGATAGTACAAACACAGAGGCACGGTGATTATTTTTCAGATATAATTTTTTTGTCACATGGTTTTGAAAAGACAAAGAAAAAATAAATTTTTGTTTTCTCTCTTCATTTTCCAAAAACCTGTGGCAACAAATGAGATCTGCAAAAAACTTGCCATGCCCCTTTATCAAATACCTTGGAGTGTCTACTTTCCAAAAAGAGGTCATTTGGGGGGGATGCTTCTACTATCCTGGCATTTCAGGGCCCACATTAGAAGCTTGTGCCACACATCAACCACTCTTCTAACCACTTGAAGAACAAGCCTTTTCTGACACTTTTTGTTTACATGATAAACCTTTTTTTTCTTTTTCTTTTTTCTATAAAATTACCTTGAACCCCCCACTTCCCAAATTATATATTTTTTTTAAAGCAGAGGCCCTACAGAATAAAACATTGTTTGTTGCAATTTTTTTGTGTCACACAGTATTTGCGCAGCGATTTTTCAAATGCAAATGTTTTGGGAACAAAAACTTTTTTGATTTTTAATGCACAAAAACACAACATATTACCCAATTGTTTTATAAAATATGAAAGATGATGTTATGCCGAGTAAATGGATACCAAACATGACATGCTTTAAAATTGCGCATGCCTGTGCAACTGTGATAAACTACGTACATTTTTGATATCCATAGGCTACAAATTAAAGCCCTTGCAGGTTAGCATTTTAGATTTACACAGGAAGTCTAGTGCTAGAATTAATGCCCTTGATATGACGTTCATGGTGGTACCTCACATGCATGGTGCAGTCTCTGTTTGCATACCAACACGGACTGACGGTTAAGTTTGCCTTTGCACGTGAGCATTGGGTGAGGGTGCTTTTACATTAAAGCCGACCTCCAGCTGAAAAAACGATACCAGCATGATGCCTATAGCTGCAGGCATCATCCCGGTATAACCACTCAAAGTCCAGCGAAGTACCAGTACGTTGCTGATCCTTGTTGGGCATATATGTAACAGCAGGGAACATGGGCATATGATGAATTGGGTTTGTGGACCAATATGACCGCAGTCTATTCTTTTTTGTAATGCCCATGTTGAGGCTTAGGCCCAAAAAGGTTTTAAATTCGGAAATCATGATAGGTTCCCATGCGAATTATATGGCAAGAGATGAATTTGGGTTGGCAGAGATGTATTATTGTGCCTGTAATTGCTTTGGCCCACAATCAATTGATACAAATCTTCTGTGAAAAACAGCGGAGGGACTAAACGCTAGTGCTGGCAGCGAACGGGGCTGAACACTGGAGAGGCATTAGTATAGTTATAATATATTGATTCGTACAAACATTATACTAGTAATGGTGGTGATCAGTGACCTATAGCATGAGTGTGATTGTGTGCTGGCAATCTAGCGCTAGCTGACCCTGGCTGGGAGGTGCGCTAAATGACCCTGACATTATCTGATGTTGCTAGTACAATGATCAGTGAAATTTTCTATATACTGACACTGTACTAATGGCACGGCTGGCTGACGGGCTAAACAAAGGACTAATACAGGCGATCAGAGGGTTAAATGTGCTAATCTAACATGAGTGTAAAATGTAGTGCTTTTACTCACAGTGTGGTGTTCTCAAGCTAACACCCGGAAATAGAAGGCAACTTCAGAGTACGTTGCATTGTCCAGAGCCACCCCTCGCCCGCACATTGCAGTTGTGGTTAAGTATTTAAATAAAAAAATATATAAAAAACTATTTTCTCAGTATTTTAATTTTTTTTTTTTAAACTTTCCATTGCAGGAACAAAAACATTATTGCTCCTGCGATGCAATGCTTGCATTGAATTGTCATGAATGGGTTAAGTTCATGACAGTTCAAAATACTAGTGATCTGTGATTGGCTACAGATTATCATATGGTACAGGGTGCAGTGGTTGACCCATGTACCATGTGAGAGCTGTGGACAATCACAATTCACCAGGAAGAGAAGCAAAGCTGTTATAAATCCGATTGATTCATAACAGCTTTGCTAACATTGTGATCAGGTGATCACTGGGTCCCAATTACTGGGATCCACACCCCCCTGTGCTAGTTCAGCCAGAGCGATGTACCAGTACGTCACTTTTCCTGTAGCTGACGCTCATCCGCATTGCAAGTACTGTGGGCGGTCGGCAAGTGGATAAGCTATTGTATGTACTGTTGACAGGAATCTGGTGGTGCCCTTTTGCAAAGGAAGCAGGAGAAGGTGCAGCAATCTGGAAGAGAGCAAAGAGGGACATTGAGCATACTCACCGATGGTGTAATGCCTAGTACACATGATGAGAAAATTGGACAAAAAATATCGCTTTTGGAGCGATCGTACAATAATCTGATTGTTAGTACACAGCTTTTGAGAGCTGATCATGGCAGTTCATGTGAAATTATCTGAAAGGACACACACAAACATTTTTCTTGTAAGATAACAGAAAAAACTATTTTTGTGATTAATACTGTGCATGCTCGGAAATGTCTTACGAGAATTTTCGTAACTCGACTAGCATGGAAAAAAAACCAGATCATTTGTCCAATATTAGATAATATGTAATAAAGTGAGCGCTACTAATAGAATAATCAAGTAAGCAGCTAATAGCACTGAAGATGATCACAACCACATTCGGTATAAATAAAATAAACAAAGTGCAGCGCTTTATAACAGGTTAAAAAGTTCGACCTCAAAAGTTCGACCGAGGATCGATCTATAGACAAACATTTAAATGTTCATATGATCAAAATAGGCAATATGTGAACACAGCTGGAAATATGGTCCGGGAAATGGCAAGAATGCGCACTCACCGACCGCACATAGGAAATGCGCGTTTACGTGTATCCAATCAAAACGAATGTAGATATCCCACAGAGAGAGATGTCCTCAATCGATCTGCTGGGCTAATGGATCAATCACAGGCACATGTTCCTTCCAGGTACAGGTGTTCCTCCTCTGGATGATATGTAGCTGTGTCTGCCGACCCCTCAGTGGGGGGTAAGAAGTGGGAAAATACTCATGGTGTAGTATGTCAAATGTTTATTGATTGATAAAAGTAATTAAAACCTCGGTCAGTAATATCACTGGCAATGTGCCATAAAACACATATAAAAGTGAAGAAATAAGTTACTGACCCTTTAAGAGCAAGCACCCAGACCTCCTCGTGGTCTGGGTGATAAAGAGGCGTCACAGGCTGTCAGTTCCTCCTGAGGCCTTTCGTGCTAAGGCACATCTTCAGAGGGGATGCTGACGGCTCTGTGACCGATGCCAAATGAATAAGTAGAGAGAATGCGGGATTCGCGCATGCGCAATAGATCGCCGCCATTTTCCGGAGGACCATACAACTGCGCATGCGCGCACATCGAAGCGCCATTTTGCCATAGATATATAGAACTGTCAGCAGTGGCATAACTAGCCAAGCTGACAGGACGCATATACAGCGCAATTGAGCCTAAAGCATATGGCTCAGAGTACCCAGGGAAGTAGACCAGCAAAATCTTTTAGTTTGTATCCCAATAATACGGCAACGGTGCCTCATTGATTAGTTCACCATAGTTAAGGTGACACAATAAGGGGGTGATGTGAATGAACCCATATTATGAAAAAAGCGCTCCGAGTGCCCAGGTTACAGACATTGACAATAATCCAGAACCTCATTACATGCAAGTAATTGACGGTCTGTGAGAGAACAAGAAAGATTAATAGTTATCCACTGCTATTGATCAGTATATTTGCATCTAGAGACGCCATTATTATGCCGGATCAAGATGCATCTCTTAATTGATAGTACTTCACCAGTTTAAGGTAAAAGATAAATTGGCATTAATATATGGCAAATATAGATGATCCAGGTGCAAAATACTTTGTATACCATTAGACATATTCAAATATATAAATATGAGTGACATATCATTTCCATATACAAAGAAATAAATAGATAGCTTATAATTATAGAATGGTGAATTGAATAGAATGACTTATAATCAAATAAACCAGATTAAATAACATAACATAAAAATAGCATAAAAATAGATAAAACTCAGCTAGGGATAATGTCCAAAATATCTAATATCCTACTCAATAATTGATTCTGTCTTTAGAGACACCAACTCATTACCAGAGATATAAATATAGGTTGTGCATACTACGCACCTCCAATTAATAAAAGAGTATATAAGTGCTACTATGTGGTGATAAAAGTGTTCACCACATATAATGTAAAAAATGACATTAATTCATCCTTGGCATATCTAAGGTGCTCAGGGTGCAGTAGTCACCAACCCGTGTATAGTATTGTATTTCTATGAAGTTAAGATTACTACCAGCAGTATATAAGAAGGAATAATTCCTTATGTGCTAGCTCTTATAACTAAAATCAGGAGTAATGGCATAAATACTAGTAATAAGATTAAAAATGGAATAGGATAACCTACAATAGAATTAAACAGCCTGAGCGAATGGATAGTTCATAATTGAAATGTATGACTAGTATTGGTCAGTCGTGAAATAAACTCTGTACAGTTCCTAATTCAATAGACGAAAGGACGGAAGGTATTCAACCATAAAGAGATGGTAAAATGGCATAACATATTGTTGGCTATAAAAGACATTAATTATTTGCTATATAGCAATTAATATCGATTTCAATATTGTGCCCTTTGGGGTGTAGGGTATCAAGTTCATACACCCATTTTGTTTCCGCTTGTGATACGGGCCTGGTTTTATTCAGACCCCTCCAGTGTGGCGATATTATTTCGATTCCCACAAATTTGAGGGAAGAGGGGTCGCAATTATGGAATAGCCTATAATGGTTCGAGAGTGAATGCTCTCTATAGCCCTTCCTTATATTGGCTACGTGCTCTCGCAACCGGTCACGGAGACGTCTAGTCGTACGTCCCACGTACTGCTTATGACACGGGCATTGAAGAAGATATACCACAAACCTACTATTACAAGAGATAAATTGGTTAATGGTGTATGTTTTCCTAGTAGTAGAAGAGTCAAAGTTGTTAATCCTACCCCTCCTTGTACTGTTGCATTTACAGATGGCACATTTATTGCAGGGGTAAAACCCTTTTAATTCCTCAAAAAATGTAGTACCAGTCGGAGGGTTTATTGCATTAGGGGCTATCCGATGTCTAATTGCTGGTGCTTTTTGGTAGATGATCTCAGGTTTGTCTGGTAAAAATTTAGATAATATGGGGTTTAGTTTCAATAGTTCCCAGTTTTTTGTAATAATCCCTCCAATCTGTCTGAATTGTGTAGAAAATGTTGTTATGAAAGGACAGACCCTTGTTTCTGTATGTCTTGGTCTGTTAGATAACATAATATTCCTATCATATTGGGCAACCATCTGTATTGTCTTATCCAGAATGTCTTCCTTATAGCCCTTTTCTAAAAACCTTTCTTTCAGTATTAGCGCTTGGTTGAAATAAGTCTTCAGATCTGTACAATTTCGTCGAATGCGCATAAGTTGACCTTTAGGAATATTGGTTAACCAATTAGGATGATGACAGCTACTTGTAGGAATGTAAAACAGGGTGAGTGAGCGCAAATCACAAGACAGCAGCTAGCACACAAGGCAATCCTCAACACCAAAACAACAAAATATACAAATGGTATGCAGCGCTAAATGGTATATCAACCATCAATAAAAGGATGGATGAGACAGTGAATAAACAGTCAAAATATGAATAGTTCCATATAGATAAAACATAAATGAATGTTAAAATCCAATCCGGCTTGTGGAAAAATCCAGTAAATGATTGCGCTTACCACAAAAACATACAAACAAAGCGTTGTATGTATATGATGGACATCAGGGCCTGGTCAGCAACTAGAACAGCATCCGGTCACCATATGAGACTTCCAGGAATGGTGGAAACCCCCCACGGTCATCTCCGGTTTTACCAGCAGGTCCAACGAAGTCCTCTCCACGTACTGTTCATCTGGATCACACCACCTTGGTAACGCTCATAAATAATGAGCCAGAGCAAAAATGGGCAATGATGGTGAAGTAAGTTTTAATTGGTGAACAGTAAAATATAAAGCATATAACTCACATAGTGGGAAAAACACAGCCCAGGTCAAACAAAGAATTTTCCCTGGTGATCTGTGGTTCCCTGGTAATCTAATGGCGTCTGTTGGGTGGATCCCCTAACATGTTTCGAGCCACGCTCGTTGTCAAAGGGGCTCACCCCTTTGACAACGAGCGTGGCTCGAAACATGTTAGGGGATCCACCCAACAGACGCCATTAGATTACCAGGGAACCACAGATCACCAGGGAAAATTCTTCGTTTGACCTGGGCTGTGTTTTTCCCACTATGTGAGTTATATGCTTTATATTTTACTGTTCACCAATTAAAACTTACTTCACCATCATTGCCCATTTTTGCTCTGGCTCATTATTTATGAGCGTTACCAAGGTGGTGTGATCCAGATGAACAGTGCGTGGAGAGGACTTCGTTGGACCTGCTGGTAAAACCGGAGATGACCGTGGGGGGTTTCCACCATTCCTGGAAGTCTCATATGGTGACCGGATGCTGTTCTAGTTGCTGACCAGGCCCTGATGTCCATCATATACATACAACGCTTTGTTTGTATGTTTTTGTGGTAAGCGCAATCATTTACTGGATTTTTCCACAAGCCGGATTGGATTTTAACATTCATTTATGTTTTATCTATATGGAACTATTCATATTTTGACTGTTTATTCACTGTCTCATCCATCCTTTTATTGATGGTTGATATACCATTTAGCGCTGCATACCATTTGTATAACTTGTAGGAATGTAGCTGTTCCTATCGGTGGTTTTAAAAAATGATTTTGTTACAATTGTACCATTATAATTAATGAGTGTAAGGTCTAAAAAATTTATTTCAGACTGACTATATAGAAATGTGAGATTGATGTTCAATCTATTATTATTAAGGCTGGTAAAGAAATTCATAAGTGATTCCTCATCCCCATTCCATAGGAGGATGATATCATCTATATACCTTTTGTACATAACCAATTCTGGCCAGTCTCTAGAATATATCATGTCTTCTTCCCAGCGGGACATGAAAAGGTTCGCCAGACTGGGGGCAAACTTTGCCCCCATCGCGACACCTTTGATTTGTAGATAGTAGGACCGGTTAAAACAAAAGTAATTATGGTCCATTGCAAACGCTAATAGCTCTAAAATAAAACATTTCTGTAATGGGGGTAGGTTGCCATAATTCGTTAGGTAAAAATCAACCGCTTCCATCCCATCCGCATGGTTAATGTTGGTGTAGAGTGAAGCTACATCAGCGGTAACTAGGTAAGTATTCGGTAGTGTGTTCAAAGTGCTGCAGATATTCAGTACTTGTTTTGTATCCTGGAGGTATGATGGGGTTTGTACAACCAATGGCTGAAGATAGTGGTCTACATATTCCCCTATTTTAGAGCTAAGGGATCCAATCCCACTAATGATTGGACAGCCTGGAGGGTGGACTGGATCCTTATGTACTTTAGGCAAGATATACAGTATGGGTAATTTAGGTGCTGTAGGGCAAAGGTATGCTTTTTCTTTCTTATTCAATATGTTTAAGTCATAACTTTTGTTAATAATCTTTTTTAATTCCTTCTTGTACCCTATTAATGGGTCATGTGATAAAGGTCTATAAGTAGTATTGTCACTCAAGATGTTATTCACCTCCGTAATGTATTGGACTTTACCAAGGATCACCACACCGCCCCCCTTGTCCGCTGGTCTAATGACAAGGTCCTTCCTTTCGAGTAAGGATTTAATCGCCACATTATCACCTGTTCCCTTATAAGAGTTCCTAATAGGGATACTACTCAGGTCTTTTAGGACCTTGTCTCTAAAGAGATTCACAAAGGAATGTGTCTGGGTTGGTGGGTTATAGGTGGATGCGTTTCGCAAATTTGAGTGTACGAAACCATTAGAACCACTAGGGGCAGCATTATTTATAATAGGATTACTATAAAAATACCGTTTTAAGGACAGCTGTCTAGCAAATTTATGCACATCAATATATGTGTCAAATTTGTTCAATTTTTTGGGAGGTGCATATTTCAGTCCTTTATCAAGGAGGCGTAATTCATTGTCTGTTAAATGTATATTACTCAGGTTAAAGATTCCTTTGCCCACTATATTTTCCTCTTTTTTGGAGTATCTATTCGTCCTCCTTCCCCCTCTCTTTCCTCTTCTAAACCTCTCCTTTTTTTCGAGTTGCCCTCCTCTAAAAAAGGCTGTTTAGAATATTGAGGTTGGCGTGAGTTTTTGGGGGCAGAGTTTTGAGGATTTTTCTGGTAGCCCTGGTTGTTACCTTGGTAGTTTGTTTGTTTCCTTTTTTGAGGAGGGTAATTAAGGGGAGGATGTCTATTCCCTCCATTTCCTCTAGCTGAGTTATAAACGGGGTAATGGTATTGGTAAGGATGGTCAGAGTTATTATATTGAGTTGGTTGCCAATTGCCATTTCTTGGGGGGGTATAGTAGTCAGAAGGGATTCTATCCCTTGTATCACTGTTATAGGCATTTGGATGTTTATACAGCTCTCTGGAACCTATATTATCATCTCGCAGGGGCTGAAACCTGTTTGAATATTGTTCTTTATGAAATTTAGAGGATTTAGCCATCGGTTTTTTAAAACCCATTTTAGAGGGAATAGGGATAGGGGTTTTCTGCAGCACAGGCTCACTCTGTTTCTGCCAATCGAAAACCTCCTGGTTAGAATAGTCTTTAAGATCCCTCTGGAACTTTTTCTTTATTCTCTGTTCCTTCTCTATTCCCTCCAAGTGTATTTTAAGTTTATTGGATTCTACATTGTAGCTATCCTTATCTTTAAATGGGGTCAATTTATCCCTTAAGAGATTAATCTCATTATCCAGATGTATCAATTTTTTCTTCTTTCTAATAGTTAGGAATTTCAATAGGTCCAATCCTGCATTATTAAAGAACTGAAACCATTCTAGATGGCTATTTGCATCCTCTGCATCTGGGCGTAAATCCCAGCGCAATGATCTGGGGACCATTTTATCTTTAATATATTTGTTTAAAAAAGAAATATCCCACAGTGTTTTAATTTCACTTGTGGCAAGGTTTTTAAGCTGTAGGAATAGACCTTTCAGGTCTTCTGTCTCCTTATCTACTGTATCAACTGTATAGAAATCCTCTGGAATGACAGTTCTAGAGAGTCTATATTCAAAGATATCACCCATTTTAAAGGTAGATATGAAGAAAAATGTAGCAGCTTCAAACTTAAAAGTGATAAAACAAACAGATAATATGTAATAAAGTGAGCGCTACTAATAGAATAATCAAGTAAGCAGCTAATAGCACTGAAGATTATCACAACCACATTCGGTATAAATAAAATAAACAAAGTGCAGCGCTTTATAACAGGTTAAAAAGTTCGACCGAGGATCGATCTATAGACACACATTTAAATGTTCATATGATCAAAATAGGCAATATGTGAACACAGCTGGAAATATGGTCCGGGAAATGGCAAGAATGCGCACTCACCGACCGCACATAGGAAATGCGCGTTTACGTGTATCCAATCAAAACGAATGTAGATATCCCACAGAGAGAGATGTCCTCAATCGATCTGCTGGGCTAATGGATCAATCACAGGCACATGTTCCTTCCAGGTACAGGTGTTCCTCCTCTGGATGATATGTAGCTGTGTCTGCCGACCCCTCAGTGGGGGGTAAGAAGTGGGAAAATACTCATGGTGTAGTATGTCAAATATTTATTGATTGATAAAAGTAATTAAAACCTCGGTCAGTAATATCACTGGCAATGTGCCATAAAACACATAAAAGTGAAGGAATAAGTTACTGACCCTTTAAGAGCAAGCACCCAGACCTCCTCGTGGTCTGGGTGATAAGAGGCGTCACAGGCTGTCAGTTCCTCCTGAGGCCTTTCGTGCTAAGGCACATCTTCAGAGGGGATGCTGACAGCTCTGTGACCGATGCCAAATGAATAAGTAGAGAGAATGCGGGATTCGCGCATGCGCAATAGATCGCCGCCATTTTCCGGAGGACCATACAACTGCGCATGCGCGCACATCGAAGCGCCATTTTGCCATAGATATATAGAACTGTCAGCAGTGGCATAACTAGCCAAGCTGACAGGACGCATATACAGCGCAATTGAGCCTAAAGCATATGGCTCAGAGTACCCAGGGAAGTAGACCAGCAAAATCTTTTAGTTTGTATCCCAATAATACGGCAACGGTGCCTCATTGATTAGTTCACCATAGTTAAGGTGACACAATAAGGGGGTGATGTGAATGAACCCATATTATGAAAAAAGCGCTCTGAGTGCCCAGGTTACAGACATTGACAATAATCCAGAACCTCATTACATGCAAGTAATTGACGGTCTGTCAGAGAACAAGAAAGATTAATAGTTATCCACTGCTATTGATCAGTATATTTGCATCTAGAGACGCCATTATTATGCCGGATCAAGATGCATCTCTTAATTGATAGTACTTTTTAACCTGTTATAAAGCGCTGCACTTTGTTTATTTTATTTGTCCAATATTCTCCATGTGTAAGAGAGGCTTCCATTACTTGCCATGAAACCAGGAGTGCTTTTCTTTGTTATCCAGAGTGACTCATTATACATGGCTGTAAAATGTTTTGTTTATGACCAGGCTGCTCTTGTCTGAAGCGCAATTGTGCTCAATAAGTGTACTGTTTTGTGCACAATATAGAAATGTGTATTGTGCAGTGTCTTGCTTTAGTATGCTACAATTATGGCCTATTTAGCTTGTGTGTTGATGATATTCTCAATATTATTATTTAATTGTAAATACTGTTTGTATAGTGGGTCTGTTGTCTGTTGGAAGAAGTAATCCTTTTTGTTAACACAGCTCTTTCATGCACAGTTACAATGAACCCTTCTTTATACTGGACTATTTCATTACTTGTTTGTATTGTTTGCTCTAAAATATGGGTTTCCGCTGGGTATTTTGGTTTCCTCCCACACTCCAAAGACATGCTGGTAGGTTAATTGGATCCTGTCTAAATTAGCCCTAGTATGTGTATGTATGAATGAGTTAGTGACCTTAGATTGTAAGCCTCTTTGAGGGCAGGGACTGTATAATATATACTCACCGGCTACTTTATTAGGTACACCTTACTAGTGCCAAGAAAATGTCCTCCACGCCATTACACCACCACCAGCCTGAATCATTGATACCAGGCAAGATGGATCCATGCTTTCATGTTGTTTATGACAAATTCTGACCCTACCATCTGAATGTCGCAGCAACCAGTCTGCCCATTCTCCTCTGGCCTTTGACATCAACAAGGCGTTTTTGTCCACACAACTGCCACTCACTGGATATTTTCTCTTTTTCAGACCATTCTCTCTAAACCCTAGAGATTGTTGTGCATGAAAATTCCAGAAGATCAGCAGTTTTTTAAATATTCAGATCATCCCGTCTAGCAACAAACAACCATGCCACGTTCAAAGTCATATAAATCCCCTTTCTTCCCCATTCTGATGCTCAATTTGATCTTCAGCAGGTTGTCTTCACCACGTCTAGATGCCTAAATGCATTGATTGGCTGATTAGCTTTTTATGTTACCAAGCAATTGAACAGGTGTAACTAATAAAGTGGTTGGTGTGTGTGTATGTTATAGCGCTGTGTATATTGACGGCGCTATGTAAGTACCTGTAATAAATAAATATGTTGCATGTCAATTATGTTTTGTATTTTCAGGCTACCGCAGTAACTGATGAGAAGGAAGGTCTAAAACATCCTGGTTTAATGCTGAAATATTCAACATATAAGAATCTTGCACAACTTGCGATGAAAAGGGAAGATTTGGAAACTGCAATGGAATATAACCTTGAGGTACAATGTACATTTATATTAACCACTTGCCCTCCAGAAGATTTACCCCCCTTCTTGACCAGGCCATTTTTTGCATTACGGCACTGCGTTACTTTAGCTGACAATTGCACGGTCATGCAACGCTGCACCCAAATTAAATTTACATTCTTGTTTTCCCACAAATAGAGCTTTCTTTTGGTTGTATTTGATCGCCCGTGCGTTTTTTATTTTTTGCACTATAAAAAAAAAAAGACCGGCAATTTTGAGAAAAAAAACTATGTTTTTGACTTTTTGCTATTGTGTAAATTAATTGGTTTACATGAATGTTATAGCGTTTACAAATGGCGGTGTATATATACTAGAATTTTTTTTGGTTTTTTTTACTAGTAATGGCGTCGATCAGCGACTTATAGAGGAACTGCGGGGAACTTAATTAGTGTCACTGACATTCCCAGTGATACCGATACAGTGATCAGTGCTAATAAAAAGCACTGACGCTGTACTAATGGCACTGGGCAGGAAGGGGTTAACATGTGGGGTGATCAAAGGGTTAACTGTGCTGTTTCACGGTAAGCTGTGTCTGTGCTTTCAGCTATAAGCACACTGCTTTGTATGGCTCTGCTATGCAGAGCCATGCAAAGCAGTGTGCAGCAGCTGACAGGGGAGAGAACTGTATTGTTTACATACAGCTCTCTCCCCTGTCGGTAATATTCAGCGATCACCGGGTGCTGGCGAGTAATCAACGGCCGGGACCCCGTGATTGGCAGCAGAGGCCGCGAATAGCGGCGTGGGTAGGGCGCGTGTGCGGGTCACGCGCGCCGACTACCGAGAAATGCAAAATCAAGAATATATACGTGATTTTGCGCAGCCCTTCCTCCCTGTAACAGTATTTCTGCTGTAGGGCGACGGGAAAGCAGTTAATATAAAATGATTTACAAAAAAAAATAACACTGATTAGGCAATATTTATTGAGGAGGAGCTTTTTTATTCCTGTATTCTACTCCTTATTTTATTTTACCTCCCGATGATAATTTTCTCAAAAAGATGTTTCATTTATAAACATAACTGTCTCCTATGTATGTAACTCTTTATTTTTTTGCATAGGAGTGTTTCATTTTTGAATGCCCTATTTTCCTATTGTTTTCACATTGTTATGTTATCTCACAAAGCATTATTGTATCTTGGCTCCTTTTCCTGCTTCTCTAAATAGATGCCAAATAAAACGGAAGTGTTTGCCAGCTTGAAGCGAGAGTTGTTTTAAGCTTCATTCTCATTTCCGTGTTGTAGGAACACACTACTTGTGTTGGTGTGATGTGTTGCCATTCATCCTTTATGGCACTGTTAACCACTTGAGCCCCAGAGGATTTACCCCCCTTAATGACCAGGCCTTTTTTTGCTGTTTGGCGCTGCACTAATTCAAATGATAATTGCGCGGTCATGCAATGCTGTACCCAAACAAAATTTACGTCCTTTTCTTCACACAAATGGAGCTTTCTTTTGGTGGTATTTGATCACCTGTGCGCTTTTTATTTTCTGCGCTATAAACAAAAAAAACACGAAAATTTTGAAAAAAAACAATTTTTTCTACTTTCAGCTATAAAAAATATATCGTAAACTCAAAGTTAGTCATAAATTTAAGCCAAAATGTATTCTGCTACATGTTTTTGGTAAAAAAAATCCCAATAAGTGTATATTGATTGCTTTGTGTGAACGTTATAGCGTCTACAAACTATGGTATAGATACTGTAATTTATGCCTTTTTTTGCTATACAGCGCTGCACTAATTCAAATGATAATTGCGTGGTCATGCAATGCTGTACCCAATCGAAATTTACGTCCTTTTTTTCACACAAATAGAGCTTTCTTTTGGTGGTATTTGATCACCTGTGCGCTTTTTATTTTTGGCGCTATAAACAAACACGAAAATCTTGAAAAAAAAACAATTTTTTCTACTTTCAGCTATAAAAAATATATCGTAAACTCAAAGTTAGTCATAAATTTCAGCCAAAATGTATTCTGCTACATGTTTTTGGTAAAAAAAATCCCAATAAGTGTATATTGATTGCTTTGTGTGAACGTTATAGCGTCTACAAACTATGGTATAGATAATTTGAAATTTACACAGCTTTTACTTTCTGACCGCCTATCACATCTCTTGAGGTGCTAAAATACCAGGATAGAACAAACACCCCCAAATGACCCCTTTTTGGAAAGCAGACACCCTAAGCTATCTGCTGAGAGACATATTGTGTCCATGGAAGATTTATTTTTTTTTCCACAAGTTTCTGGAAAATGACAAAAACTTTTTTTTTGTTTTTTTTTTTTACACAAAATTGTCATTTAAATGATTTATTTCTTGCACAAGCCATGGGTATATGTGGAATTATACCCCAAAATACATTCTGCTAATTCTACCGAGTATGAGGATACCACACGTGTGACACTTTTTGGGAGCCTAGCCACATACAGGAGCCTGAAATCCAATGAGCACTTTGAAAGCCTGAAGGTGCGTAACTTCTTCATTTCACTTCCCCACTACCTATCACAGTTTTGGAGGCCCTGACATGCCAGGATAGCACCAAACCCCCCCAAATGACCCCTTTTTGGAAAGTAGACACTCCAAGGAATTTAAAAAGAGGCATGGTAAGTATTTTGCAGATCTAATTTTTTCTCACAAGGTTTTGAAATATAAAAAAGAAAAGAAAAAATATATTTTTATTTTCTTTCTTCATTTTCCAAAAACTTGTGGTAAAAAAATAAATTCTTCTATTGATTCAACATGCCTCTCAGCAAATAGTTTGGGGTGTCTACTTTCCAAAAAGGGGTCATTTTGAGGGGTGGGGGCATTTTATGCCCAGAATTAGAGGTTTATGCCACACATCACTCACTCTTCTAACCACCTGAAGACCAAGCCTTTTCTGACACTTTTTGTTCACATTAAAAAAATCTGTATTTTTGCTAGGAAATTAAAGTGAACCCCCAAACATTATATATTTTCTTAGAGCAGACACCCTAGTAAATAAAATGGTGGGTGGTGCAATTTTTTATCTCACATATTACTTACACAGCAATTTTTCAAACGCAATTTTTTTGAAAAATATACACTTTTTTAATTTTAATGCACAAAAACACAATATATTGGCCAATTATTTGGTATGATATAAAAGATGATGCTATGCTGAGTAAATAGATACCAAACATGACATGCTTTAAAATTACGCATGCCCTGTGCAATGGCGACAAACTGCATACATTTTTAATATCTATAGGCAACGCTTTAAAAGCCCTTACAAGCTACCATTTTAGATTTACAGAGGAGGTCTAGAGCTATAATTACTGCCCTTGTTCTGACGTTTGTGGCGATACCTCACATGCATGGTGCAATCGCTGTTTCCATACTGGGAAAGGGTCAACGCTCACGACCGCAGGTGTGCGCGTGCGCGGATGGGCGAGGGTCCTTTTTTTTTTTTTCTGATTTATTTAATTATTTTTACACTGTCCCTTTAATTTATTTTTTTTTTAATCACTTTTAATGCTATCTCAGGGAGGGGGAGGGGGGGCCATTTTCTCCCGCTGCTTGTAAAGGCAATTCTGCAGCTAAATAACCACTAGGAATGCTTTTACATGAAAGCCCATTGCCGGCTGAAAAAAATAAAACCAGGATGATGCCTGCAGCTGCAGGCATCACCCTGGTATAACCATTCAAAGTCCAGTGATGTACCAATACGTCACTGGTCCTTGTTGGGTGTATATGCTATGTTCTTTTTTTCTTTATGCAGCCTGTGGGCTGAATGAAAAAAAAGAGAAGAAATCTCTGCCAGAAAAAGTGTGTGGTATGCCCACCATTAGAAACCTCCCTCAATCCACCCACTTCTAATGGTGGGCACATATGAAATGTGCCAACAAATATAAAATATATATGCCGAAGCATGGGGGCCATCCACCCACTGGCCACCCCAGGCCCCCATGCTTTGGCATATATTCTCTTTTTTTTAACTGCGGATGAAAAATCTCATCCGACAGCACTGCACACACCTACTTATGTCTATTCTGAAAGCAAGACCCTGTTGCTGTCAGAATAAACAGGTCAGTGCTGCAGTTTGACGTTCCTGCAAAGAAATCAACAATGGTTAACAATAAAACATAAACTCAATAAAACAACTTTATAAGGAAAAGTGTGTGGTGGTATGCCCACCATTAGAAACCTCCCTCAATCCACCCACTTCTAATGGTGGGCACACATGAAATGTGCCAACAAATATAAAATATATATGCCGAAGCATAGGGGCCATCCACCCACTGGCCACCCCAGGCCCCCATGCTTTGGCATATATTCTCTTTTTTTTAACTGCGGATGAAAAATCTCATCCGACAGCACTGCACACACCTACTTATGTCTATTCTGAAAGCAAGACCCTGTTGCTGTCAGAATAAACAGGTCAGTGCTGCAGTTTGACGTTCCTGCAAAAAAATCAACAATGGTTAACAATAAAACAAACTCAATAAAACAACTTTATAAGGAAAAGTGTGTGGTGGTATGCCCACCATTAGAAAATTCCCTCAATCCACCCACTTCTAATGGTGGGCACACATGAAATGTGCCAACAAATATAAAATATATATGCCGAAGCATAGGGGCCATCCACCCACTGGCCACCCCAGGCCCCCATGCTTTGGCATATATTCTGTTTTTTATAACTGCGGATGAAAAATCTCATCCAACAGCGCTGCCCACGCTGACTTATGTCTATTCTGAGAGCAAGTTCCTGTTGCTGTCAGAATAAACAGGTCAGCGCTGCAGCTGAAAGCATTCCTGCAAACAGAAATGGTTAACAATAAAACAACAATAAACCAGTGAAAGTTGAACAATCACAAAAATGACAACAACAAAAAAAACTATAACTATTTTTGGTTTTTACATTTTTTTATTTTTTTGGGGGGTATTTGTACTTTTATTTTTTTTTTTTATTTTTTTAACTTTTTTTTTCCAAACTTCAAACATTTAAACAGCTGGTAGGGTCTCTCCAAATGCGATAGCCAGTTTCCTGACTACCTAACATCTTTTGAGACCCTGTGTAAATGTGCCCTGATCTGTGCCGTGCTGTACCCTATACTAATAGTTCACTAGTGTATGGTAGAGGCGGAAGCAGGGCTTGATGCAGAGGCCAGGTTGGCCAGGACAGGAGGGACAACAATAGCGGCTGTCACGCCTAATTCCACGTTTGCTGCAGACACGACATCTTTTTTGGGGTCTTCTTTGGGTTGGGGTACCAGGAATGGTATCGAGAAAATGTCTCTCATGCAGACGGCTAACTGCATCTGGGAGAGGGATTTGGGGCGCAGCACCTTCTGGATACAAAAGGGCCCTGATGTTCTCTAACTGGAAATTTAGGTATGATCCACTATGTCCAGTTGCTTTATAGAGAACAAAAGCATTATATAGAGCCAATTTAAATAAATAAACTGACACTTTTATGTACCAGCGTTTGGATTTTCGGGAAACTAAATACGGCTGCATCATCTGGTCATTGAAGTCCACCCCTCCCATGTTAAGGTTATAATCGTGGACACAGAGTAGCTTCTCAACAACACCAGCTGCTGTGGTAATTTGGACGGTCGTATCTGCGTGAATGGAAGACAGGAGGTAAACATCCCGTTTGTCCTTCCACTTCACTGCGAGCAATTCTTCATTTCTCAAGCAGGCTTTTTCCCCCTTTTTAAGACGGGTATTTACAAGCCGTTGGGGGAAGCCTCGGCGATTAGATCGCACAGTGCCACATGTGCAAATTCCCAAATTGAACAAATGTCTAAATAGTGGCACGCTTGAATAAAAATTGTCCACGTATAAGTGGTACCCCATATGGAAATAGGATGACGCCAAGTCCCAAACTATCTTGCCACTGCTCCCCATGTAGTCTGGGCATCCGGGGGGCTCCAAGTAACTATCTTTTCCCTCGTAAATCCGAAACTTGCATGTATAGCCTGTTGCCCTCTCACAGGTCTTATACATCTTGATCCCATATCTGGCACGCTTGCTGGGGAGATATTGTTTGATTACAAGGCGGCCAGAATATTGAATGAGGGACTCATCGATGCAGATGTTTTTCTGGGGAGTATACACATCTGCAAATTTTTGGTTAAAGTGATTTACGAGGGGCCGAATTTTGTGGAGCCGGTCAAATTCAGGGTCACCCCGAGGACGACTGAGTGAGTTGTCGTAGAAGTGCATAAAACGCATTATACTCTCATATCTATGCCTGGCCATGGCAGCAGAGAACACGGGCATGTGAACAAGAGGGTCGGTGGACCAATACAACCGCAATTGATTTTTATCATTAATGCCCATGTTGAGGGTTAGGCCCAAAAAAACTTTAAATTCGGAAACCGTAATGGGTTTCCATGCGAATGGTCTGGCAAGGTTTGAATTTGGGTTGGCGGCGATAAATTGGCGTGCATATAAATTGCTTTGATCCACAATCAATGCATAAAGATCTTCTGTGAAAAACAGCTCAAAAAAATTAAGGGGAGTATTTAAATTTGCTGTTTCCACCTGAATTCCGGGTTGGGCAGTGAATGGGGGAAGTACGGGTGCTGCAGAATTTGTGGGCTGCCAATCGGGATTTGCAAGCACATCCGGAAGGACACTAGGGACTCTACGGGCCTGTCTGCGAATTCTTGGTGGCCGCGGGACACTACTTGTGCTCGCCACCGCAGCAGCTTGTACTGCACTTATGGGACTCGCCACGTCACCAAGTGATACTGCAGTGCTGGTATGCCTACGACCAGGACGTACTAGGCCGCTGGTGCTCGCCAGTTCACCAAAAGATACTGCGGCACTAGTACTGGCACTCTGCTGCATATGAGAGTCATCATGCATTTGTACCACCTCAGCAACCTGTGAATGGGATCGGGTACGCCTGACCTTAGCAGGGACCACTTCCTCGTCGTCTGAGCTAGCTGTCAGGGTGCCGCTGCTGTCTATAGGTTCGTATTCTGAGCCTGGTTCTGCCAGTGAGTCTTCCCCTTCGCTCTCACTTGACATGCTCAGAATCCTATAGGCCTCTTCACTAGTGTACCTTTGCTTAGACATTTTGGCCACTAAATTTACAGGTACCTAGTGCGACTCACGGGAAAAAGAGCGCCTGGCTGTCAGGGACTGCTTGAACCACTACAAAAAATTTACCGACAAGTGCTAACAGATATCAGGCCTGATTCTGTGAACACTGCGGTTTTGTGTGTAATATGTATCAAGTGACAGTTATCTACTGACACTGCACTTGCCGGGGGAGAAGGGGGGGGCGTAGGGGCTAAACGCAGGTGCTGGCAGGTGTTGGGGCTGATCCCGCTAACACTGCGTTTTTGGGGATACTAAAGTAATGTGAATGCTGGTATAGCGCTGATCTGATCAAAGATATTGATCCAATCAGACACTATACTAGCAATGAAGGTTTAGCGTGCAAGTAAGCGTGTTCCTGGCAATCAAGGGGTCAAATGTGATTATTTGTGTACTAGCGGGCAAACTGGTGCTATCTGGGAGGGGCGCTAAAACTATCGGAAGTCACCAGTACCAAGTCACCAGTACCAATACAGTGATCAGTAAAAATCTGTTCACTGTAATCAATGACACTGGTGACAGGGCAGTGAAGGGGTTAACTGGGGGGGGGGGGCGATCAAGGGGTTAAATGGGATTACTGATGTACTGGCGGGTAAACTGGCGCTATCTGGGAGGGGCGCTAACACTATTGGAAGTCGCCAGCGACACTGATACAGTGATCAGTAAAAATTGGTTCACTGATCAGTGACACTGGTGACAGGGCAGTGAAGGGGTCAACTCGGGGAGGGGGGGGGCGATCAAGGGGTTAGACGGGACTACTGGTGTATTAGCGGGCAATCTGGCGCTATCTGGGAGGGGCGCTAACACTAACGGAAGTCGCCAGCGACACTGATACAGTGATCAGTAAAAATTGGTTCACTGATCAGTGACACTGGTGACAGGGCAGTTAAGGGGTTAACTGGGGGGGTGGGGGGGGAAATTAAGGGGTTAAATGGCTTTATTGGTGTACTGGGGGGCAAACTGGCGCTATCTGGGAGGGGCGCTAGCACTATTGGAAGTCGCCAGCGACACTGATACAGTGATCAATAAAAATCGCTTCACTGATCAGTGACACTGGTGACAGGGCAGTGAAGGGTTAACTGGGGGGGGGCAATCAGGGGGTTAAATGTGTCCTAGACTGTGTTCTAACTGTCAGTGTGCTGTTTTACTCACGTTTAAATGTCTCTTCTTCTCTGTCTGGAACGGAATGTGTCCAGGCAGAGAAGAATGACATCATATCCTGCCCTGTGTAAATATCAACACAGGACAGGATAGGACAGGGACCGATCATCCGATTTCAGCCAGAAATCACTGGCTGAAATCTAATGATTGATCCCTCCTGGATCGAATCGGATCACCCGCGGGTCGGCGGGAGCGCGCACGCGCGCCCCCTGCCGGCGAAAGTGTCGGGAGCGCTGAACCCGTTTTTAAACGTGGTTTTGCGCTCCACTGCCGCCCTGCACACGTATATACACAGTGGCAGGGCGGCAAGCGGTTAATGCACCTTGCCAATGGATGTGCGCTGCATCATGCTAACATGCATTGCGGTATGCTGAGAGAAAACGTGCGGATTCAGTTTTTGTTATACTAAGGTGTTATAATAGTAATAATTAATGGTAAAATATCAGAGCACGCTAAGCAAAGCATGCCATGAGCCTTTGTGAATTGAGCCCTCAGAGATATCGGCTGTAAAAGGTGCAACATTTTGTCTTTAAACAGTTTTTGGGGATTAGATAAAGAATGACCAGTTGATAGACATATTTGCAATTTCAATACTAATGATAAGGATAGATAGTGGCCATAAATCACACGTTGTAGACTAGTTACATGCACTGAGGCCTGTGCCTCTTCTAAAGCTGCTTGTATCCCTTTAAACTCTGTAGTCCTCATTGCCTACGAATGTGCCCCCAGCTGTTCTTCATTAGATGGAGACATTACCCTTCCTTCCCTGCCCCGGTGCGATTTGTGAATTGAAATCACTCCTGAAATCACATCTAATGAATATGAATGTCAGTGTCTTAACATGTGCGATTTGCTGCAGCTCCATTTCTTCAGTAGTTCTTGCATTACTTTTTCTGCAGTTTTGTTGCGATTTCACATAAATAGAATATGATGCAAATCGCACTGCAAATTGCAAGAAATCATTGAAAATCTTCACAAGTAGCAATGAAGTCTTCAGAAATTGCACCTGAAATCTCACTGAAATTGCGCAATTTTATATTGCAGCAGTGTGACCAGTGACTAAATGCTTTATGGACCCTTTCTCTGGGATTAAATATTTAGAAATACTGAAATTTTTGCTAGAACTTTAAATCCTAAAGTGCAGTATTTTTTTTTTTTAATCAGTTAAAGTGGTAGTAAAGTCCACTTTAATTTGTACCTACAGATAAGCATATAATAAGGCTTACCTATAGCTACAGTGAATATCTCCTAAACTTTCACTGTTTAGGAGATATTCACACAGGATCCAGCCAGTGATGATGCTCTCTGAAGGAACAGCATACCTCTTTGCTATATTTCCTAACTAGGTTCTCTTCCACATTGAGGTTCTGACTGTTCAAACCCACCTCCAGACTTTCCTATCATAGTTTAAATAATGTAAAATAAATTACGAATCTATCATCATTGATGGAACCCCCACCCCTTCCCTTACGGGGTCATGATGGTTGTGCAGCACTGGGAACATTATTAGATCTGGCCATCAAGGTTGGATTGAATGGACGTAAGAAACCAATGTTATTTAATTCTCCAATCATCAGTTTTTGGTAGGCTGCTTTTTAAATTATGGTTCTACAGGTGTGTTTTTGTACTAAGTCATTTAGTCTTCCCCAGTTTGTAAACTGAATGACAGTATTTTTCAAATGATTTATTTTAGGGATACACAGATATATCGGTGGCTGAAATGTATCAGCCGAAAATAGTGTTATCGGCATTTTTCTGATAGAAAAAAAGGAGCCAATAATGCCTGCTGAAAAAGCGTGATTTTGGTGCAATTTTACCCGTGACTTTGCTGCGATTTTACCTTGTTTAGGGTGCGTTTTTCATAGGTCATGTGACTAAAAAAAAGCCACATCAAACCGCAACACGTGCATTTTTTAACAGGTTTTCGGTAAATTTCGGGCCTGGTTCACACCAATGCAGTTTGTAAAAAACAGTGCAAAACAAACAAAAATGCAGTGTATTTTGCGTTTTCCATGCACTTTTTTTATGCTTTTTTTACTAAAGATTTTATTAAGCATGTTAAAAATAAACATACAAACCATAACAAATCATATGATACAAAGCGACAACAGACAATAAAGGACAGGGAAACATCACGCAACAGAGAGATACACATACAAGACCCACACTGGGGTCCAGATAACACTATGGAAGGCAAAGGGCCACAAGGCCCGCAACCACTTTCAGAAATATAAAAGTTACATACAAGAAGGCAACAAAAAGAAAACGCATAAGAGAGCCACGCTCTCATGTGGCAATGTTATCCCTGAGAATCATAAACCTGTAAAGTGACAATATTAACTGATAGACAGTCGGTCTAATATAAACAAACTATATGAAAGAGGAGAGAGAAAACAGGAAAACAAAAGAAAGAAAAAAGAGCAGAGAGAAAAAAGAGACAGGCCAGCAAAGAAGAGGACGTCGCCTGGGGGGGGAGAGCCGGGAGACACGATCCCCACATAAGGGGAATGGAGAGGCAAAACCCAACACATCATAGATGAGTAAGTTTCGTGGTAAAACGAGAAAGAGGTTGGTAATCCACCCACGGTTGCCAAACAGAGAGAAACTTATTGTGTGTATCCTCTAATATTGCCATTAATTTTTCGTTGCTAAAGAAACCTTGGATTCTGGACCTGACCTCCTCAAATTGTAGAGTTTTCAAGGATTTTCAAGAACCGGCAATAGGCTGCTTAGTAGCCATCAAAAAAAAATTGACAAATGAGCGTGGTCCACGAAGTGGCTTAGAAAATTAGGCCTCAATAGGATCCTTTTTAAGGTTAATGGATGTAACTGAATAAATAAGATTATAAACTCTAGTCCACAAGTGGCGGGCCACTGGACAGATGAAGCATCGTACCCTCTAGAGAGCAGCCTCAAAAACAGAGTTATTATCCTGCATAAATTTAGCTAATCAAGATGGGGTAAAATACCATCTTGAAACCACTTTATAGGAATTGTCTAATGCCAGTATGTTGCGAGAGCAGCGAGAAACTCCTTGCCACATAGACCCCCAATCCTCTATGTAAATTTCCGTCTGAAGCTCCACATTCCATTGCTTACAGTAAGCAGGCAAAGGTTCAGCCATATGATTCTGGATTGATAGATAAATTAGAGATAGGGCACCTTTCGTGGAAGCCGGCTCCTTACAAAGTGATTCAAAACCCGTATAAGTGCGAGGGGAATCCCGTCTACGAATCAAAGGTACCACAAAATGACGTAATTGCAATAACGAAATAACTCCTAGGGAGGAATAGAATGACTATCTCGAAGCTGCGCAAACATACGCATACCTCGACCCTTAATTAACAAGTGAAACGTCGTAAAACCATGAGTTATCCACCAACGAAAGGCCATCTTATCAGAGTCCCCTGGGGGAAAAAGTGGACAATCGAATAATTGTAAGAGAGGTAAATGCGGAGAAAGTACTTACACGAGTCCCAAATTTTTAAGGTGTGAGTTAAGACAGGATTCATCAATTTAGGCAGCGAGGACAGAGGAAGGCAAGGCTGAAGGCAGAAGGGGATGTGCGTCTGCAATATCTATCAGTGCCCACAAGGTAAGTCTTTTAGAGAAAAAAGCTGAATGAGGGGAGTAACTTGGGCCACAATATAGTAATGATAAACATTCGGAAGACCAAGACCACTCTGGATACGTGGGTGGTAAAGCAACTGCTTAAACAAATGAGGACGTCCCGAAGCCCATACAAACTGTAAAATTTGGTGTTGTATGATATGGAGTATATGGGGCAGAATCCGAACAGGAAGCACCCGAAAAGGATAAAGTAGCTTGGGAAGATAAGTCATTTTAATTGCTTGGGCCCTACCAAACCAGGATAAGGACATGGACTGCCAAGAAGAGAGCAACTGGGTTAGCTGAGAAAGTAGAGGAGGAATATTTGCCTGGTACAACAAATCATAAGAAGGTGTAAGTTTAACTCCCAAATAGGGAAGAGAGGAGGTCCATTGAAACGGAAATTGAGATTGAAGGTGTGTCACAAGCGAGTGGGGGAGGGAGACATTCATAGTAACAGATTTAGTAGGATTTACATGTAATCCCAAGAGATGAGCGAAATCAGTCAAAAGTGATAAGAGATTGGGGAGAGAAATAAGTGGAGATGAAAGATACATCAGAATATCGTCTGCAAAAAGGGCAATCTTATGATGCAATCCCGCCAACTCGAGACCCGAAATATCTGGGTGAAGCCAAATGCAAACAGCAAGGAGTTCAAGGGCCATGGTAAAAAGAAGAGGAGACGGGACAACCTTGACGTGTACCCCCCTAATTGGAAACCGAGAGGATTCAACCCCATGATAACAGACCGTAGCGGACGGAATACTGTAAAGTCTATAAATCCACTGAAGAAAATAATTTCCCACACCCCACCTCTGCAAGGCTTTCTGTAAATAGGTCCAGGAAAGTGTATCTGTCAGACACCGCCTGGAGGTACCTCTAGCAATCCACAGGACAGGATTCCCCAGAGCGCGGAGTCTAAGTCCCAGTCTGCTTGTTCACCAGGGCCCCTGATGGTGGGGATGGACTTGGAGCAGACAGTGACCAGGTCGCAGCCCCTGAGTACACCCGCCTGTGATAGAGGGATGTGCCAGGGGTATACACTGGTAGAGAGCCTGACGTGAAGAGGCGGATAGGCCTGAGCAGTGGTGACCGGATCCGTGCAGGACAGATGGATGGCAGGGTAGCAAGCGTGGTCAGACGGGCCAGATCGGTTACAGTGGGGACAACACGGTACAAAGCAGCAGGCAAAGAGTAGTCAGGTCACTCACCGGGTTCGGTAACAGGAGTTCAGATCAATATGGATATCCAGGAGAGTAGTCAAACAAGCCAGGGATCAGAGCAGGAGATAGTCAGCAAAGGTCAGGATCAAGCAGGGTCGGCAACAAATTAATGAACAGGTACACAGGAGCAGGAACAGGGTAATAAGACCATACGGCAACTAGTGCCTGTGCAGTGCAGGTTTAAATAGTGCGCCCTGCGCTGTCATTAGTGCCAGGCACGTGTCCGCAAGTGCGCATGCGCGGCCGCCGCCACCGCAGCTGCCTAGGTCCTAGCGTCTGCTGATTAGAGCGCATTGGCGTTCTGCGCATGTGCAGACCCGTGCGCCGCCGTGATTGCTGACAGTATCAAAGGCCTTGGTGATATCCAAGGACAGGAACATAAGGTCACGGGACCACATTTTAGCGAAATGACTCATTTAAAATAGAACGTTGAATACTATTGGCCGCCTGCAGCCGAGGTACAAAACCCACTTAATCCTTATCAATTAAAGTAGGGATTAACACATTCAAGCGATTGGCCAAAGTCTTAGAATTTTCACATCCATGTTCAGCAAAAAATAGGGCGATAATTCGACCAAGATTGATGATATTTCCCTGGTTTAAGAATCATCACGATATGGGCCTTTAACATTTCCGAAGTCAGTTGACCATCCTGCTTAAGCCAATTGAATACCTGGGCCAAAACAGGAACTACAACATTGCAAAATTTTTTATAGAAGAGAGTTGTAAAACCATCTGGACCAGCATGCTTATGCACCTTCAAAGATTGAATCGTCTGCCGAAGCTCATCCTGTGAAATATCAGCGCCCAACATGTCCCTTTGATCGTCAGTTATATGGGGTAGAGGAGTCTCCCGCAGAAACATGTCAATGACATCAGTTGGGGCATCCCTTGAGCCAGCATAAAGTTTTAAAAGATGATGGGAGAACTCATCCACTATGTGCCTGGGATTAGAGGTTCTCAGACACTTCCTAGTTATAGTATAATGATGTTATCGAGGGGAAAAGATTGTAATTTATTAGCTAACATAGTCCCAATATTGTTGCCTTTTGCATAAAACGTCTGGCAAGACCATCACAGATGGCGCTCAGCCTCGTCAGTCAAACAGAAATTGAGATCTGTGCGAACGACAATCTACCTTCCGTCAGAGCTCAGCCATTTGAGACCTCTTAAACAGCACCGTAATCTTTTCAAGCTCACGTTCCAAAGTGTGCCGATGTCAATCATGTTCCTTATGCCACCTGGAAGCCAACTGTATGATATGGTCCCTAATAACCGCCTTATACACTTCCCAAAGAG
Organism: Staurois parvus; assembly: GCF_062004578.1. Classification (NCBI taxonomy): domain Eukaryota; kingdom Metazoa; phylum Chordata; class Amphibia; order Anura; family Ranidae; genus Staurois; species Staurois parvus. Next base: position 4,168,631 of record NW_028318500.1, on the reverse strand, counting down.
TAACAGACGAAGAGACTGTACCCAGATTATTCCGAAAATAATCCAAGGAGTGGATCCGAACATCCTCAGCTACCAAGGAAAAAGAGAGAAGGGAACCATTAAGATACTAGGCGGGAGCTCGTGGACACTGAGAGGGAACTGAACACTGCGTGATAATGGGATCATGGTCAGACCAAGGAACCGTGGGAATCTTCATCAAGAGTAAATGCAGAAGAAAAGGAGCCACAAAAACATGATCAATACGAGAATGGCTAGGGTAGGGATTGGAGAAAAAGGTATAGTCCCTAGAAGTGGGATGTAATTCCCGCCAGGCATCAACCAGATTATGGGAATGAAGAATATGCCCAAACTCCACAGAGAGCGGAGAGGAGGCCGTTGAGCCCGCGGGGGATTTATCTAGTTTCGGATTAAGGACTAAATTGGAATCGCCTGACAGCATAAGATGGCCTTTCTGATGGGTCTGCATAACCAACAAAAGATGCGCAAAAAAATGAGTTTGTCTCTGATTAGCGGCATAGTATGTACAAATTGTGACCTCCACATCTTGTAGGATCCCCACAACTATCAAATAACAGCCTTGGGTGTCCACAACTACTTTGTGCTCTTGAAAAGGCAAGGAGTTGTGAATTGTCAAAAGAACCCCCTTCTTCTTAACAGGGGCCAGGGTGAAAAAGACCTGGGCATAACGACCATCTAAAAAAGGAGGATTATAAGAGGTCAGGTGAATCTCCTGCAGACACACTATATCAATTTTGGAGGAGCAAAGATACTTAAACACTAGTCCGTTTCTGCGGTGAGTTCAAACCTTGAACATTAAGTGACAACCAAGTGAGAGTCATGACAAAAAGCACTTTACCATGGGGGCGCCCCAAAAAAGCATCCCCTCCCCCCAAGGCGAACAGAAAAAAAAGAAGAAAAGAAAACTAGGAAAAGGGTTACCATCAAGACAGAGGGAACCAGAAAAGAAGAGAGAGAACTCTGTAAACTGATGGGAGTGCCGTAAAAAAACAAACGGAAACACCCATAGAATGCCACAAAGAGTAAAAGTGATGGACCACGTGCATCCAGTGGAACCCTCGGGGCACATAAAACCGTACCCCACATCAGGGAAAAGGGTGCCATGTAACACCCCTGACACCCCCCCCTGCACATATCAAACTATATGTAGAGCTCTAAAAGGAAGAAGAAGACGGTCACATACATGGAAACTAGGCATATGGGGATTAAACAAGAAGACACAATAACCTAGTAACCATTGCAGCATCTTATCAAAGGGAGACATAAAGTGAACAAGGGGTCAAACCATAGCGCCCAGTCACAAAAACATATAGCAAACAGTGTGTAGATGAATGGGCAGGATAATACCCCACATTCCAGCAATGAGCGGGAAGAGTCGCCCGCTCCCAGGAGCTGGCTACTCATAACAACTGAGGCAGAGAACTAACTATGCTTCCAGGCTGAGACCACAAGCCCACCATCCCACCCAAGGAAGCATGCCATCGGAGGGCCAAAAGTCAACTGACGCATACCCAATTGGGCACAATGCGACCATCAATGTAGAGGCTAACCAAACAAATAAACCAACATAGCGTCACCCGAACCACCCCAATTGAGGGCTTTGACCTGAGTGGGGAGGGGGGGTAAACCCCCACAGAAAAAACAAACCTCAGCAGACCACCACTCCCTCCACCTACGCACCCAGCTCATACATAAAATCAAAGGGGAAGGTCCACCCAGCTGTCAAATTTTCAAAAAAGACCACTGGGATGGCAAAAAGAAGTATAAAAGAACATGCAGGTCAGCCTGTTCCAACCGGTTGGACGTTTTGAGAGTGAAGCCGGGCCATTGCTTGAGATCTTCTGTCAGCTTCTCGATTTGAAGACTTTCTCGGGCTGCGAAGTAATCGGGGCAAATGTGCTGATTAATTAGTTGAAGAAGTCTGCGAAGTAGAGGTGGGATCTAGCCCTTAAGATCAGATGGATTGAAGGCATCATATTGAGACCCCTTACACATAAAGGACAATCTGAACGGGAACCCCCAGCGATAACGAATGTGATTGTCCTGAAGGATTTGGAGATATGGCTTCATAGATCTCCTCTTCAAGATAGTAGTTTGGGAGAGGTCAAAATAAATCTGATAGGGGTGAGTCTGAAACTAAAGGGTCTTCAGTTCTCCAGCTATTCGCATCACCTGTTCCTTCGTTTTATAATAATGGAATTTCAAAATTATGTCCTGAGGTTGGCCTTCAGGTGGTCTGCGGCCTAAGTCCTTGTGTATCCTATCTATCTCCAAACGATCCACCGGAACATCGGAGATTAGCTCTTGTAATAGGGATAACACAGAGCCATGAAGATCTGTAAGTCTCAGGTAGGCCCTTAATGCAGCTGATTCTTAAGAGAGTGTACTTCTGCCTGTAGATTCTCTATATCACCCTCATGGCCATCCAGAACTGTAGTAACATCATCCATTCTATGTTCTAGAAGAGCAGCCCTCTCACCCACATTTCTAAGTTCTTTGAGTAAATCTGCTGACAATTTGCAAGAGATCTCGCCAACTTCCTCCCGAACAATCTCTCGCATCTTACCCAACAGACCCGAATCGTGATCTGTGCCGGATGGCTGCAGGGCAGAGGGGAACTGTGCAGAGCTGTCAACCGAATTTTTGGAAAAAAAACACTTTCTACATAAATTTAGGCCAGAATGTATTGTGCTACCTTTTTTTGGTAGAAATAACCCAAATCAGCGTAAATTTATTTAGTCTGTGTGAAAGTTGTAGAGTCTACAAAGCAAGGTATATACAGTGCCTTGAAGAAGTATTCATACCCCTTGAAGTTTTCACATTTTGTCATGTTACAACCAAAAACGTAAATGTATTTTATTGGAATTTTATGTGATAGACCAACACAAAGTGGCATATAATTGTGAAGTAGAAGGAAAATGATAAATGGTTGTAAAAATTGTTTGCAAATAAATATCTGAAAAGTGTTTCGTGCATTTATATTCAGCCCCCTTTACTCCAATACCCCTAACTAAAATCTAGTGGAACCAATTGCCTTCAGAAGTTGCCTAATTAGTAAGTAGAGTCCATCTGTGTGTAATTTAATCTAAGTATAAATACAGCTGTTCTGTGAAGCCCTCAGAGGTTTGTTGGAGAACATTAGTGAACAAACAGCATCATGAAAGCCAAAGAACACACCAGCCAGGTCAGGGATAAAGTTGTGGAGAAGTTTAAAGCAGGGTTAGGTTATAAAAAACATATCCCAAGCTTTGAACATCTCACAGAGCACTGTTCAATCCATCATCCGAAAATGGAAAGAGTATGGCACAACTGCAAACCTACCAAGACATGGCCGTCCACCTAAACTGCAGCTACATGTTCAGGTCTGGTCACTGACTTACACTATGCAATAGAAATAAGATGTACCTGCTCAAATGCAGATAGCTTATGCAACACACACTATTTTGCCAAAAGTATTGGGACACCCCTCCAAATCATTGGATTCAGGTGTTCCAATCACCTCCATGGCCACAGGTGTATAAAATCAAGCACCTAGGCATGCAGACTGCTTCTACAAACATTTGTGAAAGAATGGGTCGCTCTCAGGAGGTCAGTGAATTTAAGTGTAGTACCATGATAGATTGCCACCTGTGCAATAAGTCCGTCCTTGAAATTTCCTTGCTACTAAATATTCCACGGTCAACTGTTAGTGGTATTATAACAAAACGGAAGCAAGTGGGAACAACAGCAACTCAGCCACGAAGTGGTAGGCCACGTAAAATGACAGAGCGGCATGCTGAAGCGCACAGTACGCAGAAGTCACCAACTGTCTGCAGAGCCAATATCTAAAGACCTCCAAACTTTGTGTGGCCTTCAGATTAGCACAACAGTGCGTAGAAACCTTAATGGAATGGGCTTCCATGGCCTAGCAGCTGCATCCAAGCCTTACATCACCAAGTGTAATGCAAAGCGTTGGATGCAGTGGTGTAAAGCACGCCACCACTGGACTCTAGAGCAGTGTAGATGTGTTTTCTGGAGTGATGAATTGCACTTCTATGTCTGGCAGTCCGATGGACTTGGGTTTGGCGGTTGCCATGAGAAAGGTACTTGCCTTACTGCATTGTGCCAGGTGTAAAGTTTGGCGTAGGGGGGATTATGGTGTGAGGTTGTTTTTCAGGGGTTGGGCTTGGCCCCTTAGTTCCAGTGAAGGGAACTCTTAAGGCATCAACATAGTCAGATATAATGGACAATTTCATGCTCCAACCTTTGTGGGAACAGTTTGGGGATGGCCCCTTCCTGTTCCAAAATGACTGCGCACCAGTGCACAAATCAAGGTCCATAAAGGCATGGATGAGTGAGTTTGGGGTGGAGGAACTTAACTGTCCTGCACAGAGTCCTGACCTCAACCCGATAGAACACCTTTGGGATGAATTAGAGCAGAGACTGCGAGCCAGGCCTTCTCGTCCAACATTAGTGCCTGACCTCACAAATGCGCTTCTGGAAGAATCGTTAAACATTCCCAAAGACACAATCCTAACCTTGTGGACAGCCTTCCCAGAGGAGTTAAAGCTGTTCTAGCTGTAAAGGGTGGTCCAACTCAATATTGAACCCTACGAACTAAGACTGGGATGCCATTAAAGTTCATGTGCATGTAAAGGCAGGCATCCCAATACTTTTGGCAATAGTGTGCGTGCAGGTGCTAAGGGGTATGACCACAAGTTAACACTAGAAATTCTGAATTAACCCTTTGCACATTGCTATACACCCTTTCTAGGAAACTGCATAAAATCAGGGATTTTTACTTCACATACATTGCTATGCATGTTTAAGCTGGCCAACTGTGTCAAAGTAATCCCTACTCTAATCAACTAAACTTAGCTTAACCTAATTTATAACTAGCTTAACCTAACTTATAAAGCATGTCTTTGGAGTGGGAGAAACTGGAGTACCCAGAGGAAACCCTCTTAAGCACGGGGAGAACATGCAGGTAGTATCCTGGTTGGAATAAGAGACCAAGGAACCAGCTCTGCAAGGCTTGAGTGATCACCACTATGCCACTGTGCTGCCCTTATGTAACTTACTTAACTAAATAACGTAACAAACTAACTTAATTATCTATCTTAAAAGAAAATGGAAACGGATGGATTGGTCCATGGTGATGTTGATAATCTGTCCACAATTCCGCAACTATATCTGTGGGGAGAGAAGAAAAAACTTGTATTAAGGGTTTTTTAAAAGAAATGTTCTAAATAATTTTACCAGCTAACAAAACAATCACTTTTACCCAACTATGGTCAAGGGGGGTTGTTTTGGGAGAAAAGAGCAACTGATAAGACACTATCAGAGTAAGCCAAATGACCCTCTGCCACCTCAGCAGACAGATTCTTGTATCCATCTCCTGATTCAGCCGCAGCAGCTAATGAAACACCCAACAAAATGTTTTGTGGTTTTGTTCTGCATAGAGCAGGGATTGCTTAGAACCTCTGTTAGGCTTTATTGCTTCCTGGGAAACCAATGGCTTCTGTCCCTCTCAATGACATAAGGAACTTCAATCTTACCTCCATCAGTTACTGACAATTGCAACATCAAATATCGGTGAATTAGGCCTGTAAGAGCTCTATAGCCTTTGGCAGCTAAGGAGGCAATCCATATAAGTTGATGATCATGATTCTGAGTACCGTAAATACAAAGCTAATGTTCATTTTGGAACTACCTTTTATTAACCTTTATTTATCTGATCCACCAATTTAATAATAGATTTGACCTGTCTGATCGCTTTGTAATAAGGATCTGCATTTTAGCAAACCTTACAGACTACATTCACTATAACTGGCTCCAGTGTCAATAGGCTCTATTCACAAAGCTTTCACACAAGGATAAGGATCCTTATTTTCAATAAAGTGACCATTTTGGTAGTTGGCAGGAATAATATTGTATGGGGGGAAAATCTATCCTTATTTCACGCATGGATTGCCTGCTGCAGATGTCATTGTTCAGTTATTGAACTCGCAGAGTTCGTGCTGCCAGATTAAACACCATACTAATTGGTGGGTTCATAAAGTAAAATTATCCAGGGACAACAGCGACCATCCGACCATAATTTGGTAGATCAAACGCAGACTGTAGGTGAGAGAAGAAAAGTCAGATTTCTAAATGGTCTCTAAATGTTTTTGCCAGATATTAAAAACCATCACTTTAATCACTATTTACTTCATAGTAAAAGTGATAGAAAAGACTAACAGATGTAATACACTTACCCATACATAGTGAGAGTCCCTATCCCGGCAGAGTGGACAGGTTTTACTCTCCTGCATTCATCTTGTAATGCAGTCAGTGTGAAATTGCGGACCGCAGGGTATTCTGGTGGATCCAGCTTCTTCTATCTCCAGGAGAATCTTGGCTTGCAAAAACAATGATGTTTAGTAAATGAGAGATGCTTCCTTCTTCTCTAATGCTAAAGACCTTCAAAATGTAATTTTTTACTTTTAACTTTTTTCATTTGTATAAAGTCACAGCGGTGATCCTGGGGCATTGTCCCCAGTAGCAATAGAATGTCCAGGCAGAATGTCCTTCTTCTACTGCATTCTCTAGATTATCAAATATATTTAGTATCCAATTTGGAGAATAAATCCTGCCTCTGTAACTGCTGCTGCAGATGTAGAGATGTAGGGCAGGGAACCCCAGGGCAGGTCAAACATGGGACTTTTTTATGCATTTCTAAGCTAATTTTCATAAAAAATATGCTTACCTGCATTTTTTATAACTATTTGTATGTCGATATGGAGGATGCACTGATCCCCATGACTATGACCCCAAATCATAGAGCAGGTAAAGCTTAGAGCCTCTATTACATTTTATTGCTTCCTAGGAAACCAGAAGGGAGATTTCTACTCACTTCCTTAGTGACACCAGAAGCTTCACTTTTACCTTCATTGAGATCTCTATTTTGTGTGGACTTGCCCTGCAGGTGCTGCATGTTGTCTGGCAGCTAAGCACACCATTTAAAAGCTGTAGACATGATTCTTAAGCCTGGTACACACTGCAAGTTTTTTTTTTTTTTTCGTTCATCCCAGGAGCTAGATCACTGTACCAACAGAAGTGATGTTGGTGTGGTGACCTCCCTCGCTGTGCTATTGTATTGTGACGGGGACTCGCCCCTACCCCCCTTGGCTGCAAGGGCTATTTTGACAATGCTGGTTTACCAGCATGTCCCTTTAACAAAAGCTGGTTATTAGACCGGCTTCTGTTGGACAAACTGCTGCGCACACTGACTGAAAGTCAGTTGGTTCATTCAGAACCAGCTGATTTTCAGACAGTGTGTACCCAGCTTTAGCAAATACAAAGCTATTCATTTTGTAACCAACCCAAGTTTCCTTCACAGAGTAGAAGGCTTTTCTCCACTAACCCACCAAAAATTGTATTCTTGTTATTTTACATGGCAATCCTTGTATAGTTGGCTGTCCATTAACAAAGTTAATGGAAAATGAGTCCCCACTGACTTAGAGGGGGCCAGGGGCAATGAAGGTCATGGTTCCATAATTTGGTATGGGAATTACACGCTTTGTATACCAAGGGAACCTTTGCTGGCAGATGGGACAGGTGGTGTCCCTCTCCTGTGCCCATCTCATGTAATTGTGGTGAAATTGGTGCGAGCAGCATAGGTTAGTGGTTTTTGCTCCCTCTGCCAATTGCTGGAAGCGGATACTGCAAGCAGGACACTCCTCCCTCTGCTGATCATGAAGAGGGGGACTCTGAATGTTCCCCAGATCTGGCTGGTTCCGAATGATCACAGTACGCCGGTATCTCGAGGGAGAGTCAGGATGATGTCTCTGCTGCAGCAGATGTGCAGTCATGGAGAATGACTACATTCTGTGTGGAATCATGGTTCTGGCGTCTCTGGTGAAACTGATGTTCAGACTGTCTGCCCCACAGTGGAGACCTTGTTATTCTTCTATGATTTATGGGAAAGACTTGCCCTGCAATAACAATATACAAGACAATTAAAAGACAAATTCCAAATATTAATTTTTTTTTTTCATGTGTTAATTTTTTCAGAAGTATTAAGTTACAACAATAAAACTTACTGTGTTAACATCCATACTACAAGGAAAAGTTTGGAGCCTCTGCAAAGTTTTATTGCTCCCTGTGGAACCAGTAGGAATATTCCCACTCACTTCTTTCCCAGTGACACCAGGAGCTTCTCTTTTCCCTCTATCATTTCCCAAAAACTGATGTTTTAGGTAGACTGGCCCTTTATGAGCTCTGTGGTGTTTGGCAGTTAAAAAGCTAAATAAAGCAGCAGACTTCATTCTGAGTAATTACAAAACAAGTCATAGTTTTGTTCCAATCTCAAATTCCCTAACAGAGCAGGAAGGCTTTGATCATCTACTCCAGCCATTGTCAGCTAGGATTCCTCCAGAGGTTGCTAGGGGTTCCTTGAGCTGTGGTTGATTGACTTCCCATTGATGGTGCCTGCATAGTTTCAGGGCCAAAGCCACTTGGCAGAGCCAGCAGCATGACACCAACTATCTATTTAGCTGTCTGTAATGGTGGCATTCTTCCCTCTGGCCACCAATCTAAGGGGCATTTTCACACTTATCCCCAATGAATTGTTTATAACCGAGGTACCTACCTCGAGACCTATATGTTATTTCATGGGTTCCTCTGGGGCAAAAAGGTTTAGAAGGGCGGATCTTAATAAAAAAAAAGAAGTTCTCATCACTAATTGAAGGGCTTGTGTGCATGGGATTCTGTTTGTGAGTTTTGAATTTCCATATAAGTCTTTGGGAATGCAAAACACGCTTAGAATGTATTAAAGGGGATTGAAAAGGAGATCAACTGCAGGTCAGTTTCGCCTTTCAATAAATTCCGATTAGTGATGTTCACCAAAAAAATCTGCAAACCCTGAACACAGCAACTGGACCCTATCTATGGGAGACTAATTTTATTTTTTTAAAAAGGCCATGGAAAGCTGGGCACTTCCATGGGGGACATATACCAATGCAAAAAAAAAAGTTACTGTTCAGTAGGGAGCTGGTCTTTTAATGCGACTTGAATGGCAACATTACAAATACACAGTTCCTCATTATAGGAATATTTACATTTTTTGCACACGTTAAAATCTGCATTTTTGGCTATAAATTCATTTAAAACCCCCGGAATATTATATATTTTCTGAATGCAGAGCCCATATAGCAGTGGTGTCCCGGCCCTTTGCCTACCTTTATCCTGCCCTTGGGGTACTATTCCTGTCATTGATACAAGGCATTTTTCCTTCTATTGACACCAACAATGAGGTACCATTGTTTCCATTGCAACCAATGGTGCGGTATATTTCCTCTCACGGACACGAACGATGGGGCCCTTTTCCTTACACTACACCAACGATGGGGCATACTTCCTTGCACTGATATAAATGTTGGAACACTATTCCTCCCACTGATACCAACAATGAAGCACTGTTCCTTTCACTGACACCAACGAATGGGCACTATTATTTCCACTGACACCAAAGATGGGGCACCATTCCTTCTACTGACACCAAAGCTGGGGCACTATTCCTTTCACTGACTCCAGTTATGGGGCACTATTCCTTCCACTGACACCAGCGATGGGGCACTATTCCTCCCATTGACACCAATGATGGGGCACTTTCTTCCCACTGAAACCAGTGATGGGGCACTATTCCTCCTCCTTTTGACCACAGGTGCTATGTAATTTATTTTACTTTCACTGACCACCAAGCCGGAGGCATTTTGTGCTCCCACTGGCCACAGTCAGGCCCTCCTATTGTTTGTTTAGAAAGTTTGTAGATCCTTGGCCTAGCCCTAGACCAAGAAAGTTGGAACAACTGTGCTCAGGGTATTGTGTTCCTTGTGAAATGTAAGGCATGGGAGGTTTGAAATACTGTGTTTGAGTGCACTTACCTTATAATAAAAGTGACTTGGTTTCAGTTTGGTTGGACATTATGGGTATAGATCCTTAAAAGTTAAGGCTGGTCACAGACGGTTCAAATCTTGGCCTTTCACAGCCATTCACTGGGAAGATCAGTGGGCTGCTCTTTCCCCAACGCCATATCTTTGTTCTCAGCTACATAAGGATCTTAGAGGGTGTGTGATCACTTATAAAACAGGGAAAAGGGTATTTATAATAGTTTTATATCTACACACAAATGCTTTGCTGTTCATTTCTGTTTTAACTGAATAGGTTGTAGGGATTCACCGATATATCTGTAGCCGAAATGTATTGATCTAAAATAGTGTTATCGGCATTCTGCCAATAGGAAAAAAGGTGCTGATAATGGCCGCCGAAAATGCACGATTTTAGCATATTTAGGGTGTGTTTTTCATAGGTCAGTACATTTTGTGTTTTTGCATGCGTGTTTTGCGCTTTTAAAAAAAAAATTTGTTTTTGTCCAGCTTGTTTCTGGACATATAAAATGCATCAAGAAACTAAAGAATGCATTTTTTTTATGCCTTTTTGCTGTGTTTTCAGTGCATTTCAGGCCTGGTTCACACCAATGCAGTTTGCATTTTTTGTTTCTTTTGCGTTTTTGCATGCATGTTTTTGATGTGTTTTGCGTTTTTTGTTTTTGGTCAACTTGCTGGGCAGATTAAAAATGCAAAATGCAGCAAACATGAAAACACGTCAAAAACACACTACATGCATTTTCTGCAGCATCTCCATTGAAGTCTCTGACCCTTTCCAAAAACACAGCAGCTCATAAAAGCATAGATGTGAAAGTGTCCCATAGGAAGCCATGTTAAATGGACCGTAGTGCATTTCTGCAAAATCACTAAAAAACGCATTGGTGTGAAGCAGGCCTTTATGGGAAGGTGCATTTTTTTTGTTTTTTTCTAACTCGCCAAATATACCTCAGAAATATGGCAAACAGAATTTTTAACACCACAATTGAAGAGCAACTGACCAGTGTGATGACTTACATTGAATTGAAGGGATGCATTTTTCCTGAGCTTTTCTTGTGCCTTTTTCAAAAAAAATATGGATTAAAATGAGCGGCTAGGGTTTTTCCACACACTTTACTTTTCCGTTTGCTTGATCAGTTTTTGTATATTTTGCAGGCTGTCATGCTGGACTCTACTGATGTTAACTTATGGTATAAGATCGGTCAATTGGCACTTCGCCTTGTACGCATTCCACTGGCACGACATGCCTTTGAAGAAGGACTCCAATGTAATTCTGATCACTGGCCTTGTCTGGATAACCTAGTCACTGTCCTTTATACAATCTATGATTATAGTAGTAAGTATTGTTCAAACTAATAAATGAACTTAGACTTGGTGAGAAGGGAATAACAATGAAAAATATTACTGATTTTTTTTTTTTTTTAGCAACACATGGCAGAGAAATAAAGGGCCACTAAGAAGCATAGCAGTGCACTGTGGTATTGCTCTCTCTCTGTGGTGGGTTGAGTCATCTGCTGCCTTTTTAAACTTTCTGAGGACTCCAGAACTGTGAGATCCCTCCCTGTTACTGAGCTCTTCTTCGACTTATTGTGGGGTGTAACTCCATCTGGAGGGCAATCAACTCTTAATAATGGTGACTGCTATCAAACCTCAGACCATCAAGCTCACACCACTCATGTTCTTACGAACCACAAGTTACTCAAAAAGTAAATTAGCTCTATAACCTTTACCAAAAGTTAAAATTTAAAGTGGTCATAAAGGTTGAAGGTTTTTTCATCTTCATGCATTCTATGCATGAAAGTAAGAAACCTTCTGTGTGCAGCAGCCCCTCCAATACTTACCTGAGCCCCCTCTCAATCCAGAGATGTGCATAAGAGCAGCTGCTTTCCGAGAATTCTTCCTCCTCTTTGGCAGAGACAGCAGCAGGAGCCATTGGCTCCCACTACTGTCAATCTAAGCCAGTGAGTCAATGAGGAGAGAGCAGTGGGCAGGTTGAGCTGCCTTAATGTGTGAATGGAGACACACAGCAGCGGCTCAGAAGTGAGCCTTCTTGTGTGACCCAATAGCAATCTCCTTGCTAAGGGGACACTCGACAGGAGGAAGGGGCCAGGAGTGCTGGCGGGGGACCTGAGAAGGAGGAGGATCAGGGCTGCTCTGTGCAAAACCATTACCCTGAGCCGGTTAGTATTACATGTTTATTATTTTAAAAAAACCTGCCTTTAATATCACTCTGTGTTAACTGGTGCTTAGGCTAAGTTTAGACTTGCGTTTAAACCGCTGCACCTCTGAAAAGCAATTTGTGTTCAAGTTTCTTTTTAGAAGCATTTGGCTGTGAGAATGCGATGTGACGCATCCTCACTTGCCTGCTTTTAACCCTGTAATTGTCACAACAATTGCATTGAATGTGGTTGCGGGCATTTGCAGCTTCCCCATTCACATCACACAGGAGCTGTGTAAACACCCCCATTCACTGCCTTTGCAGCTTAAATGGGGGGCTAAAAATGCAACTGCGTGTTTTAACCCCTTCCACCCAAATACAGACTAAACACGTCTTTAAAGGAGAACTTGTATAAACTTGCTATACAAGTCATTTAGTTTGGTATTATTTAAAATTGCCTTCCATTTCAGTATGCAGTCACTGTAATTTTCTAACACTATCCTGAAATTTAGTGCAATATGGCAATTTGGAGGCATTCTGTACACCATTGATGTATGAAATACCCACAAAAATGTCATTTCCTGCTCACTGATTTTCTTAAGACGTCTGCCCTGAGAGCTAACCGTTATAATTTTGGCATCCCCTACAATAGGAATTCCTTTGTTGGTGAGATTATCCCTAGGAGTTGTCTACTGTAAAGAGATTTAGATGATTGCGCTTTCCACATCAGAACATTTAGGGTGCACCAGGTGGTTATAATGAAGGCTGACCCTCCCATTCAGAGATCAGTCTGGAATGAATATGGTGAAATGAATAGATATCTACTGTAAATATATATTTTTTTTACGAACCGAGAATGGTAAGAATCTGCAACAAGGTGTGTAAAAGCTCCTTCATTGTACATAGATCACTCAGAATGGATTTTTTTTTTCTCAACAAGCGTTGAATTGTACTTGAAGGTTATGGAAGACCAAATGAAAACAAAGAGCCTTCAACTAAAATACTGTAACTTTGAATAAATGGCTATATATTCTAGGCTGTATATGTGTTTATAAATGAGTGCTTCAGGTTTCACAGCTGGCCACATCAGCATAAAGCAATGATTTATACCATGCTTCCTATAAAGCTAACTTTCTAAGGTGGTGGCAGGTCCTAAAACGTAGGCACCTCCCGATATCTGCTTATACCCTCAGATCAACTTCAGAGAATATCTTCTCAAACTAGAAAAGCTACAATTTCTGGGGAAATTGTGTGAAGTGTTCTTGCCTCCACCAGTAGTCTACAACTGGAGTGGGCGGAGTAACTGGGTGGAGTGGCTTGTCACTCTGCTGCCTGCTCACACACCTGGGTTCCTATGGCAACTCACTCTACAGCAAGGGCAGAGAAGAGCGTTTGAAAACAAACTGCTCCAACTTGCAGTTTAGAAATTGGCCTTCAGATTTGAGGTGGCTAGAGTGGAGTTTCAATGAATGTCAATGGGCGGTGGGAGTTGCAGACAAATGGTCATATTGTGAAAACTATCAGGACTATGGCTTAGCCGTGGACATTTTTAGTGGCAGCAGGGATAGGTGAACGTTTTGATATAAGATTTGTGTAGGTGGGCTTGAAAATGAGGGAGTGATGGCAGTTTAGAAATCATGTCCTGATTTTTCAGCTCACACTCTAGCTTTTGTCAGCTTCCACTCTAGTTTTGAACATTCCGCCATTCATTACTATGGAACCAATTTCACCACAAAAACGTCGATATTTCGTGAACCATTCGGCGAAACGTTCCATAAAGTAATAGCACACCAATCGGGAACAATTTGCACGTTTCGGTATATTACTGTCTATGTAGTGTAAAAACTGTAGGAGGAGTTAGGGTGGTAAATTTGGCTATAATAATAATATATATGTGAGATAACAGTAAGTGGTCTTGCCATGCAAGAACACTTAATACTAGAAAAGCTACAATTTCGGGGGAAATTGTGTGAAGTTTTCTTGCCTCCACCAGTAGTCTAGGGCTTGAAAATGAGGGAGTGGTGGCAGTTTAGAAATCATGTCCTGATTTTTCAGCTCACACTCTAGCTTTTGTCACTCTGCTGCCTGCTCACACACCTGGGTTCCTATGGCAACTCACTCTACATCAAGGGCAGAGAAGAGCGGTTAAAAACAAACTGCTCCAACTTGCTAATTTCACTGGCGGTTGCCATCTTCAAACGGTTGCAGTTTACAAATTGTAAATCCTACACCGAAGATATATTGTGAGAATCACAAGACCCAGACCTACATTTTGATGCATAGTATGTCTCTGAAATATTAAAAATGAAGGCACAGTCGCAGTTTAGAAATTGCCCTTCAAATTTGTGGTGGCTAGAGTGGAGTTTCAATGAATATCAATGGGCAGCATGAGTTGCAAACAAATGGTCATATTGTGAAAACTATCAGGACTATGGCTTAGCTGTGGACATTTTTAGTGGCAGCAGGGATAGCTGAATGTTTTGATATAAGATTTGTGTAGGTGGGCTTGAAAATGAGGGAGTGATGGCAGTTTAGAAATCATGTCCTGATTTTTCAGCTCACACTCTAGCTTTTGTCAGCTCCCACTCTAGTTTTGAACATTCCGCCATTCATTACTATGGAACCAATTTCACCACAAAAACGCTGATATTTCATGAACCATTCAGCGAAACATTCCACAAAAAGACCACTTACTGTTATCTCACATATATATTCTTATTATTATAGCCAAATTTACCACCCTAACTCCTCCTACAGTTTTTACACTACATAGACAGTAATATACCGAAACGTGCGGATTGTTCCCGATTGGTGTGCTATTACTTTGTGGAACGTTTCGCCGAATGGTTCACAAAATATCGACGTTTTTGTGGTGAAATTGTTCCCATAGGAATGAATGGCGGAATGTTCAAAACTAGAGTGGGAGCTGACAAAAGCTAGAGTGGGAGCTGAACACAAGAATACTTCACACAATTTCCCCAGAAATTGTAGCTTTTCTAGTTTATGTTGCATTACTGTTCACACTATTATTGGTTTGTACTAGCATGGATTTACTTTATTTTTATTAATAGTTTTGGTACTTTGGCACGTCTTTTTTTCCAAACATGTTTAACTGATTTTACAGTTTCATTCTTCAACAAAGTGTGTGTTGGGCAGTACTCTGCATGATAAAAATACACTAAATGTATTGCTTTGCATGCAAATGTTTTCCCCAGACTGTCTGTATTTCATCTGTAAGGCTCTGGAGAGAGACTGTCGTTACAGCAAAGGCCTAGTGCTAAAGGAGAAGATTTTTGAGGAGCAGCCATGTCTTAGAAAGGACTCTTTTCGTATGTTTATGAAATGGTGAGCATATCTAACTATTTGAACCCTTTCCTATAATGTGGTACTGGCACTTTCCAATTCCTTGTTACTATTGATAACCAACTTTGTGGACTTGAATAGGACTGGCAGTGTCCATGTTTTAGCTATGTCCTGCTTTTTATGTTGTATAAATGTATATGTTTAGGGTTTTGTTTTGGTGGTTTTAACAGCTCTTAGATATACAAATCATTATTGGTGAGGGTATTTACTTATGAGAGAAGTTTTAAACCTCCAAATTTTGTGTATATGTATATAGCTCCCAACCATTTTGTGTATTTTGCTGTATACTGGTTAGTGTCTTTGCATGCAACACTAATCACTCTCTTAATTGCAACTAATACTTCAATTATACCCCATCTACATCACATCTCATAAGCTTTTACTACCTATGTTAAGACCAACATTCCCTACACCAATTGGAGACTAACAAATACCTCAACCATTGCTGATTGTTCTACTATAAACCCCATGGGCAAGGTGTGGAGTGCCGCAAGGTTGCTCTTGGGGATTAGTACCCTTGCTAAATACACCCTGCGACGAACGCAGTGCCAGACCCCTGCCATTCTTACCATTTTGTGACAAAGGACAGGCTAATCTCACACTGCACTGTCCCTTACGCAACAATGCCACTCTTGGCTGCACCCCGCACAAAGATTTTCCAGCTTGAGGGACCATAATGTAGGTGCCAGCAGCCTCAGAGCAATGGTCACTGGGTTAAGTCAATTAAGCAACTTACCCTTTAAACGCCACCATGTCTGCAACACGCACCGTCACCACTGACAGGTATGTTCAGGTTTTTATACTCCAGTATTTAATCGCCACTGGGTGTTTTATTTTTTGCGCTATAAACAAAAAAAAGAGCAAAAAATTTGAAAAAAAAAAAGTTTTTCTTTGTTTCTATTACAAAATTTTGCAAACAGGTCATTTTACTCCACTGATGTGCATTGATGATGCAGCAGTGATGGCCACTGATAGGCGGTACTGATGAGCTGGCACTGATGGGTGGCACTGACTGGCGGTACTAATGGGTGGCAATGCTAGGCACTGATGAGCACAGATGGGTGGCACTGCTTGGCACTTGTGGGTGGCACTGCTGGGTACTGATCATCAGAGCACTGATCATCAGTGCCGATCTGTTTTCTGACAATTGCTGGTTATCGGCAGTACTTTGGAAAGTGCAGCCGACAACCCGCAACTGCATTTACTCAGTGATCTGCTGTGTCATTGGACACGTGTCATCACGTGGTAAAAGGCTGCTGTGATTGGCCTTATACCACATCACATGATCAGCTGTGTCCGTAGGACACAGCGATTACGGAGATCGTTGGGTGCGCGCCACTAGGGGAACATGGGAGGGCGTGTTCTGGGAGGAAATAATATGATGCCCTCCCAGAACTGGACAACCCAGTTGTCAAGTGGTAAAAGGGTGGTGACTGGGATGTCACCACATTTATGACCAAGTCCCAAATACAGTTTCCTATAAGTATTCATATCTCTGAATATCGTTTACAATCTGCTAACATGCAGATTATTGTCCAGAATGAAATTAGCTTTGAAATGGGTATAGATATGACAGGTCTCGGATATCTAGTTCTCATCGGAGGAGTATGAAGGCCTAATCCACTCTGGTACCTCCTGCAGGGTGTTTGGTTAAAAACACTGCAGATTAATTGAGGAAGGAAAATATGTCTATATTCTTGCTGTGCTGTAATTATTTCATGAGTTACAAAACATGCTGTGGTTTTAGTACCTTGCTGATAACAAGTCCATGGGGGATGTGTATTCTCCTGACTTTCAACTAAGGTATTTATGACCCAATGTCTGATAACTTTCTGGTCACTGCAGCAGCTAAGTCAGACACTTTTATGGGCCCTGCGATGTATATTGGGGGTCAGATCTTGCTAGTCCTATTATCAGACTGGTAAGGGTTGTCTGCCAGCATCTAAGATTTTGTGGATTGTATGAGATGAAAGGAAGAGGGATGCGGAGAGAAGAAAAGGTCACTGTTGACACTTCTCTCTTTTGATACAATGCATAAAAGACTTGTAATCTGAACAAAATGGCTGCTACACACATAGCTATTCGTGTGCCCAGTACGCCATTACACACCCAGCTGTAGTTAAAAAGTCCCTTCCCGAGCTGTTTATACTGGGATTGTTTCCGCAATGGAAGAAGACATTTGTTGACAATGTGTCTTTACGAAGATGGCATGCCTAAAGCGGAATTAAAGTCTGTATTTCAAAAACTGTGAGCAGGCAAGCTCTTAGCTGCAGAAGAGACATGCAATGGTTTTTCTGCAATAAAATAAACCTACCTGCCTGCTCGCCATCTTCTTTAGAATGTTTATTGAGCTGTGCAAGTGCAGCTCAGTTTACATTCTGACACAAATCCTGTGTGCTGGGATGACTAAACTGAATATGTGGGTGAGGGACCTCAAGCCATTGAAGGAGTCCAGTATTTCAGGCTTTGGGGTGTATGTTCACCCAACTTCAAGAGGAATCGGGGCTGGAAACATCCTTTTACTAGCATTTATAGTTTAGACATGCTCTAAATTGAGCTATTCTCTAATGCTGTATTCTGACTTTTGCTTGCAACATAGAATATTGTCTATCAATATAATGTTGGGATGATGCCTCAGATACTTGACAAAAGGAGCTTGTTATTTCTTCTTTATATTCCTTCCTTTTTTCCTCTTGTTTAATTGGTGGTGTTTGGACAATACATTACATTCTCTAACATGTTTTATGTCTGCTACATGATATCTAAGCATATTGTTTCTATTTATAAATATAAAGTGCAGCGCTATAATGACAAACATGGAATGAATCAAAAAGTATTGAATAAAATTAAAAGTACGTCAAAAAAAAGGGGAAAAAAACCCCAAGCCAAAAAAAGTCCCAGTAAAGATGACTTCAGGTGCCCATACACACAGACCAGAGGTGCATGCACTGTGGCAGAGATGGAGTTCAGGATGTAGTCAGGGAACAGAGGTAGATGCAATCCCCGGATCAGTGAAGATCCCCAGACCAAAGTAGCACACGTTCCACTAGACAGCAAGGAAACAATCACAGCTCCACCGGAGAAAACCACCACTCCTCCACTTCACATCAGCGATATCTAGGAGGAGATACTCCCCACAGAGGAATCAAAAGAAATGCCCATGGTAAGGTACAAAATAATACGTTTATTGATGTAAAACAGGATGCATCCAGAAGTGATAAAATACGGCTAGCAGACCATGAAAGCTAGCAGTGAAACGAACAAGACTAACCGTCCTGTCAGATGTAGTGGCCGCCGGAGCTCCCTATTGCTCCGACGGCGTGGCGTCAAGGCGTGCGCAGGTTCCTCCTCGCACGCCTGCGCACGCCTTGACGCCACGCCGTCGGAGCAATAGGGAGCGCATGCACCTCTGGTCTGTGTGTATGGGCACCTGAAGTCATCTTTACTGGGACTTTTTTTGGCTTGGGGTTTTTTTCCCCTTTTTTTTTGACGTACTTTTAATTTTATTCAATACTTTTTGATTCATTCCATGTTTGTCATTATAGCGCTGCACTTTATATTTATATTCATGTGAGGGATTTTTTTGGTTGCCCTAGTTGTTTCAGCTGCTTGTCCACCCAAAGCGCTCACTTCTTCCTTTGATTCATATTGTTTCTATTCACTGCTGTGACTTGAATATGTGTATTGTGTGTACTAATGATTAGAAAAAGTTGTATCATCTTTTAGATTCAAAAACAGGGACAAAACATATTCACTGTAATCCATTCATTCTGAACGGTACAAATGGACAGTATTAAACACTTTTTAAGTTGTCAAGAGTGTCTAAGTCATAAAATGTATTCTTTGTGTTTACT
The DNA here is from genome assembly GCF_062004578.1 of Staurois parvus. Classification (NCBI taxonomy): domain Eukaryota; kingdom Metazoa; phylum Chordata; class Amphibia; order Anura; family Ranidae; genus Staurois; species Staurois parvus. The sequence goes on along the minus strand of NW_028318500.1, from coordinate 4,149,333 downwards.
GTGTAGTGACATTTCTATTCATGATGTAAATGTCAATGAAGAAGAGGCAAAGAGAATTGTGGAAGAAGCATTAGACTTGCGAAGGAAGAGACAGGCTTTAAATGTGAAAAAGCAGGAGCCTGATTTAAAGCTGGTTCAGCCAATCCCATTTTTTACGTAAGTCTGATTAATTTATCAGAGATGTCTGTATACAGTAGAATTTGTAACATAGTAGTCAGTTGGGCTAATATTTGCTTTTTGATTCTAGTTGGAAGTGTCTTGGTGAAAGTCTTCTGGCCATGTATCGTCACCTCACAACCTGTGAACCCCCCCGTCCTAGTTTGGGAAAAAGGGTAGACCTTTCAGACTACAAAGATGCATCACAACCTCTTCCTGTTCCCCAGACCTCCTCTCCAATAAGCATATCCACAGACATACCCTACATCTCGACTCCCACAACACCAGCTATCCCAGCACCAGAGCCAGTTTCTGCAGTGTCCTCTGTTACTCCTTCTCTGTCTTCTCAGAATGTCAGTGATTTGTCCCCTGTACAAGGTAACCAATATTTAGTTTTATTTCAAATGTATTAGTGGGTTTCATAGATTTTACAGAGGTACCGAAGGAGCAATAAAAAAATGTTAGTCCTTACAGGAGCACATATACTACCTGCAGTATATTAACATAAATAGCACAAAAGGCTCTGCACACAAGATCTTGAAATCTAGTTTTTACATTTGTGTTTGGAAAAATTTTGATTTTTTTTCTGAAATATTCTTGCCTAGTTTTTTCATAAAATTGTGCTGTATTCAGACTTCCCCTAGCTCAAAATGGCTGAAAATCTAAAGCAACAGGTTGACCTCAAGTATTCTGCAAATATTTATGCAGTATTGAAGGTCTTAAGATTTGGCTTAGCATGGAAAGGAATATATTTGATAAGGGAATTAAATGGCAGCTCCAACGAGGCAGTTGGTCAACTGTTAATGATATCTAGGATACTATGCAGACGTACTAAAGTCTTTGTCTTCTCAGACCACCTTAATCTGGCTTTATAAAGATCCAGTGTAGATCCAGTCATTACCTGGCTGGTGGAACCTCAGCGAACAGTAGTAGTAACTATTACTAATCTTCTCCTGCAAAGTGCTTGTGTTTTAGTTTAATTTGTCTGGAAACAGGGTTGCTTTGATAAAATATTTCTTTTTATTAACCACTTGCCCTCCTGAGGATTTACCCCCCCCCCCCCCTTTCCTGACCAGGCCATTTTTTGCGCTGCGGCGCTGCATTACTTTAACTGACAATTGCGCGGTCATACAACGCTGCATCCAGATGAAATGTATGTCCTTTTTTCCCCACTAATTGAGCTTTCTTTCGGTGGTATTTTAATTTTTTTCACTATAAAAAAAAAAGGCCAATAATTATGAGAAAAAAAAACATATTTTTGACTTTTTGCTATTAAACATGTCCAGTAAAAAAAATTGTAAAAATCAAATTTCTTCATAAATTTAGGCTAAAATGTATTTTGCTACATGTCTTTGCTGAAAAAAAATCCCAATACGTGTAAATTAATTGGTTTACGTGAACGTTATAGCGTTTACAAATGGCGGTATATATACTGGATTTTTTTTTTCTTGTACTAGTAATGGTGGCGATCAGCGACTTATTACGGGACTGCAGCGGGCATTCTGACACTGGGGGGGAACTGACTTGGTGTCACTGACATCCCCAGTGACACCAATACAGTGATCAGTGCTAATAAAAAGCACTGTCATTGTACTAATGGCACTGGGCAGGATGGGTTTAAATTGAGGGGCAATCGAAGGGTTAACTGTGTGCTGGGAGTGTTTTACTGGGGGGCGGTGTGTTGGTGCTTCATTGTAAGCACACTGCTCTGAATGTCTGCTCTGGATGTGCTGTGCACAGCTGTCCAGAGCAGTGTGCCTGAGCCAACAGGGAGGAGACCCTCAGTAATCACAGGGCGCCGGTGGGTAATCACCGGCCCGGACCCAGTGATTGACAGCTGCGACCCCTACTCGGAAATACAAAATCACGTATATATACGTGATTTTGAACACCCCTGCCGCCCTGTAGCAGTATATCTGCTATAGGGCGGTCCGATGTGGTTAAAGAAAAAAATGTTAGTCTGTATAACTAGTTGCCCAGCTTTCCCATCTTTACCATATTGATAAAATTGACAGGAAGAGATTTTGTGGTTTGGTATCTGACCCGGAAATTCCATCAAGCCTACACCCATTCTGTGATATTACTAGGGGTGTTCTAGGGTCTGTTACGCAGCTCTCTACTAAAAGAGATGGCCTTCCATTATAAAAGAATCTGAGATCTCTCCACCTCTAAGATAAACAGTTTGCCAGTTTCATATCGATACTCCTCTTTGGTTCAGTCGGTTATTGCCTGAACTCTTCACTATTCCCAACCACAAGCTTTGGCTTTCTAGAGGTGTATACCAATGGGGCATTAAAACGTTTGAGGTTCTGAAACAGGAGTTTTCTCTCCCAACTTTTTTGTTATTCCTTTACCATCAGGTACAGCATGCCCTAACATCTCAATTTACTGACGGCTTCCTAGTCCTCTCCTCATTATCTTTACTGGATGTTGTGTATGGGGTAGCACCTCGTAAATTGATCTCCACGCTGTTCGAACCTGGCCTACTCTTATCAAATCTCGCTGGGAGACTGACATAGGGGTCATTGGAGATGAGGAATGGGAGGAGGTACTAGACTCCTGCAAAAAAGTTTCGCCTAAAATATCTGACCGCATTACCCAACTCTATATTTTGCATAGGGCATATTTTACAACAACTCATCTTGCACGGTTTAGAATTAAATATTGCCCTAAATGCCATATATCCCTGGGCATGTTTGGCACTGTCCACGGATAAATGGATTTTGGACTCAGGTAATCCAGTTCTTACATGACCGCATTGGTTCCCCTATATCCTTGGATCCTAAACCATGTTTATTGGGAATTCTCCCTAATCCTGATTCTGATAAGTGTTTGACTACATTTTTACATGAAACTTTGTTTAACGAGCAGGGCCCTCTGTGTCCTCTTGTACCAAATTGTATTGTAACTGTAATGTCTACCTTCATTTTGTAAAGCGCTGCGCAAACTGTTGGCGCTGTATAAATCCTGAATTATTATTATTATACAGTATTTATAAAGCGCCAATAGTTCGCTCAGCGCTGTACATTACAAAGGGGGACAGAACATGTGACAGAACAACAACAATACAATGCAAAACATGAGGGGATCGAGGGCCCTGCTCTTTCGAGCTTACAATCTAGGAGGGAGGGGATGGTGGCACAGGAGGAGATAGCTGTGGGGGATGGGGTGGTAGGAAGAGTGGAGGAGGTTGGCAAGTTAGCAGGGGGTGGGGTAGGCTTCCCTGAAGAGGTGGGTTTTCAGGGTGCGCCTAAAGGAGAGGAGAGTAGGTGATAATCTGATGGGTTGGGGCAGGGAGTTCCAGAGGATGGGTGACACCCTGGAAAAGTCCTGGAGGCGGGCATGGGAGGAGGAGAACAGGGAACTAGAGAGAAGGAGGTCTTGTGAGGAGCAGAGTGTGCGTGCTGGGTCGTACTTGGATATTAGGTCAGTGATGTAGTTCGGGGCAGTATGGTGGACGGCTTTGTACGTCAGTGTAAGGATTTTGAATTTGATCCGTTGCGCAATCGGAAGCCAGTGGAGGGATTGGCAGTGGGGGGTGGCGGAAATGGAGCGGTTGGAAAGGTGAATGATTCTGGCAGCCGTATTCAGGATCGACTGAAGCGGGGACAGCCAGCGGCGAGGCAGGCCAGTGAGGAGGTAGTTGCAGTAATCGAGTCGTGATATGATGAGGTAGTGGATGAGCTGTTTAGTGGTTTCTGGGGTTAGGAACGTGCGTATTTTGGCGATGTTGTGGAGGTGGAGTCTGCACGAGCTTGTTAAAGATTGGACTTGGGGCTGGAAGGATAGGTTGGAGTCCAGAATGACACCAAGTACTCTGGCCTGCGGGGTGGGTTTGATGGTGGCGTTGTTGGATGTGATGGAGAAGTCAATGGGGGGGGGTGTCCGGGCTGGGGGGAAGACAAGAAACTCGGTTTTGGAGAGGTTCAGTTTAAAGAAGTGGAGCGACATCCAGTCTGATATGTCGCTCAGCAGGTGTGTGATTCAGGCGGAGACTGAGGTGGTGAGGTGGGGGGTTGAGAGATAGATTTGTGTGTCGTCAGCATATAGGTCGTAGTTAAAGCTGTGAGAGTGTATGAGTTGGCTAAGGGAGGAGGTGTAGATGGAGAAGAGAAGGGGCCGGAGGACGGAGCCTTGAGGGACCCCAACAGAGAGGGGGAGTGAGGGGGAGGTGGTAGCATTATAGGTAACGCTGAAAGAGCGTTGTGACAGGTAGGATGAGAGCCAGGAGAGAGCAGAATCTCTGAGGCCGAGGGAGTTGATTTTTTGAGGAGGAGGGGGTGGTCGACTGTGTCGAAGGCCGCAGAGAGGTCAAGGAGTAGGAGCACTGAATAGTGGCCATTAGCTTTGGCAGTTAGCAGGTCGTTGGAGAGTTTAAGTAAGGCAGTTTCGGTGGAGTGTAGGGGACAGAAGCCGGACTGTAGGGGGTCGAGGAGGTTGTTGTCGTTGAGGTGAGAGCTTAGGCAGGGGTAGACTAGGCGCTCGAGGAGTTTGGATGTAAATGGGAGCAGGGAGATGGGTCTGAGGTTGTTCGGGTCATTGGGGTCCAGGGAAGGCTTTTTAAGTATGGGGGTGATGTGTGAGTGTTTCAGAGGGGAGGGGAATGTGCCGGAGGAGAGGGAGAGATTAAAGATGTGGGTGAGGGAGCGTAGGATGGAGGGGGAGGGAGGTCGTAGGAGTTGTGAGGGGATAGGGTCGAGGGGGCAGGTGGTGAAGCGGGCATCAGAGAGGATCTTGGAGACTTCCTCGATGGTAGTAGGGTCAAAGGTGCGGAGTGTTGGGGGGGCTTCAGTATGAGGAATGTAGGGTGGGGTGGAAGTGGAGGTCAGAGCAGTGGTGGGGCCGTGGGAGAGGGGTGATGAGGGGTAGCTGAGTGAGGGGGAACAGGGTTGGAGGGAGTTTGAGCAGTGACGAAGTCCCTGCGGGTTTTGTCGAGGGAGAGGGGGGATGAGGGAGTAGCTGTGTGAGAGGGGGGACGGGTTGAGAGGGCGTGTGAGTTGCGACGATGTCCTTGCGAATTGTGTCAATCTTGTTTTTGAAGTGATTGGCAATCTCAAGGGTGGTGAGTTAGGTGCTGGGTGGAGGTGGGGGTGGCGAGAGTAGAGAGTTGAGTCGGCGAGGATTGGAGGAGAGGGCCTTGATGAGGGTAAGGAAGTAGGCTTGTTTGGCTGCATGGAGGGAGGAGGTATAGGTGTGGAAGGCAGATTTGTAGCGGGTGAAGGCTTTGTGGGATTTGGTTTTGCGCCATAGTCACTCCAGGGCACGACTGTGTTGTGTGAGGGTTTTGGTGTGATCAGTCTGCCAGGGCTGGAGCGGTCGGGGTCTGATGTTGCGTGTGGTTAAAGGCGCTAGTGAGTCAAGGGCTGTTGACAGCGTGTTGTTGTAGGCAGTCATAGTCAAGTCGGGGCAGGACGGGGAGGATGCTGTCGTGGAGTTGAGAAGCTGCAGAGTGGAGGGGGGCAGGGTTAAGGTTGCGGAGGTTACGGCTGGTAGTAGTGTGACATTTGGAGGGGTAGGCGTTGAAGGATGAGGAGATAGAGAAGGTAATCAGGTTGTGGTCAGAGAGAGGGAAGGGGGTGTTAGTGAGGTTGTGGGGAGCTCAGCGGTTGGAGAAGACAAGATCAAGGATATTACCGTCGGAGTGGGTGGTGGATTGTATGCACTGTGCAAGTGCAAAGGAGGAGGTTAAGTGGAGGAGATGGGATGTGGCTGGGTTGTCGAGGTTGACAGGGATGTTGAAATCCCCAAGGATGATGGTGGGTAGCTCAGAGGAGAGGAAGGAGGGTAGCCAGGAGGAAAAGTCATCCAGAAAGTGGGATATGGATCCAGGAGGCCAGTATATCACAGCAGTCTTCAGGGGGGGTTGGGGAGAATAGTCGGATGCAGTGGGCCCCAAAGGAGGAGAAGGATAGAGAGGGGGGGTTTGGGAGGACCAGAAGGTGCTCTGCGGTGACAGGAGCAGACCAACCCCACCACCTTTACGACCGTTGGGCCTGGGTGAGGTGGGTCCAGGTGAGACCTCCGTAGGAGAGTGCAGCAGGGGAGGTAGAGTCAGTGGCCTGGATCCAGGTTTCCGTAATCGCTAGGAGGTTGAGGGAGCAGGAAACAAAGAGGTCGTGGATGGCGGTAAGCTTGTTGCACACCAATCGGGCGTTCAGGAGTACACATGAAAACGGGGGGGAGATTTTAGGGAGCAGAGGGAATAATAATAATAGTGCCAAGAAATTGGTAGCCTGCTATTGGAGGAGTGGATGGCAGATGTTAACAATACCCTACCTTTAAAGAAAATTATATATGTTAATAGAGGCTGCCCTAGCAAATATAGCAAAATCTGGGATCGTTGGCTTCAATCTGCAGACACCAGCAATTAGATATAATATAAAATATAATGAAGGTTTGGATTAGTTTCATATATTGGCTGTAAATTTGTTCTTTATCATACATCACAGGACACAGAGCAGGCTTTTCATGACTGTGTGTTATAGGCCACCTATAGGTGAATGGACAGTGGCCGACCAATCAGAGAGGATGTCCTCACCTATATAACCCCTCATATACAGAAAGTACCTCCGTTTTTTTTTCGCCAGTGTCTGTAAGGTGGATGGTCACTGAAAGTATTTCTGTACTCTTGGAGCGTACCTGAAAGTCCAGAATGGTTCCATTAGAGAATCAGGGACTTTTTAATCAGATACAGTCAGAAGGTTATGAACTAAAATTGGATGGTACCCAAGCCTTGCTGGATAAGGAGAAGAATCCTCGAGGTTTTGCCTGTAATGCAGCCTAACGGTGCTTGATCCTGCGCAGATGGAACCCTGTGCAGTTTTAAAGTCTGGCCAAGGCGCTTCCAGAGGGGTGCTATACAGGTGCAAGGCAGTAGCCCCATGGGGATTGAGTCCTTGAAGGTCTGTATGACAATGCCCGGTGAAGGTTGGTGCCTGACGGAAGTCAGGAACCTGCGGTGGGACTGGTAAGATATCTTTTTTTTCTCTCTGTAAAGAGAAACAAACAAAGCTCTAAATTGAAGTAAAAAGGAGAGGTGTTGTGACTGTGAGTGTCCACCAGGGGGAGTGCTCACTGTTGTTACTGAGATATGCTTGCTCTTTTTGTTTTCGGCCACTAGAGTGTGGCCAGAAATGGAAGTCGGACATATTTTGTATATCTGGAGGCCAGGACACATGTGGTCTGTTGCTGCTGAGAAATCTCCTGTGGCTGGGACACAGAGCGGGCTATTCTGTAGGCGCACGTGAGTACTCCCCTGAGGGGGAAGCATGGACCAGTCAGTCAGGAGACACCCTAGGTGGCTCATAAGGCATCATTTGTATTGAGTGTTTTTTCAGCACACTACTTGCATAGCTGTATCATTGTGATTTGTGTTACGAGTGGAGGTACACAGGTTTGTACGATCTGAAATGACGTCTTTCAGAAAGCTGAGTGGGGGAGGTGCAGCAGGAAAAGGAGCTAATGCACCACCGCCAGGTCCTGAGGAACCTAGCCAAAGGTCTGCTGTAATCTTCTCTCCTGACAGGCCAGAAGTGATTTGGCAGTCTGTGCCACTGTGTCTATCTAGCATTGTGTCTGCTACTGGGGCTTCTGTCTCAGCATATGTAGCCAAGGATGATCTTGCTTCAGCCTTAGCGGGGTTAGAAGATAAGATCGCTGGGATGATTGCATGAGTTTTTCAGGGGACTAAAAAGTGTGATAGATCCCCATCACCAGAACCACCAATCCTGGGGCAGGAATGGGTGGAGCCTAAAGATAAGGAGGAGCTGGAAGGTCAGGCCGTAGAATTTCTGTCTGAGGAGTCACAGCTTGAGGAGAAGCAGGTCTCTGCCTCCCAATCTCAAAGATTTTTAGTCCAAGACCTCATTGATATGGTATGGTGTGGATTCAGGCTACCTCCGATGGAAACCTCTGAGGTTACTTATTCTTCCCTGGGCCATTTTGAAGCCTTCACAGAGTACTCATTCATTTCTGGTGCATTTGCTTCTGGAGCAAATTATGTATGCTGACTGGGACCACCCAGACAGGGTTTTTGTTCCACCAAAGAGGTTTTCTGTTCTGTACTCCTGGAACAAAAGTTTAAGAAATAGGGGTTGCCTGTAGTGGATGTTTTGGATGCAGCTTTTTCATACCTGAATAAATCTTTAACATGTCCTGTGGATAATGTATAGGTTTTCAAGGACCCAGCAGATAAGAAGCTAGAATCTCTTCTTAAGGCCTCCTTCTCCCTGGCAAGTTCTGCTGCACAGCCAGCTGTGGCAGCTATTGGCATTTGCCAGAGTCTTTCTGACTGTGTCAAACAACAAATTAGAAGACCATCAGTGCAGGGGGTATGCTCTGCCAAGGATTTGGAAGATGTTCCACGTGCTTTGTGTTTCACAGTTGATGCTCTTAAGAATTCAATTCAGCAAATTACTCACTTGGCCCTCTTATCTGTGCACATGCACAAGGTTTTGTGGCTGAAGAGTTGGTCAGGAGAACTGCCATGCAAAAAATTGTTGGCAGGCTTTCCCTTTCATGGGGAACGGCTGTTTGGGGAAGATTTGGATAAATATATCCAAAAGATTTCATGTGGTAAAAGTACTCTTCTACCCTTTAAAAGGAAATTCAAATGCCCTTCTTTTAAGGTGTCAGGTTTTGTTTGCTGGGCCCTCAACTTCCAGGCAGTCGTTTCGCCACACACAGGTGCCAGCCTCCAGGTGTAGATCTCAGAATCAAAACCCAAGGAGGCCCTGGGTGCAAAAGTCATCTAAGACAGATCTAAAGTCCATCTCCGTATGAGGGGACACCCCCACTTGTTCGGGTGGGGGGAAGGCTTTTGAATTTTGTGGCCGCAGGAGGGCTCTAGTCCAAGACAAATGGGACATTTCCATTTCCTTTGGGTACAGACTAGAATTTCGGGTATTTCCCATGCGCGGTTTCTAAGATCAAATGTACCAACGAATCCATAGAAAAGAAGTGCTTTATTTCAGAAACTCGATTGTCTATTGGCTCAAGAAGTAATCACGGAGGTTCCAGCGGGGGCGAAAGGTTTCAGGGGTTTTATTCAAACCTGTTTACAGTCCCAAAACCATATGGGGATGTAGGGCCAATATTGGACCTCAAGGGGCTAAATCTGTTCCTAAATGTCCGATCCTTTCGTATGATATCGGTTCGGTCAGTAGTGGCTGCCCTACAGGAGGGAAATTTTTTGGCGTCCATAGACGTCAAGGACGCATACCTGCATGTAACGATATTCATTCCTCACCAAAGATTTCTGCGGTTTGTAGTAGGGGCTCAGCATTTTCGGTTCATAGCACTACCGTTTGGGTTGGCCACGGCTCCCAGCATTTTTACAAAAATTCTTGCTCCGGTGTTGGGGCTACTCAGAACTTGGGGAGTATTGGTCACAGGTTATCTAGCCGATCTCTTGCTCAGAAATCGGTCAGTGCCGGTCTGAAGCAGGGTGTGGTCCTTACGATGCAGATCCTGGAAGAGCTGCACTGGGTGCTCAACCTCGGCCCTGGAACCAGTGCAGACCCTGGAGTATTTTGGGATGGCCCTAGACATGGTTCAGGCAAAGATATTTCTGCCTCCAGGTAAATGTTGCGCCCTGAGGAACAAGGTTTGCAGTTTGAAGGCCAAGAAGTATCTTTCAATTCGCCTCTGTATGAGGTTGCTGGGGAAAATGGTGTCCTCGTTGGAGACTATTCCCTGTGGTCAATTCCACTCCAGACCACTGCAAAGGTACATTCTGTCCGTTTGGAACAAAATGATTCTTGCCCTGGATTACTGCATATCTCTGTCTCCATAGGTGCTGCAGAGCCTGAATTGGTGATTGATAACAATTTGAAGAAGGGAAGATCCTTTCGGCCAGTGTTGTGGAAGTTGGTAACCACCAATGGAAGCTTTTCAGGTTGGGGGGCTGTTCTGGAGGAGGCCACAGTTTAGGGAACATGGCTTCCACGGAAAAGGGTTCTTCCCATCAATGTCCTGGAACTTTGAGTAGTGAGGCTGACTCTGAGATATTGCACATCCAGGCTTCAGGGTTGGCCTGTAAGGATTCAATCCGACAATGCCATAGCAGTCGCATACATCAACCACCAGGGTGGTACCAGGAGTTGAAGATCTCAGAAGGAGGTGAACTATATTCTGACCTGGACAGAGAGATATGTTCCAAGTCTGTCAGCAGTGTTCATTCCAGATGTGGAAAATTGGCAGGCGGATTATCTCAGTCGCCAGCAGTTGAGTCCAGGGAATGGGCTTTGCATCCCAATGTTTTCAAGGAAATCTGCCAGCGATGGAGTTGCCTGGATGTAGATCTGTTTCAGATTCAACAACAAGATCAATCTTTTTGTGTCCAGGGTAGGTGACCCTCGCGGGGCCTGTGTAGACACCTTTAGTGATTCTTTGGAACCAGTTCTCACTGATTTATGCTTGATCCAGCTGCTGCCGCGTCTTACGCAGGATTCGAGAGGAGTCTATTCCAGTATTACTGATTGCTCCAGCCTGGCCCAGGAGGGCCTGGTACACAGACATAGGGAAGATGGCAGTAGATGGCCCGTGGGCCCTGCCGTATCGGCCAGACCTGTTGTCTAAAGGTCCTATATTGCACTCGGCTTTACGGTCGCTAAATTTGACGGCGTGGCTATTGAAACCCAAATCCTGAAGGATAGAAGAGTGTTGGATTCTTTCATCACCGTCATGTTGTGTGCTAGAAAGGAAGTTTCTAGGAACATTTATTACAGAACCTGGACGGCTTGCATTGCCTGGTGTGAGGTTTACTAATGGCACCCACAAAAGTATGTGATTGGCAAGATTCTGCCGTTTCTTCAAACAGGGTTGCAGAAGAATTTGGCTGTTGGTACCATTAAGGGCCAGGTTTCAGCATTAGCTATTTTTTTCCCAGAGGCCCATTATGTCTCACTCTTTGGTCCGCACTTCTTTAACAAGGAGTAATGCATATGGCTCCTCCTGTCAGGTTGCCTTTGTGTCCTTGGGACCTAAACTTGGTTTTGGAGGATTTGCAAAAGCCACCATTTGAACCTATTGGAGAGATTCCACTGGTCCTGTTGACTCATAAGGTGTTGCTTCTAGTGGCAATCACTTCTGCGAAAACGATGTTGGAGCTTGCAGCTCTATCTTGCAGAGAACCATTTCTGGTTTTCATCTCAATCAGGATATAGTTCTGCCTTCATTCTTTCTTAGGCCTCAGCTAGCAGGAGAAAGATCTCTGCATACCTTGGATGTGGTTCATGTTGTAAGGGTCTTCTTGAAGGCTGTAGCACAGGTCATGAGGCCAGATACACTATATGTGTTGCCAGAGGGGCCTAGAAAGGGGAAGGGGGCATCCAAGGCGGCTATTTCTCATTGGATCCGCAAATTGATCATTCAAGCCTATGGTTTGAAAGGTAAAGTCCCACCCTTTCTGGTGAAGGCACAATCCACCAGGAGTGTGGGGGCATCTTGGGAAATCTTCCATCAGGCTTCAGTGGCTCAGGTTTGGAAGGCCGCTACATGGTCTGCAGTTCACACAGTCACAAGGTTCTACCAGGTGGATGTCAGAGCCGCAGAGGATTCTGCCTTTGGCGGCAGTGCTTTATGGACGGCTGAGTAGGTCCTGAGGGATTATTGACGGTGGCTATCATGGTGTCACCCTCCCCTCAAATTTCTTATTGCTTTAGGACATCCCACATAGTCATGAATTGCCTGCTCTGTGTCCCGTGATGTACGATAAAGAAAATTGGATTTTTTCTACATACCTACCTGTGAAATCCGTTTCTTGGAGTACATCACGGGACACAGAGGTCCCACCCCTCTTTCTGGAGTGTCATTGCTTGCTACAAAAATGGAGGTACTTCCTGTATAAAAGGGGTTATATAGGGGAGGACCTCATCTCTGATTGGTCAGCCAGTGTCCGTTCATCTATAGGTGGCCTATAACCCACGTAGTCATGAAAAGCCTGCTCTGTGTCCTTTGATGTATGATAAAGAACATATTTACAGCCAATACATGAAGCTAATCCAAACCTTCGCTATATAAGTGCAGGTGTCTGCAGATTGTAGCCAGTGATCCCAAATTTTGCTATATTTGCTAGGGCAGTCTCTATTAACATATATAATTTTCTTTAAAGGTAGGGTATTGTTAATATCTGGCATCCACTCCTCCAGTAGCGGGCTACCAATTTCCTGGCGCTAAACAAAGTTTCATGTAAAAACGTAGTCAAATACTTATCAGAATCTGGATTAGGGAGAATTCCCAATAAACATGGTTTAGGATCCAAGGATATAGGGGAATCCATGCGGTCATGTAAGAATTTATAATCTATAACCCACATAGTCATGAATAGCCTGGTCTGTGTCCCATGATGTACTCCAAGAAATGGATTTTACAGGTAAGTATGTAGAAAAAAAGTCAAACTTTTCTCCTTATTATCCATATAGATGTATGTATTTTTCCCATATATTATCTTCCCTGAGATAGGCGTATCCTCTTCATAAGGGGTTGTGCTGACTGTTTTTTTTTTGTTGCCAGCAAATTAATATTCCATACAGGTCTCCACTACTGTGTTATGATCAGTATCCTACTTCTATTGTTACCATGGAGGTTGCCCCTTTTTTTTTCAGTTTGCTTACCGTAATCTTCTAGGGGGTTTTTTTTTCCATTCAATAAAGCATTTTGCCTTCTTGGTGAAAAAAATGTTTTTGTCTTGTTTTGACGATTTTTGTAGGTGATATAGGATCTCTTATCAATTTGTTAAGCTAAATAAGTATTCAAAGTAACCTTTTTTTATGTTTGCTTTTAAATTAGATCAGTTGGCAAGTGACAAGAGCAAGAAAGGTGTGAAGAGGAAGAGGGTGTCTGAGGATGCCGGGGAAACAGCTAAAAGACGCTCTGCCCGGGTCCGTAACACTAAATGCAAAAAGGAGGAGAGAATCGATTTTCAAGAATTGTTAATAAAATTCTTGCCTTCCAGGTATAATTGTAGTGTGAACTATATAGTACATTGGGCATGTGTCTCAAATAACGAACGCATGCAAACAAAAATTTTAATTCAAATGTATTCCTCCATAGCCACAAAGTATATAAAGGGGTTGTAAGGGCTAAACACATTTTCGCTTAATGAATTCCCTGCATTAGGGTAAGTCCCAGTGTTTATATGAACTCTATCCCCTGCCCCCCCCCCCCCCAATTATTTACCCAAATCCTCACTCGATCCAGCGCTGTGCCTGCCTGTAGCGGATTGTAGTGCAACCTCTCTCACTACATTCACAGGACAGAAAGGCAGCTACGGCAGCCATTGGGCCTCCTGTTGCTGTTAATCAAATCCTGTGAGTGGGGGTGGTGGCCAAGTTGCACTGTTTTTGTTTATAGATTCCTGGTGCCCAACCTGCAGCCCTTTGGTATATGAAGCGCGGCACTTTGACCTTGGGTAGTAGCATTGATCTCTACAAGCGTCATGTAACATGTTCCCAGTTTCTTACTGTCTTCTGTAGCATATCCCCAACCAAAAACATAGCTTGTCCACACTCTCTGATCCTCATTTATTCTATTAGACCGTAGTTTCTGACAGTATTTTCAAGCATTACATATATACTGAACATTATGTGTGGCACATGTTTGTTATTTAAATAAGCAATACAGCCTCCTAAATCTGCCTTTGCAAGCCCTGTTATTTCCTTGAAAAAATAGTAGTGACATCAGGTGCTGTACAAAGTGCTGTACATACACAGTTGTGTTCAAAATAATAGCAGTGTGTTGAAAAACGTGAATAAAGCTCAAAATCCTTCTAATAGCTTTTATTTCCATACACACAAATGCATTGGGAACACTACACATTCTATTCCAAATCAAAACATGAAGAAATATATATCAAATTTGTGTTGTTCCTCTAAAAAAAATTGAAGAAAAGTGAATATTAGACTGTTCAAAAAAATAGCAGTGTTTGTATTCTTCTTTACAAACTCAAACATTCACTATATAAACTGAAAAATGTTTGAAGATTTTGCTTTCCTTTGAATCACTTAATTAATATTTAGTTGTATAAGCACTGTTTCTGAGAACTGCTGTACATCTGTGTTGCATGGAGTCAACCAACTTCTGGCACCTGTGAACAGGTATTCCAGCCCAGGATGATTGGACTACATTCCACAGTTCTCTCTATTTCTTGGTTTTGCCTCAGAAACTGCATTTTTGATATCACCCCACAAGTTTTCTATTGGATTAAGATCCGGGGATTGGGCTGGCCACTCCATAACGTCAATCTTGTTGGTCTGGAACCAAGATGCTGCACGTTTACTGGTGTGTTTGGGGTCGTTGTCTTGTTGGAACACCCATTTCAAGGGCATTTCCTCTTCAGCATAAGGCAGCATGACCTCTTCAAGTATTCTGATGTATTCAAACTGATCTATGATCCCTGGTATGCGATAAATAGGCCCACCACTGTAGTATGAGAAACATCTCTATATCATGATGCTTGCGCAACCGTGCTTCACTGTCTTCACAGTGTACTGTGGCTTGAATTCAGTGTTTGGGGGTCGTCTGACAAACTGTCTCCGGCCACTAGACCCAAAAAGAACAATCTTACTTTCATCAGTCCACAAAATGTTGCGCCATTTCTCTTTAGGCCAGTCAATGTGCTCTTTGGCAAATTGTAACCTCTTCAGCACACATCTTTTTTTCAACAGTAGGACTTCTTGCAGATAGCTTGGCTTCACATAGGCGTCTTCTAATTGTAACAGTACTCACAGGGAACTTTAGACCTTCTTTGATCTTCCTGGAGCTGATTGTTGGCTGAGTCCTTGCCATTTTGGCTATTCTTCTATCCATTCGAAGGGTAGTTTTTCGCTTTCTTCCACGTCTTTCAGGTTTTGGTTGCCATATTAAAGCATTTGCGATCAATTTAGCTGAGCAGCCTATCATTTTCTGCACTTCTTTATATGTTTTCCCCTCTCCAATCAACTTTTTAATTAAGGTACACTGTTCTTCTGAACAATGTCTGGAACGACCCATTTTCCTCAGAATTTCAGAAAGAAATGCACTGTAACCAGCATGTACAACATTTACTGCCTTCCTTCCTTAAATAAGGGCAATAATTGCCACCTGTTTTTCAAAGAATTAATGACCTCACTAATAGAACTCCACACTGCTATTATTTTGAACATGCCCCTTTCAATTAGTGATTCAATTACACAGAATCAGCAGCATGCATGTCATGACTGTTGGGTCTGTTGGATTTCTATTACTCTACTACACCTGCTAGTAAATTATTTGCCATGTAGAAATATCATTTCTACCAAAAACAGTGATTGATCAGGTTAGTGATGTCTGACTGCTATTATTTTGAACACAACTGTACACTGTGCTGTTCTTAGTTTGTATAGAGAGCAGAGCTGTGGGATGGGACCCAGCAGGCCCACCCACTATAGAATAAAGGAGAGGGAAGAAGCAAGACCAGTCATTCTGCAAACAGAGCAGCACTGACAGGTCTTTATTACAGGAGACTCCAATGACCAAGTCTTGTATCATTTCTGCAGTCTCTGACCATCTCCTGTACCATGTCCACAGTCTTTGACCATCTCTTGTGTTACATCCACAGTCTCTGGCCATCTCTTGTATCTTGTCTGCAGTCCCTGATCATCTCCTGTATTATGTCAGCAGCCTCTGATCATATCCTGTATTATGCCCGCAGTCTCTGACCATCTCCTGTCTAATAACCACAGTCTCTGAAAATCTTGTATATCATGCCCATAGTATTTGATTATATCCTGTTGTGTGTTTGCTGTCTCTGACACTGCATATTTACTGAATTTTATGTGTGGTCTTTTGGTGATGTTGGGGGCTGTACTTGAGACCACTACTGCTCTAAGTTGCGCCACCCGCACCCCTGCTGGTAGTGTCCAAAGTGGTTCTTGAACTTTCTTGTTCCTCTGGGGAACCAAGGATCGCAGTAATGACTATACCATTCAAAGCATGGTATTAGAGTATTAGATCACTTCTGGGATCACAGCTTTCATACATAGCAGCAAATTAAAAGTAGTTCTAAAGGCTGAAGGCTTCAGGTCTGAGTGCAGCTCTCAACCAATCAATCATTACCTGGGCTTGATTAGATGTAGGTGAGACATTGGGGTGGGGCTAATACACCCCTGATGTCTTCAGAAAGAGGACCTAAACAAAATTTCACAATCCCAATGCACACGTTCCTGCATCAAAGAGCGGCTATGTGTATAGGTGGGTGCTGCAGCGACCATTGGCTGGAACCAAGAAACATCACAGGAGAAGGTCTGCAACACACCGAGGTTCTCCAGTATGGGTCCAAAGCTTTAATAAGCAATTACAGCCCTTGCTGTAGCTACGTGATTGCTTATTAACCTTGGGACCCATATTGAAGAACCTTGGTCTGCTGGTGACATTCTTCTCCCATAAAGAGGTCCTGTCACCTACCCATGCTATCAGTCAGGGGCTTGTTAGCCCCTTGTGATAACAATAAAGTTAAATAAGGAAGTACATTTTAAGAAGTGTTTAAAAAAATAAATTATAACAAAATAAATTAAAAGCATTCCATCACCCCCCCCCCCCCAAATCCCTTTCATCTGTCAGCAATCAGTCTGCTGTTACAACAATGACACATTTTAGATTATAAAATTTGCAAGACTCCTCCTGCTTGCCATGGTAGTTGATAACTAATGAGCACATCCATCTGCTGTATATCAGTCTCTGACCTTAACTTTAGGACATCTTTTGAATAGAAATTCAAAAAGGTCTCTGATACTGCTGCAACTAACAATTATTTTCATAATCGATTAGTTGGTCGATTATTGTTTAAATTAATTGGATAAAAACTTAAAAAAAAAAGGTGTGGTGCATAATTTAGTTAGTATGTAAAGTTAAAAAGTACCTTTTATTCTTGAATATCTATATGCAGTGTTAAATATAAATAACCAGCTGGTTGGGAAACAAAATAATCCATTCTGAAACTAACAGAGAGAAGAGATGTATGTACTATTAGAGGTTGAGTTTGGTACATGTCATCAGACTCCAAGATAAAAATTTATATTCAAAGAAAAAAAATATAAAAAAAGACCTAAACACTGTTTTGCAGATTTTCAGACAAGACTGTAACATAATATTATGCATGACAGACTCCCTAGGCAGGTAGATTGATACAAGCTACTTGTGCCTGCTATCAATTAAAGCCTGGTACACACTATAAGTTTCTTTTCATTCAACTCACGGGGCTGAACAAATATAAATTAACATATCGCTGTACTAAAACTGTGTACACAAGAAATTCGGGTGATCGATTATCCATTTTTATGGTATAAAGTCATTTTTTTTGTTTGACATAGAAACATTGTAATGTAGATTATTGTTTTTGCACAGTCTTTCGTATCCAATTTTTCTTGTACGAAAACAGTACACTTGCCCTCCAGAGGATTTACCTCCCTTCCTAACCAGGCCATTTTTTGCATTATGGCGCTGCGATACTTTAAGTGACAATTGCGTGGTCATGCAACGCTGCACCCAAATTAAATTTACTTCCTTTTTTCACCACGACTAGGGCTTTCTTTCAGTGGGTTTTGATCGCTTGTGCGGTTTAAATTTTTTGCGCTATAACAAAAAAAAAACGACAATTTTGAGAAAAAAACTATATTTTGGACTTTTTGCTATTCAATATGTCCAGTAAAAAAATTTAAAAAATCAAATTTCGTCATAAATGTAGGCCAAAATGTATTCTGCTACATGTCTGTGCTAAACAAAATCCCAATACGTGTCAATTAATTGGTTTACATGAAAGTTTTATATACTGGGCTTTTTTTCTTTTTAAATTTTTACTAGTAATGGCGACGATCACCAATTTATAGTGACAAATAATTGACAACTATTTCCATAATGGATTATGTTGATTAGTTGTTTCAGCCCTAGTCTCTTATAGGACATTCTGCTTTTATAGCATAGCATAATTACCAGGAAATGCTTTACAAGGTGGTGGCATTTTGACTGCATGGCATAAGTTAGAATTCCCCTTATCGTAGTTCCTCGTGTGCGCTGGATAAGATGCTGTTGTCAGTGATAGAAAAGAGGCGGTAACATCAACTTTGTCTTTGAGTTAACAGAGGTGCACATTTCTTTCAAGGCGTCCTCTTTCCTGATAATAGTATAATTGATTTCAGTTTGGTTGGTCTTGTTGATTTTTTATATTTTATTATTCTGTGTTTCCTCAAGGCTTCGCAAATCTGACTTAGAGGAAGAAGAGGATTCCATCAGCAACTATGAGATGCATTCAGACATAAAACGGAACAATTTCCAAGCTGGTGATCATGTGATGTCATTTGATTCTACTACATTCATGGAGTCAGGTCTGAAGCAAATTGTACTGCTGCAATATTAAGGCTTGTGTACATGGGCTTTTGCTCACTTTAGAATTGCTTTTATGCTCATACAAGTTAATGGTAATTGAAAAGCATCTTAACCACTTCAAGTCCGGACACTTTTACCCCCTTCCTGTCCAGGCCAATTTTCAGCTTTCAGCGCTATCACACTTTGAATGACAATTGTGCGGTTATGCACTGTACCCATATGAATTTTTTAGCATTTTTTGTGTAGAGGCCTCAGAAGTTAGAGATGATGACACATGAGACCCGACGGCCAACTCCCTGACCTTGGTTTGATAACTCATGCTGCCTGTGAGTATTTATAACATTATCACATAACGGCACACTTTAATTAGCAAGACTTTAAACAAGTATGTAACTTAGGAGCCGGGCAGCAATTCTTAGACCTCATTAGCTCTAAGAGCCAACCTCAGACAAGCAAAGTAAAGCTAAACAGGTAGTTCATATACTCATCTTATCCCAGCTTTCATACTGAAGAAAGTGATGGTATTATCTTAGAAGCGCTGAGGATTCCAAATATCATGAGAAGATGCTCCTGCAGCACCTCCTAATTATATTTGGAATTCTTACAGTTCCTAGAAGTGTCGTAGTGTCTTGACTTCACCTTCGCCAAGAGGCTGGGGGTAATGTAAGTATAATCATAAACAAACAGTGCAGCGCTCTAAAAGACTGTGTCTACAACTCAATGATAATATATCAATATAAATAATATAATACAATAGTGACAAAATGTCGAGTTCGACCTAAATAGTTTTATCAGTGATTACTGAGATGTGTTTTATTCACTCCTTTTACATTGTGAACAATTCTTTGCCCATTAAGGCCCATTAGAGGTAAATATCAGAAGGATCACTGTTTTTATTGAATTCAAACGGATGTAATTATCTATTTACTATTAGAAGTATAAATTTGAGGTATCACTAGTTTATTAAATTTTTATTAAATTTATTAAAAGTTTATTAAATTTTTATTGAGGTAGTTATGTATTAACTATTGGTCTACTAATAATAATGTCTTAGATTTAAACAACAATTTAATCAGTATTTATAGGAGATGGTAGATGGTGTTTTAAGATTTTCTTCTTATTATGTTTATATATTTTTTATTGATTGGGAATCATTTTGGATGTATATTTGCTGTGGTTACACAGCATATATTTTAATAATTTTTAATATTGAATCATGTAAATGTGTGGGTAGATTACATGATGTAGGGATTTTTGATATATTTTTTATACATAATTAGTTCATTTTTCTACACGTATTTATATTTATTTATTTTTATCGGTATAAAGTATATGGATATCCCCTTAGTCCATCCCCCAGATTTGTAGACTGAGTGTCTATTTATTTAGTTAGTATTTATATTTATTTACTCTATTAGTAAAACCCAACAAGAATATTTTGTTTTTATATATAGGATTGAGGGATTTATTGGCATGTACAATTCAGTTCCCTAATAAAGGTTTATTACTAATTTAATTAGTGAGTTAGGATTCCCCGAGTTATAGCTAATGATTCTTACGGTGCGGTGTCTATTCGGATTAGGAGATCCTCCCATTCATTATATACTGTATTATGCGGCAGGTTAAATGAAAGGAGGGCGTCAGAAAAATGGCCGCCGTTCTGAATGGGAGATGTAGTCGAGAAAATGGCGCGGGCACCGTTGAATGCATGGGAGGCGGGTCTCTAGTTAAGCTATAACATTAGGTCCAGTATAAAGGGAGGGACTGCGCTCGTAGTGCGATACCCCGATGAAGTCACGACCAGACGGTGACGTAACGCGTAGGTTCGCGAGTCCGTAGTTCCGGTGCGTGGTGACGCATTTCCGGCGTGAGACACCATTTTGCTACACCCAGGAGGTCCCATTCACATGCAGTACACCCACACATCAGTGAGGAGGGAAGACTGCTTGTAATGTGAGTGATACTCTTTTTTACTCTTTGAAATAAACCAAGTTGACTAAATACTGCACTTAGAGGCTTTTTTGGCTCACTGGATTGGTGAGCTATTACTCTTCAGGACCGCCCTGACTGATTAGGGGCATTAGGAGCCCCTCAAAGGAGATCCAGGGAAGGAAGGAAGCTGCTGGCCATTGCAAATCAAGGATCCAGGGTGATCCTGCAAGCCTGTTGGCCCCTTGGGGTCAGTAGGAGGAGGTGAGGAGGCAATCTAGCCGTTAACGAGAGAAGAGTTTGGCACAGTCACAAATTTTTTTAATATCATTGCTGCACATTGCATGATTTTTTTCATTTTTCACGAAAAGGACACTGTTCAAAATACATTTTTAAATGTTTATTCTTTGTGGCACTGTGTGAGCACTGCTAAGAGTTCCTTTATTGGATGAAGTTTGGAGTGTTATTAATTATAATTAATTGTGTGTACACTATCTTTATGGTCATGGTTTGGCACTAATTTTTTATTTGTCACTATTGTATTATATTATTTATATTGATATATTATCATTGAGTTGTAGACACAGTCTTTTAGAGCGCTGCACTGTTTGTTTATGATTTATTGACACTGTTTTTTGGTATCAGTTTTTGAGTGCTGGCAGCTATAGAATAGGTTTAGTACTTCCAGTCTCATAGCGCAGGAGGATTTCGGATTATAATGTAAGTATAATAACTTTTTTTTTTCCTGTGGTTTTTTTTTTTTTGTTTTTTTTTCTTACACTTTTTAATACATTGATTTGGCCTATGGGTTGGGGACCTGATTATATAAGTACCTTGAATTTTAGCCCTCTCTATGGCCTAGACCCAGCCATGATTAGTCCTCGTTAAGCATTCTAATGCTGTTATAATTTTTAGGACTTGTCAGTATAAATGCATAAACACTCTTCAAAAAAGCTTTCTTCACTGCCATTCAAGTTAATATCTACCTATATTCTGTTGTATCCAATTAGTTTTACTGATATTATATGCTTGCTTTGTTGATCCACTGGAAATATATACGTTAGGTACACATACAATTTTGTGAATTAAGATCTGACTTCTTTTTCATATACTGTCATTACAGAGAAGCAAGATGTGCACCAATTTTTGTTCACTAATCTGGAAAATGGTGGCATTCTGGAACTTTTGATGAGATATCTGAAAGTGATTGCTCAGAAATTTCTGGTGAAGTGGCCTCCAGGACTAGCAGATGTTGTGCTTAATATATACATTAGCTGGCGGAAGCACAGTAGTGGACTGCCCAACCCACTACTCAGAGACTGCAAGAACCAGCACATTCGGGTAAGAAGGACAGCAATATATGTTTCTGACTTGCCTAGATTTAGGGCAGCCATGATAAACTGGTGTTTCTTTGGCTGCCTACTGCACTCTTACTCATTTTTGGTTTCAGAATATGAACTGAACTAGGTCCTAGGCTGTCATCCAGTCAATAAAGGCTACATTTCCCAATTTAAGTTTGCAAACTATATTATGTTAGTGTGTTATGGACACCTTTCTCTGAGATAAATGTTGTAAGGGCAAAAAAATTTACTTATTACTGGATTCTAATTTACCAAAATGCTGTCATATTTTTCTGTGTGGCTTTTGGTATATATTGAGCAACCCCATCTATATTCATTTCACTCAGTTTTACCCACTGTTTTCTTTGATATGCTCGATTAAAGGTAAAGTAAACCATTAGGCCTGTGTGGTATGTTTTAAATATTAACTTTTAAGTAGCTCTAAAGGCAAAACCTTTTGTTTTTTTTTTTGTTTTGATGGAGTAAGGGAGGGCTATAACCTCAACTCAGTCAACTTTTTTTTAAGTTTAGTTTATATATTTCTTGTAGACATCTGAAAAGGTCATAGTGAAAAAATAAAAGTAAGACACTCAGTGTAAAATGGTAGGTTTATTGTGCAGGACCAATATGTTTCAGTTAGATATGGGAAACAAGAGTTCCTTGTGAATTGTGCCCTTATGAGAGCAGAACTGAGGACTGTCCAATGTATTACAAGATGATTTCATGTTTCTAAAGGGAGGACACGCTTAGAAATATTTCTTCTATATTGCTGCAATTGGCTACTATTAGACTAGCATATAAGGTCCATTCACAGCTGAGCATTTTGTAGCTTCAAGTTTAAAGCTCCAAAATGCTCAACAAGCCAAGTCCAATGCTTTTAAATGGTCCCATATGTGAACATTCAGCTGCCAGTAGCTGAACGCCTGAAGCTCCAAGCGTTTTTGTCCCCAATGACTTCAGTGAGGGCACGCGAAAAAAAAATGCAAAAAACGCATGTTGCAAACAATTTTAAGGCACTCCCATGTTAACAATCTACGGTGTCAAGCATGCACGATCCTGCCCCTTAGAAGCTCCTGTACATCACCACACTTTTATAAAAAGCATTTAAAATGCCACAAAATCGCCTACGTACAATGCCCTCAAGTATAAATATGGGCTAAAGGTCACGTATCCCTCTTCTTCACTGTCTTAACAGGACATGATGGTTATGAGTTTGACTTGCATGGAGCTTCAGCTGGACCAGTGGCTTATATCCAAAGTGAAAAATGGCACAGGTATTTATTGAATTCTGCTTTTTGTACAGAGTAGATTCCACGGTCATATTTTCATTGTATGGCACATTTGGACGTGTTTACTTAGTAGTAGCATATTTGCCTTTGTAGCATCTCCTTGGAAGTGTCCTGTTGGTGTTGCTGGAGACTGCTTTGGACCTGAGTTCTCTGGATCTCACTTTTTGGAGGATCAGATGATGATGGGTTTTGCAGCTTCTCAACGTGACCTGTTTCTAGATGGCTGGCTCAACTATGTAGTGAGAGTCTACTGGCTGAAGGCAAGATTGTTGGCTCTCCAGGTCAGTTGATTGATAGACCAATACTGGCATTGTTTCACTGACTGAAGCGTTTATATTATAATTATTCTTATCCATTTAATTTGTGATATGCTTATTTATGGATTTTCTTCAACGTATATTAATAGAATGTAGATAATTGCATTATGGTTTTTATTTCTAATTAGGGAGACATGGAACAGGCTTTAGAAAACTTTGACATCTGTACTGACCTCTTTCAAACTCCAGAAGCTAGAGAATACAGACTAAAAGAAAAGGAGGAATCTGTGGTAATAAGATTACCAAATCTACAGCTAGACTCTACTGTTTCTGTGGAGGAGGTTAGTACTTAATTTACAATTATTTCTGGCTGTACTGTCAGTTTTCAGTGTCGGCATAGGATTCTTTTTGAGTGCCCCCACAATTATTGTCAAGTGCTTGGGCTTCCCTCATTCCCACTTAGTATTAACCCATCAGTGAGATAGATGCTTTCACTAACCAATAGCAAAATGCAGTAGGGAGCTGGCCCCAGTACTTGATTCTTGGGGGCTCTAAATGAAAGCTGCATTGGTATGTGGGCAACTGAAAGTAAATGCTGTGGGTTTAGACTCGGGTAAACTTATCAAGTACTGGATAGCTAACAACAGACAGTTATCTTGTGCGCTAAAATACACTCTCTAAAATTCCCTGTTTGTGAAACCATTTGCTGCTGGACTTAAAATGAAAGTGAAGGCATTTTTAAACTTACGAGCAGACTATTTATTGCAGAAGAGAAAACGGAAAACAACCCAAAAGTGCAAAACAACCTGCAAAATGAACACTCCATATTGAGAGGTATAGGGCCAATAATAACGTATACCTGAAAAGTTAAAGGTTGTAAAGGTTAGAGGTTGTAAAGCCTAATTTTTTTATAAACCTGTTATACTTACCTGCTCTGTGCATTAGTTTTGCACAGAGCAGCCCCACACCTCCTCTTCTGGGGTCCGCTGCTTGCGCTCACAGCTTTTCTTCTCCTTGTGCCACAATAGGAAGCCTCTTCCTATGGGATGCACATACATGTACGCTCCCGAGCCAGACTGTGTGCATCTATAGACACACAAAGCTCTTTGCTCATAGTATTTGACAGCATCAGCAGCCAATGGCTCTCACTGCTGCCTCTCTGTCCTGTGAATGCAGAGAGAGGAGAAAGTGGCTATAAACGGGCACAGTGCTGGATCGAGCAAGGTAAGTATAGGGGGTGGCATACAAACACTAGGATATTTTTTACCTTAATGCAAGGATTGCATTACGGTAAAAAATATTTAACCTTTACAACCGCTCTAATTATAGATTGTTTAATAAGGATATAATGCACCACAGTTAGGCATGAATTATATTGAGGATAAATGCATGAATTATATTGAGGATCCCACTTCCAAATGACATCAAAGTCCACACTGGTGTGCTATGAAATGGCTCCTTCAATATCTGTATGCACTGGTAAGCATGAACATAAAACTGTATCAGCAGTGAATCACAACACCTTTAATGTATATAGTATACACTCATGTACGTGTCAAAAGAAGGCTATGTGTGTCGCAAGACCATCCAAGTGCTCCTGAAATGCTTCTTTTCTCCCCTCTGAGGTGGGCAGAACAGGAGGAGAGCATGTACCCTCTAACATTTATCCTTTGGTTCCCAAGCCTACAAGCATGTACATTATTATATAACCATATCCTTATATCATTTTAAATAAACAACAGACTCAAAAGGACCTATGCGTACAAATAATAAAGTAGTAGTACTAGTCCAATAGCCCAGTCTCGAACCTGAAAGGAGATTAAAATTAAAAAAAATTACAACCAATGTTGTGAACACTAAATCCAAAAATGTATATAAAAATATGTAAAAGAGCAGTATTGAACTCATTACAATGTTTTATTAAGAAACCCTTACTATGGAAACCCTCTTCAAATACCTTATTAAACCACCCCACAGCTTACATGAAAATCATAAAAAAAATAAATATAATAATCTAATGAAACCAGATGTGCAATCTACAGAATGGTATGTACATCCAGATCCTCATTCAAACCCCTGAGTACCAATGTGTCAGGTTTATACTTTATATCCAATAAGTTTACTGTTGACACAACCTCAAAAACCTCTAATTTTCTGGCAAGTCTGGTAGAATCATGCAAAGATTCTAAGGCTAGGTTCACATCTATGCATGTGTGGGTGATGCGTTTTTTGAGGCCCATTTTCTGCCGAGCTTTGCATTTTTTTTCCATGCGCATTTTTGATGGTTTTTGTGATGTGTTAATGTTAGAAGCTTAAAGTGATTATAGAGGTTTGCACAGAGCAGCTCTGATTCTCTTATTTTTGGGTGCCCTGGTGGCGGTCCTGGCTCCTGCCCTTTGCCAAGTGCCCCCAATAGCAAGCCTGTTGCTGTGGGGGCACTTGAGCAGGCTCTCTCCTGCGCTGCGCTCCTTCGAATGGACGTTGTCCATTCACACACAAAGTGTGGCCCGGCCCACCCCCCACTCTCTCCTCATTGCTTGTGATTGACAGAGGTAGATCTGGGAGAGCCGCCGCTTTCATGCACATCGCTGGATTGAAGGGGGGCTGCACCCAGAAGGCTTTTTAACTTAATGCATAGAATTCATTAAAGCGAAACTATAGTCGCCTCCGATCCCGTGATGCTCTGTCACAGAGCTCTCTGCCTGGCCGCTGACATCTTCGAGCAGCTTGCTTCCTACACATGTGTGGTACTTCCATCAATTTCGGCATTGCCGAATTTGTACAGTGAGCTGTGCAGCTCACTGTATAGGGGTGGACAGGCAGGTAGGTAGCTTTAATGCAGAAGAGACAAGGCACGTCTCTTCTGCATTAAAAATCCTGCCTGTCTACCCATGTTTATTTTTTGCCTAAAGTTACACTTTAAGGTAAAAAACCTTCTGCCTTTAAAACCAATTTAATATAACACCTCAGGAATGTTCGACTCCTATCGCCTGACGCCCAGGATATGTAGTTATGGATGTCGGCAGGTAGTTTTTTTCTACCTACAGTTGTGACCAAAATTATTCAACCCCCAATGCTGTAAAGGGGTTTAGGGACTATAGTGTACATTTGGAATTGTATTCAGAATCAAATCCTACAAGGACGTTGTAACTACCCAAATGCAACTAAAATGACATCAATTGTTTATGTAATACAGTAGTAAATGGTTCTTATGTGGTTTCTTCATTGCCACAATTATTCAACCCCTTAAAGACTACCACTCTGAAGAACAGAGGTTCATACAGGTGCTTTCCATCAGGTATTGAAAACACCTGTGGATGTCACCGAGCAGCAATCAAGCATAATAAGCACCAATTAGGCAGCTTTAAAATGACTGTGATACTCAGCTCCTTCTAGACATTTACTGGTGTGGTTACAAACATGGTGAAGGCAAGAGAATGGTCCAGGAAGACAAGAGAAGAGGTGATTTCTCTTCACAGGAAGGGCAATGGCTATAAGAAGATTGCAAAGATGTTAAACATACCAAGAGACACCTTAGGAAGCATCATTCGCAAATTCAAGGCAAAGGGCACTGTTGAAACGCTACCTGGTCGTGGCAGAAAGAAGATGCTGACTTCGACTGCTGTGCGCTACCTGAAGCGTAGAGTGGAGAGAAGTCCCCGTGTGACTGCTGAGGAACTGAGAAAAGATTTGTCAGATGTGGGTACAGAAGTTTCAGCCCAGACAATAAGACGCACACTGCGTAATGAAGGCCTCCGTGCCAGAACTCCCAGGCGTACCCCCTTGCTGTCTCCAAAGAATAAGAAGAGTCGACTGCAGTATGCCAAAAGCCATGTGGACAAACCACAAAAGTTGTGGGATAGTGTTCTGTGGACTGATGAAACAAAATTAGAACTGTTTGGGCCCATGGATCAACGCTATGTTTGGAGGAGGAAGAACAAGGCCTATGATGAAAAGAACACCTTGCCTACTGTGAAGCATGGTGGAGGGTCAATCATGCTTTGGGGCTGTTTTGCTTCTGCAGGTACAGGGAAGCTTCAGCGTGTGCAAGGTACCATGAATTCTCTTCAGTACCAGGAGATATTGGATGGAAACGTGATGCAGTCCGTCACACACCTGAGGCTTGGGAGACGTTGGACCTTTCAACAGGACAATGATCCCAAGCATACCTCCAAGTCCACTAGAGCATGGTTGCAGAGGAAAGGCTGGAACATTTTGGAGTGGCCATCGCAGTCACCAGACTTAAATCCGATTGAGAACCTCTGGTGGGACTTAAAGAAAGCAGTTGCAGTGCGCAAGCCTAAGAATGTGACTGAACTGGAGGCCTTTGCCCATGAAGAATGGGCGAAGATACCCGTAGATCGCTGCAAGACACTTGTGTCAAGCTATGCTTCACGTTTAAAAGCTGTTATAACTGTAAAAGGATGCTGTACTAAGTACTAAGATTGAATGTCACTTGGGGGTTGAATAAAACTGATAATGCTGTGAGCACAGAAAAGACATTTGTGGTTATTTCATTATAACTGTTATGTTATATTTGTCTGACCTACAAGTGCCTCTTTAATGTAAATGTAAGCAAGATGACTGAATGATCAAAAGCAATGTCAAACTGGCCAAAACACTCAATTTCAGTGGGGGTTGAATAATTTTGGTCACAACTGTATACAGGCAAGCAGTGGGCTCACCTGTCAGGTGGAAGCATTCGGGAGACTGCCGCCAGTATGCTTCCACACGGTGCACCAGCCTCTCAACCCAACACCCCCCCGGGGGAGTCTCCTAACGCCCATCTGCGGTCCCGGGCCCGGCTCACCACCGTCGGCTAAAGGGGAGGGAGGAGTGGGGACACGTCCACTCCCCTCTCCTTCTTGTCCTGCCCCGGAAGTGCCGTTATGATGTCACGTCCAGGTCCCCGTTGAGAAATTCCCGGCTATGGAGGCCGGGAAAGAATGTAATGCGGTGCGATGTGCACTGCATTACATTCAGTGGAGCACTGGGGAGACATGCAGGGTCTTTAAGACCCTGGATGCCTCAATAAAGAGAACCTGTCACCAAAAAATCATCACATAGGGGACTTTATCCCCTATGTGATGTAAAAAAGCAAAGGTTTTTTTTTTTTAAATTGTAAAAAAATTAAGTTACACCCAAGCACATACTATCTCCCCCACCCCCACAAAAATAAATTGAGGCCCCCCACATATGCACACGTACAAGCGTAATAGCACACGCTGGGGCGCCTACGCATGAAAACATCAATTGAGATACACGTGTCACATATCGCCATGCATGCCAGAATGAGAGCAATAATTCTAGCACCAGACTTCCTCCGTAAGGCTACGTTCACACTAGCTTTGTCAGGCAGGCATTTGGGAAGCATTTTTAACGCTTCTCAAACGCCTATGAAAATTCTGCACATGGCAGCACACAGTGCTGTTCACACTGAAGCGTTAGCGCCACGTCACGGCAAAACTGACGCCTCATGTCGAGTCAGGAGGAGTTAAATCCTCCCATTCAAGTCTATGGTGCCGCTCCTCAAACGCCTGGCAGGTGTTTGCGAGGCGTTAATACCATTTAACTTCATTATAGGCGTTTGTGGTGCGGTTTTAACACTTGGTAAACGCCTATCAAACGCCTCAAAACTGCACATAGGGCGTTTGGGGAGCGTTAAAAACACTTCCCAAATACCTGTCTAATGCCTGTCAAATGCTATAGGGGCGTTTGGCAAGAATTAGAAATAAGTCAAGTGTGAACGAGCCCTAATGCTAAGTTGATGACCTATAAGGAGCTTTAAAAGTGTTGACCCATAGAAAGTATAGAGTACTGAAGTTCGTCGCCATTGCAAGAGCGCACACAAATGTAAGGTTTGACAAGTTGGATATCTATTTACTTGGTGCAACCTCATCTTTTATATTTTACAAAAAAAATAGGGTAATTTTTTATAACTTGCATTTTATACTGACATTTTGCAGTAATATCATGCGACAGAAAAAATTACCACTGTTTTATTCTCTAGGGTCTCTGCTTTCAGAAAATATATAATGTTTGGGATTTTTATGCAATCTTCAGGCCTAAAATGATTTTTTAAACTTGTGCAAAAAATGCAAAAACAGCTCTGGCAGCGCAAAAAATGCAAAAACAGCTCTGGCAGCGAAAGGTATAAAGGATAAGCCCTGACCTACCCTTTCCTGAGGAGCAGCCAATCGGTGCTCATTACACTGCAAGGTCTCTCCCCTTATAAATAACGCAATGTTAAAAATATTAATATTAAACTTTTAAGTCTCCATAAAGCTCGTTTTGTTTTTAAAAGCCCCAGACATTCCTAATATCACCTCTAATTTAAATACAGTTTTGGTTAAAAATAAAATTTTTTATCTGGACAAGTAGATTGTTATGCTGGACAAGTTGATTGTCCCTGGACAAGTAGTTTTTCCAAAAATTTCCACAGCCCTGCACCTTTGCTGACTACAACATACATCTCTGTGTGCGCTAAGCATTTGCTCTGTGAATTCTGTTTCTGTTGTGCTGGTCAAGCTTTTAATTTAATATGACATTTATAAATTATCTTTTTAAAATGTGATGTTACAGGTACAGTTGTATAGATTTTCACACGTGTTTCTTTCTCTAGATTGAGAATAGTCTAAAGTCTCTGGAGAGATGCCAGTCACTGGAGGAGATCCAACGATTACATGAAATAGGGGACTACTCTTCAGTGGTTCGTCTAGTGTGCCCTACATTGTTGATGAGTGGTTACGGCCGGTCTAAACACCTTGACTTCATGACCTCACCTCCTGAAAGGCCTGCCCAGCTGCTACTTATGCAGGTGACTAATTATAGCTTTTCTTTTTTGTAAGAAGCAGAGAGGATAAACACCTTTATTTGTGTATGTGACACAACTCCTATCCTATATACAGGTGAAACTCGAAAAATTAGAATATCGTGCAAAGGTTCATTTATTTCAGTAATGCAACTTAAAAGGTGAAACTAATATATAAGATAGACTCATTACATGCAAAGCAAGATAGTTCAAGCCGTGATTTGTCATAATTGTGATGATTATGGCTTACAGCTCATGAAAACCCCAAATCCACAATCTCAGAAAATTAGAATATTGTGAAAAGGTGCAATATTCTCGGCTCAAAGTGTCCCACTCTAATCAGCTCATTAAGCCATAACACCTGCAAAGGGTTCCTGAGCCTTTAAATGGTCTCTCAGTCTGGTTCAGTAGGAATCACAATCATGGGAAAGACTACTGACCTGACAGTTGTGCAGAAAACCATCATTGACACCCTCCATAAGGAGGGAAAGTCTCAAAAGGTAATTGCAAAA
The DNA here is from genome assembly GCF_062004578.1 of Staurois parvus. Lineage (NCBI taxonomy): Eukaryota > Metazoa > Chordata > Amphibia > Anura > Ranidae > Staurois > Staurois parvus. The sequence goes on along the minus strand of NW_028318500.1, from coordinate 4,118,700 downwards.
GAAGTTGAATGTTCCCAAAGTGCTGTATCAAAGCACATTAATAGAAAGTTATGTGGAAGGGAAAAGTGTGGAAGAAAAAGGTGCACAAGCAGCAGGGATGACCACAGCCTGGAGAGGATTGCCAGGAAAAAGCCATTCAAAAGTGTTGGGGACTTTCACAGGGAGTGGACTGAGGCTGGAGTCAGTGCATCAAGAGCCACCACACACAGACGGATCCTGGACATGGGCTTCAAATGTCGTATTCCTCTTGTCAAGCCGCTCCTGAACAACAAACGACGTCAGAAGTGTCATATCTGGGCTAAAGAAAAACAGACCTGGTCAGTTGCTCAGTGGTCCAAAGACCTCTTTTCTGAAGAGAGCAACTTTTGCATCTCATTTGGAAACCAAGGACCCAGAGTATGGAGGAAGAATGGAGAGGCACACACTGCAAGATGCTTGAAGTCCAGTGTGAAGTTTCCACAGTCTGTGTTGATTTGGGGAGCCATGTCATCTGCTGGTGTTGGTCCACTGTGCTTCATTAAGTCCAGGGTCAACGCAGCCGTCTACCAGGAGATTTTGGAGCACTTCATGCTTCCTTCCATAGACGAGTTTTATGGGGATGCTGACTTCATTTTCCAGCAGGACTTGGCACCTGCCCACACTGCCAAAAGCACCAAAACCTGGTTCAATGACCGTTGGATTACTGTGCTTGATTGGCCAGCAAACTTGCCTGATCTGAACCCCATAGAGAATCTATGGGGCATTGCCAAGAGAAAGATGAGAGACATGAGACCGAACAATGCAGAACAGCTGAAGGCCGCTATTGAAACATCCTGGTCTTCCATAACACCTCAGCAGTCCCACAGGCTGCTTCCATGCCATGCCGCATTTAGGCAGTAATTGCTGCAAAAGGGGCCCAAACCAAGTACTGAGTACATATGCATGCTTTTACTTTTCAGAGGTCCGATATTGTTCTCTGTACAATCCTTGTTTTATTGATTGCATGTAATATTCTAATTTTCTGAGATTGTGGATTTGGGGTTTTCATGAGCTGTAAGCCATAATCATCACAATTATGACAAATCACGGCTTGAACTATCTTGCTTTGCCTGTAATGAGTCTATCCAGTTCACTACGATCCCACCCCTAGCGCACTCATCAGACATTCTTCTGTACCCTTTGCACTTTTGTCCGTTTTTGCCATTTCGCTTTCATACCTTCAGCACTTCCCTCTTGCACATACTGCTTGCTGTTGTATTCTCTGCACTCTTGTGCTGCACGTTCTGCCGCCATCATCCCCTCTGCTTTCCTCTCCTGCATATGCTGTTGCCAATCTCCCCTCCTCATGCCTCTTCTGCACAGCCATACTGCCTGCTGTAATACCCTCGTCACTTCACTGCTGCACATACTGCCTGCTGTTATTTTTATTTGTGCTCCTCAAGATACTCCATACATCGTAGATATTTATTTCTTCAGCAACTTCAGTCAAGGCTTCAAAAATGCTGCTTGAGCTAGTCAGTACACAGCAGCTATTTGGATTGGTGTATCCTCAGCAGCAACTATGGAGGCTGTACCTGGACCCCACTGGAATGGAATATTGTGAGGCTAGCCTAGAGTATGTCCTTCAGGCATTGTCTCTGTAATGTTGCACATCCTAGACCTTTGCTTACTGTTGTTAGCAGAGCACTATCCAGATCTAGAACCATGGTCTCTGGTTTGATCCAGTCTCTTAACCACTTCAAGTCCAGACACTTTTACCCCCTTCTTGTCCAGGCCAATTTTCAGCTTTCAGCGCTATTACACTTTGAATTGTGTGGTCATGCAACACTGTACCCATATGAATTTTTTAGCATTTGTTTGAGACAGATAAAGCTTTATTTTGGTGGAATTTATTTACCACTGGGATTTTTATTTTTTTGCTATATAAATGAAAAAGTCCACAAATTTAGAAAAAAAGTGTTTTTCTTATAACATTTTGCAAATAAATAATATTTCATCATACATCTTGGCCAAGATTTATTCAGTCATCTTTTTGGTAAAAAAAAAAATAACCCAAAGTAGTTTATAACCAAAAATTATAATTTTTAAAACATTTTTTTACATTTTTATTTAATTTTTTTATATTTTTTTTTTTTTCTTTTTACATACTGTCACCCTAGCAGTACAGTGTCACCATGGTGACACTGTTTCTACTTGTGGGGGGTGATGATTTTTTTTTTTTTTTTTTTACACTGATTGCTTTTACACCCATAAAGGCTGTAAAAGCAATCATTTGTCCTTCTCTCTGGCTGCATTTTTGCAGCCATTAAGAAATACTGTGTGAGCTGTGATTGGTCACAGCTTTTCACATGGTACAAGACTGTTGTGAATAGCCTTGTACCATGTGACCTCTGTGATCATTCACAGATTTCACACATAGTAAGCAATGATGTCAGAAGTGACATCTGCTTACTACTCTGCATGTGGTCACTGATTCTCCAATCAGTGATCACATGATCGGGACCTCGCACAGAGGTCCCGTATGACGGTCGGTGTTCCACTGTGTCCCGAGGACACAGCAGGCACTGGATCGAGGTGCTGCGCGCTCCCAGGGAGCGTGCACAGTCCAAAATGGCGTGCGCCGTTTATGTACGGCAACCCGCCCCTGCACTGCCACCGTCCGGCCGTTTATATACAGTGGCCAGATGGCAAGTGGCTAAGACTCACCTAGTGAGTAAAGCTGGTCAGTCTGAAGCAGCGGAAGCCACCTCACTGCTGTGCAGTTGCACACTTTGCTTTTTTTTCTGCCTGCCAGCCACTGGTTTCATCGTGGTAACCAGTAGAACTGAGAAATTTGACTTGGTCACCTTTGACCAAATGCGACCTTCATTACCACCAGCTGCTTGGATTTGTGAGTGCTCAAGGCTTTACCTCACCTTGGACCTTCTTGTTTTCTACTACACGTTTATCATATCTTTTGAACACAGAGGATAGTACCGTTTTACTAGATGCCTTCAAACCATTCTATCTTACTGCTTCTAGGGATGATTGCTTGGTATTCCCCAGGAGGACCAGCACCTTTTAGCCTAGATCCTAAGACCCCTATTATAGAGTCCTCCTCATCTGTGTCGTCTTAAACTCCGTTTACAGTGGCCCAGATCTCTCCTTTGTCCAAAAGCCCCTTATGTCCACTTTAGGTATTTTGTCGGTTTATGCACAATTAATGGAGCAAACTGTGTGAAGAGACTCTAAGCACGCTTTGGTGCCATCCCCATTAAAAGTCTCACTCTCACCTTTCTGGGCCTTCATCTCTGTGCCTGAGGCCCCTATTACCATCTTTTATTCAGAATCTTCAAATTCTGCTCGGAGGCTGTTTTTAAGCAAATACTATATTACTCAGATTTATAACCTGCATCAACCTAACTGATGCAGTACATACTACCCTACAATCAGAGGGTCTCTTAGAGCTGAAAGGATCTTCCCACTACATTTGGTATTTAAAACATTCTTCTACAAGGAGTAGAAACATATATATGATCCTACTCTATTTCTGACAATATGGTTGCGCTTTAACCACTTGCAATCCTGATAATTTACCCCCCTTATTGACCAGGCCTCTTTTTGCTGTTCGGCGCTGCACTATTTCAACTGATAATTGCGCGGTCATGCAGTGCTGTATCCAAACAAAATTTATGTACTTTTTTTCACACAAATAGTGCTTTCGGTGGTATTTGATCACCTGTGTGCTTTTTATTTTTCGCACTATAAACAACAAAAGACCGAAATTTTTTACTTTCAGCTATAAACAATATATAGTAAACTCAAAGTTAGTCATAAATTTAGGCCAAAATGTATTCTGCTACATCTTTATGATAAAAAAATCCCAATAAGTGTATATTGATTGCTTTGTGTGAAAGTTATAGCGTCTACAAACTATGGTGTATATATAATGGAATTTACACAGCTTTTACTTTCTGACTGCCTATCACATTTCTTGAGGTGCTAAAACACCAGGACAGTACAAAAACCACCAAATTATCCCTTTTTGGAAAGTAGACACCCTAAGCTATTTGCTGAGAGGCATATTGAGTCCATAGAAGATTTTTTTTTTCCACAAGTTTTTGGAAAATGACAAAAACATTTTTTTTTTAATACAAACTTGTCATTTAAATTATATATTGCTCACACGAGCCATGGGTAGATGTGGAATTACACCCCAAAATACATTCAGCTACTTCTCCCGAGTATGGGGATACCACATGTATGAGACTTTTTGGGAGCCTAGCCACATACAGCAGCGTGAAATCCAGTGATCACTTTGAAAGCCTGAAGTTGCCTAACTTCCTCATTTCACTTCCTCACTACCTATCACAGTTTCAGAGGCCCTGAAATGCCAGGATAGCACCAAACCCCCGAAATGACCCATTTTTGGAAAGTAGACACCCCAAGGAATTTAATCTCCCTGGCTGTATTCCTGAGTGTAGCTCGGGATAGTTTCAGCACCAAAAGCGGTAACCCCGAGCTACACTCGGGAATACCCTGCAGCGTTGCTCCGGGATCCCTTCTGCACTTACCTTGTTTTTCGCTCCCGCGATGTCCCCCCTGCAGCGTCCCCGGCCATCTCCTCTGGTCGATGCCGGCATCCATCTTCCGGGTTCTGTTTTCTGCGATGTCGGGATGGTGGGAAATTTAAAAATGTTAAAAAGTGACATTCACTCAATACACTAAAATCTGATAGTATTACATTACTGTATCAAACCATTTTTCATACATTTTGTCCCGAGTGCTTTTTCCTGTGCCCTGCCTGCATTTTTACTGTTCTTTCTCACTGGAAACTGAGAAATGTTCATGGCGTCCAAAAAGCGTCCCTTTAGATCAAAAGCGGTTTTAGACCAGCTAGAGAACAGCGATAGTAAATTAGAACCACTTGCATAATTGAGTGATAATGATTCGTGGGGAAATTTGTCATCATACACTGAAAACAATTTTGTGACTAAGATCAGTGATGTGCGAACTTGGCGCTCTATTTCAAATTTCAGTGTTTTTGGTTGGATTACATTATTGAATTAAATTTATTATTATATTATTTTTTATGATTATTAAATTATAATTTATGATTTCGTGTTTCAAATTTTATCATACCCGGGATGTTTACTAGACTCTTGTTCGGACAGATTTCAGTGAGTTATTCCTAAAAATTACAGTCCTACAATAAAAAAACGACCTATTTCCATGGAAAAAAATGTACCGCTTTGAGCACAGAAATACTGACCTAATCAGACTGCTAGGGAGGTTAAAAAGAAGCATGGTGAGTATTTTGTAGATCTCATTTTTTTCTCACGTTTTGAAATATAAAAAAAAAAGAAAAGAAAAACAAATTTTTTCTTTTCTTCTTCATTTTCCAAAAACTTGTGGCAACAAACGAGATCTGCAAAATACTCACCATGCTTCTTATCAAATGCCTTGGGGTGTCTACTTTCCAAAAAGGGGTAATTTGGGGAGGTTTGGTGCTATCCTGGCATTTCAGGGCCTCTGAAACTGTGATAGGTAGTCAGGAAGTGTAATGAGAAAATAAAGCCCTTTTAAAGCCTGAAGGTGCTTTTTGGATTTTGGGGTCCTATACTTGGCTAGTCTGCCAAAAAGTCTCACATGTGGTACCCCCATACTCGGGAGAAGTAGCAGAATGTATTTTGGGAAGTAATTCTACATATACCCATGGCAAGTGGGAGCAATAAATCATTTAAGTGACAATTTTGTTTAAAAAAAAATATTTTTTGGTCATTTTCTAAAAACTTGTGGTAAAAAAATAAATTCTTCTATTGACTGAACATGCCTCTCAACAAAAAGTTTGGGATGTCTACTTTCCAAAAAGGGGTCGTTTTGGGGGTGGGGGCATTTTATGCCCAGTATTAAAAGTTTATGCCACACATCATTTACTCTTCTAACCACCTGAAAACCAAGCCTTTTCTGACACTTTTTGTTCACATGAAAAAAATTATATTTTTTGCTAGGAAATTACTTTGAACCCCCAAACATATATTTTGTAAAGCAGACACCCTAGTAAATAAAATGGTGGGTGCTGCAATTTTGTATGTCACATAGTACTCGCGCAGCAATTTTTTTTTCAAACGCAAATGTTTTTGAAAAAATACACTTTTTTTTTCTTCTAATGCACAAAAACACAATATGTTGGCCAATTATTTGGTAAAATATAAAAGAAGATGGTATGCCGAGTAAATACCAGACTCTAGATATCTCCTCTGCCCTTACATTATCTAATCTCACCAAGATCGCTGTGATCAGATGCTTTCCCAATTTACAAATGGAGCTGTTTATATCCTGCGAAACTAAAGTGATGAAATGCTCGTAGCTTCTGATTTCTTAGACTATAGAGATGATTGGCACCATTCCGGTCTCCAATCAGCTCTATGGTCAGCTGGCAGAAACACCATCTGCATTCTCAGGTTCCCTCCCCCGATGGCACGGGACTGCCCGAGAAGGCTGTGGAAGGCAGCGAGGGAGCTAATTAGCCACTAGGATTGCGTTTACATGAAAGCCGATCGCCAGCTAAAAAAAAAAAACGATACCAGGATGATGCCTGCAGCTGTAGACATCATCCTGGTGTAACCATTCAAAGTCCAGTGATGTACCAGTACGTCGCTGGTCCTTGTTTGGTATATATGTTGTTGTTTTTTTTTTTTGTATGCAGCCTGTGGGCTGAATGAAAAAAAGAGAAGAAATCTCTGTTAGAAAAAGTGTGTGAATATAACCATTAGAATATACCGCCCTGCATCCACCCACTTCTAATGGTGGGCACACATTAGGTCACACGGTGGAACATGCACCAATTCCAAGATTGTACAAATGTCTAAATAGTGGCACGCTTGAATAAAAATTGTCCACGTATAAGTGGCACCCCATATGGAAAAAGGATGACACCAAGTCCCAAACTATCTTGCCACTGCTCCCCGTGTAGTCTGGGCATCCGGGGGGCTCCACATGACTATCTTTTCCCTCGTAAATCCGAAACTTATATGTATAGTCTATTGCCCTCTCACAGGTCTTATGCATCTTGACCCCATATCTGGCACGCTTGCTGGGGATAAATTGTTTGAATGAAAGGAGGCCAGAAAAATTAATTAGGGACTTATCAACGCAGATGTTTTGCTGGGGAGTATAGACTTCTGCAAATTTTTGGTTAAGGTGATTTACGAGGGGCCGAATTATGTGGAGCCGGTCAAGTTCAGGGTCACCCCGAGGACCACAGAGTGTGTTGTCATTGAAATGCATAAAACACATTATATTCTCATATCTATGCCTGGCCATGGCAGCAAAGAACAGGGGCATATGATGAATCGGGTCTGTGGACTAATACAACCGCAATTCATTTTTTTTTAGTAATGCCCATGTTGAGGGTTAAGCGCAAATAAAATTTAAATTCGGAAACCGTAATGGCTTTCCATGTGAGTGGTCTGGCAAAGTTTGAATTTGGGTTGGCGGTGATAAATTGTTGTGCATATAAATTACTTTGATCCACAATCAATGCATACAGATCTTACATGAAAAACAGCTCCAAAAAATCAAGGGGAGTATTTAAATTTGCTGTTTCCACCTGAATTCCGGGTTGGGCAGTGAATGGGGGAAGTGCAGGTGCTGCAGAATTTGTGGACTGCAGATCAGGATTTGCAAGCACACCCAAAAGGATACTAGGGGCTCTACGGGGCTTTGTGCACATTTTTGGTGGCTGCACACTACTTGTGCTAGCCAACGCACCAGCTTGTACTGCACTATTGGACTCGCCATGTCACCAAGTGATACTGCAGTGCTGGTATGTGAAAGACCAAGATGTACTAGGCCGCTGCTGCTCGCCAGTTCACCAAAAGGTAGCGCGGCACTAGTACTGGCACTCTGCATATGAGAGTCATCAAAATTTACTGGCAAGTGCTAACAGAGATCAGGCCTGATCCTGCAAACACTGCAGTGTGTGGGTGGAATGTATCAAGTAATAGTGACCTACTGACACTGCACTTGCTGAGGGAGAGGGGGGGTAAGCGTAGAGGCTAAACGCAGGTGCTGGAAGGTGCCAGGGCTGATCGCGCTAACACTGTGTTTTTGGGGACACTATACTAATGTGAACGCTGGTATAGTGCTGATCTGATTTCTGCTACAGCCAGGTCCATAAATATTGGGACATCGAAACAATTCTAATATTTTTGCCTCTATACACCACCACAATGGATTTGAAATGAAACGAACAAGTTGTGCTTTAACTGCAGACTGTCAGCTATAATTTGAGGGTATTTACATCCAAATCAGGTGAACGGTGTAGGAATTACAACAGTTTGCATATGTGCCTCCCACTTGTTAAGGGACCAAAAGTAATGGGACAGAATAATAATCATAAATTAAACTTTCACTTTTTAATACTTGGTTGCAAATCCTTTGCAATCAATTACAACCTGAAGTCTGGAACGCATAGACATCACCAGACGCTGGGTTTCATCCCTGGTGATGCTCTGCGAGGCCTCTACTGCAACTGTCTTCAGTTCCTGCTTGTTATTGGGACATTTTCCCTTCAGTTTTGTCTTCAGCAAGTGAAATGCATGCTCAATCGGATTCAGGTCAGGTGATTGACTTGGGCATTGCATAACATTCCACTTCTTTCCCTTAAAAAACTCTTTGGTTGCTTTTGCAGTATGCTTTGGGTCATTCTCCATCTGCACTGTGAAGCGGCGTCCAATGAGTTCTGAAGCATTTGGCTGAATATGAGCAGATAATATTGCCCGAAACACTTCAGAATTCATCCTGCTGCTTTTGTCAGCAGTCACATCATCAATAAATACAAGAGAACCAGTTCCATTGGCAGCCATACATGCCCACGCCATGACACTACCACCACCGTGCTTCACTGATAAGGTGGTATGCTTAGGATCATGAGCAGTTCCTTTCCTTCTCCATACTCTTCTCTTCCCATCAGTCTGGTACAAGTTGATCTCGGTCTCATCTGTCCATAGGATGTTGTTCCAGAACTGTGAAGGCTTTTTTAGATGTCATTTGGTAAACTCTAATCTGGCCTTCCTGTTTTTGAGGCTCACCAATGGTTTACATCTTGTGGTGAACCCTCTGTATTCACTCTGGTGAAGTCTTCTCTTGATTGTTGACTTTGACACACATACACCTACCTCCTGGAGAGTGTTCTTGATCTGGCCAACTATTGTGAAGGGTGTTTTCCTCACCAGGAAAAGAATTCTTCAGTCATCCACCACAGTTGTTTTCCGTGGTCTTCCGGGTCTTTTGGTGTTGCTGAGCTCACCGGTGCGTTCCTTCTTTTTAAGAATGTTCCAAACAGTTGTTTTGGCCACGCCTAATGTTTTTGCTATCTTTCTGATGGGTTTGTTTTGTTTTTTTCAGCCTAATGATGGCTTGCTTCACTGATAGTGACAGCTCTTTGGATCTCATCTTAAGAGTTGACAGCAACAGATTCCAAATGCAAATAGCACACTTGAAATGAACTCTGGACCTTTTATCTGCTCATTGTAATTGGGATAATGAGGGAATAACACACACCTGGCCATGGAACAGCTGAGAAGCCAATTGTCCCATTACTTTTGGTCCCTTAATAAGTGGGAGGCACATATGCAAACTGTTGTAATTCCTACACTGTTCACCTGATTTGGATGTAAATACCCTCAAATTAAAGCTGACAATCTGCAGTTAAAGCACATCTTGTTCGTTTCATTTCAAATCCATTGTGGTGGTGTATAGAGCCAAAAATGTTAGAATTGTGTCGATGTCCCAATATTTATGGACCTGACTGTATATGGCGGTCAGAAAGTGCTTTGCGTTACGGCACTGCATTACTTTAACTGACAATTGAATGGTCATGCAATGCAGCACCCAAATGAAATGTACGTGGTTTTTTTTTTCCCACAAATTGAGCTTTCTTTCGGTGATATTTGATCGCCTGTGCCTTTTTATTTGTTGTGCTGAAAAATAAAAAAAGATCGACACTTTTGAGAAAACAATATTTAGGACTTTTTGCTATTATTATTATGTCCAGTAAAAAAATTTTAAAAATCAAAATGTATTCTGTTCCATGCCTTTGCTAAAAAAAAAATCCAAATACGTGTAAATTTATTGGTGTATGTGAAAGTTATAGCATTTACAAACGGTGGTATAGATACTGGAATTTTTGTTATTTATATACTAATAATGGTGGCGATCAGCTATGTATGGTGGCGATCAGCTATTTATGACGGCGATCAGCGACTTATAGCGGGACTGCAGCGGGCATTCTGACACTGGGGGGAACTGACTTGGTGTCACTGACATCCCCAGTGACACCAATACAGTGATCAGTGTTAAAAAAAAAAAGCATTGACACTGTACTAATGGCACTGGGCAGGAATAGGTTAACAGGAGGGGAAATCAAAGGGTTAACTGTGTGATGGGAGTATTTTACTAGAGGGCAGGGGGTGTGTTCTTCACTGTAAGCACACTGTTCTGGATTCCTGTGCTCAGCCATCCAGAGCAGTGTGCCCAAACTGACAGGGAGGAGGACTGTTGATAAACAAAGCAGCCCTCCATTCTGTCGGTGATCGCTGGTAATCATTGACACCCGCGGCCGCCCCTACCCGGAAATGCAAAATTACGTTTATATACGTGATTTTGTGCACAGGGGTCGCGCTGTAGTAGTATATCCGCTATAGGGCAGTCCTTAAGCGGTTAAAAGGGAATTTATTGCCTCTTAAGTGGCCTCTGCACACTGTAGAAGATCCAGTGATCCCCTTTAACAAGCAATACAACCAAATGGGTCTCCTCACTCTTGGAATAAAAAGGCTCAGCAGGGAGGATTCCCCCATCCACATCGAGTGTGTGGATAGGGTAACTGAGCAGTTTTTTTCCCACAAATAGAGCTTTCTTTTGGTGGTATTTAATCGCCTGTGCGTTTATTTTTTGCGCTATAAAAAAAAAAAAACCTGACAATTTTGAGGGAAAAAAAACAATATTTTTGACTTGCTATTAAATATGTCCTGTAAAATTTTTTTTTAAATCTTAATGACATCATAAATTCATAAATTTAGGCCAAAATGTATTCTGCTACATATCTTTGCTAAAATATTCCCAAATACGTGTAAATTAATTGGTTTACGTGAAAGTTATAGCATTTACAAATGGCAGTATATATACTGTTTTTTTATTAGTAATGGTGATCAGCGACTTATAGCGGAACTGCGGGACTTCTGACGCTGGGGGGAACTGACTTGGTGTCACTGACATCCCCAGTGACACCAATACAGTGACTATAAAAGCAGCACTTCCTATCAGAGACTAGGGCTGAAACAACTAATCAACATAATCAATTATGGAAATAGTTGTCAACTATTTTCATAATCTATTCGGTGGTCAGCTGATTAGTTGGCCTGCATACAGAATGCATTATTTGTTTACATATCAGAAAATACAATGCAGCACACATACAGCTCAGTACACCTGTCCATACATGTCAGTACACACAGTGCCTGAGATCTTGTGAATGTGTGATCAGCAATGCTTTATGGGACATGTAGTCTTGGGCAAGAGAAGGAAGTGAGTTAAAGTGATTCTAAAAGCAGTTTTTTTTACGTTGCTATTGGGGCACTTTATACTATACTTTGCGGCTTGCTATAGAGGCACTCTGAAGGCAGGAGGAGCCAGAAGCTCCATCGGAGGACCCCAAAAGAGGGAAATCAGGGTTGCTCTGTGCAAAACCATTACACAGAGCAAGTAAGTATGACAAATTGATGGTTTAAAAAAAATCCTATGTTTACAATCACTTTAACCACTTGCCCTCTTGATGATTTACCCCCCTTCCTGACCAGGCCATTTTTTGCGTTACGGCACTGCGTTATTTTAACTGACAATTGCGTGGTCATGCAACGCTGCACCCAAATTAAATTTACGTCCTTTTTTTACCCCACTAATTGAGCTTTCTTTCGGTGGTATTTCGTGACCTGTGCGGTTTTTAATTTTTTGCGCTTTAAAAAAAAAAAAAAGACCGACAATTTTGAAAAAAAAAAAACAATATTTTTGACTTCTTGCTACATGTCCAGTAAAAAAATTTAAAATATAATTTCCTCATAAATTTAGGCCAAAATGTACTCTGCTACATGTCTTTGCTACAAAAATCCCAGTACGTGTAAATTAATTGATTTATGTGAGAGAGTTTACAAATGGTGGTATATATACTGGGATTTTTTTCTACTAGTAATGGCGGTGATCGGCAACTTATAGCGGGACTGCGGCAGGCATTCTGACACTGGGGGGAACTGACTTGGTATCACTGACATCCCCAGTGACACCAATACAGTGATCAGTACTAATAAAAATCACTGACACTAGCAAGGGCACTAGGCAGGAAGGGGTTAACATGTGGGGCAACCAAAGGGTTAACTGTGTGCTGTTTTACTGTAAGCTGTGTAGCTGTTTTACTGTAAGCTGTGTGTGCTTTACAGTACTGTAAGTACACTGTTTTGCATAGCTCTGCTATGCAAAGCAGTGTGCAGGAACTGACAGGGGAGATAACTGAATTGTTTACTTACAGTTATCTCCCTCTGTGAGTAATCACCAGCTAGGATCTGGTGATTGACAGCCGAGGCTGTGAATTGTGGCACGGGTAGGGCACTCGCACGCGCCCCCTACCCGGAAATGCAAAATCACGTGTGTATATATATGTGATTTTGCGCACCCCTGCCGCCCTGTAGCAGTATATCTGCTATAGGGCGGTGAGAAAGCAGTTAATTGACTGCATAACACTTCATATCCACCTATATGTAAACAGTTACTTTAGAGGAAATTATTCAAATACTGACATTTGTTTTGACTTAACACCCTTGTGTCTTCCTCTTAGGATTCCTTACTGAAACTCTCAAATTTCAAACAATGCTTTGAGTGTTCAGAGGTTGCACTGAATGAAGCCATCCAACACATGATGAGCCTGACATCTGGCTCAGCTAAGGAGGAATGGGTTGCCACAGCAACACAGTTACTCTCGGGGATCGATCTGGCTTTATCATCTGGCAGCAGTATTTTGCAGGAGCCCACACTGACACCACGTCTTGTGCGTCTCAGCAACAACCTCATACAGGTAAGAAAGCAGAGATGCACATAGACCAGCTGTAATTATTTCAATGCAGAAGCATGGACTTAAATATCCATTGTCAATATAAAAAAGAGCAACATCTTTTATTCAGTGGCAAATCTGCATAACTAATGGAAAAGTGTTAGTGGCTTTGTACATATTATCTATCTTCATTTAGTGTGGTCAGTATTTAAAAAAGAAAAAAGGAAAATGTTAAAAATAGCAAACATCAAATATGAATTTTATCTAGTCTTTTATTCATCTGGGAACGTGGAGTTCTTTGGATCCTTTTTACATATTGCTTTTATCCCATGTTATAAAAAGCATGTTTACAGAGATAAATTGTTCATCATGAAATGTGCACAAACAAGTGAATCAGAGGATCGACTTTCCCCTTACCAGGTAGCTCTGTTTCAAAGAGGTCAAACTTGAAAGGAAACTCCTTTTGTTGTGCTAACACATAGATCTCATTTGTCATACTAAAAATATATCTGCTAAACAAGGACTGTATACTTAAGCAACAAAATCTGATATAAAGCAGCCCTGTAACTATAGTAAAAGATATTCAACAAAGCCAGCCCATAAAAGAAAAGTTTATACTTACCTTTCCAGTTGCAGCGTGGTAAATTTTGCTCTTTTGAAGAATATATTTAGTCTCTAGGTTTGTCAGATAGTGTATCCCCTGCTGGTTATTGTGATCCCTCCAGTCACTACATCACTACTGTGTTCTGTAGTTACATATTATTATTATTATACAGGATTTATATAGCGCCAACAGTTTGCTCAGCACTTTACAATATAACAGGAGACAATACAGCAACCATATTTAGGAATCACAGCAGCCAGTGGAAAACATGTTACCTGACACACCTAGAAAAGGCAGTTGGCTGTAAAACACAGAGCTGTTAAGAAGATCAAAGACTGCCCATCAGAAAGGTGAGTATAAATCTTTCATAGAACCTAGTTATAGGCTCATAACTTCAGGTCATTGGACTTTGGCAAAACGTTTGAGGACACGCCCCCTGGGCGCCCTACTTTAACTCTACGCCACTCCATGTACATCCATGTTATTTTGCTAGCTTCCCAAGGTAATAGTCCTCATCTCCCATACAGAGAAATCACTCTTAACCACCTCAATATTGGACACTTTCACCCACTTCCTGTCCAGGCCAATTTTCAGCTTTCTGTGCTTTCACACTTTGACAATTACTCACACTGTACGCAAATGAAATTTTTTTTTCGACAGAGCTTTCTTTTGGTGGTATTTATTCACCACCGTTTTTACTATATAAATGAAATAATACCAAACATTTTGAAAAAACTTGTTTTTTTTGGTTCTGTTGTAAATTTGTGCTCCACTTTAACTGAGCAATTACAGCAAATATATCCTGCTCTGCTCTTTTGTGTGGATGCCCTAGACAGGGGTCTCCAAACCTTCTAAGCAAAGGGCCAGTTTACTGTTCTTCAGGCTTAAGGGGCCAGTACTGTGGCCAGTGGGAGTTGAAAATGCCCTGGCATTAGTGAGCATAAACAGTGCCCATCATTTGGTTTTAAAGGGCGGAGTAAGGCCCCATTGTTGGTATCAGTGGGGAGAACTGATATTGTCAGTGGGAGGAATGGTGTCCCATCGTTTGTGGAATAGTGCTACAAGGGCCAGATAAAGGTAAACAAAGTGCCACATCTGGCCCCTGGGCCGCAGTTCGGAGAGCATTGCTCTAGAAAGAAGGTAATGACACAAATTTCCAGAATTGCACCAATCTCCATTCATATGTGCAGAATCTCTTGTCTCAAGGCCTGGTCAGCTGAAACTTCCTGACACCTTTAAAAGTATTCCCATTGAAGGAGGACATCTTTTTGGTGAGTCACTTGACAAATTCACAAAAGATGTCACAGGAGGGAAAGTTCATTTTCCACAGTGGAAGATTCCAAATCCCTCTTCCTAGAGTCTCTACCTCTTTAGAGTGCAGCTCATCATCACTCTACCCCGGCTTCAACTTAAAAAACTAAGTTTCGCCCTTCCTTTCACAAAAGATTTGGCCCACAAAGCCTTCCAAGTTTTCCCAATGAAGGGGTGCCATCACGCCTACAGCTTGCTACTCTCTGGATCACAGACGTCCCAGGGACATGAGTTCAAACGGTGGTTTAAAAACTTTACTATCATTGCTTTCTTCTCTCATATCAACCATAATCGGACCAAGGACAGTCAGATTTTCAGAATGAGCAGAACCACCTCTTGTCCATGGGTGCGGTTGTGCCAGTACCCCCACAAGACAGATTTAAAGGATTCTATTCAAACCTGTTCACAATACTAAAGTCCAACAAGGGTATTTATCCTATTCTGGCCATACCTCAATACTGTCAAATTCCAAAGTGTTACATAGAATGAGACAAGAGGGATACTTGGCATTAACTGACATCCAATGTGCCTGCATCTTTCTGCATATTCCCATTTATGCACCTCATCAGCGCTTTCTACACTTTATAGTAGGATATAATCTCTTCCAATTTCTCACACTGCCTTTTAGCCTATCTTTTGCTCCTGGAGTATTCACAAATGTCCTAACACCTCTTCTTGCTCTTTGAGCACCCAGGTTATCTAGATCAGTGTTTCTAAACCAGGGTACCATGAAGAGTCCCCAGGGATTCTGTGGCAAAAGGACATAAAACTGCCCCAACCCTGTAAGCTGGGATCTGGGCTGGCCCGCTATTAGCTGATGTCACTCAGCTGGTCCAGGCTAGGGAAAGATCCCTACTTTAAAGTCAGGATCCTCCCCAGAGTCTGGAACAGCACCTGGCTCAGCCTATCATCGATGCGCTGAGAGCCCGAGCCTCCACTCCTTCAGTCCTTCCCCCTCCGCAGCCCAGTGCTCCAGTGAGCACGGGGGGGGGGGGGGGGGGGGAGGGGGCAGAGCAGACTGCATTGACTGACAGTCACTGCTCTCTGCTCACAGCGGCAGTGGGAACTCAGTGATTAACGGTCTTGAGATCGCCGAGTTCTCACCCTTATTAGAGCTTGTGGGGGGACATATATGCAGCTCTAAATATAGAGCAAGATGATGATTCTCATTGCACTAAACTGCTCAGAAGAATCTAGTATACAAACATACCAGTACTCGGACTACTAGGAGACTACTCTGGGTCTTTCCGCAATAGGCCAGACCTGCTGTCTCGGGGTCCTCTATTCCATGCTGCTTCTCAGTCACTAGCTTTAATAACATGGCTGTGGAAGCCTAGGTCTTAAGGGACAGAGGGTTTCCTAATCTTTATTTCCAAGAAGGAAAATCCACTTCCAGAAAGATTTAATATCATTCCTGGAAATCCTTCTTTGCCTGGTGTGAACACAGGCACTTCAATTCCAGAGACTATTCTGTGCCTCTCATTCTGTCCTTGCTAAAATCAAGACATGAGCAGATCTTGGCCTTAAAGTAGAACTGTAGCAAAACTTTTTCTTTTCTAATAATTTTGGATAGAGAATGGGAGGGTTATTACCTCTGCCAGGTTTTTTTTATGCCATCTGTGTTCCATTGAAGAGATTTACTTTCACATCCTGTCCCATAGCCAAAACAGGAAGTGAGAGGAAAAAGAAAAGTGACAGCAGAAAAAAGACCTAGTGGTCCATCGAGTCTGCCCCCCCTTTTTTTTTTTTTTCTTTTCATTTATACATGTTTTTGTATTTTTTGGGGATTTTTGTTTTTTGTTAACTTTTTTGCCTGAGTATATATTTGTTTGTCTCAAGCATGCTAAAGCCACTTCCTGTTGACTGAGTCACTACCTCTGCTGGAAGTGTATTCCAAGTCTCAACTACACTTTCAGTAAAATAATACTTTCTAAGATTAGTTTTGAACTTTCCTCCTGTTAGGTTGAGTTTATGTCCCCATGTTCTTGATCTTGGTTTCATATTGACAGTCCTGCCCTCTTGAACCTTATTCACTCCATTGATGTATTTAAATGTGTTTGTTATGTTTCCTATTTCCCTTCTTTCTTCTTATGCATAATATGTTCCTGAAATTTCCCTGTGATATGTTTTATCCCTCAGACTATTATTATTACCCTTCTCTGGACTCTTTCAATCTTCTCAATAACTTTTTGTAAGTGAGGTTTCCAGAACTGGATGCAATACTCTAAATGAGGTCTAATTAAAGATCTATATAGGAGAATCAGGACCTCCTTACTCCTGCTCTAGTGATGCATCGTGTTGGATACACCGCTTTAGTGATGCATCCTAGAATTCTGTTTGCTTTTCCCACTGCCTGGCCACACTGATTGCTCATTTTGCATTTATCTGAAGCATGCCAGTACTTCGGCGTCTCACCCGACTCCTATGCGTGTCTATGAGCTCTGACGCAGCGTTTCATCTACTGACTTTTTGAAATGACCATTTGAAAAAGTCCGTAAACAAAACTCTGTGTCAGTGCGCAGCCATACGGTGTCTGGAAGTGACGTCACACACCATTCCGGACGTGACACCACAGCTTATACAGACATAGGAGTCGGGTGAGACACCGGAGTACTGACACACTAACAGGGGACATCATTGCTAGTCTACTTCCACTGCTATTGCATTTTAATATGTGATATGCCTGTGACTTTGCTTGTGAATAGTGTATTGGAAATTGAATACATTTTAATGGTTTTTTCGGTAATACACTATGGTAGTTCTTTTTGCCTAATATTTGAAGGACCACCGGATGGAATATTGTATATGCGAGAGCTAATGAAGCGCCTTCAGAGGAAGTGGTGTAATTAATGTGCCTTATGCTGATCATTTACATGTGAGGCACAATTATTTGGTGAGTGAGACTCACAGTGGGAGTGGTGGAGCACCTGAAGTGATTGCTTTGGAGTGTGAGACTCACACCATTAGTTTCTCTGCACAATTGGGTCACTGCTATTCATTTGGTTAATTTATTTTGGGACTTTGCATGAACTTTGGTATTGGAATTTTGACATGGTGCAGTAAGGGCAAACCTTTATCTGCATACCAAGTGCTACTTAGATGTTTTAGAACTGACTGTCAGCTAATGATTTGATTCCGCCATGGCATGACCATTTTCAGTAGCTATTCTGGGTTATAAGAGTGGTGGCTAAAAAATGAATTTGATAATCTGTTAGGGTGCATTGGTATGCCCTCTGATGGCATCCAGCTATTACCACATATGGGTATTGTTGGGAGGTCATGATGTAGTGTGTGCCAATCAATTTAATAAAGGGTGCTCCTCTGTCTGTACACTGCCTGCATCTTTTGGACCTGAAGCTGTGCCTTTACATTTCACCAGTTAAACAACTTGAATCTTTTAGAATTTGTTATCTTTAATCGATTGTCAGCCATAGAAACATTGTACAATAGTTTGAAAATCCTACAGCAGGGATAGAAGAACTCCTGGCAAAAACTTCTTAAAAATCTGTTTGATTCCAGATATTATAAAGCGGAACTTCACTTACTACTGGAAATTCCATTGATTGTCCTCCCCTCTCCTGCTTGTATTATATTTTTTTACTCAGAAAACACTGTGCTACATGGTTAAATAATGATCAGAGCTAATTAGTGTCCATGAAACAGAAACAACCATGAATGTAAATACTCACTGCTGCTACCTTAATATCGAATCAAAATTTTACCACCATATGATATAAAAGTGGTCAAATTATAAGTGCTCCTTAACTCCACCAGTAACGCTCTGATTAAATAGATTTCCAATTGACCAAAATTGGTGCAGACTCCCAAAGAATTAGGAAAATAGTGCAAAACTTAACAATTGTCCGTAAACGTCCAAAAAAGTGTAAAAATTCAAGTGCTGTATTTTTTTCCTAAATTTTTATACACAATCTGTGCTCATGAAGTCCCTCTCCCCTTCATGAAAGAACTCACCAGATATATATGCCAACCACTCTCATTTCTCGTATATCTCGCTTTATCAGTTACACCTCAGCTTCCAGTCATCATAACATCAGATTACTCCTCCATCCAGCTCATTAGTACTCATAAATGATATGGAAAAGAAAAGAATACCCTCCAATGGTATAGTAAACAAAATTAACCACAATTTATTGTTAACAAGCCACTTACCAACTAAAATTTATATCAAGCTCATATCATGTTAAAAAATGGCATCAAAGCAGGGTGTGCATGGTAAACTCGGGAGTTTCACCACCTTCGGAACTATTGGGTACATCCACTGTGTCACTTCCGGTCGCCGCGTAACCACGCCCCAGCGCTTTTCATCACTTCCGATTTTGTCGTAGGTGTTCTCCCTTGCATCACCCCTGTGACTAAGTCAGAAGTGACAAAACACATTAGGGCGTGATTACATGGCGACCGGAAGTGCCGTCTATACCGGAACCATAAGTGATGCAGCGGGCATACCCGATGGAAAATGTTTTTGTTATTGCCTTTGCTGTGATTGGTTGTAGTTGTGTGGTTAAACTGTAAAACATCAATAAAAAGTATAGGAAAAAATACATACATGTGAACTGTTTTTACCTGCCAAAGGATTTGGTATAGCCAGCCTGTGATCTCTCAGAAATCTGTTCTCTATGAAACCTATTTCCTTGTTTACCTTTGAAGCTTTCAGTTCTGTCTCCAGTCCATATGTTGAATAATCAAGCAGAAAGCTGTAAATTTGAGGAGGAAAATAAACACTTTTTTGACTATGCAATGTGGTAAAACATTATTTTGCTTGTAAATCAAAAGAATTGCTAAACTAATTTAAAGCGAGAGGTCCAGTCAAAATTAAAAAAAATTAATCAGCAGCTACAAAAACTGTAGCTGCTGACTTTTAAATAACACTCACCTGGCCCTTGATCCCGCAGTGTCCTCACACCTGCCGGGTTCACCAGCCGTCCTGTGTCCCCGGTGCCGGCATTTTCAGTGTGGGCACCCAGCTTTGACAACTTGCGGCTTCACAGCCGGGTGCCCACTGTGTATGTGTGATAGCCCTGCGCTTTGTGAATGCTCCCGTAGACTTCTGAGACCTGTCACGTATCCCAGAAGACTACGGTGAGGAGGGAGCACAACTTCTACTTCCAATCGCTTAGGCGATCGCAGTGGAAGTGGGAGCGGGTACCTTTCAAATTTGGGTACCCCCTCCCTCTGCTCTCCAAAGGTGCCAATCCTTAACAGGGAGCAGGGAATGAAGCTTTATAGCGGAACTTCCCCTTTTGGGTGGAGCTCCACTTTAACATATTCTTTGGCAGGTAATACTGTTTACATATATGTATTTTGACTCTGTGTATGTAGCTGCTTTACTGAAATTCTGTCTTGTATTTGTAGTTTTTTGAACATCTGAATATTTCAGCGAGTTGCAGTGACATTTTTTATGTTCCTTTCTTCAGCTAATAGACTGCAGTATGGCTGTGCAGGAGGATACTAAGGAGCCATCTGTGTCCTCTGTCCTGCCTTGGATTATCCTCCATCGAATTATCCAGTATGAAGAGGAGAACTTCCGCTCTATGTGTCAGCAGCATGGACGAAGAGGTGATAAGGAAGGTAATTTTAAAAGTCCTGTGTTAAATTGTAATAGCATTGAAAATTGAAGCATCACACTACTGCTAAGAGGTCCAGATAAAACTTTATTCCAATAAAAGTCGGGGATAAGCCAAAGAGTAGCCAACACGTTTTGGAGGTCCAAAAGCACCCCCTACTTCAGGGCATGAGGGAACACAATGTAAATAAACTAGAAGGCTGGTTTAACTGCTGACTGGATTGTCCCTTCAGTTTCCGTTTTTGTTATATTATACTACAAGCCAAGGAGACCGTGGTGATCCTCTGGGGTGTAGAAGCCACTTGCCCGGGAACCAGATTATTTACATCAACAGAAATACTTTAAGATAGCAATAAGATAACCATTTGGGTCCAGCGCTGTTTGTTTACTCTCCACAACTGTGGTAAATTGTGTCCTCCATATAAAGAACCAGGATGGCAAAGTACAGAAAATGTAAGCACATCAGTAGACTACAGTGGGGATCGAAAGTTTGGGCACCCCAGCTAAAAATTTGTATTAATGTGCATAAAGAAGCCAAGGAAAGATGGAAAAATCTCCAAAAGGCATAAATTACAGATTAGACATTCTTATAATATGTCAACAAAAGTTAGATTTTATTTCCATCATTTTCACTTTCAAAATAACAGAAAACAAAAAAATGGCGTCTGCAAAAGTTTGGGCACCCTGCAGAATTTATAGCATGCACTGCCCCCTTTGCCAAGCTGAAACCTGCCAGTGTCATGGATTGTTCTCAATCATCATCTGGGAAGACCAGGTGATGTCAATATCAAAGGTTTTAAATGCCCAGACTCATCTGACCTTGCCCCAACAATCAGCACCATGGGTTCTTCTAAGCAGTTGTCTAGAAAACTGAAACTGAAAATATTTGACGCTCACAAAGCTGGAGAAGGCTATAAGAAGATAGAAAAGCGTTTTCAGATGTCAGTATCCTCTGTTCGGAATGTAATTAAGAAATGGCAGTCATCAGGAACAGTGGAAGTTAAAGCAAGATCTGGAAGACCAAGAAAAATATCAGACAGAACAGCTCGCAGGATTGTGAGAAAAACAATTCAAAACCCACGTTTGACTGCACGATCCCTCCAGAAAGATCTGGCAGACACTGGAGTTGTGGTACACTATTCCACTATAAAGAGATACTTGTACAAATATGGTCTTCATGGAAGAGTCATCAGAAGAAAACCTCTTCTACGTCCTCACCACAAAAATCATCGTTTGAACTTTGCAAATGAACATATAGACAAGCCTGATGCATTTTGGAAACAAATTCTGTGGACCGATGAGGTTAAAATTGAACTTTTTGGCCGGAATGAGCAAAGGTACGTTTGGAGAAGAAGGGGCACAGAATTTAATGAAAAGAACCTCTGTCCAACTGTTAAGCATGGGGTTGGATCAATCATGCTTTGGGGTTGTGTTGCAGCCAGTGGCACAGGGAACATCTCACGAGTAGAAGGAAAAATGGATTCAATAAAATTTCAGCAAATTTTGGATGGTAACTTGATGTCATCTGTGAAAAAGCTGAAGTGAAAGAGAGGATGGCTTCTACAAATGGATAATGATCCTAAACACACCTCGAAATCCACGGGGGATTACATCAAGAGGCGTAAACTGAAGGTTTTGCCATGGCCTTCACAATCTCCTGACCTCAACATGATTGAAAATCTATGGATAGACCTTAAAAGAGCAGTGCGTGACAGACAGCCCAGAAATCTCAAAGAACTGTAAGACTTTTGTAAGGAAGAATGGGCAAAGATACCTCACACAAGAATTGAAAGACTCTTGGCTGGCTACAAAAAGCGTTTACAAGCTGTGATACTTGCCAAAGGGGGCAGTACAAGATATTACTCTGCAGGGTGCCCAGACTTTTGCAGATGCCATTTTTTTGTTTTCTGTTATTTTGAAAGTGTAAATGATGGAAATAAAATCTAACTTTTGTTGACATATTATAAGAATGTCTAATCTGTAATTTGACGCCTTTTGGAGATTTTTCCCATCTTTCCTTGGCTTCTTTATGCACATTAATACAAATTTTTAGCTGGGGTGCCCAAACTTTCGTTCCCCACTGTATAAAGCAGTTGATACCCAGCTAGATATTTACAAGTGATTTGCATGCATTCAAAAGTAAATTACAGTAGTACCTTGTTAAGGATAGCACACTATTCTATGAATAGTGATGAGCTGTGTTCATAGGCTACATGTAAGTTGTTGGGGTCTGCCTTACACTCGTTAAAATTCTATGAGCTCACATGAGTTAGATCCTACCCAGTTGTCTGCAGTGTACAGACACAGCCCAGCACTGTTTATATGAGCAGCAGTGCTGAAGGCTTTGAACACACAGCCCATGTGGTGCAGAAATGCCATTCTAGGGGTGATAAGGTACTTACGTTGATTACGTTCAGGTTGATTAGCGCAAGGTGATCTGTAATTTATCCCCTACTCATCGATTGTACTATTTGGGCATTGTACTGGTTACCAGCTGCTTTATAAAATACGTGTGCATCAGAAGTATTCATAGCTAATTGTGAAAATTTTTTTGTTCAGTTATCAGTTGCAATTAATTTTTTTTGATTACATAGAAATGTCTATAAACAATCCACTTACACTGTAATCATACGCCTTCTGATTGTTTATGCAGTCATCATAAAAATTGGCTGGTCTTTCTGCATATTATTTTTCTTGCTAGGTGGGAAGTTAGCAATTAAAAGCATACAGTTGCGAGAAAAAGTATGTGAACCCCTTGGGATTACGTGGAGTTTTGCATGAATTGGGCATAAAATGTGCTCTGAACGTCATCTAAGTCACAACAATAGAAGAACACAGTCTGCTGAACATAATACTACACAAATATTAGCTGTTGCCATGGTTTAATTGCACATAACATGTAAACAATCACAGTGCAGGGAGGAAAAAGTATGTGAGGCCCTAGCTTAATGACTTCTCCCAGAGCTAATTGGAACCAGGAGTGAGCCAACCTTGAATCCAATCAGTGTGATGATATTGGATGTGTTCCTGACAGCCCTCCTGCCCTTAAAAAACACACACCTGTTTTGGGTTTTGTCAGGGATCTCCTCGATCCCCGGCGCGATGGTCCCGGCGCAGGCGCAGTATGCCGCCCTGTGCAGGGACGCGAGCTCTAGGTCTGCCCGCTGGGCACCAATGGTAGCGCAGGGCACGATATTTAAACGGCCCTGAGCTGTCATTCGGTGCCTTCTGGTCTTATCCTTGCCCTGCATCCTGTATCCTGAACCTGTACCTGTAAGTTGCTGACCTGGATTGTACCTGACCACTGCTGAATTCTCCTGCCCAGACCCTTGCTTTGCCTGACCTCTCTTCTGTATGTCCCCTATTGGATCTGACCTGCTGTTGCTGACCTGGCGTGTTACCCGACTATTCTCTGCCCACTGCCTTGTACCGTACCGTCCTCCCCGTTACCGACCCGGCTTGCCTGACTCTGCACTTGCTCAGCCATCCCTCTCAACGGGGTCCCCAGACCTCATATCAGGCTCTCTCCCGTGGGAGCCCCTGGCGAACACCCCTACCACTGACGGGTATCCTCAGTAGGCACGACCTGGTCCCGGGGTACTCCTAGTCCATCCCCACCATCAGGGGCCCTGGTGAACAAGTACTCTGGGACTTAGACTCCGTGCGCTGGGGACGCCTGATTAGTGGAGTGCTAGTGGTGTCGCCGGGCGGTCCCTTACAGGTTTACTGGTTTCAAGAAGCACTGTCTGATGTGAACCATGCTTTGCAGAAAAGAGCTAAAGAAGAATCCCAGAGTGTCAGCTAAAGACCTACAGAAATCTCTGGCACATGCTAACATTTTTGTTGACACATCTACAATAAAGAAAACATTAAACAAGAATGGAGTACATGGGAGGACACCACGGAGGAAGCCATTGCTGTCCAAAAAGAATATTGCAGCACGTTTGAAGTTTGCAAAAGAGCACCTGGATGTTCCACAGCACTACTGGCAAAATATACTGTGGACAGATGAAACCAAGATTGAGTTGTTTGGGAAGAACACACAACACTATGTGTGGAGAAAAAAGGCACAGCACACCAACATCAAAACCTCATCCCCACTGTAAAACATGGCGGAGGGAGCATCATGGTTTGGGGCTGCTTTGCTGCCTCAGGGCCTGGACTGATTGTTGTCATTGATGTGAAAATGAATTCCAGAGTTTATCAAGACATTTTGCAGGAAAACGTATGACTATCTGTCCGCCAACTGAAGCTCCGCAGAGGATGGGTGATGCAACAGGACAATGACCCAAAGCATACAAGTAATTCAACAAAACAATGGCTGCAACAGCACAGAATACGCCTTCTGGAGTGGCCCAGTCAGAGTCCTGACCTCAACCCGATTGAAATGCTGTGGCATGACCTTAAGAGAGCGATTCACACCAGACATCCCAAGAATCTTGCTACACTGAAACAGTTTTGTGAAGAGGAGTGGTCCAAAATTACTCCAGATTGTTGTGCAGGTTCACATACTTTTTCCTCCCTGCACTGTAAATGTTTACATGTTATGTGCAATTAAACCATGGCAACACCTAATGTTTGTGTAGTATTATGTTCAGCAGACTGTGTTCTTCTATTGTTGTGACATAGATGACGTTCAGAGCACATTTTATGCCCAATTCATGCAAAACTCCACGTAATCCCAAGGGGTTCACATACTTTTTCTTGCAACTGTATCTAACACCCCCCAGTAGTTTGATGTGGTTGTTGTTAGTTTTTATTCATTTATTTATTTTAGTTTGCTTTTTTCAAACAATTTATTTATTTTCAGCTCATGAAGCTCATTTTCAGCTGCTTGTAACACACTTCCTATCCTTATTGTACTGTATCTGTTGAGGAGCCACCCTTGGCTACTCACCTAATCTGGACTGAAAACACTTCCCCTTCTCCATTACATAGAGGGTTGTTGCTTTCTGTTCAGTCCACGTGAAGTGACAAGAATACTGGATTTCTGATTCTGACTGAAACAAGAATACCCAAGTGTACAGAAACTGCTTGCCATGTGGATTTAAAGGCTAAGTTCACCTTTTGGAGCATTTTACACATTACACCTAGCTTTAGGGTTTATTGTGTAACATTCTCCAACACCAGTCCTAGCACCCACCTATGCCCCTCCTCCCTGAGACAGCGGATGGGGGTTCCTCTCCCTCCTCCTGCTGCCACATTTGAAAATGGCACGGCTTTTTAGGGCTCTGCCCTCACAGCCACATCATTTATTCACACCAATCTGTGAATGAGAAAACCACAAGTCTCATCTGCCACTGCGGCAGATGGCTTGTAGTTCTTAATGGACTGCGAGGGTGCTGATGAGTACCCTTGTAGTCCACTGACAGTTGTTACTGAGTAGTTACTGAACTTCTTTTTTTTTTTTATGGTTAATAGCTCTGAGTCTTCTGTGGAACTGTAATGAACGAGCTCCTGATGGGGACCTACCCCCTCTTCCTCCAGTGAAAAGTACTTTCAAAGTATACACTGCCTGTAACATGATTTCTGAATGAGGGAGAGTCTGATTAGTCAGGTTCCCTCTCCCATTCACAGATTGTGTTACAGGAAGCTTATGCCATGAAAGCATTTACCGTTGGGGGCAGGGAAGTACAGGGTGCCTCTAAGGAGCTTGTTCAGTGCAGTTTCACAGAAGGCTTAAAGCTCTTAACCCCAGTAGCACTAGAGGTTCAGCAGCAGGAGGAGGGTAGTACATCCGTGCTACATGATCCAGCTGCCTGCACAACCTGGGACAAGCTTATTTACTGATAAGTTAGGTCACTAAAGGTATAGAGAAGATTTTTTTCTTGAGCTAAACTTCTGCTTTAAGGAAACATTGATTTTTACAATCCTTACTTTTATTTCATACATTCATACAGCACAGTGTCCTTGAGCTGCGCCACTAAGGCCTTCAGTGTCTCAGTGAAGATATAATTCTCTGTGCTTTTGAAATGTTGGGATTGTTTCATAAATTTCTCCTGCTTGCGGTGTTGTGAAGTGCTTCCTCATTTTTACTGATGTATGGCATGGGTGCAAGCCACTGCATTGCCAAGACATAAATACAGAGCTAGTGTAGGAGTGCATCATTTGAATAATAACAGTAAAAATAGAATTTTCATATTCAGATGTTATTTTGATCTATATTTTGAGTTGCATCAGAATAGTTTATTGGGATAGAAGAAGAACCATTGTATTTCTTTATCACATGTTCTGATGTAAGAAGGTCTCTTCTAGGAGATTCAAGCACTCCAATGCTCCCATCCTCTCTCATGTTGCTGAACGCAGCCCATGAATACCTGGGCAGAAGATCATGGTGTTGTAACTCTGATGGAGCCCTTCTCAAATTTTATGTAAGTTATTGTATAAAGTTTAGGAATAGTCTGGCGTACAGTTACACCTAACTAGACGTTTCTTTTGTCGAGAAAGTGAAGGTTGAAAACTGCAAACAGCCTACCAAAAGCAAATGTGCATCCTTAAAAAAAGTTCAACTGAATGATAAGAATTAATCCAAAGAATACATTTAAAAAACTATAGATATTCTTAAAAATGAAAAACAACACTCATACGCTCTGCGAGTACCTACATGGATAATATAAACTCTCTGCATGCATAGAAAGAAAACCATTTTACTATTTTTTAACCATTTTACAAAGTATCCTTGTCTCTATAAGGTTAGGAATTAAATAATACATTAAAAATACATTTTATCTTCCTACAGTACAGGACACAGGCAAAGTGTTCCTAAGTCCTGGGTTATAGTCTCCTACCTTCAGCTGATTTGACACTGGCCGAACTTTCAATGACACGCCCCTCCTTTTATCTTCAGGTTCTTTAAAGTAGAATTCCACCAAAATCCTAACTAACTCTAAACCTACTCCCCGCCCCATTCTAAGCCTAATCTATCTAACCCTGTAAAGGAAAGATCAATTAGCTCTTGCTGCAATTTCAGTATGTCAAATGGCAGCTAGCAGTGCTAGCTAACAAATTACCAAGAAGATCTTGTATTCCAGGACCACGCTGTAGAGCAATTGTAATTTGTTTTAATTAACAAACATGTTATACTTACCTGCTCTGTGCAATAGAATTGCACAAAGTGGCCCCAGTCCTCCTCATTTGGGGTCCCCCACACCAATGCTGCTTGCTCCTTTTCTTCTCAGTGTGCCACCATAGGAAGCTAAATAGACAAACTACTAGGCGTTAAATCCCTCAACCAACGCCGGGTAAGACAAAGATAAGATAAGGCCAGTCCCACAGCTGCTCCAATGACCATTAGCAGTATGGAGTAATATGAAAAGAGCATAGAAAATAAGAGCGCTCGTGGTGAGAGCCAGGAATAAATGCAATGGCGTTCATGACCATCAGTCAATGTCTATAAAACTTTTAATGAAGCAATAAAACCATAATCACCATATAAATTGTATCCATGAAATGATGAGATACAGGACAAGGATTGGTGCAAAACTTAAGCTGAAAGGAATGGTGGGAGCAGCTTACTGTTGTGCAGACATGGCTATGGGGAGCCTGGATGGTGGACTCAGTAGATGGAAGAGTGAAGAACCACAACCATCGAAAGCTCTCAGCAGAAAGAAGACCAATCGCAACGAGTCCCGGTTACCATGACAACGCATTTCGCACAGTTCAGTGCTTTATCACAATCAGTTGGTAACCGGGATGAGGAGGAATATATAATCGGCTAGTAAATTGGGGCGGGACCCAGAGAGGGAGGGGAACGTGGGGCCGGAGATTTAAAGGTACAAGTGCCTAACATAAAAGACAATGTAAGCTGGTCCCTCAAGTCCTCATACAAAATAAATAATATTACAAATGATTAATTAAAAATGTAAATGTACAATGTTAACCATTTCCTGTCCGGCCCATGTATATAAACAGCCGGACGGGAGCATTGCAGGAGTGGGTGGCCGTTTATAAATGTCCTCCCTGCCTGTGCGTGCTCCCTGGGAGCGCGCGGCACCGATCGTTGTACGGGACCTCTGTGTGAGGTCCCAATCATGTGATCACTGATTGGCCAATCAGTGATCACATGAATAGTAGTAAGCAAGATGTCATTTCTGACATCATTGCTTATTACTAGTAAAATCTGTGAATGAGCACAGAGGTCCCATGGTACAAGGCTATTCACAACAGCCTTGTACCATGTGATAAACTGTGACCAATCACAGCTCACACAGTATTTTTCAATGGCTGCAAGAATGCAGCCAGAGAGAAGGAGAAATGATTGCTTCTACAGCCTCTATGGGTGTAAAAGCAATCAGTGTAAAAGAAAAAAAAAATCTTCATCACCCCCCACAAGTAGTACACTGTACTGATAGGGTGACAGTATGTTAAAAAGAAAAAAAAATAATAATAATATAAAAAAAAAATTAAAAAAATGTCAAAACATTTTTTGAAAAATTATAATTTTTGGTTATAAACTAATTTGGGTTAATGTTTTTTTTTTTTTAAAAGATAGATGAATACATTTTGGCGAAGATTTATGAGGAAAGATTATTTATTTGCAAAATTTTATAAGAAAAATACTTTTTTTTTCAAAATGTGTGGACTTTTTCATTTATATAGCAAAACAATTAAAATCCCAGTGGTGGATAAATACCACCAAAATAAAGTTTTATCTGTCTCAAAGAAATGCAAAAAAATTCATATGGGTACAGTGTTGCATGACTGCGCAATTGTCATTCAGAGTGTGATAGCACTGAAAGCTGAAAATTGGCCTGGACAGGAAGGGGGTGAAAGTGTCCGGAATTGAAGTGGTTAATAAGTAAGATGAACCAAAATGCAATAAAAAAACAAAAAAGAACAGATTAAAAATGTATACCTTTTTATCTATAAAGCACTAGTATATACCACTGGTAAAAATAATCAAAGCTAATTGATATAATAATTATATCATGTTTAGTAACTGTAATGCAAATATATATATATATATATATATATATATATATATATATATATATATATATATATATATATATATATATATATATATATATATATATTGGGAAATGTGTATATTCAGAAAAAGGAAAGAAATGGATCAAAATAGGTACACACATAGAAGCCTATGTCACAGTATGTTATATTACAGTACACAATGTACCTCAGGGTCCTCGTTTAGCCCATCAGGTGTCATAGTACCTAGTTCAAAATCCAGAAGGTTTCTCTCCTGCAAAGGAGAGAGAATTTTTCGTTCTGAGTTAATGAGCTATCATTGATGCATTCTATTGCCAAGACCTCCATATTCTTAAAATCTTTATTATGATGTTGGAGAAAGTGGCAGGGAACACGATGTTCGTCATTGCCATCTGTAATGAGTCAGTGATGCTCCCCAATTTGCACAATGTGCGCTTAGTGCAACCAACATACAACAGTTTACATGGGCAACGTAAGATATAAATCACATATTCCGAAGAACAGTTGATGAATTGCCTGATTGCGAATTGATTTCCTTTATTATCCTCAAACCTTGATTGTCCATGTTGTATGGACTGACAAGTTAGGCATCCCTTCTTGCGACATTGGAAAATACCTGGGGGGCTGGGGTGGAGCTGCAGCACAGAAGGTTTTTCACCTTAATGCATAGAATGCATTAAGGTGAAAAACCTTAAGGCTTTAGAACCACTTTAAAATATAGAAGGGTCTCCGATTCTGCTATTCCTGCTTTGCTGAAAGCAAGAAAAAACACTTCCAGAAAGATTGTCTCTTTGTTGAAAATGCTTCTTTGCCTGCTGTGAACACAGGCAATTCAACCCCAGAGTTTACTGTATGCCTCACATTCTCACTTTCCTGCAATCAGGTCTTGACCATACTTTGACCTTAAGCACTTTCAGAGGTCAGGTTTTGGCCTTGTCCATTCTTTTTCAAAGACCCCTGGCTTCATACTCCCTTTTAAATAAAAACCTATAATCAAGGTTTATCTTGCGTCAAGCATCCTTTCAGCTCCCTGTACTTCCTTGGGATCTCAGCTTGGTTCCCTATGCCTTGCAGAAACCACCCTTTGAACTGCTCATGAATATATCCTCTAGATGATTTCACCTGCAAAGTGGCCTTTCCAGTTACTATCATGTCTTTCAGAACTGGTGGCTCCCTGTTGTAAGGAACTGTTCCCCACCCCTCACATCTACAAGGTAATCAAACACCCAAGACCATCTTTACTTCCTAAGTTGGTATTGGTCTTTCTCTTCAATGAGGACATAGTCCTACCATCCTTATGCCCTGCTCCAATGCTTTAAAAGAAAATCTCTCTTCAATGCCCAGTCATAGTAAGAGCCATTAGAGTGTACCTCACAGCAACAGCTTCGGTCAGGAAGACAAATTTCCTATTTCCTGTCCTTACAACCTCTCAACGGGTTCTCTGCTTCAAAATCCACCATTGTTTGATGGATAAGAAATCATATCTCTAGAGCTTACACTGTCAAAAATAAGTCTCTTCCTATACTGTTATATGTCCACTCCATTAGATTGGTGGGAGTTTCCTGGGCTTTCCAACACCAGGACTCTAGCTCAGCTGTGAAAGGCAACCACCTGGTCCTCTGTTCATGCTTTTTCAAAGTTCTGATAGGTGGATACAGCGTTCATCCACAAGGTTTTTGCAGCAGCACTCTGTAATTGGGTCATTTGACTCTTGTTGTTATTGGGCCTGTTGGCACAGTTCTGTTTGCCTGGTTGATGTAACCCCTCTCATTCATTGCTTGGAGACATCCCAGGGTCTATGAATTATTTGCCTCTGTTTTGTAGTGTATGATTAAGATGCATTTAGATGCCATGTCTTGGAGTACAACAAAGCAAAAAAAAAACCCCCCTGTGGGCCCAACTCTCACATCCAATCCTAGAGTGTCTCCCAGTTTACAGTTACATGCGATTTATCTTTTTCTTCCCCTTTGTTGCTCTTATAGTGTATATTGTTACTGTTAACCTAGCATTCAATATGTCATACTTCTTGATCCTTCCTTTAACCACTTCAATATTGGGCACTTTCACCCCCTTCCTGCTCAGGCCAGTTTTCAGCTTTCAGTGCTGTCGCCCTTTGAATGGCAATTGTGCGGTCATGCAACACAATACCAAAATTAGATTTTTATAATTTTTATTCAACAGACAGATCTTTCTTTTGGTGTTAATCACCACTGGGTTTTTATTTTTTTTTTTGCTAAGCAAACTAAAAAAGACCAAAAATGTAGGAAAAAAAAGTTTTTCTTACTTTCTGCTATAAAATTACGCAAATAAGTAATTTTTCTCCTTCATTGATGTGCGCTCCTGAGGTTGCACTGATGAGGTTGCACTGAAGGGCACTGATGAAACTGCACTGATGGGCAGTGATAGGTGGCACTGATAATAAAGGCACTGATTAGTGTAAATGTCCCCTGTTTGAATTGCCAGTTATCGGCTCTCCTCTTCTCACTCTGTGACAGCCCATGAGGAAAGGACTGCCGATAACTGGTAAGTCTGTTTACAATGTGATCAGCTGTGATTGGGCACAGCTCATCACATGGTAAAGGACTGCTGTGGTTGGCCCTTCACCACAGTTTGTGATCAGATGTGTCCGAAGGACACAGCAATCACAGAGTGGGCTGGGTGTGCTTCCCAGGGGGCATACGGAGGGTGTTGTTCTGGGAGGACATCTATAGATGCCCTCCCAGAACTGCATGACAGCACTGTAGCCATCTTTTGGCTATAGGGTGGTCAGAAAGACGTTAATCACCAGTACTGTACCCTATGACTTACCGATGCACTCTGAAATCCTTTCATGTGCTGATTACTTTTGTACAGATTGCACTATGTGTTCTATAAAATTTCAGTAAATACTTATTGAAAGTCAAAACCCGCTGTGGGACTTTATAGACCATATAAACTACATAAGGTTAAAAGGCTAAATAAGCCAATCTTTATTACAAAGCATATGATAAAATCCATAAAAACAGTATATAAAGTGAAGGAAATAAGTATTTGATCCCCTGCTGATTTTGAATGTTTGCCCACTCACAAATGATCTAAAAATCGAATGGTAGGTGTGTTGTAATACTGAGAGACAGAATAGCAACAAAAAATTTAAAAGAAATGCATGTCTAACAAATTATGCACTGATTTGCAAGTATTTGATCCCCTTCACAAAACATGACTTAGTACTTGGTGGCAAACCCCATGTTGGCAATCACAGAGGTCAGATGTTTCCTGTAGTTGGCCACCAGGTTTGCACACATCTCAGGAGGGATTTTGGCCCATTCCTCTTGGCAGATCCTCTCCAAGTCATTAAGGTTTGGTGGCTGATGTTTGGCAACTCGAAATTTCAACTCCCTCCACAGATTTTCAATCGGATTAAGGTCTGAAGACTGGCTAGGCCACTCCAGGACCTTAATGAGCTTCTTCTTGAGCCACTCCTTTGTTGCCTTGGCTGTGTGTTTTGAGTCATTGTCATGCTGGAACACCCATCCATGATCCATTTTCAATGCCCTGGCTGAGGGAAGAAGATTCTCACCCAAGAATTGATGGTACATTGCCCCGTCCATCGTACCTTTGATGCGCTGCAGTTGTCCTGTCCCCTTAGCAGAAAAACACCCCCAAAGCAGAATGTTTCCACCACCATGTTTGACAGTTGGGATGATGTTCTTGGGGTCATAGGCAGCATTCCTCCTCCTCCAAACACAGCAAGTTGAGTTGATGCCAAAAGCTTGAGTTTGATCTCTTCTGACCACAACACTTTCAACCAGTCCTCCTCTGCATCATTCAGATGTTCAGTGGCAAACTTCAGACGAGCCTGAACATGTGCTTTCTTCAGCAGAGGGACCTTGCAGGCACTGCGAGATTTCAATCCTTGTCAGAGTAGTGTGTTACCAATTGTTTTCTTGGTGACTGTGGTCCCAGCTGCCTGGAGATCATTGACCAGATCCTCACATGTAGTTCTGGGATGATTCCTCACTGTTCTCATGATCATTGACACTCCACGAGGTGAGATCTTGCATGGTGCACAAGACCTAGGGAGACTGACAGTTGTTTTGTGTTTCTTCCATTTGCGAATGATTGCACCAACTGTTGTCACCGTCTCACCAAGCTGCTTGGCGATAGTTTGGTAGCCCAGTCCAGCCTTGTGTATGTCTACAATCTTATCCCTGACATCCTTGGTCAGCTCTTTGGTCTTTGCCATGATGGAGAGTTTGGAATCTGATTATTTAATTGCTCCTGTGGACAGGTGTCTTTTATACAGGTAACAAAATGAGATTAGCAGCACTCCCTTTAAGAGACTGCTTCTAATTTCAGCTTGTTACCTGTATGAAAGACACCTGGAAGCCAGAAATCCTGCTGAATGATAGGGGATCAAATACTCATTTCCCTCATGAACATGCAAATCTGTGCATAATTTGTTAGACATGCATTTCTTTTGTTATTTTTTGTTCCTATTCTGTATCTTAGTGTTACAATACACCTACCATTCGATTTTTAGACTGATCATTTCTTTGTGAGTGGACAAACATTCAAAATCAGCAGGGGATCAAGTACTTATCTCCTTCACTATAATCAATGTATATTGATACATAGAAACAACATGTTACAGAATACAGTCAAAATGTACCATAACTGTCCAGGATATGCTAATATAAGCTGCCCCGTACGGCTTGATGGCTCTAACATGAAGCATTCGGATAGAACCCGACGTGTTTTGGAAATAAATTCCTTCTTCAGGAGAAGAGAAGGATAAGCCGTTTCTATACTGTAATCATAAAATTAAATAGTATACACATACATATTGTTTGTTACGTGGAACCAAGTCATAATCACATGGCGCAATAACAATATATCACAATATATTGGCCGTAGACAACGTTCTCATGAAAAAACAGGCCTTCACTCTATCAGGGTCTTTGCAGCTATCCCTTGAATTGACAAAACTGGGACTGTGGACAATCTAAATAAAAAACACACCAGGGAAGCGCATGACCTAATAGTGCAATAAACCTTTTTATTAAGCAAATATAAAATTACACATAATGCACTCACATGCTCCCGGAATGTAACCAAGGTCCGCATACAACTGTTGGAATCCACCTTCAGAGCCCCCGTATGGATGCCACTAGATGTAATCCACTCGGCTAAAGGTTCCTCTCCCTGTGTCTGTGTGTTAGGAATAAAAGAGGAGAGTCAGGAGCTGGCCGCAATAGCGACTTCCGTATGACAACTGCTGAGATTATGGAGGACTGGCAGTCATTCAGTAGAGCAGCGTGCACCCGAAGGAGGGTGTGTAGGTTGCCATAGGTTTGAGGTCATGGGCCACATTTGGGCCATGGGTTGAGCATGCCTGTTCTAAGGTAATAGGAAGATTAAGGAACTTCCTTTCAGCTGCTTGCAGTTGAGGAAGAGCAAGGCCATCCAGAAAATCTAGATGTTCTCACACCTCGTAAGCTGTTTAGAGGGGTATAGGTAGACTTATACAATGGTTGGGGTATTGCATCCATATGCTTGGTGGATATCCGAGCAAAACCATGCTAACAAGAAAAAGGCTATAGAACTTTATCGATACCACAACTCCATGTATATAAAAATATCCAATTTTATTGATACAAATGTGAAAACATGAAGTTAAAATAGATAAAAATTGCTCATCATATACAACTTATTACATCGGATAAGAATTGTAACCTGATGTAATGGATTCCAATGTTGATGATATGTTCAGATATTGTAAAACAATGTTCAGATATTGTAAAACAAAATATCAACACCAGTAAATTGGATTTTAGCATAATGAATCCATTTCTTAGGTGTGTAACAATTGTCATACCTAACATAGATGAGAGAGTTGATCATAACAGTGTAGTAGTACGGCCAATGACTGAGACCCGCATGGAGAGAATAGGTCCATAAAAACCTCAAAATGTTCATTAGTTGAGGAAGTTGGAAACTCCAGGGAATACATGATCATTGCCCTTGGCATTAAACCTTATAGGTATGAAGATCCTTCTCCATGGTGGAGAAGGTTCTGGGAGTTCTGGTACATCATAAGCTTAATAATGGCATGCAATGCCAAGCTGCGGTTTCTAAAGTGAGCAGAATCCTCTCGTATTAAAAGAGGTATAGATTCCAGAGAGAGAGATATCATATTACCCCTGTACAAATCATTAGTAATACCTCATCTAGATTATGCCGTTCAGTTTTGGGCACCAATTCACAAAAAGAAGATTGAAAAACTGGAGAAAGTGCAGAGAAGGGCAACCAAACTGATAAGAGGCATGGAGGAGCTCAGCTATGAGGAAATATTAGAACTGAATTTATTCTCTTGAGAAGAGGAGATTAAGGGGGGGATATGATCAACATGTATAAATACATCAGTGGTTCATATAGTGAACTCGATGTAGAGTTATTCACCCTGAGGTCATCACAGAGCACAAGGGGGCACTCTTTACGTCTGGAGGAAAAGAGATTTAATCTCCAAATATGGAAAGGTTTCTTCACAGCAAGAGCTGTGAAAATGTGGAATAGACTCCCTCAAGAGGTGGTTCTGGCCAGCTCAGTGGATTGCTTTAAAAAGGGCCTGGATTCTTTCCTAGATACACACAAGATAACTGGATACCTACATTTATAGGTAAAGTTGATCCAGGGACTATCCCATTGCCTTTCAGGGAATCCTGAAGGAATTGTTTCCCCTGCAGGAGCAAATTGGATCCTGCTTTGCTGGGGTTTTTTTGCCTACCTCTGGATCAATGTTGGGTATAGGCTTATAACTTTTTTTTGGTTGAACTGGATGAACTTTTGTCTTTTTTCAGCCAGACTTACTATGTAACTATTTTACTTTATTTCATGAAATGATGTTTAATCTTTTGATTATTTTTTTAAATGATGGATTATACTATAATTATTTCAAGGTCGTTCTGATTGGCATGAATTTAGAAATTGGGCGTAGTCTGCTAAATTTCTCTTGTTAAGTTACATCTATTAATTTATGTTATGTAAAATCCCCCTTTCTCTAATATATTTATCCATGAGGAGTAGGGGTGTAGTTGGAAATGTAGGGAGCACTAACTCTCTCTATATGACAAACTTTACCCCGTAACATACGACTGGATAATACTTATTGGCATATGCATATCTTTTTACAGCTATTTTCAATGGAATATACGGAAAATCTAACTCTACCCAACAATCTTCCTCAACTTTATTAAACATCTTGAGGTTTTTATGGATTTATTCCCTCCATGCGGGTCTCAATCATTTGTCATACTACTATACTACTACACTGTTTTTATGATCAAGGCTCTCATCTATGTAGTTATGACAATTGTTACAAACCTCAGAAATGGATTAATTATGCTAAAATCTGATTTATTGGTGTTGATAATTTGTTTTAAATTTCAGAGCTTCTGTTACTTTAGAACTACCTGATGAAGCGGACTTTTGACCAGTGAAACACATTAGAGGAAGCAACAAGCCATCAGCATTGTAATCCATTACATCAAGTTAAACCTCTTATTCAATGTTATAAGCTGTATATGATGAGCAATTTCTGATCTATTTTACCTTAATGTTTTAACATTTGTATCAATAAAATTGGATATTTTTTTATATATGTGGAGTTGTAGTACCATTAAAGTCCTATAGCCTTTTTCTTGTTAGGGTTGTTTTGTTTTGATATTTATGGTTAAGGATGTAGGTACCAGGTAATACATGTTCTATATCGGTAAGGGTTTCGAGATTGGATTCTCTTCTCCCTGTATTTGGCTGTAGAGTGGTTGGTGGATAGCGTCAAAGGGGATATGAGAGGAGGACATCTGTTCAGTTTCTCTATTGAAGGTGCTGTATATTTGATTTTATGCCATTTCATAGGAAGTGTAGCTTGTTTATTTAGGGTATTAAGTGTTTTCTGCAGCCCTTCATCTTACAGCATTAGTCTGCAAGTTTTCTTTCTGTAAAATGAAGCCCCATCGAAATGGATTTCTTGCTGTAACTGCAAATCCCCTTTACAATGCTATTAAAATGCACCGTTTGGCCTTGTTTGTGCTATAGTAGTTTTTGTGCACCTTATCTTTTCTTTCAATCTACTCAGGTACGTGTTCTTCTGAAAGAACTGGCTGTGTCCATCAATGAAGATGCCCATCCTTTTAAAGAGGAACTAGAGACAGCTCTGGAGCAGTGTTTCTACTGTTTGTATGGCTATCCAAGCAAGAAAAGCAAGGCTCGATATCTGGAGGAACATTCAGTTCAGCAGGTGACAGTTATATACTATATATAAATGCAGCGCTAAAAAGTAGCAATAAATAAATAATAAAAGACAATAAAAAAATGATAATTATAATAATAATGAAGTTAGTGGAGTGGGCGCTATGAAACGCTAAAAGGTGTTAAATAGTGAGTCGTCATGAAATGACGTATCCAACTAATACAGGCAACTGATATAAAGTGACTAAAGTGCCTTTCTGACAACAATGCAAAAAAGTCCAGATATAACGGTGATCCGTGCTCCGTGCTGGTGATCTCTGTGACATGGACCAGTAATATGAATGCATTCACCAGAAGTGCAAAAGGTATGCGCATATATATAAATATCCAAATGTGGTCATCTAGGTCTAGGCGAGGATGGCGGAATCATCTGGCACACCATAGGCACACAAGGCAACTCCAATCACTCACAGGACACTCTCGGCTCCCAGGGACAGCTCCAAGCAAGCGTCTGACCACCGGACCAGTATCATCAAGAATTGAGGAAGTATCCACCTTAGAGGCTCGTCTAAACCAAGTCAGAGACATATGAAGCACTAATAGTGTAGTATTTTTATTAATCCAATATCTAGCTGAATAAGGTAGTACAAAAGCACTCACATGTGTATAAGAACTTCTAAAATGGCCGCTGGTCTTCCTTGCGGCCGTCTGCAGCGTGATTTCACTATGGCAGGCTCGCGCTGACGCGTTTCGCGCCCGAGCACGTTATCAAAGTGATGAGCTATCTGTCTCATCCCTTTGATAACGTGCTCAGGCACGAAATGTGTCAGGGAGGAGCCTGCCATAGGGACGTCACGCCGCAAAGAAGGCCGGCGACCATTTTACAAATTCTTATACACATGTGAGTGCTTTTGTACTACCTTATTCTGCTAAATATTGGATTAATAAAAATGCAACACTATTAGTGCTTCATATGTCTCTGACTTGGTTTATACGAGCCTCTAAGGTGGATATTTCCCCAATTCTTGATGATACTGATCTGGTCGTCTGACGCTTGCTTGGAGCTGTCCCTGGGAGCAGAGAGTGTCCTGTGAGTGATTGGAGTTGCCTTGTGTGCCTATGGTGTGCCAGATGATTCCGCCATCCTCGCCTAGACCTAGATGACCACATTTGGATATTTATATATATGCGCATACCTTTTGCGCTTCTGGTGAGTGCATTCATATTACTGGTCCACGTCATAGAGATCAGCAGCACAGAGCACCGTTATAGCTGAACTTTTTTGCATTGTTATCAGAAAACGCACTTTAGTCACTTTATATCAGTTGACTGTATTAGTTGGATACGTCATTTCATGACGACTCACTATTTAACACCTTTTAGCGCTTCATAGCGCCCACTCCACTAACTTCATTATTATTATTATAATTATCATTTTTATTATTGTCTTTTATCATTTATTTATTGCTACTTTTTAGCACTGCATTTATATATATTGGATTGTTTGGAGGTTTAAGGCTACGTTCACACTAGCCTTGTGTGCAGGCGGCAGAGAGGCGTTTGGGAAGCGTTTTTACCGCTTCCCAAACGCCTCTGCCAATTCTGCACATTACAGCGCATGGTGCTGTTCTAACGGGAGCGTTTGCGGGAGCGTTTGCGTCGCGTTGTGTCGCGGCAAAACGGACGCCTCTGGACGAGTCAGGAGGCTTTGAAGCCTCCTATTCTCGTCTATGGTGCCGCTCCGCAAACGCCCGGCCGGCGTTTGCGGTGCGGTTGTGACGCGGTTGCGGGGCGTTTGCGGAGCGGTAACACCACTCAAACTGCATTATAGGCGTTTGTGGGGCGTTATTAACGCTCGGCAAACGCCTAGCAACCGCCGCTAAACCGTGCATGCGGCGTTTGCGGAGCGTTTGCCGAGCGTTAAAAAACGCTCCGCAAACGCCGGACCAACGCTTGCCAAACGCTATAGGGGCGTTTGGCAAGCGTTGGCAAAACAGCCTAGTGTGAACGAGCCCTAAGAGGTTTTACCTTTTATGTCAGCTGCTTTTTGATCTTGCGCTCACATACAATTTTATTATATACATAAGTGACAGTTATAGTAGGCTGAATGCATTTATAGAGATGTATTGTTATAGAGATGTTATGTGGTATACAGAAGTAATTCTTTTAAGAGTACTGTTAACAGTCTTACTGCAATTCTACATAGAGAGTAATTGATCAGCTGAGATATTTATTTGAGAAAACCCTGCTCTGTGCCCATCCTGTGTCAATTGTGGACAAAATGCTTAGGCATTTGATTGTGTGGTCACTGATGAATGGTAGGATTAGCGTTCAGATTGCGTTTGATCCCTTTATTTAACAAAAAATGCTGATGAATGGTTTGGGTTGTGTGAAGAGCCTGGTCTAAGTATATTTATTTAGCGTCAACAGTTTTGCAGTGCTTCACATACGTTCACATCAGTCCCTGCCCTCGTGGAGCTTACAGTTTTAGGTCCCTGTCTCACATGCATACTGTATATATACAGACACACACACACACGTGTTAATTTAGACTGAAGCCAGTTAACCTACCACCATGTCTTTGGACTGTTGGAGGATCCTGGAGTACCCAGAGAAAATTCACACAAGCACAGGGAGATCAGCCAAGCTTCATGCTGATAGTATCCTGGCTGGGATTTTTTAGAGGCGTATATCCTACATTTAATAGACCATACATCCTGTTTAAGTGCCTTAATTAATCTCTTTTACTCCTGCTCAGCGCTAGTGAAAATTTTGGAATTTCTGGTTTGCCTGTAAAATCGTTTTCTTGGAGTACATCCCAGGACACAGAAGAGTTGATAGTCATTTCCTGCATGGGTTATGCTGCCAACTTTAGGTGAATGGACACTGCCCCTTTTTGACGTTACTTCTGGCATATGTGTTCCACGCTGGTCCCGGAAGTCTGGTGGCCATCTTGCCTCTGAGATCCATCCCTCCAGCCGCTGGCCAGCGTTTGGAGGTTGGAGTGAGCCGTAACAGGAAACCTGGTGGAACACCCATATTGATTGATGAGCTTGGTATACACTGAGCTCTTGAGTGTTTTTAACCATTTTTTCTCTAATAAAAAACTGGTATACTGCACTTAAAAGTGCCTTTTTTCCTCTCATGTTTACATTAGAGTTTTTGCCTCTACTTTCTGGAGTGCTGCTTAAGTGCCCTCTGGGCTCCTTTCCACCTTTCCCCTTGATGGTAGCTCAGAGAATCTGGATACTGAAGTGGTCTATCTCACACATATAAGTACCCTACGCAGCACACTCTCCAGAAATAGACAGGAGTCCCTTCCCAGGCATAATCCTCCCAGTTCAGCTAAGACTCAGTTTTGTAGCAAGCAGTGAGGAACACAAGCCATAGAAGAGTGATATCTGTCAAGAAAATGTTTTTAGAGGTAAATTAAAAATCCTATTTTCTTAATCGTACATCACAGGGCACAGAAGAGTTAGTAGTCATTACTGGATATGATGCCCCAAAGCAGTGAATCTGAGGGGAGAGCAACAAGCCTAAATCACCAACAGAAGAGGGGGGAACCCGCTTACAAAGCTACATGCACAACCCTTCCTCCAACACTGGCATCCACAGAGGCAATTATATCAACCTGGTAGAATTTCATGAACAACTGAGGAAGAGCAGGTAGCAGCCTTCTAAATTTGAACAACAGAAGCTTGTTGCCGAATGGCCCAGAAAGCTCATTCCATTATTGAAGTATGAGCCTGAACCAAGAAAAGAGAAATCTTGCCTTTGATCCTATAGGTCTGAGAAATGAGCTGACGAATCCACTTTAGAAATGGTGGATTTAGAAGCAGCCTTGACCCTTATGAGGTTCATCTGTCAGGACAAACTAGGAATCAGACTGTGGAAATTCATAGACTTCAGATAAATGTGAACAACCTGAACAACATCCAAAGTATGAAGTGCCTTCTCTTAGGAGTAGGACAAAAGGATGGCAACACAATGTCCTGATTCAGGTAAAAGCAGAAAACCACCTTAGACAAGAAACAGGATTGATATATTAAAGTGCTACTAGACCCACATCAGTAAAATCAGTCTGTATAGTATGTAGTATAGCATGCCTGTTATACTCACTGTGGAACCTAAGGGGTTACTCCACATACTGTAAAAAGACTGTTTGATCCTGTCTTCTCTGATCCTCCCCTTCTACTGTCCCCAATCCATCTGCTGCTAGTACAGAGCTCTAGGAGTCGCTCTGCGCATGCTCAGTTTAGTGTGTGTTGCTAGAGAGCTTTTTTTTCTTTGGGAGAGTGCATATGGTCAGCACAGGGCCAATCAGCACTGTCCAGACAGAGAATAAAGGGGTCCTGCAGCCTCATAGGACAGTCAGAGCAGAATGAAAACTCCTCCCACAAGCTTTAATCAGTGCTCAGCTGGACACTGATAGAAGTCACAAGACTGCTATATAATGTTGAATAGAAAAGGTATTTAGCAGTTTATATTTACTACAGTAATTGCATTTCCATGTTGTGTGTACTATGGGGGACCAGATATAGTGAACTTTAACACCACTTTATACTGGTGCAGAAACAGGGAAGGATTTTAGGAGGAAAGCATAGCCAAGACCATGCAGGCCAAGGTAATGTCCAGCAAAACGATAACCTTATATGTAAGAAGTGGCAAGGGACTTTCTAGAATATGCCCCACAACATACGGTCAAGGATGATACTTATGAATTTCACACCCAGTGAAATAAGTCTTCCATGTATGATGGTGCATCTTCAGGGGGTTGACTTTCTACCCTGAGAGGGCTTGAATCAGCAGAGTCTGAGATACTCCTGTTTATCAGGACTTAGGCTTCAACAGCTATGCCATCAAAATCAGCAGCCATAAAGAAGGGTGGAATATCAAACCCTAAGACAGCAGGTCCAGTCATTCTGGAAAAGCCCATGGCTTGGTTGCTGAGAGGTCTATAATGTTTGTGTGTCAAGTTCATGGCCAAGCTGATGCGATCAGGGTCACTGGAACACCTTCCACCTTTATCCTGTGTAACAGGTGAGGAAGGAGTTGAAATGGAGGGAAGGCATAGATCAGAGAAAACTGATCCCAGGGAGTCACCGGGGTATCCACTGCAATGGCCAGTGTATTCCTGGCACGAGACATAAACCTGTCCAGTTTGTTGTTAAATCTGAATGCCAAGAGATTGATATCTGGTGTCCCCCACTGCAGATAAATCTCTGAACACCTCTGGGAGATGGGCTCATTCCCCCAGATTTAGCTATTAACAGCTGAGAAAATCCACCCACCAATCTTCCACATCTGTAATGTGGACAGCAGAGATTGCCAAGTGATGTTATGCCCAAGATCAGATTGAGTTGCAGTTCACACTGATGCAAACTCTATGCGGGTCAGATGCGATCCAAACGACATAGATTCACATGTAATCTACAAAAGCATTATTTCCAATGCAGGCTGTTTAAGTTGCACTGTGATACCACGCTGGGAAATTTCATCAGATTCGCACTGCATCAGTTTGAACTGGCACTAAGTCCACTTCTTCCTGAGCAGTACGACTTCTTGTCCCTCCTTGATGTACTGTATGCCACCACGATGACATAATCTGGTTGCACCCTTGCAGGAAGACTCTGAAGGCAGATAGTCAAGTGCAAGAGGGCCAGCTGAATCACCAAAGTTCCAAGATGTTGATTGGAAAACGCCATTCCTCTGACGACCACATTCCCTGAACTAAGAGGTTCTCCAGAGCACCTCCCCAGCCTGACAGGATGGCATCTCTCATCAAGACCTTTCATTTCATTGGAAAGAAGGATTTCGCTGCGCCCAGCATCTGCTTTGATATCCACCATTCCAGAGTCGCTCTGGTCGTGGGAGTCAAATCCAGTGGCTCCTGACACTTGTCCCATACAGCCAGAATATTGCGCTGCAGAGATTTGGAATGAAACTGTACATAGGGGACAGCCTTGAAGGCAGCTACCATCTTCCCAAGCACTCTCATTTATGTCCAGGTTGAGGAACCTTCCAACATCTTAAGAGACTCAACCTATGTATTCATAGCATTGGCTTGGAACCATGGCTGACTTCAGAAGGTTTAGCACCCAGACGAACCTCTCTAGGGCTTGTACCGTCATCTGGACGTTATACATCAGTCTTTGATTACCCTAGTAGGAGTGAGCCATCCAGGTATCCCACAGTGGGAATCCCTTTGGGGTCTCATCAAGTCCAGAATCGGAGTTAACACTTTGGTAACACCCTGGGGATTGTGGGACTGTGGACCAGCTGAAGGGTAATGCCACAAATAGATAGTGGCGTTCATTTTTTGTGAAGCGTAGAAATCGTTGAAATCGATTAAGAACTCAGTCAACGACTAGGGAGATTCCATCCTGAATGTTTGAATTTTTTTCCAAAT
The DNA here is from genome assembly GCF_062004578.1 of Staurois parvus. Classification (NCBI taxonomy): domain Eukaryota; kingdom Metazoa; phylum Chordata; class Amphibia; order Anura; family Ranidae; genus Staurois; species Staurois parvus. The sequence goes on along the minus strand of NW_028318500.1, from coordinate 4,074,554 downwards.
GAGTGCCTGCCTCTCAATATGCTTCTTGTAGAGAAGTTCTGCCGACCAACACGTAAGTCAAAGAATCCGTCTCCTATGAACAGACTGTGCCAACTCATGAAAACTTCCCTATACAACCCAAGTTCCAAAAAAGCTGGGATGCTGTGTAAAATCTACATAAAACAGAATACAATGATTTGCAAATCTTATAGATCCATATTTTATTCGAAAATGGAAAACATCAAATGTTTAAACTGAGAAAATATACCATTTTAAGAAAAAATAGGTAATTTAGAAAATGATGGCAGCAACATGTTTCAAAAAGATTTAGGGACATTTTTACCATGGTGTAGCATCCCCACTTCTTTTTGAAATTCTTTATTTAAAGAATCACTTGGAAATGTACACATACAGATATAAGATAGTGTGAAAGGTGGTATTCACACTGGGTAAAAAATAAATAAATGGGGTAATAGTAACAAGTGAACATCATGTCAGCATACAAACTGGAACAGTGAAACAGTAATCCTCTGCTGGGTCTACCCTGTTAACAATGAGGGAAGACCTAGTCTCACAATAGCAGCATCTATGATTCTTTTTTATAGAAAGAAAGGTACAGTGGGGGGAGGGACAGGGTAGGTGATGGAGGAAAATGGGAGGAAAGAGAGGGGGAAACGAAAAGGAAAATAGAAAATATTTAGAAATAAAAAAAAAAAAAGAAAAATTGGTGGGGGGGGGATCTCCATTCTGTCTTGCATGGATGGTCTATACAGTTGGAGAATCCCCTGTAGGGAGGAGATGATCCTCCGCTAAACTGGCCTTCCAGTTCCAATGGAACCAAGTTTTTATTTTTTTATATCATGTGTCATGTTTATTATTGGCTGAAAGGAATATGTCTTCCATGTGGTTTGTGTCCTCAACTTTACAAAGTGTGTGTGTGTATAATTCATTTATTTATTTTTACTACATCTTGAAATGTATAGAGGAGTAATGTAGGAGAAAAATTGCTGGCCAGTCGCAGTCCCTGAAGACAGTAAATTATTGTGTGATCGATCTAACCTCTGTCCAGAATGATAAGAGTCGCGGGTATGTGATAGCAGAGAAGCAGAGCATGATATTTCTGTATTCTGGGAAAGCCAAGCCTTAGTTTTTTGGGGGGAAGGCTAAAATACTAGTTTTGAGCCTGAGATGTTTCTGGGCCCATAGGAATTTAGCAAAGACCGAATTCACCGATTTAAGGAAAGAGGTGGATTTGTTTATGGGGAGGGGCAAAAGTAAGTATAGAAATTTCGGGAGGACTGTCATTTTAGGATGTTGCAATGGTCGAACCAAGAAAATGGACCAGTATTCCATTTTTGCAGAAGCTGACAAGTCTTGCTAAGGAGCGGTGGAAAGTTAAGGTCAAATGTATTGTTCAGGCATGCTGGGATATGGGTGCCAAGATAATTTAGGGCCTTGGGGGCTCATTGAAACTTAAAGTTTGCTTGGAGAGTAAGGGTTCAAGCAGGAGATAGGGCACTGCTTCCAATTTGTGAGCATTCATTTTGAAAAAGAAGAGATCGCCATTTAAGTCCAGTTCAGTAGGTTGGGGAGAGACGTGTGCAGGGAGGTGAGAAAAAAAAAAGTTGTCCACATAAGCAGAAATTTTATGTTGGTTGTCCCCTACGTTCAGTCCGCAAATGTTTGGGTTAGCTCTGATTCTAGCCAGGAGAGTCTCTAAGGAGAGGATGAATAGAAGGGGTGATGGGTCATCCTGCCTAGTCCCATTGATGATTGGGAATGGATTAGACAGAGTTCCATTCACCTTGACTGCTGCTTATGAGGTGGAGTATATCGCATAGATCCAGTTGAGAAATTAAGGGCCCAGACCAATGTATTTCAATGTGGTGAACAGTAATTGCCAATTTATCCTATTGAATGCCTTTTTGGCTTCAGTCGATAGGAAAATTCAATGGGCTTTGGAGGTTGAGGCGGCATGAATAAGATCAAGGGCTTTAATTACGTTCTCTCGGGCCTCTGTTGGGCAAAAACACTACTTGGTCTAGGTCAATGATGTTTGTGACAGGGGGGAGGAGGCGGTTTTCTAAGATTTTGATCCCCACTTCTTTAAACAATGCTCTATAGATGTCTGGGGACCGAGGAGATCAGTTGTTAGAGTTTTTGGTAAGGAAAGTTGGCCCATTCTTGTTTGAGATAGGATTCTAACTGCTCAACAGTCCTGGGTTGTCTTTGTTGTATTTTTCGTTTCACGGTGCACCAAACATCTTTAATTTGTGAAAGGTCTGGACTGCAGGCAGGCAAGGTAAGTACTTCTACTATGAAGCCGTGCTGTTGTTGTCATAGATTCTGTATGCAATTTAGCATTGTCCTTCTGAAATATGGAAGGCCTTCCCTGAAACAGCATATGCTGTTGTAAAAACTGGATATATTTTCAGCATTTATGGTGCCTTTCCAGATGTGCATGCTTCCCATTCCATATGCACTAATGCACCCCTCTACCATCAAAGATGCATTCTTTTGAACTGAGAGCTGATAAGTCAGAAGGTCCCTTCGGTATTTAGTCCAGAGGACGTGGTGACCATGGTTGCCACAGAACCATTTTCCACTTTGCAACAGACCATTTTAAATTAGCTTTCGACTAGAGAAGAGATAATGATATATTTAAAGTCTTTGCAATTTTACATTGAGGAACATTATTCTGAAATTGTTTGATAGTTTTTAGATGAAGCTTTTCACAGATTGGTAAACCTCTACCCATCTTTACTTCTGAGACACTCTGACTCTCTAAGATGCTCTTTTTATACCCTATCATGTTACTGACCTGTTGCCAGTTAATCTAATTGCATGTTCTTCCAGCTCTTCCTTGTTAGTACCACTTATTTTGCCAGCTTTTTGTTGCCCTGTTCCAATTTTTTTGAGACACGTTGCTGCTATCAGTTTCAAAATTCCCTTTTTTTTTTAAATTGTACATTTTCTCAGTTTAAACATTGATATGTTTTCTATTTTCTACTGTGATAAAAAATATGGGTTTACGAGATTTGCAAATCATTGCATTCTGTTTTTATGTAGATTTTACACAGCTTCCCAACTTTTTTGGAATTGGGATTGCAGAATTCTCCAAAGCATCTACCAAGAAGCTCAGAGCTCTCAGAAAATCTTCCAGAGGCTGCCAAAGGCAGATTCTCTGGAATGATGCATTTGCTTCACCCAGACTTTAAGGGCTTGGCACACTCCTACAGCAGCCTTCAGGTGGCTGCACCATAAGCTTAATGCAGCCCATCCACCAGAAAGCCCACTGTGGCTTTGTGTGTCTGAGACAACCCTGGACCCTAAGGTTCTTCCTGAAAAGACTCTAGGGCAGCGGTTCTCAACCTGTGGGTCGCGACCCCTTTGGGGGTCGAACAACCCTTTCACAGGGGTCTCCTAAGACCATCGGAAAACACATATTTCCGATGGTCATAGGAACCGAGACACCGCTCCTCTATCAGTCTCCAGGCGGGTCCACCCACATGCAGATACGTCCACATTTCCCTGGACCGCGATGTGTGCGCGGGATGACATGCCACCCCTGTCATCTGGCCACATCCCCGGGATCACTCAACAGCTCCTCCTCCTCACCAGCGATTGGCCGCCGGAACTGTAGCTCAGGAGAGGCACACAGGCGGCCAATCACCGGCGAGGAGGTGGCGCTTGGAGAGGAGGAGCCGAGCAGCAGCACAAAGATCAAAGAAGATCGAGCGAGGGAGCGGCCGGAGAAGGAAGACAGCTGACAGGTAAGTGTCTGTAGCGTGCAGATGGTGCTGCTGCAGCCAGGTATGCTGGCTGTAGATGGGAGAGGGAGGGAGCGAGCCCAGGCTGGAGCAGGAGTCAGCAAGGTAAGTATCATTGGTGTCAGTGGGAGGAATAGTGCCCCATCATTGGTGTCACTAATACCAACGATGGGGCACTATTCCTCCCCCCATTGACACCAATGATGGGGCACTATCCCCCCCCACTGACACCAATGATGGGGCACAATTCCCCCCCACACTAGTATCAATGGTGGGGCACTATTCCCCCCCCCCCACACTGACACCAATGATGGGGCACTATTCCTCCCACACTGACACCAATAATGGGGCACTATTCCCCCCACTGATATAAATGATGGAACACTATTCCTCCCACTGACACCAACAATGTGGCACTATTCCTCCCACTGATACCAACGATGGGAAACTATTCCTCCCACTGACATCAGTGATGTGGCACTACTCCTCTCACTGACACCAATGATGTGGCACTACTCCTCTCACTGCAAAATTACAGTTATGAAGTAGCAACAAAAATTATTTTATGGTTGGGGGTCACCACAACATGAGGAACTGTATTAAAGGGTCGCGGTATTAGGGAGGTTGAGAACCACTGCTCTAGGGGATTTCTGATCCACAATGGCTTCTACTTCCTCCTCCTCCTGTGGAGAAACTTCCTCTGATGCCTCATCCTTCCACAAAAGGGGAGGAGGGAAGGAGAGTGGCCATGTTTGCATCTCAAACGTTTGAGGCTTGTGGGAACTCCAGAGAGCTAATCTCACAGTCCAGAAATGGCTGCAGGCAATTTCTCCCTTGACACGAATGAAGAGGAGGATTGTGCCCCTGACAGTGGAGACACCAGATGAGGGCAGGTATTCTGAGCGAATCTGATCCATAGGGAGCAATTATAGGACAAACTTTGCAGGGAGAAATTCTGGGAGCCTCCACTGTTCTTTTGCACGCCTGTCTGCGATAAGCCAAGGCTTGCTGAGGGATGAAAATACCTGCAACCCAGCGGGAAGAGGCCACTCAGCTGAGAGGAGTGTTGGCCTATGCCAAAATACTAAAGAGACAGAAACCACCAAAATAACACATGCCCCTGTACTTGCTGTGCCCTGATGGAGAGCAGATAGCTCAGTTAGTGGTCATGGAAGACAAGATGACTGAAAAGTCAGACAGATGCTGTTGATCAGTATGGGCTAAGAATCCCTATAGAAGTGAATGGGACACAAAATGGCTGACCACTCCACCTCTTTTTAAACACTATCACAGCCTGTATATTGTCCCATAAGGAGAAACGCGTGTCCTGATGTCATCCTCTGCCCTAAAACACCACACATGGCGGGAACACTGTAAGAGGAGTTGCGACATTTCCACAAACAGAGGCACTTACCAGTCCAATCTGCAGGGTTTCATAGGCCCAAACTTTACCCATTACTGTGCACATGCTTCACAGGGCCTTCTGGGACTCTACTCCCTTTCAGGAAGATCCCTGCCCTTGAATTGTAATGTACCCTGCCGGCAAGATCACTGGGTATGCTGTATGTCAGAGTTCGCTACCTATAGGTTACATTGCTGAAAAGCAGCATCTACTGTTGGCCTGCTGGCCATAGTGACCGATCTGGATAGGGCCCACCTCTGTTTGGATAGGAGTCTAGGTAACTGGCCTGGAGTTATAAGAAACAGTCCCAAATAAGATCTTCAGAGAGACTCAGGAAGCAGCGAGCTGGGAGGGGTTATGCCTGAGCAGGGACTCCTGCCTTTGTTTCTGTCCAGTGTCCTGAAGGTGGCAGTATAACCTTTGTAGTAATGACTAGGGGGAAGTTGGAGGAGGTTTGCAGAATGTTACACCCAAAATATACAGTAGGTGTAAAATGCTCCAAAAGGTGTACTCCTTTAAGAAAATATTGTATGGAAAACTTGTATAGGCTTTCAAGCCTGTACTATGTGCACTTTATAGCCCTCCCATCACAGAAGGTTGTTGTCAGATTCCGCGACTAATTTGTCAATCCATATATTTCAGTTATGTGGGATCTTTAACCATTTAAATCATTATCTACTGTAATAAAGGCAATTTTCTGCTGATTTTCAGGTCTTTGTTGTGCATCCTTGCATGCTCTTACAAGGGAATAGTGGAGTGGTATTGGATGATAAATGCTATATGTATTTACCCTTAATTTGTGTGCCCTTCCCTTTCTGTGGCCTAATTAGCTCTCCATCTCTGGGTCGATGAGCTAGGGTCTGGTGAGTAAAGCAACTAGGACAGAAGTCATCCAGAGCTTGCCCTTAATGTTTTATGGTACCTAAAGAAGAATTTCTGGCACAATATACTGTATTTTTACAGATTGCTCCAATGTAACTATGTATATGCTATACCTGGACGATGCCCCTGGAAGCTGGAAATAGCTGAAGTAGACACTGCTTCTTCAGTAATCTCCACTTGTTGCCAGATCCTATGCTGAGCGGTCTGTTTCATGCATTCTGAACACGTGAGGTTGGTCGCTCTACATGGGCGTTTCATTTTCTAAATGAATGCAAAGCACTTTCTACTTGGATGAGGTGAAGATGCCAGGTAGTGATGTCACGCTCTTCACCTTCACAGTTTCCTTTGGCTGTCATTACTCAAAGGAATGGCACCCGGACTCCACAAGTGACAAGGATGTGCGGTCCTGTAAGGATGCGGTCAGCATTGGACCCTTCGCAATGATTATATTGCCTGGTCTATACAGGTCAAGGACAGTGAGTCCCTGCTGAGGTATTGAGTCCTCGTAAACCCCCTGGGTGAAGCCTGCTCTCATAGGTGAAGAGTGGACAACCCTGTGGTTCCCACACATGGACTTGGTGAGTGGCCTATGGTAGCCCTATTGCTGACACCTTAGGCTAGTTTCCCCTCTCCACTTTCGTGATACAAGGAGGCGTGCCCCTTGATTTGTTATGTGTGCTGTTATTCTATGCATGATACACAGCAGCTGAAAAGCAGGAACAAAACAGGACTACAGATCACAGCAACTCCTACTTGTGGGCAACATCTTCTCTGACAGCTACTGGTAACTGGGTATTCCAGGGACCATGCAAATACACCTTCTTTGTAGGGACACTTGAGCACTGGCAGATTAGCAGGGCGATCTCCTGGGGTAACCAGCGCACTAGTGTATTTTAACACAGTGCCCACTTGGCTGACTGTTTTGTTCAGCGAGCATCCCATTACAGGGGTCAGCAGGCCACATATTTTAGATGACAGAGAGTAGGGGATGTGGTACCTCCATCAGGTAGGGAGGAACCTGACTGTAGCCCCCCCATGTGATGTATCCTTGGGGGTCAATGTGTTACTTGCTGCTCTGTCTGCATCCACCAATTGGGTATCTCTGCTACCTCTGGGGCACCTTCTTCCAGCTCCTGTGTGCAAAGGGAGGGATTTTCATCTGCTTTGGCTTGGGTATAGCAGCAGCTTTCCAGGACACTTACCAATTTGAGCCACATGTATTGCAAATAGTTTCCCCTTCAAGCACCTGGAGGTCCTGTGTAAAACCTCATTTGCTTTGGTGGGAGCAGTTGTGCAACCAACGCTTGCGGAGTCCGCAAAATCCTCAAAGTCTGGGCTTGTCGTGTGACTAGAGAGATCTTTCTATCAGGAATTGCGATTCAGGCAGAAGCCTCACTCCGTCAGTTTTTTGGTGGATGCACTGAAGGATTCCATACAACATTCTATACAACAGCTTTCTCATTTGGGACTGTTTTCTATACCAGCCTTTCTCAACCAGGGTGCCCAGGTGCCCTGGAGTGCCTTGAGGTTTCTTCAGGGGTGGCTTAGCAAAATATTTAAAATTGGCCAAAACTTGTATACAAGCTAGTGGGTGGAACAAACCTGTCTTTTAGTTACACAAAGCCACAGGTTTTCATTGTGCACCATTATGACCTTCTAGCTGCCGGCAATAAGGGACTCTCCCTGTGAGTGCCCTCATTCGCAGAGCCTGCTTTAAAGGTGACCCTAGACGGTGATACATATCAAGGGACCCTGAGCACCTAATACAGATGGGATCAGACGGTATATAGGAACCTGACCTGGGAGCAGATGACCTGAGTAATACCTGATGAGACAGGATTAATCTCAAATGCGTTTAATAGCGCATTTCTGGTGAGTGCGCATTTTACTTATTCAGATATACCATCTGCCACCCCGGATCAGATTTCCACACACACATATTGTGATCGTATGAGATCCTCACGTTTGCTGTTTCATTTGGGACTTTCACTTACTATGATCACCGCATAGTGACATTATACTTGGCACCCTATATATTTTGCACCTTATGTCACTAAGGACTATATATATATTGTGGGAACTCGCTTCAAAGTGGTAGAGCTTTTAAACGCACACAGCTACTCGCTTTCTTTAAGGGCCTTTTTAGCCCACTTTTATTTAAATGAAACAGTTCAATAACATAAGAGGTTCCCACGCAGGGGTATCCACCATCACACAAAACAAAACTCAGCCTCCTGGCTTATACTCCGCTTGATGTCTGCCTCCTGCAGACTTCTTCAAGACACAGCTCTTGCACACCGCTGGCCACTAGCACACAGCTAGTCTCTAGCAGCCCCTTGCTGCTTTTGGCTCCCACCTCTCCTAGCTGAAGCCCACCTGACTCCTATCTGCCAGGGTGGGGCCCTGCTGACTCCTAGCTGCCGGGGTGGAGCCCAGAACCCTGGTCCCAGGATTGGAGATTTCATCCCTCCCAGATCTCTTTGAAATCTCCAGGCTCCAGATCCCAAAACAGACCTTACAAACAAAGGAGGAAGGTGAAAAGCCACTTTCCTCCATATCGAACATTTACCCTGGAGCCCCTCAACCTGCCTTGTTGAGAATCCAGGGTGACAGATCGCCACACTGTCACATTTCCCCCCCCTTTGTTTTGATCCCGTAGGGGGCAGAACACATGACTTACAGCTTCTGGCACCTCTGTGCCAGCTCTCACTTACAGGGGTCCAATCTGGTCTAACCATACCTTTCCTAAAGGGGAACTCTACCCAATGACTCCTTTGGTGTCTCTCCCCAAGCCCCATTGTCACTCTGCTATAGGCTCTACTCAGATCTTCCCTATTCTTTTTCCGAGTGCATTTCCATAACCACTTTCTCTCCTGAGATCTTAACGGGGTCCCCCTGGCTTTTATATTGACCTTTCTGCCCCTTTGCTTCAGGTTCCAAGGTTTCCTAATACCTCTCTCAGTATTACTGTCCCAAGGCTGTAGGGGAACTATTTCTACTGTATTTGTACCAGGACCACCCCCCTGATTTCTTGTACCTCTAGCTATCAAACCTGCATGACTCATTACCACAGCATTCAGTTTACCATGAACAGATAACTTCCAGTCAATATTACATCTTTCAATACATTTTCCAGCATTAGTTAGGACAGTGTCTGCAGAGGGCACACACACACCATAGGGCAGCCATCACCCACGTGAACCTCACAAAATGCCACTTCACCTGGCATCATGCACTCTGCAAGCAGCTGTCCCACCATTTTAACTTTTCCTACACCACTTGGATCTGTATCCAAATGCTGTACAGATGAGCTCTCTTCTGATCCATTTTGCCAGTTTTCACATACCATTGGTCCCTGTATTTCAGGTGTCTTATCAGACCTGCTACATAAATCTCTTTTTGGCCCAATGACCCTGATTTCTTTATGCACATCCGTCTGAGCCCTGGTCAGGATCTCTGCTGTTCTCTGGTCCATGCTCGGCCCTTCCATCTCATGTGGTTTGTCCAATGGTGCAGTAAACACACCCTTAACTGACAACTGACCAGCACCATCCTGGACCATAGCAGCAGAAATGCTGCCCACCTGGCTGTTAGGAGGTGAAACCTTTGACTCATTTTTCATTTCTCCAAAACTTCTCTCAAATACATTGACAGGTAGTCCAGCGGCATACCCTGATACAACTTTTAACACCATCAACAAATTCAGAAACAAACGATTTTCTTGTTCCCCTTTGATCTGTACAGCCAGCCATTCGGTGCTCCACCTAGTGGTACTCCGCAGTACCAGACCATCTGACTGTGGAGGAGACACCCCAGTATACATTGGTTGTACATTCCAAAGTTCAAGCATCTCCTTTAATACTTTGGTTACAACCCAACCACTTGACTCTATACCCAAGACCTTCCTGACCATATTTAGGGCACTGGGAACGCTGAGAGACTCACCTGCTGAGACTTGAGAAGCTGAAACTTTTAAAGGGACCTCCTCCAAGCTGGAGATAACCACAGCCTGGCGCTCCACCAGAGTGCTGCCATGTGCTGGGCTCACTCTCAAAGTCTCAGACTCAGCATCCACAAGCTGCTCCTGATCATTCCCAGTGACAACATTATTTTGACACTCCATGCCAACATCACTTTTGTGGGTCACAGACAAAGTCTCTGCTGTATGCACGCCCTTATCTATAGGCCGTTCTATAGATCTTCCTGTTGGCACAGCAGAAACAGTGTCCACATTTTTTTGTATAAAAGCCTCATCTAACAACGAGATTAGCCTTTTACCCCAACTATCCCAGTCCATTGTATATGTGCTCAATTCGCCAGTGCTCCTCAGCACTGATCCATCTGCCCAAGGAGACACATAAGAATAGACAGGCTTAGTTGCAGATCCATTGCACAAATCACTCTGGATCACATCAGACTTGGGTAACACCTGTTTTCCAACTGCAGGTTGCAATACCTCACATCCACCACTTTGCTCTGGTGGTGCTTCCTGCATTACCCACACATTTGCATTTTTGCCAGGCTGCATTAACCCGCTGTTCACCTGAACACTTTCAGTAATATTAGGCTGCAGCAACACACTCCTATGACAAGGTGCAGTTCCACTCTGCTCCACCAGAGTGACATCGCAGTTGTCCAGGGTAACCTCCGACTCCAATACACGGAGACCCCTGGAGATGTCTAAGGACACCTGTGCTGTCTGACCACCAGTTGCTATGGGAAATGACCCGTCTTTAATTACAGCTTTTGCACTGCAAGAGCTTAGGGTTTTCCCAACAGCAGTACATTTCACATCAACAACAACATTAGCATTTTTAGCTCTTGTGGGCTGTACTATCCCACTACCAACCTGTGACTGGCACACATTCGTGACATCACTTTCTTTTTGAGAACCATGCACAGGCTTTACTTTAACCCCTAACTCCCCACTGTACAAGGCACTGCACAGGGAAAAGTCACTCTCAAAAGCACATTCAGTGGCCCAACTAACTGGGGTCACTCCTACATCAGAATGGACAGTCTCATAACCAGTCCTTCTCAACATGACAGTCCCAGCCATGGTTTTATCACACACAGTCTTACCCACCACAGTAGTAGGTGTCGCCATCTTCATTTGAGTGCGTTGTCTCATAAACGCATCCTCAACTGCACTTTCCTTGGCAACTTTTCTCTTGCCCCAAGGTGAAGTAACAGACGCCATCATAGGCTCCATGGACTCTCTGGCACCCCCTGCAGGCCCAACAGGAACTTCCTCCCTGTTGCCAGAGGTGGCTGCTGACATTTGAAAACAAGAATCTGGACTTGCAGTTGAAGACATTTGCCCAGTAGCAGCGGTATTCCAGAGTCTGGGACAGGAAAAGATCCCATGCCCCCACTGACCACATTCCAGGCATGGTACATTTCCACACTTATCTTTGTTGGGACACTGAGCCACATCTTCAATGCAGCTCCTCCTTCCAGGCACTACTTTTTCTCTGGTCGCCATGGGAGATTGCACTCTCCAAGCAGAACTTTGCTGGCTCTTTCCAACACTCTGTATTGGCTCCTCTTGATACCACTTGCCATGATCCTTGTACGACATGGCCCACCGTACACAGACAGCCCGACTGGCCTCCTCTGTGGTGCTATGGGCCTTCACTCTTGGTCCTGGCCTCTGGTCAGCCCCTCTCCTTGCACATAGCATAGGCTTCTCTCTGCTGGACCAACTCTCAAGCCGTGACACATTCACATTTTTCACAACAGCTACTGGTTTAACTGCAGCAGCGTTGCCAGGGGCAACAACACCCCTCTCCCAGGTACGGACATCCCGAAGCTCTCTCCTTGCACTGAAGGTTGGCTTGCTTTCCTCTGGAGGTTGGTTCAATGCTGCCAGGTGCCGCTTGCACCAGTCCACAACAGACTCACCCACATCTAAATTTCCCGGCTTGGCTGAGGCATGTGGTATATAACCCCCTAACCACAGGGCTCTCTCTCTCGCTTCAGCAAACATTGCCTCCTTTTTCTGTTTTGACCGCCCCATCTTTGCAGTCATGCACACAGCAGTGTGTTACACAGTTCAGCAACACCATGGAACACTGTCTCTTTAAGGCAAAGTCCTTTCCTCTAGCAGGTTCTCCTCACCTGCACACACAGATAGTGCAGACTTATGCACCAAACAGTTCATATAACTGATGAACTTACTTCAATCGCCGCGATCTCCAATTCTGCCCACGGCATCCTCCACCATATGTGGGAACTCGCTTCAAAGTGGTAGAGCTTTTAAACGCACACAGCTACTCGCTTTCTTTAAGGGCCTTTTTAGCCCACTTTTATTTAAATGAAACAGTTCAATAACATAAGAGGTTCCCACGCAGGGGTATCCACCATCACACAAAACAAAACTCAGCCTCCTGGCTTATACTCCGCTTGATGTCTGCCTCCTGCAGACTTCTTCAAGACACAGCTCTTGCACACCGCTGGCCACTAGCACACAGCTAGTCTCTAGCAGCCCCTTGCTGCTTTTGGCTCCCACCTCTCCTAGCTGAAGCCCACCTGACCCCTATCTGCCAGGGTGGGGCCCTGCTGACTCCTAGCTGCCGGGGTGGAGCCCAGAACCCTGGTCCCAGGATTGGAGATTTCATCCCTCCCAGATCTCTTTGAAATCTCCAGGCTCCAGATCCCAAAACAGACCTTACAAACAAAGGAGGAAGGTGAAAAGCCACTTTCCTCCATATCGAACATTTACCCTGGAGCCCCTCAACCTGCCTTGTTGAGAATCCAGGGTGACAGATCGCCACACTGTCACAATATATATATATATATATATGGTACTGTATTTTATTATTATTATTTTTTAATCATTTTTTTTACTTTGTCCGTTACGTATTATGTTGCACATTATGTATTAACGCTGCACCTATTTATATACATACATCTTGGAAGGTTTTTTTTTTTTTTTGTTACCTTTTTGGTGTTCTAGCAGCTGTGTCTCCTTTATCTCTGGTAGCGCTCGCTTGATACTCCTTTCCTTTTAGCACTTGTGCCTTTTTTCTTTGCAAACTCAAACATTTACTGTATAAACTGAAAATGCTTGATGATTTAGCTTTCCTTTGAATCACTGATCTAATATTTAATTGTATAACCACTGTTTCTGAGAACTGCTTCAGATCTGTGTTGCATGGAGTTGACCAATTTCTGGCACCCGTGAACAGGTATTCCAGCCCAGGATGATTGGACTACATTCCACAATTCCTCTGTATTTCTTGGTTTTACCTCAGAAACAGAACTTTTTATGTCGCCCCACAAGTTTTCTATTGAATAAGGTCTGGGGATCAAGCTGGCCACTCCATAACATTAATCTTGTTGGTCTGGAACAAAGATACTGCTCGCTTCACTGGTGTTGTTTTGTTGAAACACTCATTTCAAGGGCATTTCCTCTTCGGCATAAGGCAACATGACCTCTTCAAGTATTTTGATGTATTCAAACTGATCCATGATCCCTGGTATGCGATAAATAGGCCCAACACCGTAGTATGAGAAACATCCCCATATCATGATGCTTGCTCCACCATGCTTCACTGTCTTCACAGTGTACTGTGGCTTGAATTCAGTGTTTGGGGGTCGTCTGACAAACTGCAGCCCCTAGACCCAAAAAGAACAATCTTGTTTTCATCAGTCAACAAGATGTTGCGCCATTTCTCATTAGGCCGGTCAATGTGTTCTTTGGCAATTTGTAACCTCTTCAGCACGTCGTTATTTTCAGCAATGGGACTTTGCAAGGGTTTCACATAGGTGTCTTCTAATTGTAACAGTACTCACAGATAACATTAGACCTTCTTTGATCACCCTGGAACTTATCATTGGCTGAGGTTTGCCATTTTGGCTATTCTTTGTTCCAGTTTGAATGATAGTTTTCCATTTTCTTCCACACCTTTCTGATTTTGATTGACTTTTTAAAGCATTTGAGATCATTTTACCTGGGCAGCCTTTCAGTTTTGTAAGTTTCTTTAAATGTTTTCCCCTCTCCAATCAACTTTTTAATCAAAGTATACTGTTCTTCTGAACAATGTCTGGAATGACCCATATGTAAAAATATATGTTAAAATGACTTTTTTATATGTTAAAAAAAAACCTGAAGAATATATTTTAAAATATATATTTTTAAAAATATATATCTTTTATATATATATATATATTCTTAAGGTTTTTTAACATATAAAAAGTAATTTTAACATATTTTTTACATATATTTGTAAATGCATTCCAAAAATGTAGATTTGAATTTTAAGGACATACAGAATATTTGAAATGTATTTTTAAGAATTTTCCTCATATATTTTGTAATAGAAACACATTTCAACATGCAGTGTGTATATTGTGTGTGTGTATGTGTATATATATATATATATATATATATATATATATATATATATATATATATATTAAAATATATTGAATATGGCCAAAATTGTAGCATTTCAAATATATTTCAATATATTTGGGAAGAATATTTTTAAAATATATTTCAAATATATTTTTCTTCCCTGAGGGTTATTTCGCTTATTTTTCAAACTTGCATTTGAAAGGTAATATACCACCTTTTTTGTTGACCTCTCATTCTGCCAGTAGTGTAGGCGCCTCCTGGGGTATTTGCCACCAAGCTTCAGTAGTTCAAGTTTGTAAAACCGCTTCCTGGCCTTTGGTTCATACATTTACAGAGTTTTACCAGGTGGATGTTAGAGCTGCTGAGGACACTACCTTTTTTTGAAGTTAGACTGCTGTGTTATATCCGCTGGTTATCTCCTATTCCATTTTTGGGTTTTTTTTGGGTTTGTGGCCAAGTTGCCCTCCCCTCATATTATATCCTTTGGGACATTCCTGTCGTTAGGGTTATGAATACGCTGTGGGGTTTATTTACTAAAGCTGGAGAGTCCAAAATCAGACTCCCTTCTGCATAGAAACCAATCAGCTTCCAGGTTTCATTGCCAAAGCTTCATTGAACAAGCTGAGGTTAGAAGCTGATTGGTTTCTAGGCAGAAGGGAGTCTGATTTTGGACTCTCCAGCTTTAGTAAATAAACCCCTCTGTGTCCCGTGAAATACGATAAATAAAAAGGGATTTTTGGTTTACCTGTAAAATCCTTTTTTTTAAGTACATCACAGGACACAGAGGTTCTGCTCCTCTGTCTTGTGATTTTTGGCTTGCTACAGAACTGAAGCTTTGCCGAATGTGGAGCGGTTATGCCTAGGAGGGGACTTCCTGCCTTGTTTTTTGCCACTATCCATTCTCCTGAAGGTGTCAACATGACTCTGTTTTAAGGTTTATAAAGACATTGTGTGTTCCATGATGTACTCCAAGAAAAGGATTTTACAGGTAAACAAAAATTCAGTTTTTACAGTGATTACATTTTTCATCTTTTTGTTGTACCTAAGGAACATGGGAACACCTTATAACTATCTACAAACATGTCAATTTGCTCTCGGGTTGATGTAGAAATATAGTATACTGTGCTTTTATTATATTTGATCTCAGTTGTGATGCCTAAGAAATCTGTCCGTTTGGTACCTCTGTAACTCTCTTTTTCTGTAGGTGGAGCTGCTGTGGGAAGATGCACTTATCTTGTTTGAGTACTTCAAACCGAAAACTCTACCAGAATTTGATAGCTACAAAACCAGTACAGTCTCTGCTGATCTAGCAAACCTGCTAAAGAAGATGTCCTCAATTGTACCTCAATCGGATAAGCCTAAATTGAGCATGGACACCGTATCTTCTTACATTGAAGGCACAGGCAACAAGGCATGGAAACTTAATTTCTCATTGTGTTTGTGTTCTGGTTACATTATACACTCGCTGGATCACTTTTACATGTGGTCCCCTCTGCCTTTCCCAGCTCTCCCGTTCCATCAGGAAGCCCAAGACTGAAACCAATGGTCAGGTCAGCACACCATAGAAATGAAGGAAGAACTTTCATTCCCTGATTTTGTCATTTCCAGTTTCAGTTTGATGTTTACAAGCCCTTACCAGCTTGTAAAGCATCTTATCAAATGATCTCAGTTTGATCAGATGATTTTGAGCGGTGAGGAGAGACCAGGGGTCTTATAGAAATCTCTCAGAAAAGAGAAACCATGCTATCACAAAGGAATGCTGTTCATCCTTTGTGATAGCAATAAAATGAAATTGTTTGTAAAGGCTCGAGGTTTTTTACCTTCATGCATCCTATGCGGGGGACCCAAAAGAGGATGATCCAGGCTGCTCTGTGAAAAACTTCTGCACCCAAGAGGTAAGTATAGCATGTTTGTTATTCCCCCCCCCAAAATAAACAATGAACCTTTAGAATCGCTCCACTAAATTTCATTCAAGTGTATTTAAAAAAAAATTGCATTTGAAAAACCACTGCGCAAATATCATGTGACGTAAAAAATTGCTAATATTTTTTTCTCTAGGGCCTTTGCTTTCTGAAAATAGAAAATATTTGGGGGTTCTAAGGAATTATCTAGTAAAAATGCAGATATGAAATGTAAGAAGTGTCAGAATTGGCTTGGGCAGCAAGTGGTGAAAGTATTTTCTAGCAAAAAATGCAGATTTTAACTGAAATTGAAAAAAATGCCCTGGTAAAAAAGTGGTCTTACCTTTCTCTTTTTACATGACACCACAACAATAAGCACATCATGTCAGCTCTACTAATTTCATTACTAATGGATTCCAAAATTGTTAGTGTTTACATATACTATATATGTACTTATACTATATTAATGGTAATCTTTTTACTAGCATGTGCCATTTCTTTTAGGCGCCAGCTCTTCCAGAAGGTGCAGATGATTCCCCTGTAGTACTGAATGAGTTATATTACCTTCTTGCTGATTATCATTTTAAAAACAAGGAGCAATCCAAAGCCATTAAATTCTACATGCATGATATCTGCATCTGTCCCAACAGGTGTGTATACAAATCAATACTGTTTTTACAGATAACTTGTCTGAGTGATTGTTCTTTTGTTCTTTGTTTAACCTCCCTGGCAGTATTCCCGAGTGTAGCTCGGGGTAATGTTTCAGCACCACAAGCGGTAACCCCGCACTACACTCAGGAATACCCTGCAGCGCTGCTCCGGAATCTCTTCTTCACTTAGCTTGTCCTGCGCTCCGGCGGTGTCCCCTGCAATGTCCTCCGCCGAATGCCGACACCTGTCTTCTGGGTTCCGTTCCTTGTGACGTCAGGACGTACGGGGGACAAAACTGGTGGGAAATTTGAAAGTTGTAAAAGTGACATTCACTAAATACACTAAAATCACATAGTAAAACATTACTGTATCAAACCATTTCACATACATTTTGTCCTGAGTGCTTTGTCCTGTGCCCTGCCTGCATTTTTACTGTTCTTTCTGCCTGGAAACTGAGAAATGTCATGGCGTCCAAAAAGCTTCCCTTTAGATCAAAATCGGTTTTAGACCAGCTAGAGAACAGTGATAGTAAATTAGAACCACTTGCAGAATTGAGTGATAATGATTCGTGGGGAAGTTCGTCATCAGATACTGAAAACGATTTTGCGACTTTGCTCAGTGATGTGCGAACTTGGTGCTATAATTCAAATTTCAGTGTTTTTGGTTTGATTATATTATTTAATTACATTTTATTATTATTATTTTTTATGATTATTTATTAAATTATAATTTATGATTTCCTGTTTCAAATTTTAACATACCCGGGATGTTTAATAGACTTTTGTTCGGACAGATTTCAGTGAGTTATTCCTAAAAATTACAGCCTACAATAAAAAAAAATACATATTTCCATGCAAAAAAATGTACTGCTTTGAGCACAGAAATATGGACATAATCAGGCCACTAGGGAGGTTAAGCAACCAGAAATGCTGATGTTTCCTTGTCACTTTTTGTTTACAAATACTGTAAATATTATTTGCTTGTTCCTTTCCTCTTATCTTGGAGTTGGCCTTTTAATCCCCCGCCCCATCCTTTCTTTTTTCTGTGCTCACAGATTTGATTCCTGGGCTGGCATGGCCCTAGCAAGAGCAAGTCGTATCCAGGACAAACTCAATTCTAATGATATGAAGAGTGATGGCCCCATATGGAAACATGCCACTGCTGTATTAAACTGCTTTAAGCGAGCATTGGAAATTGACACCTCTAATCTGTCCTTGTGGATTGAGTATGGCACGATGTCCTATACTCTGCACTCTTTTGCTTCCCGTCAGCTCAAGCAGTTTATCAAAGAGGTCCCTCCAGAGGTGGTGGCACAGGTAAGGTGCTTTATTTTGTCATAAGACGTACTCCCTACCATTTATTATCATAATGATGCCTACCTTAGTACTAATTATTCACAAGAATACTTAGTACTAATACTGGGAAAATATACATCTTACAGGGAAGCTATAGTATATTTTTACAAAGGTACTTGTATAGCTCTGTCAATTTACGCAGCGCTTTACATATATATTTTACATTTACATCAGTCCCTAACCCTCAAGGGCCGTACAATCTAAAGTCCCTAACTTTCATTTATACATACACATACTAGGGCCAATTTAGACATGACGAGTAGAAGGAAAAATGGATTCAATAAAATTTAATCAAATTTTGGATGGTAACTTGATGCCATCTGTGAAAAAGCTGAAGTTAAAGAGAGGATGGCTTCTACAAATGGATAATGATCCTAAACACACCTCGAAATCCACGGGGGATTACATCAAGAGGCGTAAACTGAAGGTTTTGCCATGGCCTTCACAATCTCCTGACCTCAACATAATTGAAAATCTATGGATAGACCTTAAAAGAGCAGTGCGTGACAGACAGCAAAGAAATCTCAAAGAACTGGAAGACTTTTGTAAGGAAGAATGGGCAAAGATACCTCAAACAAGAATTGAAAGACTCTTGGCTGGCTACAAAAAGCATTTACAAGCTGTGATACTTGCCAAAGGGGGCAGTACAAGATATTAACTCTGCAGGGTGCCCAAACATTTGCAGACGCCATTTTTTTGTTTTCTGTTATTTTGAAAGTGTAAATGATGGAAATAAAATCTAACTTTTGTTGACATATTATGAGAATGTCTAATCTGTGATTTGATGCCTTTTGGAGATTTTTCCATCTTTCCTTGGCTTCTTTATGCACATTAATACAAATTTTTAGCTGGGGTGCCCAAACTTTCGATCCCCACTGTATGTGTGGCGCGTAGGCGTTTTAGGCCTACCCTTCTTGCCTCCACACTAGTGCGTTAGGGGGTCAGCAGGAGGTTAACAAATAGTTTACAGGTAGTGTTTATTTTATCATGTTCAATGTGTTATGCTAAAAATCGATGAAGGATTAATACTGCTTTGATGTCCATGGTCTGGGCACATGTGCACTTTAACCATGCAGACCCTTGCCATGATACATACTCCTATAAGCATCCTTACAGATAAAATGCAGTTTGTTTTTTTCAATACAATTTTTGTTCTTATTTTTTTAATTCTACTTTTATAAATGTTGATATTTAAACTTTATATTCATTAATGTTTTATTCATTTGTAAATAACTTCACTATTTTCTACCAGAATCATAATTTTATTGTCATAATAATCGGGACAGTTTATACTTTTTTATTTACAGTAACACTAATTTTTTTTATAATGAATACTGATCAAGTTAAAAAAGTGTGTTTTATTTTAAAGTGGTTGTAAACCCTTACATATACCCAGGATGTGCTTTGTTCATTTTTCAGGTCTGAGGTTTACAAACACTTTAATTTTTTTTTTTTTTTAGGTTTTTGTTTATGGATTGTCTTTATCCTCTGTGTTATACTACTGTCTACAGGACTATTGGTCACTGGCAAGCAAAAAACTGTAGGCAAGCTCAGGATAACTTCTGCTACTACCAGCTTACCACTCTGCTGGGAAAGGTCTAACCTAATATTACCTGCTTCTTTTTTTTTTTCTTCAGCTTTTTTTCTATAGTTTTTGACTCTACATCACTGCTAGAGCTAGTCTCTTCAATTGCAACTGCCTGGCACATCCATCCTCAGCCTTGCGTTTGGAGTGATGCATCCAGACCCCACTGAACTGGACATTGTGGGACTAGCCTTTAAGTGACCTTCAGCACTGGGTTCCACATTAGGTGCTTTCCAGACTCTGTTCTGGTAACGTTAACCACAGAGCCCTTTCCAGGTTAGAAACCATTAACACTGCTTGGCCTGTCAGTAAAAACGTATGCTCTGAGTAGGTTGGGTTGAGCACCAGTAGCTACCTCATTTGCTTAGATCGCTGGGTGCCTTTTCAAATTCCTGCTTTCCTCAGGTTCGTGCTGTGGAAGGGCTTAATGCTAAAGGACAGAGCACTGATATCATCTGTTAGATGGAGTGTTGAGGAAGCATCTTCCCGCTGCTGCTCTTGCAGTAAGCCAAGTGGAACTGAGAACTTGCTTTGTACCCTAAGCTTTATGTTGCTTAAGGTCACAACATGTCTGATTCTAAACACGGGTGCTTGCAGTGCACGCAGTGGAAAGGCTGACATCTGCAGCCTGGAATCATGTGGCCCTCTGGTCCTAGAGTCTTTCCCATCACTGGAATCTTGCCAAGCTCCGTTGGTTGTGGCTGGCTCTTCTGCTCTCTGACTCTGAATGTGAAGGTCACAGGCATGCTCCCGCACTCTCCCTTCTAGATTCTGTATCGGATCTGCCTGTGATACCTCAGCCTTCAGCTGCTAGCTGCTAAGACTGTCTGATTTGGAGTCACTCCAGTTCTTACTGGATGAACTTGTCCCAAAGGAATAGCAGTCTTTCTATATTAGTTCCTTATTGATGAGGTGGTTACCACTCTGAAACTAGAGGATCAGCCTGTTGCTTTTACCAATGATGTTCTCAGTCTTGGGTCCTTTAGAGAATCCAAGACTGTAAAGAATTTCCCAGTGCATACACTGTTCTTCTATGGGAATTGGAAACACTCACTTCAAGCTCTTACTAGCCTTATATTCATTTGAAGACTTTTTGTTTAAAAAGTGGTCTGTCCTAACTCTGTAGCTGACAGTGTCATGCCTTGTCAAAGCGGCCACAATTCCATTGGAGGATGCACCTGTCTTTAAGGGCTCAAGCCCTCTCTAGAGCTCTGGTCGAGCTGGCAAGTCTAGCACTCTGTTCTTGCTGGTAAGTCCTGCTCTTCAGCTTGTCTTAGCTGTGGCTTTGCTTTGCCAAACTCTGACTGATTGGTCAAAGTCTATTAGAAGAGTTCTTCTTTCTACTGCAGTTGATACCTTGGTCCCAGAGCTTTTGGAGCAAATGATTTTGCTTTAAACTATATTTCTACTTTTACGGTCATATTTGAGAAACCCCCACTGTATGTTTTTATGTCTTCCCATTCACACAGCATACCTAAAAATTATTAATTTTTTAACTGTTTCTTTCTTACTTTTTTAGCAGTTTTTTTTTTTAAACTTTTTTTTATTAGTTTTAACTGTATAATAATACAGAACAGAGCTGATTGGGCATACCCTGGCTTTTAGCAGTTTCTTGGAAGCAGGATTATACAAAGAACAGTATAGGTAGCTTCCCTTGATTTGGATATATAGGAAAGTACAGATAGGCTAAAAGTGAGGGGCTGGTTTTTAAAAGTGCATTAACGTACAATGAACCAGCCAGGCATGGAAATCTTTAACGCTTTGTTGCGAGAAGCAGTCCTGCTCATGTAGTATACAAGTGATAATAACATTTTACCAGCACACTACAGACTGGATTTATTATGGCAAATGCAATTTTCCAACCCCCTCATAAACATTGAGCACTAATACTGCCCATACATCATGTAAATTTCATCAGGTTCCTAATGACCTGTCTGAAATTTGCTCCATAAGTGGCCTTGTCAACACCCTGTTTTTTGACATTTTTTGAATGAAAGCTCAAACCAGGTAAAAAATGTTTTGGATGAACAGCTGCTGCATCCAATCAGATGCAGCCGCTGTTTGGGTATTCTGACAGCTGCTGGAAGCTGTTAGAAAAAATTGGGAGCATGGGAGATTTATCCATCTTCACTGTATAGCATGTATGTTAGATTTTTTTTTTTTTTTTTCCTTTTTTCATTCGCAGGCTGAATGAAAAAAATCTAGCAGTGTATGGCCAGCTTAAGTAGAATTTTTCAGTCCTGGAGTTACCAGAAAAGAACATCTAAAAAGGTAGGCTGCATTTGTAATACACTTAATTTAGGTGCTGGACTGCAGAACCCATAGCTAAAAAAGAATCTGCTTGTCAATGTCTCTGGACAATCTACTCTGGATACCATTATCAAGAATGCTGCTGATGGCAAGAGCACCTTCAACATCTCCAACAACCAGAGAGGCCTACAATACAGACTGGAAAAACTCATCTATCACTGGAGGTCAAGAAACTTAATTTTTGTTGCATCACTCCCACAACCTCCAAGCCCAAACTCCTCAAACTTGGTTCCCAGTCCACCTGCAAGGTCTTGGGCTTAAAGTCCACCAACCCTTAGCCAAACCTTTCTTGGCATGAAGATGCATCTGTTAGTTTTGGCAGACACTTTGATGGCTTTCATTTCAGATACTTGAGTGCCGGTGGTGGTTTCCGGAAGTTACAAACTAGAGTTCCACTCCCAGGCCTCACCTCAGTTTTTCACCTCCAACCTTCCTCTGTCACTGCATAAATCTCCATCTATGGGCTTCTAGATCAAGTTGTCATTGCCTCTGTTTTTGTGGCGGTTTCAGTGATATTACTGTGGAGCACCCTGATTCATGCCTTTCCCCATCTAAAACTTCTTTCACATCTGCTTTACAGGATCGATATTAAAAGGTGCTGTTGAGAACTAGGACTTCCTTCTTGCTAAACTTAGTTTCTGCCTTTCACTTCAGTCAGGACATTGTTCTTCTGTCCAGCTTCAGTTCAACAAAAAGTTTTTTATCCATTATCTGGATGTGGTTTGGGCTGTGAGAACCTGTCTCTCAGCCATTGCTTGTTTTAGAAAGACTGATTCCTATTTTGTTTTCCCAGCGCTAGCTTCTCATTTGACCATTTCTAGGTGGCTCAAGGTCTCATGGAATGGGTATCGCCAAGGAAAATTCTAGATCTGAGTGCTTCTTGTGTTTTTCAGCATCAGGCAACTAATTTCCAGATTTGCAAGGCTGCCACCTGGTCATCCGTTCATATGTTCTCCCAGATAAATTGTCAAGCCTGTTTTTTTTTTTTTTCTTTTAATTTTTTTTTTTATATATATATTTTTTTGCAAGGCATACAGGAGTAATCAAAGAGTGTACGCAGTATACAACATAGCCATTGGTTTGTGTACCCCAATGTAGAACATACAACTGTCCTCCAAAATAAATGGCAACTGAAAAGAGAAGTATTGGGGTTTCCCCCCCCCCCCCCCATTATACTTACCTAGGTGGATGCAGCATTGATCCGATGCTGTGTCTGTCCCCCGCTGGCTCTAAGGGTGAGAACTCAGTGATCACGTGACTGCTGATCGCTGAGTTCTCACAGCCGATCTGAGCAGAGAGTGGGACTGTTAGTCACTGCTCTCTGTTCAGCTCCCCCAGCGCTCACTGGATCCTGGGCTGTGGAGGGGGAGGGAGTGGCTGGCTGAGAGGCTGAGCCAGGTGCCGCTCCAGACTCTGGGGTGGATCCCGACTTTGAAGTAAGGATCTTTCCCCAGCCTGGACCAGCTGAGTGAATTTTCTCTGGTCCGAAAGTGGTATATGGGTGCAATAGAAAAGTGATTAACATTAGCTGTGCTTTGCACTAAAGACAGTTCACTGAAATAGTCTTTCTTTATTTACTTTCAATAAGTTGTGCTATCTCTGGTTGCCAGTAGAATGATGACTTAATTTAATAATTTTATATTCATTTGTAGTTAAAGGAACGTCGGGACAGCATGCTTGAGACAGCCAAGCAATGTTTTATGTCTGCTTCTCGTTGTGAAGGAGATGGAGACGAGGAAGAGTGGTTAATTCATTATATGTTGGGCAAAATTTGTGAAAAACAGAAAGCAGCTCCAGAGCTGTATCTGCAACACTACAAACAGGCAGCTCATTACCTGCATGAGGAAGCTGCTCGTTACCCTAAGAAGATTCACTATCACAATCCTCCAGAGCTGGCCATGGAGGCTTTAGAGGTAACATGTTTATCTTTTATGTTTCCAAAATATTGGTCTAACTGCAGACCACACGGCTATTCGTTTAAATCATTTATAAGACGTAGCACAACATCCAGTCATCATCCGTATTAGGACTATAGAGAATATTGTTTCTCTCTGGATGGCAGGAGATGCCATAAATATGCTCTTAGTGTAGCTTTGTAATACTTACTACCTATACAAAAGTACAAGCCTCTAGAAATGGAACTGAAATGTTCCCTTTGGTTACTCATTTATGAAACCTGAAGGAAAAAAGGGCTTGCTTATAGCAACCAACCTGGTTCTATGCTTCAGGTTTCATAGTTCAGTGTTGTGTGTCTAGAAAAGGTTCTGTCTAATTTGCTTTTTGTGAGCAGATCTGTTTATATTTAGTCTGATTGCAGAGATTATGGAGCTAGACCAGTATGTATATGCTTTAGTAGACCCTTTTTTTATCTAGCCTTCTTGTAGTGATCATGCAGCAAGTCTGGCTAGCAGATAATAAAAGGTGCAGCGCTAAAATACTAAATCAAATACTAATTCCAAATAATAAATGAATACATTATGATATCAATAAAGTGACAGTTTGTGGTAAAGTGCTAAGTATAGGCTGATAATTACTTCAAACTTCAGTGATGTGCCAAAGGTGTGGTAAGAATACGCACTCACCAGATGTGTATTTTAAATATGCAAGTAAACAATATAGCCAGAGGTCCCCTTAAAGGATAGAATGGATGAGATATGCCAATTACGGATTCTCCTCCCTTTGGGTATATTTCAGCAGATCCTTTTACAGTTGGCCTGATTACAGATCCTTTTGCATTTATCCTCATTATAGTGATTATGCTGCAAGTCAGGCTTTTAGAAACCTGAACAGATCTTTTGGCATTTAGCATAATCACAGTGATCATGCAGCAAGTTTGGCTAGTAGATGCTTGAGCATATCCTGTTCATTTAGCATGATTATTCCCTAAGTGTGGTAAGTCGATGTCTTTTGTAGCTACTGAGACAATAGTGTAAAATTCATTATGAAATTAAATAATTTTCTTCTATAAAGAATGTAATGTAAAAGATATTGACTGGCATTTGAAGCATGTATTTATCATAATTTAAAAGTTTATGGATTAGAAATATAATAATGTTTTGCATACATGAGATGGTAGTCAGGTTTTGGAGTTTTCTGCCAATAGACATAGTAATGAACATTGTAATGGCTGTCTGCAAATTGCCTGGACCCCTTTCCTGTAGAAAACATAATCTCCAGATTTAATTATTAGAACTCATTACAGAACTTATTGATCCAGGAAATTAATTTTACTTTTATAAATAAGAACAGCAAGGAGTTTTTCTCAGCTGTTAGTTCATATTTAATATTTAAAATCTTTTATTTGTTCATGTTATGTTTCAATGTAGGTAGAAAATGATCCACATTGCTGACGATAAACTTTTGTCTTATTATAACGAAGTACAGAAGAACACATATTATCTGGGGGTTACCTAAAGATTAATTAAAGTAGGATTGTGCTGCACTTGACAAACTGTGTATGTGCATCCAGGGACAGCGTAGAGAACTCATGCAGTTGAAGCAGCAATGGTTTCAGTGTAGCACATGCATTTCTAGAACTCTTTGTATTGCTTTTGTGCTTTGAGGATGCTAAATCATTTAAGTGCAGTGAATGGAAAAGAATTTTGTTGGAACCAGTGGGTGTGATCACCTGGTAACCCAGATAATCTGAGAAATGTCAGTATATTAAGTTTTACAACAGAGGGACTTCCACAAAAATAGGTTGTTGAGCCTTATTGTGGACCAATACAAGATATACAATAATGCAGTTTACAGAGATGGCTTAGAGACCCTGTTGCTATCTTAAGGAAACGTAATGAGTGGCACTCTGTAAAAGAATATGCAGAATGCCTACCTGTTTGGCATGAATGAAGGAAATCTTTAGTCGCTGCAAGAGCTACAGGGTGCGATTTATCTGTCTCCAAAAGCTGACATCACTACAGGACAGTAGCCAGGAATCACCACATTCAGCAGGAAACATGCTATATAACACATCCGGAAATGTCAGATATCATCTCCACTTGAAGCAACCAAAGATTTCCCTTGCTTCCCTCCAAACAGGGTGACACTCATTGAATTTCTTTATGATAGCAATAGGGTCCCTTTAAAATGAAGCCTTATGTATATAGGAAGGTATGGTGGACCATTTTCATTTTGGAGCCAGATATCCCCTGATATAGCTATAGGTGCACAGAGAATACATATTTGTACATATTTATACTATTTTTAATAGGTGTACTTCCGTCTTCACGCGTCTGTCTTGAAACTGCTGGAAAAACCTGTCCATGAGCTGGATCATAAAATGTTATTTACTGTCATGAAAGAAGCTTCAGAGGGGCCTTTCGCCAAAGGAGAGGAGAAAAATACACCCAAAACCAATGAGAAGTATGTAGTTATTCATATAATTATGAATGTAACAGTATTCACATTACATATTTACAGTTACTAGGTACAGCTTTGGTCTATATATGAGTATGCTAGTTTCAGTATGGTTATGATTTTATTTTGATTAGGGTTATTGCTATCATGTCTCATGTACTGTACACCAAGTGGTGTTTAAGCAGTTTATTTTATTCCTGTAAAACAGGGAGAAGCATAGTACGTTGGATGAGGACTCCCACTCTTCGGCTGGGACGATGCCGGGCCCTGGAAATTCCATTCCTTCCTCCTCCGGTCCAGGTCTGACATCTCCACCTTACACAGCCACTCCGACTGACCACGATTACATCAAATGTAAACCCCCCCGTCATCAGGCCACGCCGGACGGTACAGTCCCCCTTCTCAATACCACCAGCGCCGGGCAAAGCTCTGATTGCTGGGGAGGTGTGCTCAGGGGAACATCTTCTGGCCATCACCCACAGCTCTGGCTGGCATACTGGGTGAAAGGGAATTCTTGCTGTTCACTAACCTGCTTCTCATTCCCCTCTGCTAAAAGCATTTCTTATGCCATGCTCATAGTCTGTCGTAAAGGCTTCTGCTGTTGCAAATGCCAAACTCAAACGGGATTAATACAAATTCACCTGACTGACACAAATGCTAAAATTTTATATCTAAAATTGCACTTTTGATTGTTTAAATAAAAAGATCACACATATTTTATTTAGTATGGCACTCATAAGAGTAGATTAGAGTAAGGTAGGTGGGGTAAATTATAAGGCAGCTAGTCTAGAAGGGAGAATGTCTGCTCCATCAGGGATATTTCAAAAGTAAATTGAAAGATTGTTTATTGTTAGTTTAGCCTTATAATTAGACCTGTATCCAATAGCGTTTCATACATTTTATATTCTGTGTCTTCTAAGGTCGACTCTGTCCCGTTTGGAGGAGGCACCTACATTCCTGAATCCCCCTTTCTTTCTCGCTGGTGGGGGGAGATGCATGCTGATGGATTGGATTGTCCTCTTGCTTGGCCCAGTACATTCAGTGCTCATCATCAGAACAATATTAACATGCCTATGCCATACCCCTGTCTGTGACATTTCACTTAAATGCATTCCTTTCATTCATTCATTTATACTACTATAATATAAAGTGTTCTTAATAACTGATACAAATTACATATACCCAAAACTTCTAGTGTTTTTTTTTGTTTTTTGTTTTTTTTACAAAATCTGGTCTATATAATGGATCTGAGTTTTATTTTTTCCTGTCAACAACTGTCCACTGGGCACCTAACTGACGTTGCTGAAGTGCTGGAAAGCACAATTTAAAATGTCACTGAGCTGGGCAATACAATTCTGTATCTGTGGATTCCATGCACCTGCAGATGTGTCCCCTGTTATTTGACGCTGCCTGAGTGTATTGCAATGTGTCTGTTACCCAGGAATCCACTGTTGCTTCTCACCTGTCGTTCCTTGCCTCCCTGCTTCACCTACTGCTAAGCTTTGCCTTGCTATTCTGTGTGACTAAAAAACACAGTTAACAGTGATTGTTTGAGGTTGTGAATTAATTTTCTATGTATACTGGTAGCTTTTGGCATGTTTCGTTATCAACTTATGTACAAGTATGTGTTTTTCTGTCTGAATACATAGAACTATTAGAGGGAACTTCTATTCCAAACCGTGTACATAGTGGACTGCCTTCTCTGTTGGTTGCAGATAATTTTTATTCTGTATCTTATAAGTATAATGTGATATATACCTTTCTCACCACTGAATATTGTTCACATATGCAGATTAACACAATTTAATATAATGTTTTTAAAGTGTTACTAAACCCATGACCCTGCATTCACTATACAGTATCTGGCCTTCTACAGTACACAGAGCATGGAAATGCAATTATTTAAAAAAAATATAAACTGCTAAATACCTTTTCTCATCAGTAGTATTTAGCAGTCTTGTGCCTTCTATCAGTGTCCAGCTAAGCACTGGTTAAAGCTTGTAGAAGGTGTTTTCATTCTCCTCTGACTGTCCTATGAGGCTGCATGACCCCTGACCCTCTGTCTGGACAGTGCTGATTGGCCCTGTGCTTATCACATGCACCCTCCCCCCCACCAAAAAAAAACTCTGGCAATACACACCAAACTGAGCGTGCGCAGAGTGCCTCCTAGGGCTCTGTACTGTCAGCAGGTGCATTGGGGACTGTGGAAGAAGGGGGAGGATCAGAGAAGGCAGGATCAAACAGCCTTTTTTACACAATGTGGAGGATTGACCCCTTAGGTTCCACAGTGAGTATAACAAGCTTGCTTTACTGCAAATACAGACTGATTTTACTGTTGTGGGTTTAGTAACACATTTAAGTGTACGTAGCCCATATTTCATTATTGATTGAAAGGCAAGGCGGGTTAATTGATTGGGGAGTTTAGAGTAAAGTTACATGTTAAGCAAACATTTACCAGAAGTGCATTCTGCAAGTGAAATTATATTTCAGATTGAAAGAGTAACTCCACTTTTGTTAGGGGAAAAGACATTCCCCTCTCTGTGATCAATGTACATTGCAATTATTTTAACAAACTCAAACTTTTATGCAAATTCCTACCTTTTTTATTCTGAAAAAATAGCTGTTTGTCAGTGTCCATGTGCTGAGCGAATCTGTATAGGAGTGATTTTATCATTATCAATCAGCTGCTGCACTTTCAGGGTGGCAAAGTGGGAGGGTCTGCATCTCATTAGTTGTGATTTCAGTTTCTTTCACCAAAAATTAAGTTTTTGTGGCAGGGGATGCCCAAAATCTGACCGCAATCTTTCAAGCAGGAAATTACATTTCTGGGGGGCATTCTGTATACTTTCTGCATCTGCAGGTTGCAATATTGCATTGAATTTTACAGAAAATTACAGCGCTGCATATTAACTCCTTCCTACCAGCCATACGCTTATGTGTTCTCTCTGCGTTAAGGCCCACCCAGCAGAAAATGACGTTACTGGGGGGTGTTCTGTATACTATCTGTATACAGAACGCCTCCTGGTTGCCATATTGCATTGAATTTTACAGAAAATTATAGGCCTGCATACCTCCTTCCCGCTGTCCATATACATATATGCGGCCTCTCAGCAGGTGGGCATTAACTCTAAGAGGCCGCATATATGCATACCTTAAAGATTAGCAACTGTGCCTAGAGCAAGCGCCATGCGCACACTTATCGGCAGCTAATGCTGTGACAGCCAATCACTGTAGTCATATGATGATCAGAAACCCCACCCTGATCCCGACACCTGAAACCCCTTAACCACTTGCCTACTGGGCACTAATCCCCCCCTTGCTGCCCAGGCCAATTTTTAGCTTTCAGTGCTGTCGTACTTTGAATGACAATTGCATGGTCATGCAGCACTACTCAAACAAAATTTTTGCCATACAAATAGAACTTTCTTTTGGTGGTATTTAATCACCACTGGGTGTTTTTATTTTGTGTGCTATGAACAAAAAAAGAGCATAAAATTTGAAAAAAAAAAGTTTTTCTTTGTTTCTATTCTAAAATTTTGCATACAGGTAATTTTTCTCCACTGATGTGCGTTGATGAGGCTGCACTGATAGGCAGCACTGATGGGCAGTGATAGGCAGTACTGATGGGCACTGATGAGGTGGCACGGATAGGCAGCACTGATGGGCACTGACGAGGTGGCACGGATAGGCAGCACTGATGGGCATTGATAGGCGGCACTGATGATGCTGCACTGATAGGCAGCACTGATGGGCAGTGACGAGTGGCACTGAATGACACACTGCTGGGCACTGATGGGCGGCACTGTTGAGGGGCACAGGTGGGTGGCAGTGCTGGGCACAGGTGGGTGGCACTGATGGGCACAGGTGGGCGGTGTAGCAATCGTGCACACAGAGATGGATGCGGTCATCCATTTTGCTCCAAACCCTCCAACTTGTATCTCTCTCTCCTTCTCCAAAATCCCCCCTCCCTCTCTGTTGAGTGACACGTGGTCCCAGGATGCTGAGTTCAAAAAGGCATCAAGGCCCAGTGGGAGAACTCATGGCTATAAACCCCAATTAGCCTGGCCCCCATATGTCTGCGAGACTCTGCTTGGAAAAGGATCGTAAAACCATAAACCAGTCCCTCGCTGAGCTTCAAGACATTCCAGATAAGCCATAAAGCAGACATTACATTCAAAATCCACTTTCCCCTATAATTATATATCTTGGAATATGAAAGACTTACATAAAAACCAGGCATATATTCAGACCGGTCACTTTAATACAAGTCGTATTACACCCCCTAGCTGACACAAACAGGAGAGCAGAAAATGATATCTCCTTAACCATCTCAGCAGGTATGTCATATTTGTTATCTAGACGTTCAGCAGATGATTCTGCGTATTAATCTACCTGTGGATAGAATGTTACATGTACCTAGGAAAAGTTATTGACCATAGTATAATTTGAGAGGGATTTGGTCATAGCTTGAGCTCCCCGCCTACAACACCCATTCTGAAATGAGGCGATTGGTTCTCTGTTTTAAGGAGACACCCTGCTGAGTTCCTAGAAAAAGGCTGTTATGCTTAAAGCTATAAACCTTACTAGCTGGTGCCCCTATGTCTGCGAGACTCTTGCTGAAGAAGGGATCGTAAAACCATAACCAGCCCTCACTGAGCTTCAAAGACATTCCAGGTAGTCGTAAAACAGACTTGCATTTAAAAACTCACTTTTCCATATAATTTTATATCTTTAAATAGGACATAATTACATACCAGTCGCCTGGTATATTACACCCCCTAGATGGCATATACAAGAGAGCAGAAAATTATATCTCCTTAACCTTCGAAGCAGGTATCTCATATTTCATATCTAGAAGTTCAGCAGAAGATTCTGCGTATTAATCTACTTGTGGATAGAATGTTATATGTATGCAAGGTAAGTTATGAACCATAATATAAGCTAAGAGGGATTTTTGGTCATAGTTTGGGTCTCTGCCTGCCACACCCGCCCAAATGAGGCGATTGGTTCTCTGCTTCAGGGAGACACCCTGTGGAGTTCCTAGAAAAAGCTAAGCTAAGTTGAAGATTCTCCCTTTTTAACATCGGAACTAACTTTGGGAGATAAGGCACCCTTTTGACTCAGGAAACTTGATTTCTTAAACCAGGCTTTTGGCAAGTACTTTATCTCTCTAAATTCCTTTCTGTTATCTCTTTGCTGTGTTATTGCTCTCTGTATATTTATATATATATATATATATATATATATATATATAGGCTACATCTTTTTCTGTAAATATTTTTTATTGCACCCTTTTGACCTTTTTAGTAATAAATCTTACTTTCTGAAAGTGTTGAACTGCATCTAAAGCTCTTTAATGCAAACTAAGAACCCCTGTCTCTGAAGAGCGCTACTGTGTGTTTTAAAACGTCTGCATACATCTGTCTGCGGTGACGTGTATACAAACTGTGACGATCGCGGCGTCAGATCCCAGCCCTTCTCACTAAACTCGTGACCGAAGGACTAGCCAATCTAAAACCGCGCTGTCACGTGCGTAACAATGCCACGCCCAGCTGCACCCTGCGCGAAGATTTTCCAGCTAATGGACCACAACTTGTGTGCTGGCAGCCTGGGAGCGATTGTTACTGGGTCAAGTTAATTAGGCAATTAACCCTTCACACTGCCACCACCTCCTTTTTGTACAGAGAAAGAGGAAACTCGGCAATATCAGCAATAACACTATGATGTTTGAATAATCGTTTGTGTAGCAATCATGCACACAGAGATGGACACGGTCATCCATTTTGCTCCAAACCCCTCCATTTTGTATCTCTCTCGGGAATATCAGCAATAACAGTATGATGTTTGAATAATCATCGGTATACCACTGTCACCGCAAGCAGAGAGATTCCAAAGTTTAAAACACACACAGTAGCGCTTTTCAGAGGCAGGGATTCTTAGTTTGCATTAAAGAGCTTTAGAAACAGTTCAACGCTTTCAGGAAGTAAGATTTATTACTAAAAGGTCAAAAGGGTGCAATAAAAATATTTACAGAAAAAGATGTAGCCAATATATATATCTAAATATACAGAAAGCAATAGCACAGCAAAGAGATAAGACTTTTAGAGGGATAAAGTACTTGCCGTCAGCCTTGGTTTTAAGCAGATCAGGTTTTAGAGCCAAAAGGATGCCTTATCTCCCAACGTTAGTTCTGATGTTAAAAGGGAGAATCTTCAACTTAGCTTAGCTTAGCTTTTTCTAGGAACTCCACAGGGTGTCTCCCTGAAGCAGAGAACCAATTGCCTCATTTGGGTGGGTGTGGCAGGCAGAGACCCAAACTATGACCAAAAATCCCTCTTAGCTTATATTATGGTTCATAACTTACCCTGCATACATATAACATTCTATCCACAAGTAGATTAATACGCAGAATCTTCTGAACTTCTAGATATGAAATATGAGATACCTGCTTCGAAGGTTAAGGAGATATAATTTTCTGCTCTCTTGTATATGCCATCTAGGGGGTGTAATATACCAGGCGACTGGTATGTAATTATGTCCTATTTAAAGATATAAAATTATATGGAAAAGTGAGTTTTTAAATGTAAGTCTGTTTTTACGACTACCTGGAATGTCTTTGAAGCTCAGTGAGGGCTGGTTTATGGTTTTACGATCCCTTCTTCAGCAAGAGTCTCGCAGACATAGGGGCACCAGCTAGTAAGGTTTATAGCCATGACGCCCTCCCAATGAGTTTGCTGCCTGTGATCTCTGTCATCATCCAGACCACATGTCACTCAACAGAGAGGGAGGGGGGATATCGGAGGAATCTGGTTTGGGAGAGAGAGATACAAAATGGAGGGGTTTGGAGTAAAATGGATGACCGCATCCATCTCTGTGTGCATGATTGCTACACAAACAATTATTCAAACATCATAGTGTTATTGCTGATATTGCCGAGTTTCCTTTTTCTCTGTACAAAAAGGAGGTGGTGGCAGTGTGAAGGGTTAATTGCCTAATTAACTTGACCCAGTAACAATCGCTCCCAGGCTGCAAGTACACAGATTGTGGTCCATTAGCTGGAAAATGTTTGCGCAGGGTGCAGATGGGCGTGGCATTGTTACGCACGTGATAGCGCGGTTTTAGATTGGCTAGTCCTTCGGTCACGAGTTTAGTGAGAAGGGCTGGGGTCTGACACCGCAATCATCACAGGCGGCTCTGCTGTGCACTGATCATCAGTGCCGATCCCTTCGCTGACAATGTGACAGTGTGAGGAAAGTGCAGCCGATAACCGGCAACTGTATTTACCAGGTGATCTGCTGTGTCACTGGACACAGCTGATCACGTGGTAAAAGGCTGCTGTGATTGGCCTTTTACCGTATCACATGATCAGATGTGTCCGTAGGCCACAGCGATCACCAGGGGTGCGCAGGGGGCGTGTTCTGGGAAGACGTCCTCCCAGAACTAGACAACCGTGCTGTAGTCGTCCTTTGGCTATAGTACGGTTGGGAAGTGGTTAAAGGACCACTAGGCACCGCCACCATAAAGGAGAAGTAATTTTTAATAACATTCAATTACCATATGACTTGTGTAGCAATGGTATATGCAATGTTATTTTGTTTATTTGCTACTGCAAAAGTGGAGTTACCTTTTAACATATTTAAATAATTTTTAACATTGAAAGTAATGGAAATGGCTACAATTGGGTTTTGCATGTGCAATTTTGATCCTGCTTACGCTCTGTAGAAATGAATGATAGAACCTTTCATACACTGACTAAGTTTTGTGTGCCAGTGCAGGTGAAAATGCAGTGAAAACACCTAGATGGCTAGCACACCTTACACTTTAAGAGAATTGGTCACTTTGTCCATTCATAGCAAAGTGACAGGTTCTCTTGAAATCTCACCCTTCCCCCAGCCCACCACTACCTTTTGCTTGCTTCCATTCTGTTCATTCATTGCAGACCTTGGAAACACATGGTGCTTCTGGGTATGGGGGTGCATGTGATCTTCTCCCCTTCCTGCTAGGATGCAGTGCTTGGGTGTGAGAAGCCAGTCCCCAGGCCCAAACACTGTCACCAAGGTGAGGGGTGCAGGTCATCAGCCCTCCAATAAGTGCTAACACTGGCTGACAGGGCTTACACAAGTTTTTCAAGTCTAATAGCTCTAATAGCTGAGAGAGCACAATGAATTTGAGATTATCAGTGGGGTTGAGCTTTCAAGAGAACCTGTCACCTTCTGAATCTTTGTGCAGTATCAAATTTTCAGTAAATCTTTACCAAGTATCATAACTCAGTGAACCTGTCCAAGGAAAATACAGCCCTTCACACTAGATGTGTCCCCATTTCTCTCACTTTTCACCATCCTATATACACTTCCATGTGTTATTACAACACACTCTGTCACTTATTCAAGATGGCTAATCTGGCATACAGTGTTTTGATTGTAGATTGGTATAAATTAACATAGTGTAAAATGAGAAACCCCTGTACTAGATTTAATTAAAACTTATTTGCAGTGGTACAGCTGTGATGTTTACATTGCACATTTATTTCCATTTTTTAAATGATTATTAGATGTCTTCTAAATGTGAAATGCACTCTTGAAAGATGCTTCCTGGTTTACAGGATTTCACAGTATCAGCTGTAATATTACAGGTAAACGTCTTTAGAACCTGAATACGTTGAATTGTTATGGGCTACTATCTATTCTTTTTTTGGTTACATACATGAAAATCCTGTCTGTTAAAGCGGTATTGAACCCAAAAGCAAACATTTATGATATTGTAACTTACCAATTCTTAGATGTTGTGCCTGCATTAGTTTTCTTTTTTAGGCTTTTCTCTATTTTCATCTGGCGATCCAGTCAGTCTGTTGTTTTTCCACAGTTAAAGGTTTGACAAACGATTTACTACTGACAGCAGTGCTTACAATGTTCAGCTTTTATTTTTTAATGGGAAACCTTTATCCCAAAATGTGAAACAACTGTTGCTGTAACTGCTTATATAAGAGTTTGGTTTTAATCTGTTAGTGTATTTAAGGCTCCATGCACACTAGTTTAAAAAGAAGCTCCTAGCAGCTACTTATGAGCATTTTTTTTTTCTGCCCCTAGAAGAAAATAGTGTTATCCTATGTGTCCATGCACAATATTGTAGTTTGGAAGTATTTTTGAAGCTCCAGCTTCTAGCAGAAGAAAAAATTGCTATTTAGCATTTTTTGGAAGCAATTTGCTGGCAGAAAAAATGCTCAATGCTGCTAAGAGCCGGTTTCCTGCATTTTGGGTTTTTTTTTGTTAGCAGCAGCCACTGGCGTCCTTAACAGTCAGTAACAGTCAGTGAGTAATAGCTGGTTGTTAAAGAGCAGACCTGACAATGCTGCTGTCCAGTGATGCCCCTGTGCTCCTTCATCCAGAATGTAGGCTCTCTAATACAGGATGTCTGTTACTGGCCAGATCACAAGGTGGAAAGAAAGGGGGGAAAAAAACTAAAAAAAGAAAACGAATGCAGCTACCATATCTAGTGATTGGTAAGCTGTAATATATTCAATTTTTGGTTTTGAGTTTTATGCAGACAATTGTACTTGAAGGTCCTTCTCATATTCATGTGTTCTGAATGTTTAATTTGCTGCATTTAAGTAGATGCACTAAGCGTTTTCAGCTGATTTATCTATCTAATGTAAACAAATATCTTGCCAAGCCTTTTCAAAATAATTAATATTACTGGACTGAGCAGGCCTAGATATTTAGCAGTCACTTACATGACAGGAATTTAAGTAATTTGACATAATTTAATTACATACAGTACATTCAATGCTGGCAGAGGCATATTTACTGTTACAAGGAACAGGATCAATTGCATTAACTCATCGCAATTAAAATCTATATGTTACTTCTCTAAGTTGAGTGACTGAAATCTGGTTGCTATTGCTTAGTGCACACTACACATCAGTGCTTCTTGCATAGTCTTCTTATCGTATACAGTATGCCCCATATGTATCAATTATGTAAGTTACATTTAGTGCTATTATTGATAGTGTAGTTTTATACAACATGAATACCTGTCTTTATCAGTTGTCCCGTGACATTCGAATACCTCTGGTTGTGGTTAGGTGCGTTGATGATTAAAATGTTAGCTAATATGTTAATTATATGACCATTAATATGCCTGATCAATAATGGATGTTAAAAGATAACTTGGTGAAATACTTTTTTTATTGTTTTATACGTAAAACTAAAGGCAAAAGTTTTTTTTTTTCAATCTTGAATAGAGTAAGGGCGGGTTATAACTAACCCCTGTCAATTTTGTTTGCCATCTGTGTCCCACTGGGGAGATTTCCTTTTACTTCTTGTCTTATAGCCAGAACAGGAAAATAAAAGAAATTCTTTGTTGTAACCAAGGTCACAAGAACTAGTGTCTCCATTGGAAGATTCTTGTTCTGGTGACAACCCAAAATGTGTGATTTTCTGTTACGTTCACTTTTAATGATAATGGTAAACAAGACAAATAGGGTGAATCTCCATAACAGGGACACAGACCGCAATAAAAAACCATACAAATGTTCTAACATCTATCCACCCTATCTAAAACAAAAGAAAACTTTTTTCTTTAGTTCTAAGTGTGTAAATAGAAAGTTTGATAAAAAAATGTATGTTTAACTTCAGAATATATTTCTTACGTAAGTCAGTTAAACAATAACAAATATTCTTGCATTTCAATAGTAGCTTGCTTTGTTTTATATCAGTTAATGTTTTAATAAGCTTTTCATTAGAAAAGAATTACAGAAAGAAAACATTCATTTTGATACAGGTCTGCTGCATTTATTACTAGACCGATGCTTCTTCTTAATGAACCTTAAAGTGTATGTACACCCTAACATTGAACTTCTCTTATTTACTCTCATTTAATTTGTTAAATATACCTTTGAAAAGGTTTTATTTAATCTGTTCAGTAAGTGCTAAACATACCAATTCAATGAGCTCATAAGTTCCTATGCCCTTCGGTGTTTTATGAAATAGTGTTACTAGCTCTGCACAGGTTGCTTATGTGAACTACAGAACACCTCCCTTCTGTGGAGATGATTAGAGGGATAGGTGCTCTGTAATCCTAACACACATCCTGTCTTGGAATGCCAACCTGCTCCTCCCAAGATACGGTACAGTGAGTAAGCGTTGTCACCCTAGGACAGTAAGTGTGGTACAGGATCACCTGGTGAAAATAAGGGGAAAAAACATTGATAAAAGAAAACAAATGCAGCAACCACACCTAAATACCGCTGCTACAAGGTGCATTTTTTCCTGGGTTTAGATACACTTTAATTGCTACTGTTAATTCATGTGCATGCTTAAAAGGAAATGTCAGTGGTGCACCTCTATCACAAACTGCTCCGTTTCAATGCTGTATAAGAGGATCTGCAACAGGCAGGGGTTCTGTTCTGCTCTAGACGTATTACTCAGTGTGTGGCCTATTATTATTAGAAGTGTTTGTTAGGTTTCAGTTTGTGCATGATGTTTCCCTGTTTTTATGTGGTGTTTTATAGCATGTGGTAGACATTCGGTAAAACAAGTAGAGACATAGAGATTTGTTGTGTTGTTATACGAATAGAGTGCCACATAACTATCACTCTAGTTATCTAACAATTTGTATCCCATGTCTGTTCAGGTCTAAGGTTTTTTTTTGTCTGGATTTAATAATTGTTTGTTTTACTGTAAGTCAAAGTAATACATTTTTGTGCTTCTGGAGAATGGCAGGTGATGTTAAAGGCTGCTCTGTGTTAAAAGCTTGCTGGTGGAGGGTATTTGGTAGCTGTAGATTTTTACTCATCACTTCTTTCTCACTTTTTAGATCGCAGTCAGGACAGCATTGCAGTTGTGCTGTCGGACTCTAGCTCCACACAGGACACATTCACAGAACCTGCCAGCTCCCAGGACAGCACCAAGAGGTTGTTCTTGGAGAAAAGATCCAACTATTCTCATTCTACAATACAGTATAAAGATGTCCAGACACATATGGATGAAAGAGGTAAGCTATCTATAATAATCAAAACTGTTCACTTCTGTAACAACTAAAAGTAAACTTTCCAGGTGCCGACCCTTCTGTGTGACAGTCAGTCAGTTTATAATCCCACTTACAGTGATACGTGAAGTAAATTTCATCTATTGAAACCTAATAAAATACATGTGCTCCAACCAACAACCATATGTTATGATTGTACTATAAGGTTTCATCAGCATTTTACACTATGGGGTTTATTTGCTGAAACAGGAACGTGCAAAATCTGGTGCAGCTTTTCATAGAAACCAATCAGCCTCCAGGTTTTATTGTCAAAGCTTAATTGAACAAGCTGAATTTAGAAACTGATTGGCTACCATGTACAGCCGCACCAGATTCTGAGTGCACCAGTTTCAGTAAATCTACCCCTACTGTATATTCTAAATCCGTAACCAACCAGCCAGGTAACCTCCCTGTTACAAGGCCCGTTACAGAAGTGATCAGAACATAGCTGTTCCATTATAATGTCCATGTTCCCCTCTTCTGACCTAATCCAGTAGCATACTAGGATGGCAGACCCAGATGGTCATTAAAATAGTTTTGGCAACTTGCCACCTTTTCTGGAAACAATTACTAGTTAGGCCTGTAAATATTAGGTAGAAACCCTACTGAGATAATACAGTCTTTTCTTTATAAACAAAAGTTTAATGTCAACTTTCTTGTCTAGCAACCGGACTAATCCCACTACCTGGTGCCTTGATCTCTACTGACAACTTTACAAAGTTCAGACACCAAAGATGTAGTGTTACCATGTTGGCCTATAAGTTCTTGTGACCTAGTACCTTACTCTGTTCTCTTCTCCTCAATTTACGTAGTATAATATGTTATGTTACGCCTACATTTTCCAGCACTGAAGAATGGCAAGGTCTCCAACAGATAGAGATCATACTTAAAATGTTTACAGGCTGATGGAAATTCTCCATTGTGACCCTGGACCCACCAATTTTTGTTGAGTAAAATGTACTGTACCGATCTTGCTATGTGCTGTGAGCACCTCCTGGTGGCAGTTTGGTAATGCAGCTCTTTTAACAGTGCTCCATCCTATATTTTATATATTGCAGATGCAAGATTGTAATGGAGGTACGGTGCAATCTGTTCGGTGGTTTGAATGGATACCTGGCTTTTTTGAATGGTAGCCATACTTGCAGATCAGTCACCTGCATCATTCCTTTTGTACTTCTTTTGAGCAAACAATCTTAGCCCACCACATCCCATCTCTGGATAATGTCTCCTTTTTTTTTATTCCTATGAGGCTACAGTTATTAGCTAATACTGAATACAAAGTCAGAGTCACTTTTCAGATTGCACAGCCACCTGTAAAGGGTACAGTAATAGGATTTTTCTTTTGCTTCTCTGTTATCTTTTCTTTTTTACTTATTTTCCCTTTTAACCCCTCATGCTTTTATACAGAAACTTAGTAGCATGAGCTTTGTTTTGTCCCTGTACAAAGGGGTCAGTGACAAAAAGTTTGCTTTCTATTTCCATTACATCAAGTATGAATTATTCTCCTTGCAGAGAAGGGGTTTAACTCTTCATTGTAAATTACTAAAAATTCCTATGCAATTACAGTAGCCTTGTAACCTTATACTTTTATAAAAAGCAGGCTGTTTGTGTGTTTAAACCCTTGAAGAAAAACTATGACTTCATGCATTATTTGATGCTCCAGTCCCTTGGGGTACAAAGTACATATACTGTAGCAATTTGTCCCATCTTTCTACGAACTGTAGAAGCTGAGATTCAATATGTGACAGTGCAATCTTCGCACATCAGTTTCTTATCAAAAAAGTTTAAAACGGAACAATACAGGCACACTCACAGCGACACTGTTTCTGTGCTGCTCACACATGCCGTGTTTGTTTACAAGTTCACAAAGTGGCAGTGGTGTCAGAACAAGGCTTTCATGGATGGTTTTTAACTTGCTATTTGTTATTAAAGCCCTGTGCCACAGTCTATGTACAGTTGGAAGTGGACTGCCACTCCCAGCTACTAAACAGATAGGAAATTTGTGAGCAGGACAGGAACAGCACTGCTGAGAGTGTACCTGTGTTGTTCAGCATCAAATTGACACACCCCCTCCC
The DNA here is from genome assembly GCF_062004578.1 of Staurois parvus. Taxonomy (NCBI): domain Eukaryota; kingdom Metazoa; phylum Chordata; class Amphibia; order Anura; family Ranidae; genus Staurois; species Staurois parvus. Next base: position 4,033,902 of record NW_028318500.1, on the reverse strand, counting down.
TTGTATTCAGAGTGATTTCTGTCGGGAAAGCTCAACACAAGTGCAGTCAATCTGATAATAATTTCCTTGAAGCGCTGTGGTCAGAAATCAGTGGGTGGAGCTTGGGGTGTGCTGTCACATACTGGATCTCTGCCTTTACAGCTCCTTAACCCCTTGACGCCGACGTAGCACAAATATGCGGCCTCACGAAACTAGGCTTTTTTCTGTGGGGCTGCATATTTGCGTACCTGTCTTTGTGCTGGGAGTGTGCCGCACAGCGTGCTCCCAGCAAAAAGACAGCAGTGTTACTGAGAACCCCGGGTCCCATTCTAACGATCGGGACCCGGGACTCCCAATTCCGAGTCACATAATCGCTGTGATAGCCTCTGATTGGCTATCACAGTGATCAGTCACTGTAGAGCCTGCCCCCTTGTTTTTTTCTCTCTCTATCAATGGAGGAGAGAGATACATTGTATCTCTAAATCCTGGCATAGAGGGGAAAAAAATGTTTGTAAAAAAAAAAATAAATAATAAAAATAATAATAAATAAATAATTTAAAAAATAAAGAAAAAAATACCTAGATCAAAGTATTGTTTTTTTCTCTCTCTATGAATGGAGGAGAGAGATACATTGTATCTCTCTAAATCCTGGCATAGAGAGAAAAAAATGTTTGTAAAACAAATAATAATAAATAATTAAAAAAATAAAGAAAAAATACCTAGATCAAGGTTTGATCTAGTTCAGTGCCAGGGTTAGTATTTGGGTCAGGGTCAAAGGTCAAGGTCAAAAGGTCAGGATTTAAAAATAAAATTGGTGTCAATGTCAGTGTGTTTTAGTTAAAAAAAAAAAAAAAGACAAAAACAAAATGTGCGCTATTGTTTCTGGGCTGTACTACGGGTACAAACAACAAATAACATACATATATATGGTATCGCTGCAATCTTCAAGAGCTGGAAAATTTATTTTGGGTTGTTTTTTGGTGGTAGGTTATGGTAGTAGCAAGAAACACACAGCTAAATAGAAAAAAATGATTTTTTTTTACTAGTTTGGGCCAGTTTTCGTTTGATAAAAAAAAAATCAGGAGATATCCATTACTATTTACCACCAAATGAAAGCCCAATTTGTCCTGAAAAAAATGCGGTATAATTCACCTGTATGTACAAAGTAGTTGTGATGATATGTACGGTTTTACTAACACATGTCAAAGTTGCAAAATTGTGTTTAGGCATTTAGATTTGTTTTACCCTTAGGGGTGAAGGGGTTAAAGAATGGAAAAAAGTGATATGTAGATTTGTACGTCAAATAATATGAAGTAATAAGTGCTATTTCTGCATTAATACCTGATACATCTTTAGATCACTTTTTCTTTAGGTACACCTGTTTGGTACTCATATATATTTGCCAATTGTCAGCAGTATGCTGCTGCACTTAGTTGTTAATAAGGGACATACGCATTGCATGTAGTTGCAGCAAAATGGTGTTGCAATTAGGGAGTTAATACAGGTGGTGAGGTGGAGTCCCAATGATGCTGTGTTTCTCAGCAAAAAAATAAGCCTTTGTTCACACGAACGTACTTAGGTGTACACCCATGTGAGGTCTGTGTTTTGCCTGCACGGGATTGACATGTGTTCAGTGCATCTGTGTGCAGGCAGTCCCATTCACGTTACTCGAAGTTTGACATTCTTGTGAGTCCCTGAACACAGACAATGTGCTTTCAGAGACCCGTGCCCACACAGATGTCAAATTGGGAGCAGTGGCAACGTCCTTGCAGCCATTACGGCCCAAATGACATGTATGAGACTGTCTGAGCGTAGATACATGGAACATACAGGCAAAACATGCCCCTCACATGGGTGTATGCTTAAGAATGCCTGTGTGAACAAAGCCTAAAGCCTCTTGCACATGGATGCAACAATTTACTGATGTTTGTATGCAAGATCTTGCTAGCAGAGGTTGGCACAAAGATCCTGGGTAATATTCTGTTAAGACCTTGTATATACACTCATACAGGGGTGAAAATGTGTTTTCAAGCGCAGATGTTTCATCTTTTAGCTGCCATTGTTTCAACTTAAACGTATATGCTTGTTTGTACTTGCGTATCTATGCCTATACTGGTAAATGCTTTAAGTATTCTTATTTTTTTATATTATAGCTCTGAACACATTGCTGCATTACAAATATTTACACAGCTGTGTGCATTGTCCCTGAGACCTCAGTGCACCTGTGTTCAGATCCATAAAAAAAGCAAAAACAAAAAAAACGATAAGTGCCTACAAACACTACAAAGTTTTTGCGCCCAGTGCGATTTTCTGTGATAATGGTTTTGATTAAACTCACAGATTCATGCATTACTTTTGTTTGTCCCTATTGTTCTTAGTCCTTTTTTGCTTTGCTTTGAATTCTGCCCTGGCAATATTTCTTCTGTCTGTGGGTTTTTGGCTCTTGTACAAACTGATCACACTCTTCATGATAGGGCGATTTATCCCCTGGGGTGGATTCAGCTTTCATAGTGTTAATGTTCTTGGAGGCAGGGCATTTATTCCATGGTGCAGTGCCCTCAAAATAACTAAAAACAAATAATTTTATTTGGAAAGTACAAAAAAAAAAGTAAATACATTTTTTGTAGAATGCACCTTTAGAAACTACTCTGTGATTCATATATTTACCTTTTTTCCAACTTTACAAAGTTACTCCAACGTTTCCAATAATGGATATATTTGCAGTACACAGCTTGAGGGGCCTGTTTTACAAAATACAATGGAAGGACTACGACTATGTCGTACATATGTGACTGTCATAAGCTGAAGTTTTTTAAAAGCTAAAAGTGCTACACTCAGTCATTAAAAAGTTAAGGAACTACGTTCAATCCCTTCCTAGAGTTTGCAGGTCAGATACTGCACAGCTCACTGAATGAAACATACAGTGGATATAAAAAGTCTACACACCCCTGTAAGAATGCCAGGTTTTTGTGATGTAAAAAAATCAGACCTTTGATGTGACCTAAAATCTGTGCAATTCAATTAAAAACAAACTGAAATGTTTAAAGGGGGAAAAAAATAAAAACAACTTAAATAATGAAGTTGCATAAATATGCACACCGTTAAACTAATTCTTTGTTGAAGCACATTGTATGTCAGCATTCAGTCTTTTGGGGTAGGAGTCTATCCGCGTGACACATCTTGCCTTTTGAATCTTTGCCCACTTTTCCTTGCAAAAGCACTCCAAATCTGTCAGATTGCAAGGGCGTCTCCTGTGCAAAGCCCTCTTCAGGTCATTCCACATTTTCATTTGGATTCAGGTCTGGGCTCTGGATGAGCTATTCCAAAACTTTGATCTTCTCCTGGTGAAACCATTCTTTTGATGATTTTTTTGTAGGTATGTTTTGGGTCATTGTCCTGCTGAAAGGTGAAATTCATCTTCAGCTTTTTAGCAGAGGCCTGAAAGTTTTGTGCCGAAAATTGACTGATATTTGGAACTAATCCCTCCTCCATTGATTAAAGACCCGGTTCCAGCTGAATAAAAACATCCCCAAAGCATAATCCTGCCACCACAATACTCCACCATGGGTATGGTGTTTTTTTGGTTTGGTTTTGCGTCAAACATACTTTTTTGGATAAAAAGTGGAGATCAGTGAGAGCTCAAATTAAGCTGCTGTTTCACTATAAGGTAACCAGATAAAACCTGAATAAACATAAAATCAAAGTGCAGCGCTAAAATTAAATTATGTCCATTAAAATAGATGTGCATAAATATAACAAAGATAAAATGTTCATAAAGTGACAGTCCGTGCTAAGGTGTCAATCACAGCTGTAAGTAGCTTCAATACTCAGTGATGTGCTCAAAGGTGTGGTAAGAATACGCACTCGCCAGATGCGTATTGTAAATACTCATGTAATATATATAATCAGAGGTCCCCTTTATGGATAGACGATGTAAGCCGGGTACGGAATATCCTCCCTCTGCATGGTATACAGCTCAATGGGTAATTCCTCGGTGATAAAGGAACTGATCCTGCCAGAGCTCCCCTTTAAGGTTGGATGAGTGTTTGGAGCCTGGGATGGAAACTCCCTCCTCTGGATCCTATGGTGAACTGCAGCTATCTTCCAGGATAGGGCTCTGTAAATCAATTAGCTCAGCTCCGCTCGCCATTCATTGACATGTGGGCGAAAGAGCGGCTGCAATGGTTTTACAACTCCTGCCATTATAAACAACTGTGCAGATTCTCCAGTTAATGCAGGTCTGCCAGTGGATTATCACCACTGAATCTATGTAATTTATGTATCTGTAATAAAAGGACTGAGTTATAGTCAATGATTGCTCTATGGATGCAGATGCATTTTAGGGTGATAGAATCTGTTGACAGGTTGCAAAGAACTTTCAGACGTAGCATGAATAGGCTAAATTGTACTGTATATAGGATATGTTATAGTCATATCTCTCTTGCTTAGTAGCTTTCATGTATTCATGTATCTTTAACCGATTGGATATAGGGATGATTGACATTTTTTCTCCTACACTTCATATTTACAGGGAAAACTGATGAACAGATGGAACAGGTAGACACAACCAGCTCAGCAGAACAGAGAGCCGGCCCCGAAGTGCAGACATCCCCCACCTGCATTACTCATGCAAGGGTTTTGGTTGCACCATTGTCTGACCCTAGGAAGAAGCCGGAAGCTATTGAAGTATCAGAATATCCCCAGACCCTACCTGAAGATTCTGAGGGGCAACGCACAGTCTTAATTGAGCAATGCATCACTTCCTTTAAACTTTGTCTAAGCCGCTTTCCCCAACACTACAAGAGTCTGTACAGGCTGGCTTATCTGTATACTCACAGCAACACGCACCAGGTAAGATAGACTAATGTTCATTTAGATTTCCCTAGCAAATGTGTGCTTACTCATGAACGGTATGATTTGGGAGTTGGAATCACCTTAATTTTGAAGTTTAGCCTTAAAAAGAAAAAAAAAATCTACAGCCCTAAGCCTGGTACACACGTACCGAAGTTCGGACGGTTTAGCAGAAACAGTTGAATGGGCATGCTGGAAAATTAGCATTCTATCAACACTCACAGTGTTTCAAGCGCTGATCTGTGTATTCTGCATCAAAACATTGCTTGTATTGAGTAGGCATTCAACCTGCAGGTATGAATAAAAAAACAATGCACCAGAAATGATTATTACAATTTAACACACATAAATACCTCATGATATGGTCTTTTCATACAGCATAATTTTCAAATGAAGAATACATCATAAGACTCAACATGTTTCGAGAGTGATGGTTCACTTCATCAGGAGTTTTAATGTTGCTGAAAGGGAGTCTATGAAGTAAATACCCAAATCAAAAAAATTTAAAAAAGCTACCACATAAGGGAGATTCTTACCACTAGAGACAGAGGACAATATCAATACTTACATCCCAAATGAATTACGCAAAATACATCAAGGAAGCTTGTTTTCCTGGGAAGTCTATCCCGGGTGTTATGGAGACTTGGGGTAGGAAGTCCAATGGTAAACAGAATGTAATGGCAAGTGACCATGTATTAGGGTAATGACCTAAGGAACAAACTTTCTAGGCCCTGAAGACCAATACCCAACATATATGAAAAAAGTGTAATATATATTGTGACATTATGAAAGGAGAGGTGATTGATGGACGCTATGTGTCACCTCGCATGCATTCATATCTGGGAGACTAAGTTGGAGTCCAGTCTGGGTGTTCCAGGCCACTTTGGCAGAGTTGATTTTGGACCGGATTTTGCAGTCCACTGATGACCACCAGCAGATGGTATAAATAAAGCAGGACTGGAGCAAGAAGTTGCTCTCGGCCTGGGACTCAGGAAGCCATACCTGAGAGAGCTGTGGATGAAAGAGTTTGCTTTGTACAAGAAAGGAAAATGTTTGCACACCATTTTGTTTTGTTGGTGACAGGGAGAAGCCCTTCACCTGTGAGATAAGAATCTCCTCTGTTTAGTTAGTGCCTGGATGGCGAGGGTTTATTTTCTGTTCTGTTTTGTGTATGATGCATGCAACCTTTTAAATTAAACTGGCTACAAGTCAAGTTTTAAATTAAGTTTTAATTTAAACTGGCTACAAGTTTACAAGATCGACCTGCTGTCTGGACTACCTTTTTCCCAGGGAAGGTGATCCCCCACCTGAGCTAACTCTCTCTCTATACAGTGGGGATCGAAAGTTTGGGCACCCCAGCTAAAAATTTGTATTAATGTGCATAAAGAAGCCAAGGAAAGATGGAAAAATCTCCAAAAGGCATCAAATTACAGATTAGACATTCTTATAATATGTCAACAAAAGTTAGATTTTATTTCCATCATTTACACTTTCAAAATAACAGAAAACAAAAAAATGGCGTCTGCAAAAGTTTGGGCACCCTACAGAGTTAATATCTTGTATATAAATAAATATACACACACATGCACACACACATACACACTATATTGCCAACATTATTGGGACACCTCTCCAGATCATTGGATTCAGGTGTTCCAATCACCTCCATTGCCACAGGTGTATAAAATCAAGCACCTAGGCATGCAGACTGCTTCTGCAGACATTTCTGAAAGAAAAGGCCGCTCTCAGGAGCTCAGTGAATTCAATCGTGGTACTTTGATTGGTTGCCACCTGTGCAATAAGTCAATCTGTGACATTTCCTTACTACTAAATATTCCATGGTCAGCTGTTAGTGGTATTATAACAAAGTGGAAGCAACTGGGAATAACAGCAACTTAACCACAAAGTGGTAGGCCACAGAAAATGACAGATCAGGGTCAGTGCATGCTGAAGCGCACAGTGCGCAAAAGTCTGAGTCAGAGAGCTTCATGGAATGGGTTTCCATGGCCGAGCAGCTGCATCCAAGCCTTACATCACCAAGTGCAATGCAAAGTGTCAGATGCAGAGGTGTAAAGCACGCCGCCACTGGACTATAGCACAGTGGAGCATGTTCTCTGGAGTGACGAATCACGCTTCTCTGTCTGGCAATCCAACTGACATTTCTGGGTCTGGCAGTTGCCAGGAGACCGTTACTTGCCTGACTGCGTTGTGGCAAGTGTAAAGTTGGGCTTGGGCAGCGTGGCTCCATTAACACATACAGCTTAGAAGCGAGCTTGCACTGTGTGCCCCATAGCAATAATGTTTTTTTATTGTCTTTTCGGACGAAAACTGTACTGGTTAAATGGAAATCGTATGACCTGTAGTGATGGGCTTGATGTTCAAGTCCAACATAAGCTTTTGGGGCCCCCTGTAGCTTGAGTGGAGTCACTATTGTGATTTCTGTGACCCCTCAAGATCCGCTCTGGTGGACAGTTTTTTTATTTTTATTATTTTATTATTTTTGAAAATTTTTTTAAGATTTTTTACAATTTTGTTGGGGGGCTTTGGTGAAATATCAGGGGTCTAAACTTTTGAGACAGAAAAAGGAATTGAGGACATATATTCTTCAATTCCTTTGCAGCCTCAGCTGCATTGCAGATGAATAAACAGGGAGCTGTATGTGGAGGCTCCTGTTCATTCACAAACTGGAACATAGTAAACACAGAACTGATACCTTGAATGGCTCTCTTTGCAGGGCTAAGAGCCGCAGGAGGGAGAAGAGGAGAAGCGGCTTTCAGCTGCTGCATGGAGATTCAGGGCATCAGTTCTTGTAATTGCCCCCCTGCCACATCGTTCACCCCCTTCTGTCCATGGATTCCACCTGCTGCCGATGGATGCAGGGCCCCCTAGAGCATGGGCCAGGTTGCAGATGCGACCCCTGACGCTATGCCAATGTGTCCCACAGAACATTATCACCAGGACAGAAAGTAAAGAGAAATCCAAAATGTTACAGGCTTACTATGGGGACATATGGAGAGAGGAGAAGACCAGATTGCCGGCAGGGGACCCCAGAAGAGGAGGTTCGGGGCTGCTTTGTGCAAAACCATTGCACAGAGCAGGTGAGTATAACATGTTTATTTTAATGAAGAAATATTTGCCTTTAGTAACACTTGAAATGTTTAATTCTCATACAATGTGTACATGCCCTTTAGAGGGATCATGCAAGAGCTAGTGGTGAAGGTGGTGGCAGTGGTGGGTGTTATAGAAGTTGTTGGTGAGGTAAGCAATGAGAGCTGATTTTAAAGGGGCGAGATGGACAGGACCTGATGGTACAGGGGGCCAATAGAAGGGAAGATTGGAGGCTGGAGGTGGAAGAAGGCAAGGCTTAGGGTGGAGGGAGGAGGTAAATAATGTTTTGGGTTTTTATCTTGGGGAATGCAGCATAGCTTTGCTATGCACAACAAAAATGGGGTAAAAGGGTGAATAGTGGAGAAGAACAGTGTGCTTGTGTTGATATAGGAGAGAGCTGGTACTTTAGAGAAAATAAGCAGGACTTTAAAAAATGTAGAGAAGAGAAGCTTTTGTGATGGAGATATAATGGCATATTTATCAAGCTCAAGCTTTCACTAGACTTTGATCATGTTTTGGAAAATTGGGCAAAGCAAAAGGAGAAATACAGTGACGAAAATAATTATTTGATCCCCTGCAGATATTGGTGAGTATTGCGCCTTTTAGGATTTTTGGGATCCTAAACCCCCTCTATGTTCTCCAGAGCTCCTTATCCACTTTGAATGGCTTGATGCTCTCCTTCTACTCACTCCTAATTAGAGCTCCCCAGCAGTGCAAAAGAAAAAAATAATACCATAGTGTGATATTGCTAATACCATATACAGTATTAAAATAATACTAGGCCACTCACATGTGCTAGAATAATTAAAAGCATTGATTTATTGCCTTCATCGGCTCACGCAGATCCACATAACCATAGTTCAATCCAGAGACCTCAGAGCCTTTTGGTTTGCAGAGGATAACAACACACAGTTCCAACAACAAAGATGGCCGCCTGGAACACACCACTCAGCGTGCGCTCCACTCACCGGAAGTGACACGGGACATATGGATGGCAGACCAAAAAGATGTCAAATGACATCAGGGACAAGATTGTAGACATGCACAAGGCTGGAATGGGCTGCAAGACCATCAGCTAGAAGCTTGGTGAGAAGGAGACAATTGTTGGAGAGATTATTTGCAAATGGGAGAAATACAAAATAACCATCAATCGCCCTTGGTCTGGAGCTCCAAGATTTCGCCTCATGGTGTAAGGATGATCATGAGAAAAGTGAGGGATAAGCCCAGAACTACACGGTATTAGCTTATGAATTATCTCAAGACAGTTGGGACCACAGTCACCAAACAAACCATTGGTAACACAATACGCTGCCATGGGTTGAAATCCTGCAGCGCCCGCAAAGGTTCCTCTCCTCAAGAAGGCACATGTACAGGCCTGTCTGAAAATTGACAATGAATTTCTAAATTGATTCAGAGAAGGATTGGGAGAAAGTTCTGTGGTCAGATAAGAATAAAATGGAGCTCTTTGGCATTACTTCGACTCGCCTTGTTTGGAGGAAGAAAAATGCTGACTATGACACTAAGAACAGTCAAGCACAGAGGTGGAAACATTATTCTGTGGGGCTGATTCTCTGTTAAAGGTACAGGCCAATTTTACTACATTGAGGGCCCAATGGATGGGGCCATGTATTGTAAAATCTTGCATGAGATTCTTCTTCCCTCAGCCAGAACACTGAAGATGAGTAGTGGATGGGTCTTCCAGCATGACAATGACCCAAAGCATACCTTCAAGGCAACAAAGGAGTGGCTCAAGAAGAAACACATTAAGGTCATGGAGTGGCCTAGTCAGTCTCCAGACCTTAATCCTATAGAAAACCTATGGAGGAAGCAGAAACTTTGAGTTGCCAAGTGACAGCCAAGAAACCTTAATGATTTAGAGAAGATCTGCAAAGAAGAGTGGACCAAAATCCCTCCTGAGACGTGTGCAAACCTGGAAACCAACTACAAGAAACATCTTACCTCTGTGCTTGCAAACAAGGGTTTCTCCGCGAAGTACCAAGTCATATTTTGCTTGGGGATAAAATACTTATTTTACTCACTGAACTGCAACTCAATTTATAACATTTGTTTTTTTCTGGATGTTTGGTTGATATTCTGTCTTTATCATTTAACATAAACCTATGATAAAAAAAACTATAGACCCTTTATTTCAAATAATTATTTTCCCCACTGTAAATTACCAAACCTATTTTTTTTTTTTATTAAAATATGTACGGTAATAAAAATGTGTATAATTACCCTACCCCAAAACTAGTAAATTAACCCTTGGTACCTCTTTACAGTTCAGCATAGGTCCCTTCATCAACTAAATAATGTAACTGAATTGCACAACCTGCATTTTTCTGATCACCTGCCATCTTCTATAATATTGTATTCTCATGTTTCTATTGTTGTTTATATAGTATAGCTTATAACTGCTTTAAACAGCAATTACTTAAAAGTATTCATTTGCAATTACAGCAAAATCATTTTGATTATTTATGCTGTAAACTGCTAGATAGTGCAGTTACTGTACTTGTCTTTTCCAACCCATTACTCTGGTTTATATCAGTTGTATTGCTACTTGTTGTTAGTAGTTAATGACCTCTTAAGTGATGGCAGAATTATTTTCAGGTACTACTCACTGATCACATTCTCTGAGGAAGGGGGGGGCATTGCTCTCTGATACACTTCTGGTTCCATCAATCAGAGGAACCTGGAGGAGTTTTATGTATTCCCTGGAGAATCTGATTATAAGAGCTCATATGACCACTCTAACAGGGGGTCATTGTTCTCTGGTAAGCAGCCTTATAATCACAGTGGTGGGGTGTTACGTTTTGCTTACTCACATTTGGATTGGATGTACCACACAATCACCAAAGTAATGTTTTGTATATGGACTGCAATTTTGGACTTCAGGAATACGTTTCACTTAATTTGTATTATGCTCTTGGTTTTCACTAGCACAGTGTTGTTTGATGATTTTTTAGTTTGTATTCAAGTATATTGGCACATGCATTTACACTTTTATTCACTGTGTGCATGCGAGTATAGAGTATTGTTGTTACATTTTGTATTAGTTTATTTCACTCAGTTGATTTATTGAGCACAATCTGTTTTGTTGTAAAAAAAAAAAATGGATTATTTGGATAGCGCTTCACATTGTTTACTTTTCAGTAATAAAAATCTTACTATGGTTCTAATTTTTCCCTACAGGACAGGAAGTGAGGGGAAATGTCCCTAGTGGGGTAGGCTGGGAGTGGTACAGAGACAAAGCATAAGCAATTGACAGCTAGAAAGTTTAACCCCCTTCATGACCAGGCCATTTTTTGCTATTTAGCACTGCACTAATTTAACTGGTAATTGCGCAGTAATGCAGCTCTGTACCCAAAATACATTTACATCACTTTTTCACACACAAGCTTTTTTTGGTAGTATTTGATAACCACTGGGTTTTTAATTTTTTATTATATAAATGAAAAAAATCATAAATTTTGAATTAAAACAATATTTTATTTTACTTTCTGCTATAAAATATATCCAATATAAAATAAAATAATATAATTTCATCATAAATTTAGGCCAAAATATATTCTGCTAGTGTCTTTGTTAAAAAAAAAAAAGAGAAAAAAAATCCCAATAAGTGTGTATTGATTGGTTTGTGTGAAACATATAGTGAATACAAACTATACTGGAATTCTTTTTTTATACTAGTAATGGCGGTGATCAGCGACTTATAGTGGAACTGTGATAGTGAGGTGGGCAGTCTGACACTAACTGACGCTGCTTGGTAGGTACTAACTGACACTGACATCACCAGTGACACTAATACAGTGATCAGTGATAATGATATACACTGTCACTGTACTAATGACACTGGCTGGGAAGGGCTTGACATCTTGGGGTAATTAAGGGGTTTAGTGTGTGCCTAACAAATTTGAATGTGTGTAATATGCTCTGCTTTTTACTAAATATTTGTTTGTTCCTTCTCCATGCTTACAGGGATAAGAAACATACAGATTGTTCCTTCTGTACCGAGCCCTGTGTGTTTGTCAACACAGGACTCTGGGCTGTGATTGAACTCAGCCAATCTACAGGTCTAAACCATGAATCATTGGCTGAAACCTGTTGGTAAAATTGACCGGGGGAGCGATACACTGCTGATGTACAGGTATGCGATTGTGCCTATACGAGCTGCCCACAGTAAAATTACTGCGGGTGGTCGGCAAGTTGTTAAGGGAAAAGGCTTCAAGCCAACTAGACCAGCTTATTCAAATGAACTTCACCCCACCCTTCCTCTCTCACTTTTGTATGTGTATGTCTGTGTCTGTCTGTCTATCTATCTATTGTTATTGTGAAGTTTTTGTGCTGTCTTTGCCCTGTGTATGCAGATGTGCCGCAGGACTTCTGGTCCCAGCAGATCCTTGTGCATGTACAAAGACAGAACAGGTATGGAAGTCTCACATTTTGCCTTGTCTGCCCATGCATGGAAGCTACCGCACACAGATGTTCTCCAGGACTCTGCTGGGACCTGAGGGCCATCTGGGCACTTTGGCATATTTGCGCATGTTTTAAAATATTAAAGATGGCAGCGCTGGAGGGGACCAAAGCTAAAGGGCATTGAAGTTCCCCTTCAGTACCAGTGCTTGCAGTAGCCTCTTGTATTGAAAGCCTGAGTCTAGAGTTAGCAGGCACAGAAACACAGGTACAAAAGAACAGGGACGGAGATTGGAGAACAAGAATAGAGCAGAAGAATGAGCGGTGGAGGACAGTAAAGGAGCAGAGCAGGAGAGTAATGGTGACTGAGGTCAATGGTAAAAAAAATCACAGACAGAGGAATGGACACAAAGCAGGGTTAGTGCAGAAAGAGGGAATGGAATAAGCAGCTGAATGGAGGAGGAATTATGTACTTGGGATGTGTGGTAAAAAGGAAGAAGAAAAGTGTAACATTGAGAAGGGAAAAAAAGGAGTGGAACAAGAAGGACAGCAGAGAGCAGTGCCTAAAGGTGTAACGCTGAATGTGTCCAACAAAACTACAATACAAGAGCTGCCATTCCCTATCTATATTATACTGTACATGATTTTTGTGTGTTTCGCTATTTTGCAGCTTGACTTTGGATTGCATTCTTGTTTACAGATCCCCATAGATGAATTTAGTTAGCGTTTTGTTAAAGTTACTTTGTCAATAAAAAAAAGCTGCTAGCAGATGCTGAATACACTTCAGTCACTTCAATAGATTTACTAAGAAAGTAGTGTTCTTTATTCCATAATTAAAAGTGTAGTTAATCCTGCTTCTATTTTGCCATCCCTGATTTCTTCCCCTTCCCTCAACCTCCCCCATCAACATGCTAAATAAATTACACTTTTTTTCTATTTTTGTTACGTACCTTAACTTTGTTCCAGCAACATCATCGCTAGTCCTCTGTGCTTCTCTATTCAAGCAGTTCAGTACTGGTGGTAGGGGTGCTGTGCATAGCTTTCTGAATACATCACAGCCCTCTACCTCAGCCCTGATGAAAGCAGTAGGCTGGCTCTTGGGAGGAGCTATACAAATTTTGGTTCAAACCGCATCCAATCTGCATATATGTGAACCAGCACTTAAACCACTTCAGTGTAGCTTTAGTAGTATGTTTAAAGTCATTGTCTTGCACAAATGTGAACCTCCAACCCAGTCATAAATCTCTGGCAGACTGAAACAGGATTCTTTCAAGAATGGCCCTGTATTTAGTGCCATCCATCTTTCCTTTAATCCTGACAGGTTTTCCAGTCCCTGCTGATCAGCATCCGTACCACCATGCTTCACTATTGGAATTGTGATGGGATGTGTTGTGTTCAAGACACATATAGCTTTTCCATGATGACCAAATGTTCGATTTTAGTCTTGTCCTGCCAGAGCATTGCTTTTTTTTCTGGCACTGGCTTTTCTTCTAGTCATTCTTCCATAAAGCCCCACTCTCTGAAGTGTGTGGCTTAAAGTGACCCTACGGACAGATACTCCCATCTCCTCTGTGGATCTTTGCAGGTACTTCAGTGTTTGGTGGTTTTGTTGCATCTTGTATTAATGTTCTTCTTGCCCAGTCTGTGAGTAGCCTGGTTTGTAGTGGTGCCATATTCTTTTAATTTTGTTATAAAAGATGAAATGGTGCTCCATGGGATGGTTAAAGTTTGGTTTGATTTTTTTTTTTTTTATAACCCAACCCTAAACTATACCTCTCTACAACTTTGTCTCTGGCCTTGATCTTCATATTGATTGTGTTAATGGTGTTTGCAGACCCAGGGCAAAAATGAAGGTGGGTAAATACTTGCACAAGGCATCGTGGGTTATGCTGGATTTCCTCCAGCCAGGAAATGAGGCAGGCTTAATCTGGATTGCTGCTGCTTTTAATGCGCACTGTAAGAAGCTCAAAGTGTGCAGTGAAATCAGAGTAAGCAATTTCAGCACAGAACAGTCTTTACAGCTGTGCATTACTGAAGGTAAGACTGGAGTTCAGTTTTACATAACGGATTTATTAGAAGCTGTGATCAATAATGTATCCTTAGGCTGATCAAATGGAGAAAGAGCTTATGGGTAAATGCGATTTTTACATGTCAGGCCTGGAAGAGAATGCCCCAGGGAACATTGCCTAAATGTGCTCTACTTGTGCTTTGTACTCCACTGAAATCTTGCCAATCAAAAACTTCCAAAAAGGTCCATGAAATCAATATTAATCTATTCTTATATAGTGTAGATTTAGCATCTAAATAATGCTTATTGATTGAATTTCAAATATATGAATCTGGTGTTATCCAAATACTTTGTTAAATTCTAAAATGTTCATATATCTATTGCCCTGACAATCTGAAGAAATAATAAATCATGCTCAACTAAAACACTTGAAGTTTGTGTATAGCCAATCCTTTTTTGTGGTTTTGATAGTGTAGGAAAGGGTTAAAACTCCTGTCTGCTGTCTGCATCCCTGCTAGGACCCCTGTCCATGAGACAGGAAAAGAATTACATTTGATAAATTCCTTTATACTATAGTGCAACACTTCTTTCAGCTTTTGCATACATATACAGTATGTGAATCAGAAATAATTTCCACCCACATACAGTGCCTTGAAAAAGTATTCATACCCCTAGAAATTTTCCACATTTTATCATGTTACAAAAAAAACCGTAAATGTATTTTATTGGGATTTTATGTGATAGACCAACACAAAGTGGCACATAAATGTGAAGTGGAAGAAAAATGATAAATGGTTTTCAAACTTTTTTACAAATAAATATCTGAAAAGTATGGCGTGCATTTGTATTCAGCCCCCTTTACTTTGATCTCAATAACTATAATCTAGTGGAATTCATTTCTTTCAGAAGTCAGCTAATTAGTAAATAGAGTCCACCTGTGTGTAATTTAAAATACTGGGCGGAGGTTTACCTTCCAGCAGAACAGTGACCCTAAACATACAGCCAGAGATACAATGAAATGGTTTATATCAAAGCATATTCATGTGTTAGAATGGCCCAGTCAAAGTCCAGACCTAAATCCAATTGAGAATCTGTGGCAAGACTTGATAATTGCTGTTCACAGATGCTCTCCATCCAGTCTGACAGACCTTGAGCTATTTTTCAAAGAATGGGCAAAAATTTCACTATCTAGATGCGCAAAGCTGGTAGAGACATCGCCAAAAAGACTTGCAGCTGTAATTGCAGTGAAAGGTGGTTCTACAAAGTATTGACTCAGTGGGGCTGAATACAAATGCTTGCCATACTTTTCACATATTTATTTGTAAAAATTTATTTCCTTCCACTTCACAATTATGTGCCACTTTGTGTTGGTCTATCACATAAAATCCCAATAAAAATACATTTAAGTTTTAGGTTGTAAAATGACAAAATGTGGAAAATTTCAAGGGGTATGAATACTATTTCAAGACACTGTATTGCCAAAATCTTGTACCTAAAAAATGCATATACAAATGAAAACAATATAAATACTATATATAGAGCTGAAACAACTAATCAAGTTGTCAACAATTTTCATAATCGATTACTTGGTTAACCGATTAGTTGGCCTGCATACAGAATGCATTATTTTTTTTTAAATATTAGAAAATACAGTGAAGCACACATGCAGCTCAGTATACTGTTCATACGTGTCAGTAAGAGCCCGAGATTTTGTGAATATGTGAGGAGCAATGCCTCATGGGACATGTAGTCCTGGGTAGGAGAAAGAAGTGAGTGATTCTAAAGGTAGAAGTTTTTGTACCTTACTATAGGGGCACGCTATACCATACTTTGCTATGGGGGCACTCTGAGAGCAGGAGGAGCAAGAAGTGCCGGCGGGAGACTCCAGAAAAGGAGAATTAGGGCTTCTGTGTGCAAAACCATTACACAGAGCAGGTAGGTATAACATGCTTGTTATTAAAATAAACAACAACTTTTACAATCATTTTAAGGTTTCTGTGCAGTGAAGATCAGCATTTGAACCCAGAGAAGTTGGAGGCTGATAGACTGGAGGTAATAAAAGGAAATACAATTACATTTAAAGTAAAATTTTCCCAGTATTGTGCATTATATTTAAAATCATAATATCCATAAAAAATAGTCTCAGCCTTTAGTACTGGCTCCCGTTGCTGTCTCAGCCAATGAGGAGGGAGAAACCCGATAGAGCCAATGGTCTTGTGCACATCGCTTTATCGAGATGGGGTTCGGGTAGTAATTATCTGCTGTTTTTGTATTATAAAGGGCTAATATTTGTTTTTTTAACCCCATTATGACAGGTGATTAAAAAAAGCATGGTGCTACTACTAAATGTCTTATGATTGCCATACACTTATCGATTTTTGGACGAACATATTTGAACGAAAATTCTTTGCACATTCCATGAATGGACGAATGTAGTTAAAAAATTTCACTTGCTTTTAACATTCAGTTTTAAAATGAATGTAATATCTGAAAGAAAATCACATTCACTGTCTGAAAATTAGGTTGATCGAGAAACAGTTTCTATTCTGCTGCTTCGAATTTTGCTGTATCTGTGTTTGAAAACTAATGTTGATTTAACCCCACTAACGTTTAAAAAAAAAATCGAACGAGCATTCTTAAAATTAAAATTATGCTTGTATCAAGCTTCCTGCCTATGACAAGGGAGTCTGTCATGCATAACATTACAGTATATCACAATCCTGTTTGCAAATATGCAAAACAGCGTTTTAGGCCTTTTAAAATTTTATTATGAAACCAAAAGTCTGATGACCCTTTCAGGAGTATACCCACTGTCAGGATTCTATATACAGTCCAGCTTTGAGGACAGGTAATCAGGATCACCCTGTATCTCTTACTGTCACTGTAAAAACCCAGACTGTGTTTGGAATGTTTTCAGTTTACAATGTAAACGTGGAGCTAAAACTCAACCATTCAGAGCTTAGTCTCAGGTAGATGATCAGGTGTTAGATTTCACCATCAGTTGCACACTTTACCACCACTTTAGCTTAGTTGCCTATATTAGGTATTCAATGCAGCCAACATATCTATAAAGTCACACATGTGGGTGTATACACTCCAGATAAATAACTCCTCCTCCCCCATGGCCACTATACAGTTAAACACCATGGGGGAGGAGATATTACATTTATTTATTTTTTAATTAAAATAACTACAGTGCCATCATCCATATATATGATGAGAAACATTTCCAGAATTACCCTAATCTCCATTCACATGTGTAGAATCTTGTGGCTAAAATTCTGGACAGTTGAAGTTGCTTGCAAAAAGCACCACACACATATGCCCTTTCAAGGCAGACAAAGAGCCTCTACCTTCTCAAAATGCAGAGCACCACTCCACCCAGGTTTCAACTTCAAAACCTAAGGTAAGGCCTTCCTTTTGCTGTAAAACTTGGGTCACAAAGCCCACCAAGTGTTCCCCAAAGCCCACTTTCCAATGGAGGAGCACCCTCACTCCTAAGAGTGGGGAACATCTGTTACAGCTTCCCTGTCTCTCTTGGTTCAACCAGTGGTTTCAAAAGGGTAGAAAATAGTTCAAAACTCTACCCCCTCACTGCTTTCTTCTCTCAAATAATCAAAAAACTTCCCTAGAACAGTCTGATTTGCAGAATGCTCTAAACCAGTGGTCTCCAAACTGTGGCCCTTTGCTTGCCTTTATCAGGCCCTTAAGGCATTATTCCTGCCATTGACACCAACAATGGGGCACTATTTCTTCTACTAACCACCAGTGATGGGGCACTATTCCTCCCAATGACATCGATGGGGCACTATCTCTCCCACTAACACCAACTATTTATCCCCCTAAGACCAAAGATGGGTCATGGTTCACCCCAGTGGGCACAGTCTGGTCCCCCTAAAGCCTGAAGGATAGTAAACTGGTTCTTTGTTTAAAAAGTTTGGAGACCACTGCTCTAAACCATCTTGTCCAAATGGAGTAGTTGTGCCAGTACCCCCATAAGACAAGTTTAAAGGTTTCTATTCAAACCTATCCATGGTACCAAAGCCCAGCAGTCATTCTCTTCTGGACTTAAAATCCCTCAGCAAATGTCTCTAAATTCCAAAATTTCATATGGAATTCACAAGGTCAGTTATTGCCTCTCTAAGACAAGGGGAATACCTGTTATCCATAGAAATCCAAGATGTCTTTCTGCATCTTCCTATTTATTCACCTCATTCAGATTCAGCAACAAACTACCTCAGTTTGTGGCCAAGACCCCCCTGGTCTCAGTTCAGCTAATCTATGCGCCTCTCCCCATTATGAAGTCTACCTCATCTGTGCCACAAGATAGAGCAGGATAAGAAGCTGGTGATTCTCGTTGTACCACACTGGCTCAAAAGAACCTGGTACACAGTCATCCAGAGACTACTAGGAGACAACCCCTGGTTTCTGCCCAAGAGGCCAGACCTGCTGTCCTAGGGCACGCAGTTCCATCATGTATTTCAGTCTCTGGCTTTAATGGCATTGTTGTTGAAGCTCAGGTCTTGAGAGACAGAGGGGTCTTTGAGTCTGTCATTTCTACCTTGCTAAAAGCCACTTCCAGAAAGATCTATCATACCTAGAAATTATTCTTTGCTTAATGTGAACACAGAGATGTCAATCGCAGAAAATACTCTGTGCCTCCCATTCTGGCCTTCTTATAATCGGGTCTTGACCATTACCTAGCCTTAAGCACTTTAAAAGAATAGGTGGTTTTGGCCTTGTCCATTCTTTTTCAAAACAACCAACAAGCCCCCTTTGCAGAGTCCTGTGCTTCCTTGGGATCTCGACTTGGTTCTTTCTGCCTTGCAGAAACCACCCTTTCAACCCATCAGGGATATCCGCTTAGGTGACCTCACCTGCAGAGAGGCCTTTTCGGTCATTATTACACCTGTCAGACAGGATTTGCTGCTCTCTCTTGTATGGACCAGTTCCTCATTCTTCAGAACGATAAGGTAGTCTTATGCCCAAGAACATCCTCTGTTCCTAAGGTGGTATTCGCTTTCCACCTCTATAAAGACATTGTCCTTCCATCCTTAAATCTTGCTCCAATGGAAATTTCTCTTCACTGCCTGGACATAGACCTAGCCATAGGAATTTACCTCAAAGCAACAGCTTTAATCAGAAGGACAGATTCCCTTTTTGTCTTTTCCTCAGGAACTAGCAAGGTACACCCTGTTTTCAAGTCCACCATCGTGGAAATCAGATCCCTAGAGCTTGCATTCTAAAAAAGAAATCTCCTTTTGCAATTTAACATGCCCATTCCACCAGATCACTGGGCGTTTCTTGGGCATTCCGTTAGGCCTCTCTAGCCCAGCTTTATAAGGCCACCACCTGGTCCTCTATTCATACGTTTTCAGTTTATCATCTGCGAAAGCAGCTTTCAGCCACAAAGTTCCTATATATGAGCCTATTACATGGTTGTATTTGCCTAGTTGTGTCCCACCTTTCTCAGTCATTGCTTGGGGACATCCAAGGGTCTGTGAATACTTTGCCTTGTCCTATACTATACAGTTAAGATAAGAGAAACTTTGACTTGTCTGTAAATTCCATATCTTGGAGTACAGTACAAGACACCCTACCTACCATTCCTTGTTTATTCTGCATTGCTTGCTGCAAGACTGAGGACTCATGGAGTGGGATAGCTTTATAGAGGAGGTGCCCACGGCCGTATCCTCAAATGCTTTGGCAGTGCCCAGTCACTTGAAGGTACAAGCCTATAATCTAGGCTCTATGAATAATTTGTCTGTGTTCTGTACTGCACTCCAAGATATGGAAATACAGGTACTGTAAGTCAAAATTCTTCTATTGTGTGCACCAAATGCCTTTGAAAACCCAGATATTACCTAGTAAAAATAGCAGCGAGATCATTTCCGTGCTGTACACACCGTAGCTTGAGCAGAACTGTGGGAGGGACCCAGCAAGTCCACCCACTTTAGGCTGTTTGCAGAAAACTACAGGAGGGTCAGATACAAGACCAGTCACCCTGGAGAGAGAGAAGTAGTAACCAGCGTTTATCGCAGGAAGCTCCTGTAAAGAAATTAGGAGTTGTTTCATGTTTAATTATTGCAAAGATCTGTAAGAAATACGTATTGGACTCCTAAGATTCAAATAAGAATACATATGCCTCTTGTGTTTACACAATTAATGTTAGTGATTGTGTTTGAATTCACTTTTGGGTGGCCAGTTGGACGCACCCGTATTTTTCCATGATGAATGAACCATTATGTTAAACTTGTCTTTTGGTTGTTGCTTGTGGATTATACTTGACACTGTAACCCATGGTTATCTTATAAGAACTTCCTGTCCCATAGTCGCAACAGGAAGTAAGGAAAAAATCCCTCTAAAGTGAGGAAATCCCTGGTTGTCTCCCAAGGTTACCAGAAGTAGTGTCCCCTATTGAAGATATCACCACTATTCCTGTTCTGGGGACAACCCAACATTTGGGCTTTTCTTTTAATTTCACTTTCGATGATAACTGTAAACAGGGCTAATAGAGAGGGCGAAGATCCCTAACAGGGATACAAACGGCAATAAAAACCTGACACTATCCAAATGTAAAAAAAAAGTTTTGCCTTTTAGTTCTGCTTTGATAATCACAGATAGACTGATCAATTAGACTTTGGCTTTGGTCTTTACTAATTTCTCTATTTCAGTGTGTTGGCAGTTTTGGGAGTTTGGCTATCATATTTTTTCTATTCTTAGCAGTACGCACAAATAGAACTTGGAATGCTTGGAGCAGGGCAACCATCTCCTTGTCACAGGCCATCATTGATCAAGCAGAGGGATGTAGGGAGAATCTAGCAGAAGGGCTGTCAGTCACCCATCAGGATTGTTTCAGGAGCTGTAATGTAACACAAGAATTGGCAGCAAATCTCTCTACTATTGTTCTGACTGTTTGGATGCTCTTGCATAGGAAGCAGAACGCTTGTAGTGATTCATCTTGTATATGGGAGCACAGCTATCCTCCTACAGTCTGTCAAGCCCTGACACTGGAGTTAAAACATGCACTGCCCACACATTGAATACACCAGCAGCTCCAGCAAAAAGGGGAGAAGTGGACACATTACCTAATCTCCTTGTCTGATCATATTTTTTAATCTAATCTCTTTTAAATTCAAGACAGCTGGTTTTGTTAGCAGAAGGGATTACTGACAGACTGTGACTGTTACCAGCAGCCACGTTGCGGCTGATTTACAAAAACTAGACCAAAAGTGAAGCTATTTCCATTCGCAACCAGATTTCTAGCTTCTTACGAATTGTTACTATAAATAAGTGCTGACTTTGGTCCAGTTTTTGTAAATCGAGCCTAATATGAGTTATTGTGCCATTCTGTGTGTTACAGCCCTTTAATTTTCCAGGTGGTAGCATTTCACATATGTTAGAGAGGCCTCAAGAAAAGCATGTTTCCTGTAGAAGAGTATAGTGGCTGTTTTTGTGCAGTAGTCTTGGCTGTATGGTGAATACACTGAAACCCATGATCAACTGATATCTATTGTATGTTTTAGGAGGCAGTTACACATAAAGTAGATCTTATAGTCTCTGTGAACCGTATAACACATGAAAACATGACAATCCCATGTTTTGTGAATAATGTTTTTTCTACTGTGTTAATGAATAGCGAGGCATCAGTAAGATCGGTTGACTATGATTCACATTCCAATCACCAAGAACAAATGCATTAGGGTGGTTACTGCACACTGCAATTTAAATTAACTCATAAACAAGCAAGCATATTGAGGATATCAATTGTTCTTCAAATTGTTCTGTGCAATAATGCCCCTTATGCAGATGTAGAAGATATGTGAAAAGCCTATACCCACTGTACCAGCCATAGCCAGCAGAGATCAAACCAGATTAACAAGTTCTGCTGCTATGACTGCACAGCAGCTGGAAGACCTGTTGAGAAAAAAAAAGCCAGAAACACTGCATTAAACATAAATAAATCAGTGTTTCTTAACCCAGGGGAAGGGCTGTTGTTAGAAACCAAAGGGCCCTATACAGCCAACCTGAATGCCACCACACACACACAAAGTTTACTATTCTTCAGTTATTAATGGACACAGTAAGTGATCAGTACCGATCACTCATTTTGTGCATTCAGGAAAGAAAGGGGGCTGGTACATGTGACATTTACCGAACCCTTCCACCACTCTCCATTCTGCAGGATCCTTGCAGCTGCTGGTGGGAAGGAGAGAGGGGAAGCTGGCAGCACTGCGGTGCCTGGGTAGCTGGGGGAAACGTATGGTGCACAGGGAGGGTGATGGGTGCAGATCTGATTCCCTCTGTATTTCTGCAGCAGTTGAAAGCCAGCAGGAGGGAGAGGAGAAGAAGCCAGCTTCCAGCTGTGGCAGAGAGAGCCATACAGGGGAAAGGTTCCAGTAAATGCCCCCCCCATCATATGGACCTTCCTGTCCATATCCGATTCACCCAGTTGCCTGGGCCCTGTACAGAAGAACTGGTGGTACCCCCTTATCCACGGCCCTGCCAAGGGGTGTTCAACCTTTTGAAGAGGGGGGCCACTTAAGTGATTTTGGTAACCAGTTGCAGGCCACAATGAAATATAATGGTTCCGAATTTTGATTTTTTTCTTTTTGTGAATTGCATAGAAGATTTTAAACAACAATCAGGATAATTTTCTGTGGAACCAATCGCCTTTGGTTGTTGACCCACTGTTTAATCACAAGAAAAATGTATTATTACCAGATCACCATTAATCCCACTCTCCCACTCAGGTGTGACCAGTCAAAAGAGCTTCAAACCAGTATTGCAGCCTTCACTATATCAGAGACTTTGCAGCCATCCCTTGAATTGCCAAAACAAGGACTGTAGACAATCTAAACAAAAAAACAACGGACCAGAGAAGCGCATGCCCTAGTAGTGCAATACATTTTTTTATTAAAGTGTTACTAAACCCACAACAGTAAAATCAGTCTGTATATGTAGTAAAGCATGCTTGTTATACTCACTCTGGAAACCTAAGGGGTTAATCCTCCGCGTTGTGTAAAAAAAAATGTTTGATCCTGTCTTCTCTGATCCTGCCCTTCTTCTGCTGTCCCCAATCCATCTCCTGATAGAACAGAGCCTTGGGGGGGGGCAAGCTGCACATAGTCAGTGTGGTGTGTATTGCTAGAGAGTTTTTTTTATTTTTTCTTGGGAGAGTGCATGTGATCAGCACAAGTCCATTCAGCGCTGTCCAGACAGAGGGTCAGGGGTCCTGTATGACCAAAGACTAATCAGCCGCTCGGATCACTTTTAGGGAAAAGAGCTTCGCCAGCTGAAAGTTTAATACTGGGGTTATGGCTGACAGATGCAGCCATAGCCCCGGTAATCCACTTCAAACCCACAACATAAATGTACTTTAGCGGGTCTGCAAGTGGATATATTCCTCCACTGTTGGAAAGACAGCAGTTATTGATTGCTTTCAGTGACTTGTAGGAATGGGCTTCTTTTATTTTTTGTAACCGTCTGTTATGCATTTCACAGGACTTTTCCCAGGTACTTCTGTGAAGGTGTTAGTAGTGCTAATCCTGCTAACATTTCTTGGAAAGGTCTGTGAGGTTAGAAATATAGAAGGGATTATTGCTGACTTGTATTTGAATTTGAAAGCACTGGTGTTGTCATTCTTATCTTTACTTCAATTTCTTCTTAAGTGGCGGACATGGTACCTCCTAAAATCCCCTGCATGGCAGCATTCATACTGGAAAAGGAATGTCTAGCACACTTCCGCACCCAACAGAGTCAGTGTCAACAATGTAGCAGAACTTGTAGCAGAACTTGATTGGATCAAAAATTACAACGATCTGTTAGTATGCTGACATCGCTTAGTTGTCCAATAAGCAGGCTGTGTTTTTGATCAAGCTGTATGCCCGATTCACAGGTCTGATTGAATAGCAAAATATCTGGCCATATATGGCTCTGCTTTTTTTTTGCTTAATCTGCAGGCTGAGCGAAAAAAGTGAAACAAGTCCCCTATCCACACAATTGAGGCATATGGTGGAATCTTCCCTGCTATATTATTGTATACTGACAGCGGGGAGACAGCTGCACTCCTCCACTGTCAGAATACACTGATCAGCACTGTAGCCTATTGACTGCAGTGCTGATCGAACTAAAGTTTTCTGGCTAACCCATTTTTGAGCAGTCGATTAGTAGATCAACTGTTCATGAACAGGAATGGCCATAATTGCTTTGAAATTCAGCTGGTCCCTGCTGAAGTGGCTGAATATCAATCCATCTATGGCCAGCTTTAGAAAGTCTTCCAGAGTTAATTTTTTTTCCTGTATATTGTATGTATTTGAACCTGGAATTTTGATATTGCCTGGAATTAAGGTTTAAAGTGGTAGTAAAGTCCAGTGTATTTTTTTATTTTTATGGGCCTCCTGCAGGTATATGCCGTAATGTGACATTCTGCATAGCATGTTTACACATTATGGCAGACTTAACTGTCAAAGACGCCCTCCAGCACTGCAGTGTGATCGATCCAGCAGGTCCCAGGCATTTCCATCTTTGCCCAGTCTTCCTCAGGGTTCCATGTCTTCAGCCGTTTGAATGGCCAAGCTATGATGATGTCACTGTCGTGCATGCATGCAGACGTCACATTGCCGCAGTACAGATCGGAGGCCATGTATGTCCACTGAGCTGTGCATGTGCGACTTAGTGTACATGACGGCTGACAGGCAAGAGGAAGCTTTTATTGCAGAAGAGATTGACGGGATCTCTTCTGTCATAAATATCCTGCCTGTCAGCAAATTTTTATCACCATTTAACTTTGCTGTGCCCAAACTATTACCAGCATTTACAATAAATTTTTTTTATGTTTAACCTTTCATGTTGTAGAATTTAGGGCAGAACACATGATGGATTAGTAGACCTTTTGCAGATGTGCAGTATTTCTGACTTGTGTTTAGGGCACAATTGATTATAGATACTTTGGGTGAGCTATTGGCCATTAGAATAGTAGTAGTAGTTATCATACATTTTATTGCTGTTTTACTAAAACCCTTACACAAGTATAGCAGACGGCTTGCATGTGTGCTTTAGTGTAGGTAATGCTGTCTTATATCTGTGTGTGGGCTCTGTGGTTTGGCTGAATGATTTCTTTACAAATGGCTTGGCTAGCGTTCTGTATACAGTTTATTATTTGACAGTGCTTTGTTTTGGTAACAGAAAAACATCTCGCAGTAAGCAGTGTTGTCTGTGCCCAGCTCTTCAATTTCACGTGTTAGGTGGAATGTATTCCTGTATCCTCCTATGTTATTGAAGGAAGCCACAGTCAGACAGGGTAACAGGAGATAAATGAAAAGAGAGTCCAGAACAACTGACTACCTGCAATACTCATGTGTCGCCCCTATGCATGTGCAAATCATTTAGTGGCAGTGGTAACTCAGCATTCAGATTTAATGTATCTGTACTGAGGGAAGCTTCCCCTTTTCTATGGAAAAAAGTCAGGGCTTTCAGAATGATCAGAGATTCTTCTAGTTGTCTGTGCATGACAAGTGCTCTTGATGATTTTGAGTGTGTTTCTTTCTGAACTCTGTATTTCTGATTTGTCACAGGCAATGCTGACTGGCGGTATGGCTTGCATCTTGAAAAGCCAGAATTACAATAGAAAATATTTTGCAAACCCAGAGGATTGCAGAGTACACTAGTAACTACTACAGTTTTCTGTTTATTATTCAGTGTGTTGTGCAAATGAAAAATGGATTTTTGTCACCATGCTGAACAATTATATATTTCATAATGGCTATTGTTAGTTCTAGATGTAAAGTGTAGGTCTATATGTTGATTTCTAACTAACCATGTACTTATCCGAAACCTACTGACACACTGATTTCTTTTTGTAGTTTTTATTTAATGACAAGTCCATTGTAGATGTTGTACATAAAGAACATATTGCTGACATAAGTACAGATGAATGAGTACCTAGAGAAGTATGTGTGCCAATTGCATGGGTAGATCTTTTTCAACAAAAATATTATCTGTGCAAAAGGTAATCCAATCAGTTTTTGTAATCATCAGAGTGTTTTCAGAATAGGGGACATAAGTAACAAAAATAAATATATGAGGATATAGGCAAGTGGGGTGAAGAAAGTACTATAAGAGGTAGATGTATAAGAAATAGAGGAAAGAATAAGAAAAAAGTTGGATCAGTATGGGAAGGCATGTAGAAAGGGGAGGGGATGAACTGAGACATAAGAAGGAGAGGAAGGAACCTGGTCACCAGAAAGATCATGGTTTATGATAGATGTGGGCCATATCTATTTTCTCATGATCAGAACCATCAAAGGTTAGTTACCATCCTTGGGGGAAGGGCCTGAACATGGTGCCGTGAGCAGCGTGAGCTCCAGGCACCCACCATCCAAGTGCGAAGCCCTGTGCCTGCCTGCCCTGAACTGATCTGAGTGAGGTCCCAGCTGGTGAGGAGCTGGGGTGCCAGTGGTCGGATGGTCCCGGTGGTGGCTGGTGAAGGCGGGGGACCCCCAGAAGTGAGTATGTATGTTTATTCATCCAAATATAAAATGCAGCGCTGTGCGATATTGCTCTAGTATAGGTAACATAGACATAAAACCAAACATGGAATATGGAATTTATATCATAGATGGATAAAATGCAGTCCTGTAATAGTGCTCGCTGTTCTACAGTTCAAATGATAGAAATGCGCACTAACCAGAAGCGTATTGGCAATACGCATGTATATAAATAATCCTGAAGAATCCCCTCTCTTACTGGTCAGAAACTGGATAGAAGCTGGAAGATGTGGAGATGAAGTGCCCTCTTGTGGTAAAGATGAAATCCCACAGGCCAGAGATATCCTTGCAGAGATGTGTGGAGTGGATAATCCCCCTTCTCTGGAACTGATGCAAGGGTCACTCTAAGGCTGCAAGAATGGAAAGCTCCTCACAGGAGACATAGGGAAGAACTCATAGTGTAGTATTTTAAATTGGCTTTATTACTCAAAAAAGCGTTGGTGAGAATCACAGTAGTGCCAGATACAGTGACTGACTGATCCTTCCAAAATCAAAGATGGCCGCCGGGCCTCCACGTGGCGCCGGCGGCGTGATGTCAATGACGTCCTGGGCCCCCTCTGACGCTTTTCGTGCGCACGCACTTCTTCTGAGGTAGAGCTCTACTGTGATTCTCACCAACGCTTTTTTGAGTAATAAAGCCAATTTAAAATACTACACTATGAGTTCTTCCCTATCTCTCCTGTGAGGAGCTTTCCATTTTTGCAGCCTTAGAGTGACCCTTGCATCAGTTCCAGAGAAGGGGGATTATCCACTCCATACATCTCTACAAGGATATCTCTGGCCTGTGGGATTTCATCTTTACCACACGAGGGCGCTTCATCTCCACATCTTCCAGCTCCTATCCAGTTTCTTACCAGAAAGAGAGGGGATTCTTCAGGATTATTTATATACATGCGTATTACCAATACGCTTCTGGTTAGTGCGCATTTCTATCATTTGCACTGGAGAACAGCAAGCACTATTACAGGACTGCATTTTATCCATCTATGATATAAATTCCATGTTTGGTTTTATGTCTATGTTACCTATACTAGAGCAATATCGCACAGCGCTGCATTTTATATTTGTATATCCATTTTGGGACTTTTTATGAGTTTTCCTTGCATGTTCAGCTGCTGACACTTTGGAGCGCTCACTGTAGCCTTTCTATTTACATATGTTTATTCATCCATCTCACTCTTCCAGTGTCAAGTCTTAGACAGGAGCATAATTTCGTAAGAAAACATGGCCTTCCAAACCATTCAAGACTTACCAGTGATAGGGAGCCCCTCACCTCCTTTTGGCACCTGTGCACCACATTTGTTGGCCTTCTGATCCCAAAAAATTCCAAATGCCTGGGTCCAGCATGTAATTTCCAGGAGCTACAAACTGAAGTTTTGCAATCTACATCCTCCCACCTTCATACTTTTAAGTGTGTCTCCTTCCTTGTCTCAACGACAGATCTGCTTGCTGCTGTCCAGCAGCTCTTGCCTCACGGGATCATTATCCATGTACCAACAGAAAAAAGCTTTCAAGGTTTCTCCTTGGACCTTTTTACAGCTTCAGACCAAACAGTGGAGTCTAGACCATTCTGAATCTGAAAACTCAACCTTTTTCTACAGGTTCAAAAGCTTGGCGTAGAAATTGCCAGGTTGGCTATTACATCTCTTTGTGGAGGATTTCTGGCCTCAGTAGACAACTACCACCTCTTTTCACCATAATATTTTCCCTCCCTGTGCTTTCTGAGGGTTCCATTTCTTAGTGGATGAAACAAGTTATCATTAGAGGCAATAGTCTGAAGGATGAAGTTCCTCCTTTCCCTGTTGAGGCACGCTCTTGTTGATGCTTCATTAGCTCTTCAGTGTCAGGCATCTATAACTCACATTTTCAAGACTGCCACCTTGTTTACACATTTTTAATATTCTACCGGGTGGATGTTCAGGCCTCCTCTAATACCAGTTTCAGAAGTAAGGTGCTACAAACTGCTCTCTGTCTGTTGAGCCTCTCTTTACCCATTTGTTATGTTTACCTGTTGGACTTGTTTGCTGCGTTGCCCATCCTCAGTCTGACTGTTTTTGGATGTCCCAATCATAACGATTAAAGAGGCTATGTCCCATACGGTATGACTAAGAAAATAGGATTTTTGTTACTTATTAGAGAAATCCTTTTCTTGGAGCACAGTATAGTCCCTACCCTTTTAATTACATAGTTGGTAAGGTTGTGTAAAGACACCAGTCCATCCAGTTCAACCTGTGTGGGCGTGTGTGTGCTCATGTCAGAAACTCATATCCTTTATCCCTGTATATTGTGTTCACTAATATGCCCATCTAATAGTTTTTTCAAACTGTCAATACTTCCTGTGATAATTGTGCGTATAGATATGGATAATTGACAATCATGTTTTATCAGACTCTGCAAATATCATTCTCACTTCCTCCAGTCCCCCTCCCCTTGCAAGGAATGTGGTCTGTGTGTGTGCACTGAGTTCACGACTGCATAGGGCACAGCTGGATGGGCTTCATGGTTGTAATCCCAATAAGGCCTGGTGCCAGAGGGTCTGACAAACCCTTTCATCTGCCCGGTCTTAAAACTATAAGTCAGTCCCTTGACATATAGCCTTACCTCAGAGTGGCCATAAAAACGTACATCCCACTTGAATCACTTTTTCATACAAATTCATAAACTTCAACAGAAACAGGGTACATTAAACTAAAGCATATATTCAGATAAGTCATTTTAGTACGAGTCATCTGACACCTTACATCCCTAGGTAACGTCTACCAGAGAGTAGAAAGCAATATCTTTTTATCCATCACAGTAGGATATGCCATATGTAATGTCTGGACGCTCAGAATATTATTCTGCATATTAATCTGCCAGTGGCTAGGATGCTACATGTACCTAGTGACCATGGTATAAACTTGGGAGGGATTTGGTCACAGCTGGGGTCTCCGCCTAACACCCCTCCCCAAATGAGGCAATTGGCTCTTGGCTTCAGTAGACACCCCCTGCTGGGACACTAGAAAAAAAGCTGTCATGCCTGGAGAGAGAGAAGGAGAGATTCTCCCTTTTAACACCAGAAACCATCTTTGGGAGAAAAGGCAATCCTTTTGTTCGGAAACTTGGAATCTGCTTAAACCAAGGACTTCTGCAAGTATCCTACCTTCTTAAACTTCTTTCTTTTATCTCTCTGTTGTGTTATTGCTCTCTCTATTTATATATATGTATATATATATATATATATATATATATATATATTGGCTACATCTTTTCTGTAAGTATTTTTATTGCACCATTTTGACCTTTTTAGTAATAAATCCTATTTTCTGAAAAGTGTTGAAACTGTCTCTAAAACGTTTAATGCAAACTAAAAGAATCCCTGTCTCTGAAGAGTGCTACTTTGTGTTTTAAAACCTCTGCATATATCTGTCTGCGGTGGCAGTGTATACAGACGCTTATTCAAACATCATAGTGTTACTGCTAAGATTTGTGAGTTTCCTCCTTCTCTGTAAAAAGGTGGTGGTGGCAGTGTGAAGGGTTAATTGCATAATTAACCTGACTCAGTAATTGCTCTCAGGCTGCTGGCACATAGATTGTGGTCCAGCAAGCTGGAAAATCTTTGTGCAGGGTGCAGCTGAGAGTGGCATTGTTACACAAGTGACAGCACGGTCTGGGATTGGCTGGTCCTTCGGTCACAAGTTGGTGAGAAGGGCTGGGGTCTGACGTCACACTTCCCACTTTAACCAAAGATTGTTTCACATCCTTACCACCTTGACAGCAAAAACCCCCATACGCAGTTTAAGGCTAAACTGCTTCACAAGTTTCATTGAGTGGCTGTGTATCTTCTTAACCACTTGCCCTCCAGAGGATTTACCCCCTTCCTGACCAGGCCATTTTTTGCACTGCACTGCGTTACTTTCACTGACAATTGCGCGGTCATGCAACGCTGTACATAAATTAAATTTGTCATTTTTTTCCCCACACAAATAAAGCTTTCTTTCTGTGGTATTTGATCACCTTTGTGGTTTTTCTTTTTTGCGCTATAAACAAAAAGAAAAATGACAATTTTGAAAAAAAAAACAACTTTTTGACTTTTTGCTATAAAACATATTCAATTAAAAAAAATAACATGTTTTCATAAACTTAGGCCAAAATGCATTCTGATAAATGTTATTGCTAAACAAAATCCCAACAAGTGTATATTAATTGGTTTACATGATAGTTATAACATCTACAAATGGCTGTGTGTGTATGTATGTATATGTGTGTATGTATGTGTGTATATATATATATATATATATATATATATATATATATACTGGAATTTTCATTTATTTATTGTATATCAGTATGGAGGCGATCAGCGACTTATAACAGGACTGCGGCGGGCATTCTGACACTGAGTGGGAACTAACTGCCACTGACATCTCCAGTGACACTAATACAGTGATCAGTGCTAATAAAAAGCACTGACACTATACTAAAGACACTGGTCAGGAAGGGGTTAACATCTGGAGCGATCAAAGCGTTAACAGTGTGCTATGTGTGTTTTACATTGTGTGCTGTTTTACTTGGGAGACATGCTGTTTCCTGTCAATCACCTGATCTCAACCCAACTGAGCATACATTTCACTTGCTGAAGGCAAAACTAAAGACAGAAAGACCCACAACCAAAGAACAACTGAAGACAGCTGCAGTTAGAACCTAGGAAAGCATCAGAAAGGAGGAAACCCAGTCTTTGGTAATGTCCATGGGTTCCAGACTTCAGGCAGTTATTGCCAGTAAAGGATTCTCAACAAACTATTAAAAATGAACATTTTATTTATGACTATATTCAATTGTCCAATTACTTTTGGTCCCTGGAAAAAGGGCAGATGGCTACTCTGTAATTTCTAAACCCTTCCTCCAATTTTTTTGTACATACCCTCAAATTAAACCTAAGAGTGTGAACTTTCATCTGACATCCATTATATAACTAGAAAAGCTACAATTTCTGGGGAAATTGTGTGAAGTGTTCTTGCCTCCACCAGTAGTCTACAACTGGAGTGGGCGGAGTAACTGGGTGGAGTGGCTTGAGTAACTGTTGTGTGGCTGGAGTAACTGTGAAAAGGTTGGACTGGGCAGAGTAACTTTATGGAGTGGGCAGAGTAACTGTGTGGAGTATTTGGAGTGAGTAAAGATAGTAAACATTACACTAACCAATTGATTTATCAAATGGTCGTGGTTTTAAAAATTATAAATCCTACACTGAAGAGCTTTATATTGTAAGGATCACAAGACCCAGACCTACATTTTGATGCATAGTATGTCTCTGAAATATTAAAAATGAAGGCACAGTCGCAGTTTAGAAATTGCCCTTCAAATTTGAGGTGGCTATAGTGCAGTCTCAATGAATGTCAATGGGCGGCGTGAGTTGCAAACAAATGGTCATATTGTGAAAACTATCAGGACTATGGCTTAGCCGTGGACATTTTTAGTGGCAGCAGGGATAGCTGAACGTTTTTATATAAGATTTGTGTAGGTGGGCTTGAAAATGAGGGAGTGATGGCAGTTTAGAAATCATGTCCTGATTTGTGAGCTCACACTCTAGCTTTTGTCAGCTCCCACTCTAGTTTTGAACATTCCGCCATTCATTCCTATGGAACCAATTTCACCACAAAAACACCGATATTTCGTGAACCATTCGGCGAAACATTCCACAAAGTAATAGCACACCAATCAGGAACAATCCGCACGCAGAGGTTCGCTGGTAGTGGCAGGGATTATTTAGGGATGTCCCTGCAGCCCCTTTTTTTTGCCAGTGCAGTCACCTGAAAGGTAGCTGCATATAACTTGGTTGTAATGATTAAACCCTGTGTCCTGTACTGTACAGTACCTTGAAAAAGTATTCATAACTCTTGACATTTTTCACATTTTGTCATGTTAAAGCCAAAAACGTAAATGTATTTTATTGGGATTTTATGTGATAGACCAACACAAAGTGGCACATATCTGTGAAGTGGAAGGAAAATGATAAATGGTTTTCAAATTTGTTTACAAATAAATATCTGAAAATGTGGTATGCATTTGTATTCAGCCCCTTTACTCTGATACCCCTAACTAACATCTACCTTCAGAAGTAACCTAATTAGTAAATAGAGTCCACCTGTGTTTTACCTCAATATAAGTATAGCTGTTCTGTGAAGCCCTCAGAGGTTTGTTAGAGAACATTAGTGAACAAACCGCATCATGAAGGCCAAGGAATACAACAGACAGGTCAGGGATAAAGTTCTGCAGAAGTGTAAAGCAGGGTTAGGTTATAAAATTCTGCCTGAATGAGATCCCAAAGCGCCAGATGTAAACAAGGTTTCAGGAGAAATCTCTGTGCAAAGACTAGGCCGAATTTCAATATTGATGCCTGTGATCTTCAGGTCGTCAGACAACACTGCATTAAAAAACAAGCATGATTGTATGATGGATATCACTGCATTGGGATTCTTGCAAAAATCACTATTTATGGACACAGTTCTCTGTTCCAGCCAATAATGCAAGTTAAACTTCTATCATGCAAAGAAGATGACACGTACCTGATGGGAGACTGAATTGACGAGGTCGGCCTCGCTTGTGTTACTAGCCCTGACCCCGTTGAGGTTAGAGCAGAGGGAGTCTAGGGACCAGGGGGACAAGAGCGCCAGTGGTTGTTGCTTGCGGTTCTTGCAGGTGGTGACCTTGGTAGGCAGCGTATCTTCTGATTTTAGCACCTTAATAGCAGACAGAGCAGGTTCTGTGTAGTGCCCGATGTGCAGCAGAGCAAGGTAGGTAGCCAGGACACAGGACAGGAGCAGGGTCATAGGATAGCCGGGGTCATCAACAGTCAGGCAGCGCGGTACAGAATCAGAAGGAAAAGCCAAAGTCAGGAGCAGAGCCGAAGTCAGGAACCAGGAGCAGGAGAGTAATCGGAGTCGCTAACCGCGTTTATAAGCGTTTCCGTTTGAAAAATTTTTTAACTCTTCCATTTCCAGATGCTGTCCAGGGCCTTTTTTCATCATGAAAAATGAATGCAAGGCGTTTTCCCGGTACTGAAATGGACCTAGCACACCATACTTTGAGGTTTTGCATGAAAGAAAATATGTTAGACACTGCTGCAATAATTTCTGCACAGAAATGAGCTGGAACACATCCAAACACCACAAAGAAAAAAAAAGACAGCTAATCTCAACAAATACTGCTCTCTCTGCTTCTGCTCTGTCTATTTCTCTCAAAATGTTTGAAATAGTTAATTTTTTACTGTTTTTCAGTGCATTCTGGGCATTTTGGAAGTTCTCCAGAAGTTATCTTTAAAGAAAGCTTCTAAACGCAAACGCTCATAAACGCGGTATGCAAATGCGGCTAAACAGCCGTTTTTTAACCTACATTTTCCAACAGTCAGTTTCCATCTTTCAGAAGTATCCCGTGTACATGGGGCCTTAAGAGCGCAAAATCCTCTTGATTTCTGAGTTTTAAATAAGACCGGTTCAACCTGAATATTTCATAAGAGGGTTCTAACCATTGGCACCTAAAGTGTATATAAACCCCAAAATAATTCCTTAGATGTGGTGTGTGTATTAGTTTTTATTTTCCCCTTTTAAGTTAACAAACTTTTGTTCCATAATGTCTCCATTGATTTCTCCATTGTTTTTGTGTAGGCAGCCTGTATTGTTATACAGGTTGAACTTCAACATGGTTGCCTTTGTTCATCCCTATTACACTGTGGATTGTCGAGATTAGTAGTTTACTCAATAAAGATGGGGTCCTTTTGTGTTTTCTGTTAAGCTTACAGAAAGTGACTAGGGCACTGTATTTTGGCAAGATCAAAAAGTATTTTCAATAAATAGAAAATACAGTGCTCCGCTTCAGATACACCCGCCAGTACAATCTCAGCTGCTGGTGCCGACTCCTCTAATGATTTGTTCTCCACATCAGAAGCAAAAGTAGAAAGAAGAAAAGTATCTGCACTCTGGATTGAGAGCCATCATGGAAGTTTTATTGAACTGCCCATTGCAAGACAGACCACCTGAACTCTGCCCTTTAATGTGTTTCATTCGTAATGAGCTCAGTTATTTTTTGTACATACTGAAAATGTTCTTGGCCTACAAAGTGAAAACTAATTCAGTCAAAAATATAATAATAATAATTCAGGCACCACATCTAAGAACCAGTAGGCATTTTGTGCTTTTGGGGTTTAGATACACTTTAATCTTAATCACGTGACTCTAATTTCATGGATTAGAAGCAGTGTGATAAATGTAGGGCTGTGCCTGCTTTTTCCACATGACTAATCTGCATTTTTGCTCATTTAGAATATGAGAATGATTAGATGAATGTCAATTTCATGTGTCATTTGTTCAGAGATACAGTGGTGAGAATAATTATTTGATCCCCTGCAGATTTTGTAAGTTTGCCCACTTCCAAAGAAATTAATGGTTTATAATTTTTATCATAGATGTATTTTAATTGATAGACAGAATATCAACCAAAAATACAGAAAAAACACGATACAAATGTTATAAATTGAGTAGCAGTTCAGTGAGTAAAATAAGTATTTGATCCCCTACCAACCAATAATAATTCTGGTTTCCACAGACTGGCTGTGTGCTCATGTGGTACACAGATTAGTTCTGGAGCTCCATACAACATTTTGCCTCATGGTGTAAGGATGATCATCATAAAAGTGAGGGATCAGCCCAAAACTACACAGGAAGAGCTTGCGAATGATCTCAAGGCAGGTTTAGACCACAGTGACCAAACAAACCATTGGTAACACAATATGCTGATATGGATTGAAATCCTGCAGTGCCTTCAAGGTCCCCCTCCTCAAGAAGACACATGTACAGGCCCATCTGAAGTTTGCCAATAAACATCTAAATGATTCAGGGAAGGATTGGGAGAAAGTGCTGTGGTCAAATGAGATTAAATGGATCTCTTTGGCATTAACTCGACTTGCCGTGTTTGAAGAAAGAAAAATGCTGGCTATGACCCTAAGAACACCATCACTACAGTCAAGCACAGAGGTGGAAACATTATGCTGTGGGGCTGTTTCTCTGCTAAAGGTACAGGCCGACTTTGTTTCATTGAGGGGCCAGTGGACAGGGCCATGTATTGTGAAATCTTGGATGAGAACCATCTTCCCAGAACAGTGAAGATAGGTCATGGATGGGTATTCCAGCATGACAATGACCCAAAACATACCACCAAGGCAACAAAGGAGTGGCTCAAGAATAAGGTTAAGGTCATGGAGTGGCCTAGCCAGTCTCCAGACCTTAATGCTATTGAACATTTATGGAGGGAGCAGAAACTTTGAGTTGCCAAGTGACAGCCAAGAAGCTTTAAAGATTTAGAGAAGACCAGTAAAGAAGAGTGGACAAAAATTCCTCCTGAGATGTGTGCAAACCTGGTAACCAACTACAAAAAAGGTCTTGCCTCTGTGCTTGCCAACAAGGGTTTCTCCACAAAGTACTAAGTCATGTTTTGCTTGGGGATCAAATACTTATTTACTCACTGAACTGCAACTCAATTTATAACATTTGTATTGTGTTTTTTTCTGGATGTTTGGTTGATATTCTGTCTTTATCATTTAAAATACACCTATGATGAAAATTATAGACCTTTCATTTCTTGTAAATGGGCAAACATACAAAATTTGCAGGGGATCACATAATTATTTTCCCCACTGTATCTGTTTGATTGAAGATCTGATATAAAAAACAGTACACATGTATATAAAAAATAATCATGGCAAGAGCAGCAAGTTCTGGATCAAATCACTATATGTTAGCACTTTCTGCTCTTGCTATGATTATTTTTTTTACACATCTGTATTGTTCTCAATATTTGTAATAATAAAGGGTTGTTGGCGAGGTACTCTCCCCTGCTATTTTTCAATTCGTATCTTGAATATTTCAAAGGCAAGCAAAAAGCAAAGGGCCACATCCAGCCCCTGGGCCACAGTTTGGAGACCACTGCCTTATACTATACAGGGCCTTTTAAGGGAGGGGGAAACTGTGTAATTTCCAATGTTTCCCATTCTCTGATGTGGACCCAACTATATTTTTGCAGAGTAACAGTGAGCGCCAGTGCTGTGATCCTCTGTTTTTCACTACCCAGTGCAAGATGCAGCACGTACTGTAGGCTAGAGATGAGGTTATGCAGAATAAATGGGCAGAGCCTTGCATCAGGGAGAGGCCCTGATAAAAAAAAAAAATATAGAGACCTATTGGGCTGAATTAGAAAAATGTATAGATTCACCCCCATCAACACTTAACAGCTTGGGTGGAAAAATCCCATACTGCCTGCTATTGTATTCTGACAGCCTGCACCCACGACTGTCAGAATACCCGAACAGTGGCTGGTTGGCTGCATTCTTTGTATTGACATTTTTCCGCCCAGCTCTTTCGATTTTCGAAGTTTTTTCAATTGGGTGGTATCAGCAAGACCACCTATGACTCGAATTTCAGCCAAAATTTTAGCTATGTATGGCTAGCTCTAATTTACACCTAGAAAACCAATAGACAAAGGAAAAAAGTATTATAATTTAACTCTACCGCTACCTACAGTTGTGGCCAAAATTATTCAACCCCCAATGCTGTAAAGGGGTTTAGGGACTATAGTGTACATTTGGAATTGTATTCAGAATCAAATCCTACAAGGACGTTGTAACTACCCAAATGCAACTAAAATGACATCAATTGTTTATGTAATACAGTAGTAAATGGTTCTTATGTGGTTTCTTCATTGCCACAATTATTCAACCCCTTAAAGACTACCACTCTGAAGAACAGAGGTTCATACAGGTGCTTTCCATCAGGTATTGAAAACACCTGTGGATGTCACCGAGCAGCAATCAAGCATAATAAGCACCAATTAGGCAGCTTTAAAATGACTGTGATACTCAGCTCCTTCTAGACATTTACTGGTGTGGTTACAAACATGGTGAAGGCAAGAGAATGGTCCAGGAAGACAAGAGAAGAGGTGATTTCTCTTCACAGGAAGGGCAATGGCTATAAGAAGATTGCAAAGATGTTAAACATACCAAGAGACACCTTAGGAAGCATCATTCGCAAATTCAAGGCAAAGGGCACTGTTGAAACGCTACCTGGTCGTGGCAGAAAGAAGATGCTGACTTCGACTGCTGTGCGCTACCTGAAGCGTAGAGTGGAGAGAAGTCCCCGTGTGACTGCTGAGGAACTGAGAAAAGATTTGTCAGATGTGGGTACAGAAGTTTCAGCCCAGACAATAAGACGCACACTGCGTAATGAAGGCCTCCGTGCCAGAACTCCCAGGCGTACCCCCTTGCTGTCTCCAAAGAATAAGAAGAGTCGACTGCAGTATGCCAAAAGCCATGTGGACAAACCACAAAAGTTGTGGGATAGTGTTCTGTGGACTGATGAAACAAAATTAGAACTGTTTGGGCCCATGGATCAACGCTATGTTTGGAGGAGGAAGAACAAGGCCTATGATGAAAAGAACACCTTGCCTACTGTGAAGCATGGTGGAGGGTCAATCATGCTTTGGGGCTGTTTTGCTTCTGCAGGTACAGGGAAGCTTCAGCGTGTGCAAGGTACCATGAATTCTCTTCAGTACCAGGAGATATTGGATGGAAACGTGATGCAGTCCGTCACACACCTGAGGCTTGGGAGACGTTGGACCTTTCAACAGGACAATGATCCCAAGCATACCTCCAAGTCCACTAGAGCATGGTTGCAGAGGAAAGGCTGGAACATTTTGGAGTGGCCATCGCAGTCACCAGACTTAAATCCGATTGAGAACCTCTGGTGGGACTTAAAGAAAGCAGTTGCAGTGCGCAAGCCTAAGAATGTGACTGAACTGGAGGCCTTTGCCCATGAAGAATGGGCGAAGATACCCGTAGATCGCTGCAAGACACTTGTGTCAAGCTATGCTTCACGTTTAAAAGCTGTTATAACTGTAAAAGGATGCTGTACTAAGTACTAAGATTGAATGTCACTTGGGGGTTGAATAAAACTGATAATGCTGTGAGCACAGAAAAGACATTTGTGGTTATTTCATTATAACTGTTATGTTATATTTGTCTGACCTACAAGTGCCTCTTTAATGTAAATGTAAGCAAGATGACTGAATGATCAAAAGCAATGTCAAACTGGCCAAAACACTCAATTTCAGTGGGGGTTGAATAATTTTGGCCACAACTGTATGTTTGTCTCACTTGCTACTGTGCAATTTAGACTTCACTTATTATATTTGCTTTAGGCCCCTCATTCTGTTGAGACCCCTGCCACCCAAACAAACGTTTAGGATATTGGAAAATGCTAAATTTAATATTAACCCACAGTTAGCATGCTGGGTTATTTAAGAAAATGCTGCAGTGTGGCATCAGCTTAGAGCAGAACACCAGGCATATTTAAAAGCACAAGTCAAACCAACAGAACCAAGACATGGTAAAGTAGAGAAATCCTTGGTATGAACAATAAAAAACCACAAATGATTAATAAAAATATACAAAAAGTACAGTACATTCATTTTCTAAAATCAGGCCACATGATCTGGTTGTCCTGCTTTATTCTAGATTTAGCCTTGGAAAAGAGGTGCTGCAAAAGCTCAAATTTGGTAACACGATATAGCCATATGACACTTGGAAGTGATTTTCTCTGCAGAACAACTCAGTAGGAATGACGCAAGTAAAGTACTATCAGCCTGTGTTAGTCGAGGTAGTAGTA
Organism: Staurois parvus; assembly: GCF_062004578.1. Lineage (NCBI taxonomy): Eukaryota > Metazoa > Chordata > Amphibia > Anura > Ranidae > Staurois > Staurois parvus. The sequence goes on along the minus strand of NW_028318500.1, from coordinate 3,994,303 downwards.
GAGAGGTGCTGGAGTCACAAGAGGTCAGAATGATTTGAATGCAGTGCTGCCACTAAAGCACATAAGTATTGTTACTTATATCTGAACAGAGATTTAGCAGCTAATATATCAAGAATACTGTAGAGTGTAAATGTTAAGTGCATTGATTAGAGTAAATATTGCTACACTTTGAATAAACGGCATTTAGGGCAGTTATGCATTGCTTAATATTACATACAGGATATGTTAATGTCCAGTTAGTGTATAAACTGTCTAAAGGTCTACTTTGTGTTACTTTTCCACATCCCCCTGCACATGCAAAAATAGAGTGGAAGGTAATACACCACAGGTAATATTACCACATGGATCTGTTGTACTGCACAATATTGCCATGGTAACAGGAGCTGCTGACATGTATAACATGGAGGGAACTCTGCCTGAATGTTGGTTCATTCTGTTACAGTAGTAGACCCTGCCTTAAACATTTTACTGTGCCTATAGTAGATGTTCCTTAATTGAAGGATTCTTCAAACAGAAGAATTGATGCACTTTTAAAGGCTCTCTTTGCTTTTGCAGGGCCAACCCAGCAGCAAGCTATTGTTTCAATTTCTGTTTATTAAACTGCAGCTAATTGGACTAGGGGGATGAACACTGAACAGGATGCTATCTTTCAGGACCAAACTTTGGTGGAACCCTTACAAGCCCTGCCTTCCATCTTATTTTTCTATGTTGATGCCCCATAACAAGTCACGACACAAATTTCCAGAATGGCTCTCACTTCTGTCCATACGCACAGAATCTAATGGCTGAAATCCTGGTCAGCTAAGGCTGTCTGTAAAAGCCTCACTCCTATGCCCTTTAAAGGAGGATGTTTTCTTTGTGAGGCACTGGAATAGTTCATAAAGATGTCACAGGAGGAAAGGTCTTTTTCCCACTGTGGAAGGCTCCAAAACTACCCCTTTCTATCTCATCAAAACACAAAGTGCCACATCAGACTTCAAATTTAAAGCCAAAATTCAGCCCTTCCTTTCAGTGCAAGACTTGGAACACAAGGCCCACTATGTCTGCCGCAAAGCCTTCTCCACATTGAAGGGGTACCCTCACTCCTAGGATTGGGGGAACATCTGTAACAGTTTGCATTCCTGCGGGTCACAGAGGTCCTAGACTTATGGGTTCAATCAGTGGTTTCAAAGGGGTACGAAATAGTTTCAAACTCTAGCCACTCATCATTTTCTTCTCCCAAACTGACTGAAATCTGCTCAAGGACAGTCAGATTTAAAGACTGTCCTGGACCATCTCTTGTACCAGTATAAGTAACTTTACATTTATAAATTTTGCATATAATCTGCAATGTCAGTTATTGCCTCTCTGGGACAAGGAGAATAATTGGCATCAGTAGACATTCAAGATATCTACTTCCATATTCCCATATACCATCCTCATCAGAACCTTCTGCACTTTTCAGTAGAAGGCAAACACTTCCAGTTTGTTGCAATGCCATTTCACCTATCTTATGCACCTAGAGTATTCACAGAGCTGCTTGCACCTCTACTTGCCCTCTTAAGGCCTCGGCATCCAGGTTATGGGTTACCTAGACCACCTTCTTCTAAAGGATTTATCTCCCTCACAACTGTCTGCTGTCCAGATTCTTTAGGTTTTTGGTTGGGTATTCAACTTCCAAAGTGTCTGCCCTCCAGCCTTCTCTATGTCTGGAATACCTAGGCCTCCTACTAGTCATGGCCCAGGCAAAAGGTTTTCTTCCATCAAACCAGCTTCTGTCTCTAGGGTCTCATGAAGGACCTTAAGATTCTAAAGACTTCCATCAGTGAAATTCTCAATGAGGTTCCTTGGCCTCGTGGATGTCTCATTCAAGGATGTTCCCTTTGCTCAGTTCTGCTCAATGCCTTTCCAACACCACATTTTGTTGGTCTGGAACAAACACATTCTGTCTCTCCACTTCCCTATGCTTCTCACCAGTCAAGGTGAGGACTCCTTAGCCAATCATGTCCTGGACTGGGAAAGTTGTTTCTCTCACACTCATGGAAGGTGATGACAACAGATGCCAGTCTCACAGGATATAGAGGAGTATTCCAATCTCTTGCAGTTAAGAGAACCTGATCACGCAGGGAAGCAAGGTTCTGTATTAACATCTTAAAGCTCAGACCAATTGAAATTCGCTCAGCATCACTGGATGGGTAAAATCAGGCAATGCCACGGCAATGACCTATAACAGTTGTTAGGACTACCAGGAGTCCGGCAGCCTTGAAGGAAGTAAATCTGATTGTCTCTGGGGTGGAAAAACACTGTCTAGCAATCTCTAATGTTCATATCCTGGGAGTGGATAATTGGAAGGTGTATCTCCTCAGGGTAATTGTCCCTTGATCCTGACATGTTTAATCACCTATATCAGAAATAGAGGGCTCCAGAAGTAGACATCCTGGCCTCCAGATTCAGCAACAAGTTACACCTACAGTCGTGGCCGAAAATATTGGCTCCCCTGCATTTCTGTCAGATAAGGCACAGAAAATTGTTGCAATTACAAATGTTTAGGCATTCTCATGTTTATTTCTTTTGTTTGTATTGGAATGACACAAAAAAGTGGAGAAACAAAAAGCCAAATCTGACACATTCCACACAAAACTCCAAAAATGGACTGGACAAAATAATTAGCACCCTCAATTTAATATTTGTAGCACACCCCTTAGGAAAAATAACTGAAATCAATCGCTTCCTGTGACCATCAATACGTTTCTTACATCTCTCTACTGGAATTCTGAACCACTCTTATTTTGCCAACTGCAACAGATCTTTCATATTGGAAGGGTTCCGTTTCACAACTGCTGTAGACTTCCTAGTGGCTATTTCATCTGCCAGCCATGTTTAGAGTTGGCTATCCCTAGTAATGAGCCCTTCCTAATTCATAGGGACAAAGTGGTATGACGCTGAGCATGTGCACTCAATTTCTTTGGTTGACCATGGCAAGGCCTGTTCTGAGTGGAACTTGTCCTGTTAAGCCGCTTTATGGTCTTGGCCACCGTGCTGCAGCTCAGTCTCAGGTTCTTGGCAATCTTCTTATAGCCTAGGCCATCTTTATGTTGAGCAACAATTATTTTTTTCAGATCCTCAGAGAGTTCTTTGCCATGAGGTGACATGTTGAACTTCAAGTGACCAGTATGAGAGAGTGAGAGCAATAACACCAAATTTAACACACCTGCTCCCCATTCACACCTGAGACCTTGTAACACTAATGAGTCACATGGCATTGGGGAGGGAAAATGGCTAACTGGGCCCAAATTGGACATTTTCACTTAGGGTCGTACTCACATTTGTTGCCAGTGGTTTAGACATTAATGGCTGTGTGTTGAGTTATTTTGAGGGGACAGCAAATTTACACTGTTATACAAGCTGTACACTCACTACTTTCTACTTTACATTGTAGCAAAGTGTCATTTATTCAGTGTTGTCACATGAAAAGATATAATAAAATATTTACAAAAATGTGTACTCACTTCTGTGAAATACTGTATATGGACCTGGGGGGAGGGGGGGGGAAGTGTGGGGTCATGTCCAAAAGCATTGCCAAAGTCCAATCTCCTGAAGTTAGTAGCCTATAACTCAGGGTCTATGAAGATCCATTCTGTGTCCTGTACTGTATGCCAATATTTGTATACCTTTATATGACTAATTTATACACATATGGGAGCATTTTTCTATGATACTTGGGGCTTGAGAATTTTCTACATGTGGGTCATTTCCATAATGGCAAACACTTTGGGGCTCAGGTACTTGCTTTGATTCTTTTACCAGCATAAAGAAAGTAGAATGGATAGATCTATTGGCGATTTTTTTTCAGCTATATATGTAACTGGTTTTACACAATAATTTCTTTTTATGCACAACATATTATTGGATATTCTTAAACAGGTATGAGGTGTGCAATGTGTGCAGGTGTAACATATTTCAGAGACATGTATGTGAGATGGAAGCTGCTACACTCTAGTTTTGGGGAAGTTGATCTTAAAGCTAAATTACAGGCGTTTTTTTTTTGTTTTTTTTGTACAGTTACATTGGTACACGGTAAGCATAATAATTCTATACTTGGGCGATCCCTGTGGAAAGCATGGAATCACTGTAGTAGTTGATCCTAGTACAGTGATCTTTGCTGTCTTCCAGGACCTGTGCCAAGTCACTGCCCTGTCGTATAGCTGATCTATTGGGTGAAAACCTTTGCATTTTACTGAAGGCAAAATGCTTTCTGATTGTAGGATAGGTAGGGTGGTGACGATACAATATCTCAACTCGTCCAGTCAGGGAATGCTCTGCATTCATTGAGAAAATGCAAGGCAGTCTCTCTGAACTGCATCTGTGCAACTTCCCTGTGGTTAATACACAGCAAGGCAGCCTCTCAGCATGGGACTCCAAAGTCTGCAAGGATCACTGTAGTAGTGGTGTCTACTCCAGTGACTTTACTGTTTTCACAGGGATCAACTAGATATGGAATGTGCATGCTTACATAAGTGGAGCAATAGGCTGGATCAATGTAATTGTTAAAAAAAAAAAAAAAAAACGTACCTGGAGTGCTGATTTAACCTGTTCATCTTTGCAAAGAGTAATGCTTATGTGCCAGAACTAGTATGCAGTCCAGGTGTAAGGAAATGGCAACTGCCTTCTGAATCTTATACAGTTATTTTGCTTTATCTTTGATTTCTTGTAATTGCTCTGTAGCAGATTGGTGGCATTGTAATAAAGCAAGAAAACAAATCTGCATAGGTGTAGCAACCAATCAGATTTAAGGTCAGGATTTAAAGAGTAAAATTTCAGTTTCTTTTTTGATATTTAACTTATGATCCAGGGTTGGCATAAGGAGTTATTATGAAAATGAAATCTAACAGAGAATAGTGGGCCTTATCCATAGCAACCTTTTATATGTCAAATGTCTTAACCTGCACTGGGATGGAGAGAGGTGGAATCTGCTTGGTTGCTGCTGACTACATCTCTGCCTTCTCTTGGACAGATTTTATAACATATATTTGTTGTGAAATATTGTTACTTGATTCTGAACTCTTAGGATGTTGTAGCAGTAAGAGAACTTTGTATATCAAGGGTACTGGTTCGCCATCTATTTGATACCACACACGCTATTTCTTTTTATACTAATTTATAAAGCAAAAACATGTTCTTATTGGAAAAAAATCTATATGTATGCACAGCATATACCCACAGCAGTATCTCTGTTTCATCCTGCCTGTTGTCTCTCTAGAACTTGCAATGGGCCCGAGACGTGTTGCTAGGCAGCAGTATCCCGTGGCAGCAGCTGAAGCACATGCCAGCACAGGGACTCTTCTACGAGAGGAACAAGACCAATTTCTTCAATGTAAGTTGTGTTCTGTGTATAATAAGATGGTCAGAATAAAAATGTCTTCTCTGTGTGTTCTTTTGAAAGTGTTAACAGGACACATGAGTCATCTTCTGGTTCATTCTTGTAGAATAGAGCTCAGGTTAGCTGAGTTGCAAGTTAATGAATAAAGGTCTGTTTTATAAAAGCTAATGGGAAGGTATTGGTAGTTGCAGTTCAGAAACAACCAGTCAGATCCTTGCTTTCACATACTAATGTGTGTGCTATAAAATGACAAGCAGAATCTGATTGTTGATATGTGCAATATGTCTGATGCTTTCCAATTACTGGAAACCTGTCATGTTAGTAAAGTTCCTAAACTGCTAACAAACTGAAAAGCTGGCTCCTAAAGATGTCTGGATAAACCTTTGATTTCCTGAGTTTCCCAAAACTTGGGCCACTCAAGTATTCAAATGTGTACTTCAAGGACCCTTATTTTGTAAAGCTGTTGGCGCTATATAAATCCTGTATTATAATAATAATTATAAATAATAACAAAATACTGTATTCTTAAAACTGCCATTAATATGTATAATGATGGAATTCAGTATATTATTTTTGTTGTTAATTAATATGCATTGACATTTCTCTGCATTTGACTGAAGACCAAGTGGTCCAGCAAAAGAGAACTGAGTACCATGTTCCTGTGCAATTTGGCAGCCCATTCATTTGAACGAATTGCAAATTGTACCCAGAACACAAAAAAGTCATGCATGCACTACTTTTGAAAAATACGCTGCACCAAATTGCATGGTACTGCAGTACCATGCCAACTGATGCCTGCAAACGCGCACTGCGTTTCTGGTGCCGTTAACAGTGTATTGGCACGTGCAGCAGATCACAGAGGCAGCGTGCTTTAAATGTGTTGCGGGAAACTCGCATGAAACTCGCCTTTCCTGTACTGCGTTCTGGTGTAATTAGCCTTTAAAGTATATGTAAACCCTCACCTTGTAAAACGACCCATTCAGTTTAAAATAGAAATGAAAGGCAAAACATTTGTGTGTAGATATGAAAAAACATAAACACTTTTTTTCCTCTTTTTTTATATTGATCACATTGTCTCTGTTTTCAGCTGCATAAGAGCTGGAGGGGGAGAAACAGCAGTACATCGATCTTCCCAGTGAAAGGGAGGGGGGGGGTAGTGTCATGAAAGGTCTGATCATTGGAGGAGCGCTCACTGAGTTCCCAGCATAGCTAAAGAACTGACCATGGTGTGTTCTTCTGAGTGTGGTCAGTTTTAATAGGAAAGCAGAGGGGCTGACTGGAGCACCAGAGATTTCACACAAAGGAAGCAATACAAAGAGAACAGGGTACTTTTTCATACAAGTACATGTTACAGCAGGTAAATATCAGGCACATATCAGGAATATCAAATGTTGAATTTACATACTTTTTAATGGGACCCGGACAAACTATAACCCTGCCAGTTGTGCTTGAGCAGCTGTAGCAACAATTTGTGTCTAATTAGTATACGGAATTCTATTATTAACTCCATTCAGTTCCAGAATAAAATCACTGAAATTAAAAAAAGAAAACAAACAAAACCCTAATGAGACTTATCTGTCAGTATGGCCCTTTTAAAGGTCCTGCACCAGATTCACAAATCCCTGGCACTCATTTTGATAGCTTTACCGACACATGCAGCAGATTCTGGTAGTTCTGAATAGCACAATGTTTCCAAAGTGGTGGTATTACTGCACCAGATTAAAAAATAATTACCTCCAGTTCATAAATAACAAAACGAGATAATTAGGACCAACTCTAACAGAGAGACAGGCTAGTATACGCTGTGCAGCAGGGCAGCATATTTGCCACTGCTACCTCTTCCCCACCCATGGGTTATTCACAGCCAACAGCATTCTGGTAAGCAGTGATTCTGACAGTTAGAGGACCCGGATAGGGAAGCTGAGACACTAATTCCCTATCTGGTATGCACACTCCTTGTGATAGACATCAGGAGAATCCTATACCCAACAGCAGACTGTGTATTGGTCTTGGATCCGCCAACTGCCTGCTGTCAATCAAAAGGGGAGTGGACCTGATGGGAAACTAATGTCTCTAAATCCCCATGAGGCTTTGCCTACCCATCTTCAGAAAGGTACATCTATAGAACAGTTTTTATTTCACTTAGTAGCTTAGGAAATCTGATGGAATGCTAAGCCTACTTTAACCACTTCCTGACCAGGCTGTAGCCAAAAAATGGCTACAACGCAGTAGTCCAGTTCTGGGAGGGTGTCCATGGATGCTGCGGTGCGCTCTTTGATCGCTGTAACTTTTGGACACAGCTGATCACTCATCGTGGTAAAGGTCCAATCACAGCAGCCCTTTACCATGTGATCCGCTGTGTCCAATCACAGCTGATAATAATGTAAACACACTTGCTGGTTATCAGCTTTTCATTTCCTCAGTGGTGTCAACGTATGGGGGGAGGAGAGCCGATAACCAGTAAGGGTGACAGGGGACATCGGCACTGATAATCAGGGCACTGATCATCAGTGCAGCTGCAACAGTGCCCATCAGTGCTGCCTATCATTGCTCATCAGTGCCGCCTGATCAGTGCCCAGTGTTGCATGACTGCGCAGTTGTTACTCAGCCCCCCCGGTCACAACGGATGAGATTTGCATGCCAGGTGACTTGCAAATCGTATGTTGCACCCTATTGTCAACAATTACAGCGGCCAAATCGGTGCGGTTCTGACTTGGCACCGATTTCTAAAGTAGTACATGCGCTACTTTTCATGCGATTTGCATAGACATCTGTGTCAGACATCTTGCAAATCGCACTTGAAATCGGCATGTCCCCAGACTTTGAAATCGTGCGACATCACTGTAAGTCGCACAGTTTCATAGTCGGGCTTGATGTGAATGGGGGCTCAAAGTACAAAAGCACTGAGAGCTGAAAATTGGCCTGAGCGGGAAGAGGGTAAAAGTGCCCAGTACTGAAGTGATTAAAGGAACACTAAGTATGTAATTTTCAAAGCAGTTTTTTTCATATTCATAAAATTATATATACAAAAACATTTTTCAGAAGATCATTAGAACATTACATATTTGATATGAATGTGGTATAGTGGAGAGGTACCACGTCCAATAATCACATAGAGGAAAACTAGCAACCCTCATTAAATGACCTATTGCTTCCTGAGCTGCTCAACAGTTTCATAAATTGATATTTACTTTTTGTTTATAAATAGATACATTGAAATACAGAATTGTGAATATTATTCTTACTGCTTTCATGTAATACAACTTTGCAACTGGAGGAGCTAGAATCTGAAGCAGCTGTGTGTGACATCCAACCAATCACATTCTAGCTTTCATTTTCAAATCTTAAGTTTCAAGATGAAACAAATCTTCCTACAGAAGTACCTGGTTATCTGTCGCCATAGCCATGTGTGTAATGTCAGGGGGCCTGACATTACACACACTCCAAAGCTCCCTGAATTCTGATTGCTGATCGGAGCGGAGGGGCACACCCCCTTCCCAACAGACTAATAGAGAGAAACACAGAGCTGAGTCTATGAGTCACCTGCTGTGTGCTGAAGGGGGGCTAGCATCTCCCAGGAGGCTGAGGTGTGGATTTAGAGTTCTATCAGTGACTTATGAAGATAGCAGAGGGATCAGGGAAGAACCAGACTTGGTGCTTTGAACTCAGGTTAGGATATACTAGAAGGATGTTTACTTTTCATGTCTGAGGTTTACAACCATTTTAACTCCTTTACGCCCCAGCAAAAACACTGAGCTGTCAAAAACAGCTATCGGTCCCGAGTAAACATCAGCCAGTCACAGTGGTCACGTGATCGCCAATCCTTCCTATCCCCCTGTACTTTTACAGGGGATGCCAGGGCGGGAATGGGTTAAAGTGGTTATAAACCTCAGACATGAACTATGAACAACGCATATTCCAAGTCCCCAAAAACTTTTGAATGGCCTTTTCCTGACAATCCTCTCCAGGCTGCAGTCATCCTTGCTGCTTGTGCACCTTTTTGTTCCACACTTTTCCCCTCCTTCAGACCATACGCCGCACACTGCATCAAAGTGATCTACATGGCTGTCGTCCCAGAAGGAAGGCTTTTCTAAAGATGATGCACAAGAAATCCTGCAAACAGTTTGCTGAAGACAACCAAACTAAGGGCATGGACTGGATCCATGTCTTGTGGTCTGATGAGACCAAGTTAAACTTAATTGGTTCAGATGGTGTCAAGCGTGTGTCACAGCTGATTCCGCCTCACAGCCCCCCCCCCCCCCTGCTGTCCCTATCGTCCCTGATCCTTCCCCTCAGGCGCCCCCCCCCCCCCTGCTCTCCCAGCGCGGCTCTTTGAAGCTGAGCCTCAGGACAAGAGTCAAGGCCCCTGCCCAGGGGGCGTGCCTCGTTGCCGGGCAACGAGGCACGCCAGCTCCGGCCCGCCCCGGTTGCTTAGGCAACTAGGGGGCGTCAACATCAGCTTAAGAAGCTGATGCCGGGCGCTCCCGGGGTATTCACCGCTGTGCAGCCACTGAAGGAGCCCCAGCTGCGGTAGGGACCTTCGTGGCCAGACTCTACAGAGACCCAAGCCTGCCTAAGACTGCCTGCTAGGCACCAGGAATCTAGAGACCCCCAGAGCAGGGGAAGACTGCCTGCTAGCCTCCAGAGACCCCCAGTGGGAGACCAGGCACCCTGTCGGATCCGTGAATACATGCTGTCTCCCTGCTTCACTTGAACTGTTCCTGTGCTGACCCCCCCCCGTTGGGTTACAATTGCTACAGAGACTCCCCCCACCCCCCTGTTGGATTACAATTGCTACAGAGACTCTTCCTTGGCTCTCGGTGTTGGACTTTAAGTGTGTTGGCCCCTCCTTGTCGCCCTTTACTGGTGTATTCACCCTCCCTGTGAACTCCCCTATACAGTGACTGTCATCTGTTTGCCTCAATAAAGCTTTGTGCGTTTGCCATCTACTCTGTGTGTTCTGTCCTGCCTACCTTCCGTCACACGTGTGTGGTGGCAACCAGGTGAGAAGTACAAAGACAAGTGTGTCTTGCCTACAGTCAAGCATGGTGGTGGGAGTGTCATAGTCTGGGGCTGCATGATTGCTGCCAGCACTGGGGAGCTACAGTTCATTGAGGGAACCATGAATGCCAACATGTACTGTGACATACTGAAGCAGAGCATGATCCCCTCCCTTCAGAGACTGGGTCGCAGGGCAGTATTCCAAAATGATTACAACCCCAAACACACTTCCAAGATAACCACGGCCTTGCTAAAGAAGCTGAGGGTAAAGGTGATGGACTGGCCAAGCATGTCTCTAGACCTAAACCCTATTGAGCATCTGTGGGGCATCCTCAAACGGAAGGTGGAGGAGCGCAAGGTCTCTAACATCCACCAGCTCCGTGATGTCGTCATGGCGGAGTGGAAGAGGAATCCAGTGGCAACCTGTGAAGCTCTGGTGAACTCCATGCCCAAGAGGATTAAGGCGGTGCTGGAAAATAATGGTGACCACACAAAATATTGACACTTTTGGCCCGATTTGGACATTTTCACTTAGGAGTGTACTCACTTTTGTTGCCAGCAGTTTAGACATTAATGGCTGTGTGTTGGGTTATTTTGAGGGGACAGCAAATGTCCCCTCAAAATACACTGTTATACAAGCTGTATACTCACTACTTTACATTATAGCAAATTGTCATTTCTTCAGTGTTGTCACATGAAATGATATAATATAATATTTATAAAAATGTGTGGGGTGTACTCACTTCTGTGAGATACTGTATGTAAGGGTTTATAACCACTTTAACTGAACAAACCGAAGGTAAAATGCTGATTGCCATGCACAGCTGCTCCAGATTCTGTCTGCTCCAGTTTTGTCTAATTCCCCTCATTATTTTTTAGTATTTGCTTTAATGAAATGTTGTAGCATAACTTTCTTAGTTATGTTTCCTTGCCTATTCTTACTGCATATGCTAATTTGTAGAGTCTCCCTCTAGTGGCTCTCTTTATATCACTGCAATTGCTGAGCATTCTTGATAAACTAGTGAAAAAAATGGTATCTACATGGAGAGACTAATTTCAGCCAGTTAGATCAGATTGATAAACTAATAGTGTGAAACAAACCGTATGTAATACAGTGTGACCATGTAGGAACAAGATCCTAACAAGCAAATGTGACCCCCATGTATACATTTCATTACTTGTGATGCACATAAACAGAGTACACATTCTTTACCACAAATTAAAATGATTGTTTGCATTAAATTGAACACTTACATGCTGATCAGATGTTGATCAACAGTTGTTTTTCCAGCCGGCCCGTTCTACAGTATCCAGACGTTTGGCCAGCTTCCGTCAGACAGGCTGCTGTACATATGAGCCCAATGTCAGCTGGTTTTTGTTGAACTTGCCAATATTTGACCAGTGTTTACCAGGCTTAAGGGCTCATGTGCACGAGCAGCTGCTAAACTCGAGTTTAGGAGCTTTTTGGCATTTTTATATAGACTGTAGACTGCTCTGATATCTGGCTGTTCCAGCTGAATTGCACAAAATTTGAGCCATGGGTTGCTCTGCAAGCACCACCTAGCTCACAGTTGTATGCAGGCCAGATGCAGGTGTTGTGATTGCCTGAATACGATAGCCAGCAGTAAAGAATCAATCGATTTTCTCTTGTTCAGCTTACTGGCTGAATGAGAAAATGTAGCCACGTATGGATATATCAGTACTGGAGAGCTATCACCTTCAGGCCTATTTCACATGGGCTTATCAACTGGGGAGTACAGGACCAGTTTCACATGGATCAGCATCATGAGTTGCAGTGGTGCTGGCCAGAGGGCGGGGTGACAGTCCACCCCATAACAACTAGTGACGCTCTAGGGCAGGAAGCCCAGCATCATCCATTGCTATGATGTTAGTGGCTCCCCTGCTTGCACAATAGCAACGCATGGCACTGATCCAGTGCAGAAGGCATGCAGAGCCACCCCAAGCATTCCAGAGAGGACAGATGTCCAACTCTTCCAGACCTTCTCCACCTCTCGCTCTCTACCTTGCTGAACCAAAAGTTAAAACTCTGATGTGCAAAGGGGACTGAGTGATCAGGAAGCTCTGTGATAAGAGGAACTGGATGTGTCGGGGTTCTGTGATTACTGGGCTCTGAGTGATGAGAGGACTCTATAATGGGGAGAACTTGATTTGATTTGGGTAATCTGACCTGGGGGTTCTCTGATATAAAGAAGGGACCTCTGATGTGAAGGGGAGTCTTCTAATGTGAAGTTAATTTTATCAAGGAGCTTGTGTGCATTTTCCCAAGCTAAGGTTTCCCACCGACAGGTAATATTTATGTTTTTGCATAGACTAGGGTGTCTGAAGATTGTACATATTTTAAAGGGTGCCACGGTTGAAAAAAAAGATGGAGAAATGCTGCCTTACAGACACATCAAAAACAAGTGCTAAACACGCACCTTGAATGCAAGTTAATGCTTTTTAACACTATAAACAAATTAACCTGCTTTTGTAATTTGCCGCATCGCTAAGCCCATGTGAATAAGGCTCCTTATACACTAGCAGCAGTGACAGGCAGTGCTTCCCATCTAGCTTGTCATGTAGCGATCAATTGCCATACTGTGATGCAAAGCATCGCAGGCGCAGCAGTCTGTACTCACCCGAGCAGCACCATGTCTGCTAGTCCGTTAGTGGGCAGTCGGGGCAATAAAAAAGCTTATCGATTTGCCTATTTTTACTGGTCCTTGGCTGCCCATGTGTAAGTCTTGGTTCACACAACTGTCACCTACAATGCAACTTTGCCAGGTGACTTCAGCACTACTTTGAAGCGACTCTGAAGCAACCCTGAAGCAACTTTCAGGGAATGCCTGGGTAATCTTCCTGTAATGTTGGATCCAAATCACATCAATATAGATGAGAATCTGGCCTGGAGGCAACTTCCATTAAAGTCTATGAGCACAACTCTGATAGAAGTCTCCTTGAAGTAGTATAGGAACCTTTTCTAAAGTCAGAGCGACTTCAGTAGTGCTAATTAGGACAGCTCTCATTGACTAACATGAGATTTCACATGTCATGCAACTGTTTTCCTTCTCCTATGTAGCTTGTAGAATGTTTGCTGGCAATGAAATGGATCACATAACAAAAACCTGTTTTCCAAGAACATTCAAAATAAACAAAGACAAGCAAATTATTGTCACTGCTAGCCTCCCTAGCGGTATTCCCGAGTGTAGCTCGGGGTAAAATGGCAATACCAAAAGCGGTAACCCTGAGCTACACTCGGGCTTACCATGCGGCGATACATAGGGAGTCCCTGCAGAGCTTACCTTGTCCTGCGCTCCTGCGATGTGTCCCCTGCAGCATCCCTGGCCATCTCCTCCGGCCGATGCCGGCATCCGACTTCTGTGTTTTCCGATCCCTGTGACGTTGGGACGTACGGGCGCCGCTGGCGGCGGGAAATTTGAAAATTTTAAAAAATGTCATTTTTTTGCCAAACAAATTTTACATAGTAAAACATTGCTGTTTCAACCCATTTCACATACATATTGTCCCTAGTGCTTTGTCCTGTGCCCTGCCTGCATTTTGTCTGTTCTTTCTGCCTGGAAACTGAAAAATGTCCATGGCGTCCCAAAAAGCGTCCCTTTAGGTCAAAAGCGGTTTTAGACCAGCTAGAGAACAGCGATAGTAAATCAGAACCACTTGCAGAATTGAGTGATATTGATTTGTGGGGAAATTCGTCATCAGACACTGAAAACGATTTTGCGACTAAGCTCAGTGATGTGCGAACTTGGCGCTCTATTTCAAATTTCAGTGTTTTTGGTTTGATTATATTATTGAATTAAATGTATTATTATATTATTATTTTTTATGATTATTTATTAAATTATAAATTATGATTTCGTGTTTCAAATTTTATCATACCCGGGATGTTTAATAGACTCTTGTTCGGACAGATTTCAGTGAGTTATTCCTAAAAATTACAGGCCTACAATAAAAAAAATACATATTTCCATGCAAAATAATGGTACCGCTTTCAGCACCAAAAATCTGAAATAATCATACCGCTAGGGAAGCTAGGTAAAGATGTCATACACATGCACCAATGATAATGAAAACATGTGTGAAGCACTGATACAAAGTTTAAAGTGGTATTAAACTCAAAATCAAAAATGTATTATATTACAGCCTACCAGTCATTAGATGTGGTGGCTGCACCAGTTTTCTTTAAGGAGGCTTTTTTCCCCCTCTGTTTTCACCTGGTGATCTAGCCAATAACACCTCTTGTATTAGAGCCCATCCACACTTGTGCGACTTGTCATTCCAAAGTCGCACCCCATATTTCCCAATGAGTACCATACATATCTGTGCAGCTTCAAGTTGCAGCGACTTGAGAGTAGCTCCTGAACTTCTTTGATCCAACTTTCCTGTGACATCAGGGCCATAGACTTCCATGTAAACCCTCCAAAGTTGCATGAAAGTCGCACCTTAATGATATACATGCGACTTGTGTGTGACTTTGTACAGCACAGTCAGTCATCCTTGGTCAAAGTCATACCAAAGTTGCATCAAGCTGCAATGAGAATCGCACGATTTTGATGTTCCTCAAGTGTGAATGGAGCCTTAGAGTGCCTCCTTTCTGGATGAATGAGCCCAGGACACAGCAGACAGCAGCATTGTCACTCTGTGAGAGGGAGTATTAAATGTATTAGCAGATTTGAATACAATAACAAAATTAGGCCAAACTCCAGCTCACACTTTATAATCCATTACAGCAAACAGAATTTTTGTCCTTTGGGATAAAGGTTTTACATGAATAAATAATAGCTGAACATATTAATCAGCCTTGCCAGTGGTAAATGGATTGTATCATCCATGTAAACTGATGCATTCTGCTGGAGAGCTTGAACTTAAACTAGGCTTACTGGCTGAATGAAAGGTGAAAATAAAAGAAACAAAGCCTAAAAAAGGAAACTAATTCAGCCTTTACATCTAAGAATTGGTAAGATGCAATATAATAAAGGTTTGCTTTTGGCTTTAATACCACTTAAAAGTTCATATAAACAGCTGTCTGGAGAAGGTGGGGGATTATTCAGTTGTATTTTAGTTTTAGAGACAACATTCCATATTATATAGGAGAAATTTAGTTCACACTTTCCCAATATTTAAAAGTAATGGGAGCAGGTTAGGAATATTGTCAGGCTTTCATTGATGTCTGTGTCCCTTTGAGAAATTATACTATTTAGGCAAGCTTCACACCTATGCGGACATATTTATACACTTTGTAATAAGCGTTGGTGCATGTTGGACATGTGTTGTGCATGTGTTTTGGGAGAAGGGGGAACTTATTATAGTAAACAACACACCTCCTCTTTGTACATACATGTGCAAGCACATGTGGTATGTTGGAGGGGAAAAAAGAGCCCTTTTTTGGTGTGTGAACACTTGTTGAGGGCCCATAGGAAATAAATGGTTACAGGTACCATACCAAACAAGTGTCAGCATACACACCCAGATGTGTTCTTTTGAATAGCATTTCACACATTTTGTTTCACAGCCCCAGAGAAATAAATACTTATGGTAAATGAGGTGGGGGCAGCCTTATCTCTGCCCCATCCACTGAAAGGAAATAACTCTTTATGTTTTTTATTTGAATCCCGTACACAAGCTGATGTGTTTTAATTCATTTTTATGTTTCTGTGTCAACTGAGTGACTGCACCCAGGCTACAGCGTATATATATGTGGCGTTTACTAACCTTGAATCCCTGTGACTAATCTTTAGTTCCCCTGTACATATTTAGAACATTTTAGTCAACATACTTCAACCTAGAAATTGCTGATCGTTTGCCAGTTAAATGCTCTCCTACTTCATTAAGTTTACAACTTGTTTGACAGACTCAGTAAACAATGGCTTGAATAGCAAAGGAAAATTAAAAACTGCTCTGGGAAAATGTTTTAATATTTGTACAATTAATTTATATTTCTTATTTTAGTTAGGTGCAAATGGTTATTTTGGTACCTTGAGAGTTTCTATTTTTGTGTTTGGGAAAGAGATACCTTTTCACCTTACCATGCATCCGGGTATGGGGGAGCATGAGACTTGGACCCATGTGACATACTTGCCAATTGCTAGGCCTAAGCACTGTCACTAAGGGAGTGTTTTCACCGCTCCCCCTGTTTGCCGACACAGAAGAAAGAGCGGTGAGGGAGTGTAGGTAAGGTGAGTATAACTGCTTCCAGTCCAGCTATGTACCAGTACGTCTCTTGATAGGAAGGGTGATATCTCGGTCAGACCGAGGTATCATTGTTTTCAGCTGGCAATTCCAAAGCCAGTAAAAGTAATCCAAGTGGCTAAAGAGCCGCTGAATTGCTTTTATAAGCAGCTGAAGGGGTATGGCTCCAGCTGCGGTCTCTTAGCCAGTGAAAAGGGAGAGAGCCAGGAGAGTAGCTGCTTTCGTGCACATTGCTGGAGCAAGGTGATTTTAAAGGGGAGCTGGGTGGAGGAGCTGAACACAGAAGGTTATTTACCTTCATGCATAGAATTCATGAAGATAAAAAAAAAAACTTCAGTTTTTATAACCACTTTAATTACAGGCAAACAGTTAAAATATACAGGTGAACTCCATATATGTGAACTGCCAAAAGATGTATATTCCTGTCTATTCAGTCCAACTCTGACACACAGCACAGCCAGTCTGGAGACCTGACTTTTTTGTAATGCAGTTAAATGATTACAGGCCTTTTTCTGCTTCAGCCTGTAACTGGACAGTGAATAGAGAAGTGGCAGAGTGATGGGATTAGCTCTCTGTTAGTCTGCTCTCTCTTCCTATCAGTATTCTCCTCTCACTGCAGCATCACTGACTGGCTCCTTGTGCTGTTTCTTCCTCTCCACAGAGACTTGCAGAAGGCTGATACCATGTCATAGTTAGGCACTTACAAGGTACTTATACTGCTATATTAAAGGCATTTAAAGTTGTTGTAAAGCCTGGAGGTTTTTTTATCTTCATGCATTCTATTCATGCAGGTAAAAACCTTCAGTATGCAGTGCCACATATCAGTGCATACCAGTGCACATCAATGCCCCATATCAGTGCCCATCTGAGCTGCCTTTCAGTGTCACCCATCAGTGCCACCTATCAATGCCAATCAGTGCCACCTATCAGTGCCAGTCAGTGCCCATCTGAGCTGCCTTTCAATGTCACCCATCAGTGCCAGTCAGTGCCACCTGTCAATGCTAATCAGTGCCACCTATCAGTAGTGCCAGTCAGTGCCGCCTATTAGTGCCAGTCAGTGCCGCCTATCAGTACCAGTCAGTGCTGCCTATCAGTGCCGCCTATCGGTGCCATATATCAGTGTCATGTATCAGTGCTGCCTTTCAGTGCCCATCAGTGATGCCTGTCAATGCCCATCAGTGCAACCTACCAGTGCCTCCTCATCAGTGCCACCTATCAGTGTCCATCAGTGCAGCCTATCGGTGCCCATCACTGCAGCCTCATTAGCGCACATCAGTTAAGGAGAAAAATCACTTATTTACAAAATTGTATAACAAAAACTAAAAAAAATTTCAGTGGTTTTTGGTTTGTTTAAGAAAAAATAAAAATCCCAGAGGTGAATAAATACCACCAAAAGAAAGCTCTATCTGTCTCAAAAAAATTATAAAAATTTCATATGGGTACAGTGTTGCATTACCACGCAATTGTCATTCAAAGTGTGACAGCGCTGAAAACTGGAAATTGGCCTGGGCAGGAAGGGGGTATAAGTGCCCTGTAGGCTAGTGGTTAATGTCACTTTAATGATGTATTAATGATTACAGAGCTGCGTTATTTGTTTTTCTTTCTCTTTCTTTATATCTGTCTGGAGATCAGATCTAAATCAAGATTAGCAGGCAGAATCATGTTAGGTTTAGAGGTCTGGTACTGTGAAAATGATAAAGCTACTGGTAAGTTTCCAGTGTAATAAACGATGGATGTGTGTGACAGACTTTTAGGAATACCTATGAGAAATGTTATTCATATTTTCTATAGCTGTCACACCAGTATCATGCAAGGGCATGATAGCAGCTTGTTAAAATCAGTGACGGCCAGCTGTCTGCATGGACCTTCACACGCATTCCAGAGTGTACATCGCGTGGGTCTGGTGCACGAATCAGAACGCATCTGCATTCCAATCCATGCATTGGACCCACACGGATATGTCTACTGATGTGAAAGCTACAAAAAATATGAACAACACTTCTCACCGTTATTCTTAATAGTTTGTCACAAACTTTCACTTTTTATATTAACTGAAACTTACTGCTGAACTTTAGACAAGCTGAATTCACAATAGAAATACATATATTACCGTTTCAATGCTAGAACGGTTATGGTTCTGTTCAGCTACTTTTTTGACTTACACACTCTTGGTACAATATGCAGCCAGAAAGTGAGCACAACATTTAAAGTTTGTGTTTAGACTTTTTCTTTAAAGCAGACCTCTCTGAAATTGACTTTAATACAGAGCCACTAAATCGAAACAGGCATGCAGGTAAGAATTTCTGACAGAAATCATACTTCCCTAATATAAACACATATAATATAAAAGTCTGCTTTTAAATGTATTTTTTATCCCTTTGATTGCCACTCCAATTCAGCCAATGTGCCCATACACATTGTGGCTTTAGATTTGTATTTTAGATCAGCATTCAAGCGCATAAAAATGTCCCAAACCTGCATTTTGGAGAGGAGCTTACTGGCATAATTTGCACACACAGGTACATAAACACGTGTGCAAATTTATTCTGGTGGCTAAAATAAATTAATATTCTGGCTGGTCGAACGCTAAGCACCATATGCCTTACTACGTGTCAACTGAGCAGCAATTGTTGATTGTGCGTACATAATACCCATTTGTCCTGAATTCCTCTAGAAAGTTAGCAGTACATGTCCTGGTATGGGAAGGGTGCTTATTCACTACTGTGCCCACAGCCTCATAGATGTACTGTATACAGTGAAGGAAATAAGTATTTGATCCCCTGCTGATTTTGAATGTTTGCCCACTCACAAAGAAATGATCAGTCTACAAAAAAAAAAATTGAATGGTATGTGTATTGTAACACTGAGAGACAGAATAGCAACAACAGCTTCAAAAGAAATGCATGTCTAACAAATTATGCACTGATTTGCATGTTCATGAGGGTAATAAGTATTTGATGCCCTTCATGACATAGTACTTGGTGGCAAAGCCCTTGCTGGCAATCACAGAGGTCAGACGTTTCCTGTAGTTGGCCACCAGGTTTGCACACATCTCAGGAGGGATTTTAGCCCACTCCTCTTGGCAGATCCTCTCCAAGTCCTTAAGGTTTTGTGGCTGACCTTTGGCAACTCGAACTTTCAGCTCCCTCCACAGATTTTCAATTGGATCAAGGTCTAGAGACTGGCTAGGCCACTCCAGGACCTTAATGTGCTTCTTGAGCCACTCCTTTGTTGCCTTGGCCGTGTGTTTTGGGTCATTGTCATGCTTGAACACCTATCCACGACCCATTTTCAATGCCCTGGCTGAGGGAAGAAGGTTCTCACCCAAGATTTGACGGTACATTGCCCCATCCATCGTCCCTTTGATGTGGTGCAATTGTCCTGTCCCCTTAGCAGAAAAACACCCCCAAAGCAGAATGTTTCCACCACCATGTTTGACAGTTGGCATGGTGTTCTTGGGGTCATAGGCAGCATTCCTCCTCCTCCAAACACAGCGAGTTGAGTTGATGTCAAAGAGCTCGAAGTTGGTCTCATTTGACCACAACACTTTCAACCAGTCCTCCTCTGCATCATTCAGATGTTCAGTGTCAGACTTCAGACGGGCCTGGACATGTGCTTTTTTGAGCAGAGGGACCTTGCGGGCACTGCAGGATTTCAATCCTTGTCGGCATAATGTTACCAATTGTTTTCTTGGTGACTGTGGTCCCAGCTGCCTGGAGATCATTGACAAGATCCTCACGTGTAGTTTTGGGATGATTCCTCACTGTTCTCATGATCATTGACACTCCACGAGGTGAGACCAGGCCTAGGGAGACTGACAGTTGTTTTATGTTTCTTCCATTTGCGAATGATTGCACCAACTGTTGTCACCTTCTCACCAAGCTGCTTGGCAATAGTTTGGTAGCCCAGTCCAGCCTTGTGTAGGTCTATATTCTTGTCCCTGACATCCTTGGACAGCTCTTTGGTCTTTGCCATGGTGGAGAGTTTGGAATCTGATTGAGTGCTCCTGTGGACAGGTGTGTTTTATATAGGTAACAAAATGAGATTAGCAGCACTCCCTTTAAGAGACTGCTTCTAATCTCAGCTTGTTACCTGTATGAAAGACACCTGGTAGCCAGAAATCCTGCTGAATGATAGGGGATCAAATACTTATTTCCCCCATGAACATGCAAATCAGTGCATAATTTGTTAGACATGCATTTCTTTTGAATTTTTTGTTGCTATTCTGTCTCTCAGTATTACAATACACCTACCATTCAATCTTTAGACTGATCATTTCTTTGTAAGTGGGCAAACATTCAAAATCAGCAGTGGATCAAATATTTATTTCCTTCACTGTATCTGCTGGCGATTGTGTTTCCTAAAGTGATCAGGCTCAGGTTTAAAAGAAATAAATAAAAAATAATGTCATAATTACCTGCTCTGTGCAATGGTTTTGCACAGAGCAGCTCTGATCCTCCTCTTCCTGGGTCCCCTGCTGTCTCTGGGGGCACTTGTGCACTCTCGCTCCCTTGCCTCGCTCTATGTGTCTATAAAACATGCAGAGCATGGCTCAACTCCATCCCCCTCTTGCTCCTCACTGGCTGGGATTGACAGCAGCAAGAGTCAAAGGTTCCAGTTGCTGTGTTCCAGCCAATGAGGAGAGAGCTGAAGCTCCTGTGCACAGCACTAGATTGAGATCGGGCCAGGTAAATATTGAGTGGGGCTTTAGGGGGAGCAGCACGCAGAATATTTTGAACCTTCATGCAAAGAATGTATGAAGGTAAAACACCTTCAGTCTTTACAACCACTTTAAAGATTTGAAGTGAGATTTGGTTCCTACAGCATTGCTGGCTGAAAGGGATTCTGTACCTGTACCTGAGTCAGCAGTGCATGCATCCCCTGCTTCTGCTTCATCAATTCTGTGGATTTGAGCTTCCTCCACCTCTCCTACCGTTTCTTGAATATTCCCCCAACAATCATAAGATCACCAATCATTAGGAATGTAGCTCTGACATGAGAAGCAAAGCCCCAATCCTCTACCAAGATGGCTGCCTTCACAGACACAGTGTGGAACCTGACAAAATAAGTCAGTAATGGGGAATAGATCAGCTGCAGGGAGTGCGATTGCTAGAGTCTAAGAACTGCTCATGAATCGCTAAAGCCATTAGGAAGACCATTTGAATGCCTTACCTCAATGTACAATCTTGCACATGCCACATTAGAAGGACTATAGTCATAAATATAGCTTTAGGCACTTCTTTGTTGAAGGGCAGCCCACAAAAAATGTGGACTTTTGTGCAAGTTCCTGCCCACGTGACTTTTTGTTGAAGGTGTGTTTGCTGAAACCATTCCTGTCTTAAATAGTTTACAGTTGTAAAAGTGTCTGCCTCTCCTGTACTGCAAATAATTCCATCCATATATGGCCATGAGGATGAGAAGTGCAGACCAAATGCAGTGTTATAAACAAGAAAGTGTGGTCTGATAGATAGGGAGGTGCACCTCAATCCCCTGTATTACACAACAAATTCAGTGGTATACAGTATCTAACAAGTAATTTACATTTTTGTAAATATTTTTTTCTATCTTTTCATGTGGCAACACTGAATAAATGACACTTTGCTACAATGTAAAGTAGTGAGTGTACAGCTTGTATAACAGTGTAAATTTGCTGTCCCCCTCAAAATAACTCAACACACCGCCATTAATGTCTAAACCGCTGGCAACAAAAGTGAGTACACCCCTAAGTGAAAATATCCAAACAGTAACCCGTTATGGGTACTTTTGGAATTACCCAGCTGCATTCCGCTTTCCTTAACTACATTGCTTTGGCTCCTGCCTAAGTTGCGCCCTCCTGATTTGAGCCCTATCATGCTTCACAGTTTACGAACCTGGGTTAAATATTCGGGTAATTTGATATCATCATTTCTACCTCTTTTGCCGATTACGCATAATCCTTTATTTCCACCAGGCTTAGAACATCCCCCTTCTTTCTCTTGGTGGACCTCCAATGTTTTTGTTATTGTACATGATTTTCTGAGTGCTCGTTTCCATCATGGGAGTCTCTTCGAGAATCATGGGGGGTCCCCCCACGGGAATATTTTCGGTATTTGCAATTGCGCCACTGGGTCCTGTCCCTCCGTCGTACCTCTACATATCCTTACCGCAAAATGCCATTTGAACACATCTGTCAACACTACCCAGGATCCCCTGGTCTCATTTCTGTAATTTATGCCTCTCTTAACAGTAGGTCCTCCTCACCACCGCTGTCTTATGTCTCTCAATGGGAGCAAGATCTAGGTTTCTCGATTGCGGCGTAGGATTGGCGTAGGGCTTGGGGGATGGTGGCGAAATGTTCCTTCAGTACCTTCACTCTTGAGGCAGCCTACAAAGTTCTCCTGCAGTGGTACCGGGTCCCGACTCGGACTGTTCACTTTAATCCAGCTGGCAGAGATAGGAGTTTCCGGAACTGTGGTCTACGTGGGGACGTCTTGCACATTTGCTGGTCGTGCCTGCGATTGATATGCTTCTAGTCTAGGGTTTTTGGTTTGCTGCAAACGTTATTTCATATTACGGTCCGTAGGTATGCAAGGGTGGCCCTCCTGCATTGCCCAATTTTGTGTCTGTCCAGGTCTTAGCAGAAATTTGCATCCTACCTATTCATTTCAGCCAAACATGCTATAGCTCAAGCTTGGAGAACCCCTTCGGTTGTCTCCCAGGGGGTGAAGACCCGAATGAATGCTATGCTGATCCATGAACAGATGTCTAGCGTTCTTCAAGATTCTAATCCGAGATTCCTTAAGGTTTGGGAACCTTGGATACGTTATTCCCTGCCATCCCTGCCTCCTACTAGCCTACTATGGCCTCTTATAGTCGTTGCCTGTGCTAGCCCTGGATCCGTGACTCTTCCAGTCTTCCTTTCTTCCATGTTTTCTCTCTGAATCTTTCTTTCTTCCTTATTTCTTTCTATGTTTTTAAATTTTCTTTTTCCTTTTTTCTATTAGTTTGGGTTTTTGTTTTTTTTTCTCTTTTTCCTTTCCCTTATGTTCTGAGTTGATATTTCTCGGTAGGGGTTTTTCCTTTTTGTTTTTTTTTTTCTGGTAATATGATGGATTGCTGCTGCTACTATTTGGTTCGGATTTTTACCTTCCCTCCTTGATGTCATTGGATGTTCCATTATTTGGCTAATACACCCTGCTGACTTGTATCTGCTTATGTATGTTATTGTTCTGCTCTGCCCCTGCGTGGGTGTATCATGAGCGTGTTGTATTATGAAAACAAAAACTTCTTATTAAAAATATTGAAATAGAAAATGTCCAAACAGGGCCCAAAGTATCAATATTTTGTGTGGCCACCATTATTTTCCAGCACTGTCTTAATCCTCTTGGGCATGGAGTTCACCAGAGCTTCACAGGTTGCCACTGGAGTCCTCTTCCACTCCTCCATGACGACATCACGGAGCTGGTGGATGTTAGAGACCTTGCGCTTCTCCACCTTCCGTTTGAGGATGCCCCACAGATGCTCAATATGTTTTAGATCTGGAGACATGCTTAGCCAGTCCACCACCTTTACCCTCAGCTTCTTTAGCAAGGCAGTGGTCGTTTTGGAGGTGTGTTTGGGGTCATTATCATTATGGAATACTGCCCTGCGACCCAGTCTCCGAAGGGAGTGGATCATGCTCTGCTTCAGTATGTCACAGTACATGTTGGCTTTCATGGTTCCCTCAATGATCTGTATCTCTCCTGTGCGGCAGCACTCATGCAGCCCCAGACCATGACATTCCCACCACCATGCTTGACTGTAGGCCAGACACACTTGTCTTTGTACTCCTCACCTGGTTTCCGCCACACACGCTTGACACCATCTAAACCAAATAAGTTTATCTTGGTCTCATCAGACCACAGGACATGGTTCCAGTAATCCATATCCTTAGTCTGCTTGTCTTCAGCAAACTATTTGCAAGCTTTCTTGTGCATCATCTTTAGAAGAGGTTTCCTTCTGGGACGACAGCCATGCAGATCAATTTGATGCACTGTACAGCGTATGGTCTGAGCACTGACAGGCTGACCCCCCCCCCCACCCCTTCAACCTCTGCAGCAATGCTGGCAGCACTCTTACGTCTATTTCCCAAAGACAACCTCTGGATATGATGCTGAGCATGTGCACTCAACATCTCTGGTCGACCATGGCGAGGCCTGTTCTGAGTGGAACCTGTCCTGTTAAACCGCTGTATGGTCTTGGCCACAATGCTGCAGCTCAGTTTCAGGGTCTTGGCAATCTTCTTATAGCCTAGGCCATCTTTATGTAGCACAACAATTCTTTTTTTCAGATCATCAGAGAGTTCTTTGCCATGAGGTGCCATGTTGAACTTCCAGTGACCAGTATGAGAGAGTGAGAGCGATAACACCAAATTTAACACACCTGCTCCCCATTCACACCTGAGACTTTGTAACACTGAGTCACATGACAACAGGGAGGGAAAATGGCTAATTGGGCCCAATTTGGACATTTTCACTTAGGGTCGTACTCACTTTTGTTGCCAGCAGTTTAGACATTAATGGCTGTGTGTTGAGATATTTTGAGGGGACAGCAAATTTACACTGTTATACAAACTGTACACTCACTACTTTACATTGTAGCAAAGTGTCATTTCTTCAGTGTTGTCACATGAAAAGATATAATAAAATATTTACAAGTATGTGAAGGGTGGACTCACTTCTGTGAGATACTGTACCTCTTGGCTATGTAGTGCAGGTGTGATAATTTCTTAACATAATAATAATGCTCCATTCACACTAAGGCATTACAAATCGCGGGCAGAATCATAAAAGGTTCAGATTTTGGGCGTTGTGCACCTGCGATTTTGTTTGCGCATTCGCGGTGCATTTGCTGTGTGGAAAAATGTGCCGCGATTGCGGCAAATACACCCTAAGTCTTCAGGTGCCATCGAAGTGAATGGCACCTAAACACACACATGAGCGTTCTCACATTTTCACAGCGCGTTTTCAAATCGTTGGCAGAATCGCAGCAATTCCACCCACGATTTAAAACGCCCTATTGTAAATGGAGGGGTGTATTTGTAAAGAATTTGCACAGCTATTCATCCTGCGAAACTTCATGTACATTTATTTTGTGCGAGTGCTAGCATAATTGATTGTTGTTAGTAGGGATGTACCGATATACAGTGAGGAACAGAAGTATTGAACACCCTGCGATTTTGCAAGTTCTCCCACTTAGAAATCATGGAGGGGTCTGAAATTCACATTGTAGGTACATTCCCACTCTGAGAGACAGAATTAAAAAAAAATTCAGGAAATCACATTGTATGATTTTTAAAGAATTTATTTGTCTTGCACTGCTGAACATAAGTATTTGAACAGCTGAGAAAATCAGTGTAAGGCTACGTTCCCACTAGCCTTGTGTGCAGGCGGCAGAGAGGCGTTTGGGAAGCGTTTTTACCGCTTCCCAAACGCCTCTGCCAACTCTGCACATTACAGCACATGGTGCTGTTCTAACAGGAGCGTTTGCGTCGCGTCGCGTTGCGTCGCGGCAAAACGGACGCCTCTGGTCGAGTCAGGAGGCTTTGAAGCCTCCTATTCTCGTCTATGGTGCCGCTCCGCAAACGCCCGGCCGGCGTTTGCGGTGCGGTTGCGGGGCGTTTGCGGAGCGGTAACACCACTCAAATGCATTATAGGCGTTTGTGGGGCGTTATTAACGCTCGGCAAACGCCTAGCAACCGCCGCTAAACCGCGCATGCGGCGTTTGCGGAGCGTTTGCCGAGCGTTAAAAACGCTCCGCAAACACCGGACCAACGCTTGCCAAACGCTATAGGGGCGTTTGGCAAGCGTTGGCAAAACAGCCTAGTGTGAACGAGCCCTTAATATTTGGTACAGAAGCCTTTGTTTGCAATTACAGAGGTCAAACGTTTCCTGTAGATCTTGACCAGGTTTGCACACACTGCAACAGGGATTTTGGCCCACTCCTCCACACAGATCTCCTCTAGATCTGTCAGGTTTCGGGGCTGTCGCTGAGCAACACGGAGTTTCAGCTCCCTCCAAAGATGTTCTATTGGATTTAGGTCTGGAGACTGGCTAGGCCACTCCAGAACCTTGATATGCTTTTTACAGAGCCACTCCTTGGTTACCACAATGTGAATTTCAGACCCCTCCATGATTTCTAAGTGGGAGAACTTGCAAACTCGCAGGGTGTTCAAATACTTCTGTTCCTCACTGTATCAGTGGCTGAAAATAGTGTAATTGACATTTTTCCAGTAGAAAAGAAGGTGCTGATAATGGGTGCCAAAAACGCTTAAATTTACCCGTGATTTTGACACATGTGGGTGCGTTTTTCAAAGGTCATGTTACAAAAACAAGCCGCATCAAAACGTAACACATGTGCATGTTTGATGGGTTTTCAATGCATTTCAGGCCTGGTTCACACCAGTACAGTTTGCGCTTTGTCCTTTTTGTGTTTTGCGCTTTTGCATGTGCGTTTTTGATGAGTGTTGCTTTTTTGAATGATTTTGTTTTTTTGGCCAGCTTTTTACTGGGCAGATTAAAAATGCAAAGCGCATCAAAAATGCAACACATGCGTTTTTGGTGTTTTTGCTGCGTTTTCAGTGCAATTCAGGCCTGGTTCACACCAATGCAGTTTGTGTTTTATCCATTTTGTAGTGTTTTTTGTGTTTTTGCATGCGTGTTTTTGCATGCGTGTTTTTGCATGCGTTTTTTGAATCTTTTCTTTTTTTAGCCAACCTGTTGCTGGGCAGATTAAAAACACAAAACACATTAACAACGTAGCAGACGTGTCATAAACGCACTACATGCGGTTTCTGCAGCATGTCCATTGAAGTCTATTGAACACAAAATGCAACGGTTTGCATTTAAAAAAAAGTCCCTGACCCTTTCCAAAAACACAGCAGCTCAAAAAAGCGTAGATGTGAACGTGTCCCATAGGAAACCATGTTAAATGGACTGTAGTGCATTTCTGCAAAAAGCCCTAAAAAACGCATTGGTGTGAACCAGGCCTCAATGGAAAGGTGTAGTGTTTTTTGTTTTTGTAACTCACCCAATATGCACCAAAAATGCAGCAAGCAGGATTTTTAACACCGCAAGGGAAGTGCAACAGACCAGTGTGAGTCTTGTGCTTTTCTTGTGTTTTTTTTTTTGTTTTTTGTTTTTTTAACGCAAAAGCGCTGCAAAAACTTCTCAGGGTGAAAGCAGCCTATTAGCCTGAAAGGTGCTGAAGATAAATTAATATTCATTTAAATTCATGATATTATTTAAAAAGTCAAATATAATACAATTATATATATTGAAAAAAAATAATTTTTAAAAAAACTGTCCGTTTCGGTTTTCGGCCAAACGCATCCTCAATTTTCAGTTTTGGTCCAAGAATTTTAATTCCGGTGCACCACTAAGTTGCTAGGATATTTATTCTCCAGGTTATCAGATGTTTGTCATTCATACAGAATACTGTGAATCAGGAGAATACCATATTATGACCACTGTATGGCGCTGATAGTAAATAAGTATTTTCTATGATCCTCAGCTCCATGTATTGGCCGTAATGTGGTATTTCTTGGTTCACACTATTCTGTATGAAGAAAGATTATCCGAGCTGGGGAGAAAATAGGGAGATTTTTTTTTTCAGTTCAGGATTCATCTCCTAAATATCTGTTTTTAGCCTAAATTAATGAGTGTGCAAAAAATAGGAAACCTGCCTCATGTTGTTGGCATAAAAGAACTGAGTTCTTCAGAAATTGTATTAGATCAAGCGCATTATTTCATGGATTTCATTAGGCCTGGAAATGCTCCTGTTTATACAGTGTTGGCTGTAGAGTAAGCCTTCTGTTGTAGGTTTTGTTGAGAACAAATTATTTTTGTCTGTATTTTTTAGGCATATGTCTTTATTGAAAGTTTAACTACAAAGTGCAATAAAAACATAGCAAAATATTTATTACTTGATTGTTAAGTTATATATAGACCATTTGAAAATCCACACTTGATGACGTTTCCATTGTTATGTGCAACCAATCTTAGCACTGCATCTTATAGAATAATCTAATGCACAGCTTTATCCAGCATCAATAAATTCATTGGTTTTTTTTCAGGTCTCATGCACATGGGCGCTTTCCTCCTTATAGCATAAATATTCTGGTGTATTTTGGTGCCCAGGAGCCTCTGGTTCTGCATATAGCCGCCAAAAGACATACAGCGCATCCAGAAAGTATTCACAGCGCTTAACTTTTGCCACATTGTGTTATGTTACAGCCTTATTCCAAAATGGGTTAAATTCATTTTTTTCCTCAAAATGCTGCAAACAATACCCCATAATAACAACATGAAACAAGTTTGTTTTGAAATCTTTGCAATTTATGAAAAAGAAAAAAAAAACAAAAACACATGTACATAAGTATTCACAGCCTTTGCCATGACACTCAAAATTGAGCTCTGGTGCATCATGTTCCCACTGATCATCCTCGAGATGTTTCCACAACTTGATTGGAGTCCACCTGTGGGAAATTCAGTTGATTGCACATGATTAGAAAAGGCATAAACCTGTCTATATAAGGTCCCACAGTTAACAGTGTGTGTCAAAGCACAAACCAAGCCATGAAGTCCAAGGAATTGTCAGTAGACCTCCGAGACAGGATTGTATCAAGTCACAGATCTGGGGAAGGGTACAGAAAACCTTCTGCAACATTGAAGGTCCCAATGAGCACAGTGGCCTCCATCATCCATAAATAGAAGAAGTTTGGAACCACCAGGAATTTTTCTAGAGCGGGTTGCCCAACCAAAATGAGCAATCAAGGGAGAAGGGCCTTAGCTAGGGAGGTAACCAAGCACCCGATGGTTACTCTGAAAGCTCCAGCGTTTCTCTGTGGAGAGAGGAGAACCTTCCAGAATAACAGCCATCTCTGCAGCACTCCACCAATGAGGCCTTTATGGTAGAGTGGCTAGACGGAAGCCACTCCTTAGTAAAAGGCATATGGCAGCCCACCTGGAGTTGGAGTTTGCCAAAAGGCACCTGAGGGACTGTCAGACCATGAGAAACAAAACTCTGTGGTCTGATGAAACAAAGATTGAACAATTTAGCCTGAATGCCAAACGTCATGTCTTGAGGAAACCAGGCACCGCTCACCACCTGGCCAATACCATCCCTACAATGAAGCATGATGGTGGCAGCATCATGATGTGGGGATGTTTTTCAGCTGCAAGAACTGGAAGACTAGTCAGGATCGAAGGTAAGATGAATGTAGCAATGTACAGAGACATCCTTGATGAAAACCTGTTCCAGAGTGCTTTGGACCTTAGACTGGGGTGACTGTTCATCTTTCAACAGGACAATGACCCTAAGCACACAGCCCACAGCCAGAGCCCAGACTTGAACCCGATTGAATTCTCTGGAGAGATCTGAAAATGGCTGTGCACCGACACTCCCCATCCAGCCTGATGGAGCTTAAGCGGTACTGCAAAGAAGAATGGGAGAAATTACCCTAAAATAGGTGTGCCAAGCTTGTAGCATCATACTCAAAACGACTTGAGGCTGCAATTGGTGCTAAAGGTGCTTCAACAAAGTATTGAGCAAAGGTTGTAAATACTTATGTACATGCGTTTTGTTTTTTTTTGTTTTGTTTTTTTTTCGTTTTTTCTTGTTAATAAATTCCA
Source organism: Staurois parvus (assembly GCF_062004578.1). Lineage (NCBI taxonomy): Eukaryota > Metazoa > Chordata > Amphibia > Anura > Ranidae > Staurois > Staurois parvus. The sequence goes on along the minus strand of NW_028318500.1, from coordinate 3,964,087 downwards.
AAGATTTCAAAACAAACTTCTTTCACATTGTCATTATGGGGTATTGTTTGTAGAATGTTGAGGAAAAAATTAATTTAATCCATTTTGGAATGAGGCTGTAAAAAATAGCAAAAGTTAAGTGCTGTGAATACTTTCTGGGTGCACTGTAAGTAGGTGTTGGTGGCTATACACAGGTATGGGGCTCTATTTGCGTAAAGCAGCACATGTGTACAGACAGAAGTTCCAAATACAGATTGCGTTCAAGACTTTAGGCATGATTGAGGGTTGAGAGCTGTGCCTAAATATTTGTTGGTCAAAGGTGTTCCTCGTTCCCATGCCACAAGGGTGGGAGCTGGTCACAACAGTGATCAACAATATCATGTTATAAATGTTCTGTTAACGTTGTCATAACATGTAACTTAGTATGTCAGTTGTAAGGCTATAGTAAAACTGTAAAGCCCCATATAAGCTCCGTACAAACAGGCCAAATATTGGCTAGTTCAACGGAAGCCGGCTGACGTTTGGCCTGTGTGTACACCAGCCTGTCCGACAGAAGCCAGCTGCGAGCACTGACCATTGTGTTCTGGCGAGGGGCAGTCCCCGTCAGAACATTATAGCTCAGCAGAGAGATCACTGTAGTAACATTGGATAATTAGAACAGTGAGCTCCTCCCGAGCTCTTCATTTTTTATTTATTTTTTTTTCGTTCGGTCTGCTGAGTTGAACAAAACAAAGAACTGATCGCGTGTACCAGGCGTAAGGATAGTAATATTGGAGTTGCCCTTGCAGTGTTTGTTAGGTGTGAGCTCTGGTGCAGACATCCTGATCTCTGATCTGAAAAATGATCTGAAAAATGCATGCAGGATAGGGGTACAGACTGATCTGAAAAATGCATGCAGGATAGGGGTACAGACTGATCTGAAAAATGCATGCAGGATAGGGGTACAGACTTTTCTAGTTGAATTCTTGTTCCAAGGCAATGGCTTACCTGCTAGTGAAAAATTAGTAAAAGGTAGGCTAATGCACACATAAATAACAACATCAGTGCATAAAGGGTCAATTGCATCACTGTACCTAAATAAAATGTATATCATTTATTTTCACACATATTGAGCTTTCTATTGGTGGTATTTGATCACCACTGGTTTTTTATTTCTTAATATATAAATAGAAAATGTACCGAAAAAAAAAGAGATCCTGATGTACTTACTGCCTATCTAATTTTTGAGGCCCCTAAAATGCCACGACAGTACAGATATATCCCCCAAGTGACCCCTTTTTGGAAAGTAGATAGTCTGAGGTATTTAGTAAGAAGCATAGTTTTTTGTGATTTTTCTGTTCACATTTTTTGAAAAATGAAGAAATTAAAAATCAATTGTTTTTTCCACAGGTTTTTTTTTCCATACTGTCACCAGTGCAGTACAGCATCATCATATTACTGGTATGGCAGTGATTGGGGATACTGTAAAAAATATATATTTATATATTCTATTTTTTTAGGGGAAAAAAATTCTTTTTTTTTTTTTTACATCCTGTCATCAAAGTAGCTCAGTGTCACCATACTGACACTGTAATACTTGGACAGGGGGAGGATTGTGATCAGGATTTATTTTCTCACACTGCTATTGGTTATACAGTGACGATCACTGTATACTCGATAGCTTTAGCTGTCATAAATGGATTTCCCTTTCATAAACAACTTGCCTATGGCTGTGATCTGTGATTGGTTACAGCTAATCACATGGTACAGGTAGCAAAGTACCATGTGATTGCTGTTGGCCAATCACAGATCACAACAGTAAGCAAGCTATTAATGAATGGAGAGCCATTCTTGACAGGTTGTTAACATTGTTATCATGTGATTGCTATGACCAGTCATAGCGATCACATTATACCCAATTACCAGTAACAGTGATCCGCTGTGTCCAGTGAACACAGCAGTCACAGGTGGGGCGCACTGCGCACTCCTAAACAGGAGCAGGTGCAATCAGGTATATATACGTGACTGAGCTTGCATGTGCCACCCTGCCTTAGTAAATGTACATTAGGGGGGAAACAAGTGGCTAAAGAAAGATATATAATACCAGCTCCATTCTGTCACCTTGTTAGAATATCTCAAAGCATATGTACATATTGTAAAAATAATCTCAAATTTTGTGAGGATTGGTTTACAATCTTGGAACAAGTGCAGCCTGAATTTAATCACCCTAGGAATTCAGGGGCTTCAAGGAGTAACCAGCATAACAGCCCTGGAAACTGCATCTTTAAAAGCAAGAGCAGCTCCCATATTTCTTTCATCTTTTAAAACTTTGGATGAAGTATTTTTTTGTAAGGAAGGAATCATGATTTTTCTTTTAACATTGATTTAGAAAAATTAAGGGCTCTGCTTTATTCAAACACATGTAACTGCAAAGCAGTGGCGTGAATGACACTTATTTGTACTGTCATTGCATTTGGAATGCATTTCAGAATGCATCCAAACACATATGGTTTGAACAGGCCTTAAATCAAGGTATAGTCGGGCAATGTGCTTTCAGAAAGAAATGGAAAATAGCAGTTTGTGCATTTCTCATGCTATGATTGGCCCAAGAAAGTATGTATTAGGTTTGGCAGTTAGTCTTTGTAAAAGTAATATTTTTGCTGGATAACTTTTTGCTTTGCTAATTAAGTTTAGTTTTCATTACCAGAAGCTAAATGGCTTTAGAATTTAGAATGTGGTAAAATTCCACATCAAACTTTGAATGTGATGTAAACATTAGGGCTGAAAATGTACACTATATTCCTATTGAAAGCTTAAGAAGCTGTTAAGGAATTTACCATGGTTGAGAACCTATGCTCTAGAACCTGGGAGTGTAAACCGTGGGACACGGGAAATTTGGAGAATTGGGGGTATTCCCTGCAACCTAACCTGGCACATGAAGATGAACAAAAAGCAAAACAGAGCCATGCATTGTTATCAGCACATTGACACTGTTTACTTCACCGTGCACAGCAGTGGGTGTGTTTATACCTGCTGCTGGTGTGAACGAGTCTTTAACCACTTGCCTAGCGGGCACTTATACCCCCTTATTTACCAGGCCAATTTTCAGCTTTCAGCGCTGCCGCACTTTGATTGACAATTGCGCGGTCATGCAACATTGTACCCATATGAAATTTTGATCATTTTTTTCTCACAAATAGAGCTTTCTTTTGGTGGTATTTAATCGCCACTGGGCGCTTTACTTTTTGCGCTATAAATAAAAAAAGTGCAAAAAATTTTTAAAAAAAAAGTTTCTTTGTTTCTATTATAAAATTTTTCAAACAGGTATTTTTTTCTCCTTCACTGATGAGCATTGATGAGGCAGCACTGATGGGCACTGATAGGCGGCACTGATGGGCACTGATAGGCAGCACTAAAGGGCACTGATAGGCAGTACTAATGAGGTGGCACGGATAGGCGGCACTGATAGACAGCACTAATGAGGTGTCACGGATAGGCGGCACTAATATGCAGCACTGATAGGTGACACTGATGATGGGTACTGATAGACGGCACTGACTGGCATCACTGCTGGGCACTGACTGGCGGCACTGACTGGCACAACCCCTGGGCACTGACTGGTGGCACTGACTGGCAGCACTGCTGGGCTGCACTGGTGGGTGGCACTGGTGGGCAGCACTGGTGGGTGGCACGGGTGGGCACAGGTGGGTGGCACTGCTGGGCACAGGTAGGTGGCACTTCTGGACACAGGTAGGTGGCACTGCAGAGTGGCACAGGTGGGTGCACTGCTGGGCACAGGTGGGTGCACTGCTGGGCACAGGTGGGCGGAGCTAGTGGGCGCACTACTGGGCACAGGTGGGCGGAACTTGCGGGTGGCACTGCTGGGCACCGATCATCAGGGCACTGATCATCAGTGCCCTGATGATCGGTGCCGATCCCCGCTCTGACAACTGCCGGTTCTCGGCAGTACTTTCCTCACGATCTGACAGCGTGAGGAAAGTGCAGCCGAGAACCGGCACTTGCATTTCCCTCTGATCAGCGTGTCATTGGACACCGCTGATCACGTGGTAAAAGGCCGCTGTGATTGGCCTTTTACCACATCACGTGATCAGCTGTGTCCGTAGGACACCGCGATCACGGAGATCGCCGGGTGCGCGCCCCCTGGGGTGCGCAGGAGAGCGCGTTCTGGGAGGACGTCATATGACGTCCACTCAGAACTGGCCGGCCGCAGTGCAGCCGTCATTCGGCTATCTGCGGTCGGCAGGTAGTTAAAGTAGACATTTCAGCTGTACAAGTTTGCATGAAAACAGTTCCTGATATGTCGTAATAAATTACAGTACATTTTTTGTAAAAGCTTTCCTTTTGTCACTAAAATTCAGGTCACACGGTCTGGTGTCATTCTAGGTATCACACTACTAACCATGTCTAGAATATGAGGATGTCAGTGTGCTGTAGGCAGGAAGCTTTTCATTGGTTCTATATCTTCTAATGATCAGACTGCATCACCTTAACTTTTTAACAAATCGCATGGTGAGAGGATGCTGCAGGGCTGATCTATGTAAATTACTTTGTGAACGCAGCCATAAACTGCACAGGCATATGTCTGCACTCTTTAAGCCAGCATCTCAGTCCAGGAAATAAATGGTGAGACTGGGTGATGCCTGAACAAAGATGGTGCTGTCATTCTGATACGTGCAGCATATTAAGGTGTTTTCAGGGGGACCTAGCATGATCTCTGTGAGAGGCAGATGTTCTGTGTCCAGGGACAATCGTCTGCAGGTAATTTCTGCGTGAAGGATTGCATGCAGTATGCGCATATAGCTCTCTGACCTGTCTGCCTTCTATGGCTTTAGATGGGGCTTCCCTCACAGCTAATTGCAGGAAACATCGCTGGGTCTCCTGCAGTTAGTCACAAATAGACAGTCACACTTGCAAATGGGGCCTTAAACTAAGGATTCAGTTGGGCATTTCGAACGAATTTTTGCTCAAACATCTATTAGAATTTACCCAGCTTTAACTTGTTGAAATTTTAAAAATATTTCTATTTTCTTGCAGAGATTTAGCTGAGATGTAACAGTGCCATGTGCATTGCTTAAATGAGAGCTCAGTGACCTGGACAGTGCAGAGGATGTCCGTAATGGAAAGAAAATGATCATTTGAGTGTGTGGTTGTTCTATATTTAGCTATTAGAAGTCAATGTTTTTGGATACTAATAGTCCATTTATGAGTTTAGAAACCCTTCTTTTTCACAGCAGTCATCTTTGGAGGCACAGTTAAATATAAAATGTGGCAGTATGCCTTTTGTCACTCTATGAGCACATTATCAAACATTTTATGACACACCACAATAAAGCTGAGGTGTGAACGGCTCTGCTTCTTGCAAAGAAAGTATTGTACTTTCCCACACACTAGAGAGCTAGATGTGAACCCAGTACGGCAGGAGCAAAGTGCGCTTTTCAGCTGTATTCATGCTTTGCATGTTGGAAGCTATTCAGGTGTTTCATATCAATATACAAGCTAATGGCAAGCCTGTACTGGAGACAGTAGGGGGAGAGTGCATTTTGCAGTAAAGGTAAATACATTTTTATCTACTGTTCAAAAAATGGTTAAAGTGATTCTAACCCTTTTATTTTTTTAAATAACAAACATGGTATACTCATCTCCTCTGTGTCCATTTACACCTGCCTACATCCAATCTTATCCAGTTCTCCAAAATGAGACGGCTAGGGATTGGTTCCGCCTCCGTCCAGCGGATCAGATCGGATGGCAGTTGGGTGTAAATGGGCAGACTGTCCATTTACATCTGACTGCCCATAGAGAAGAGCGCTCTGTGTTTGTGTCCACTCTGCACCGCATAAACAGAGCAGACACAGGCCTGTCATCAGCGGACAGATCCCCTGCTGAGGAAGCGGATCACAGCCGCAGTCTGCCATGTGTGAAAGGGCCATATATTATTATTATTATTATACAGTATTTATAAAGCGCCAATAGTTCGCTCAGCGCTGTACATTACAAAGGGGGACAGAACATGTGACAGAACAATAACAATACAATGCAAAACATGAGGGGATCGAGGGCCCTGCTCTTTCAAGCTTACAATCTAGGAGGGAGGGGATGGTGGCACAGGAGGAGATAGCTGTGGGGGATGGAGTGGTAGGAAGAGTGGAGGAGGTCGGCAAGTTAGCAGGGGGCGGGGTAGGCTTCCCTGAAGAGATGGGTTTTCAGGGTGCGCCTAAAGGAGAGGAGAGTAGGTGATAATCTGATGGGTTGGGGCAGGGAGTTCCAGAGGATGGGTGACACCCTGGAGAAGTCTTGGAGGCGGGCATGGGAGGAGGAGACCAGGGAACTAGAGAGAAGGAGGTCTTGTGAGGAGCGGAGTGTGCGTGTTGGGCGGTACTTGGATATTAGGTCAGTGATGTAGTTCGGGGCAGTATGGTGGACAGCTTTGTACGTCAGCGTTAGGATTTTGAATTTGATCCATTGCGCAATCGGAAGCCAGTGGAGGGATTGGCAGAGGGGGGTGGCGGAAACGGAGTGGTTGGAAAGGTGAATGAGTCTGGCAGCCGTATTCAGGATGGACTGAAGCGGGGATAGCCAGCGGCGAGGCAGGCCAGTGAGGAGGGAGTTGCAGTAGTCGAGTCGTGATATGATGAGGGAGTGGATGAGCTGTTTAGTGGTTTCTGGAGTTAGGAACGTGCGGATTTTGGCGATGTTGCGGAGGTGGAGTCTGCACGAGTTTGTTAAAGAGTGGACTTGGGGCTGGAAGGATAGGTTGGAGTCCAAAATGACACCAAGTACTCTGGCCTGCGGGGCGGGTTTGATGGTGGCGTTGTTGGACATGATGGAGAAGTCAAAGGGGGGTGGTGTCCGGGCTGGAGGGAAGACAAGAAACTCGGTTTTGGAGAGGTTCAGTTTAAGGAAGTGGAGCGACATCCAGTCTGATATGTCGCTCAACAGGTGTGTGATTCGGGCGGAGACCGAGGGGGTGAGGTGGGGGGTTGAGAGATAGATTTGTGTGTCGTCGGCATAGAGGTGGTAGTTGAAGCCGTGAGAGTGTATGAGTTGGCCAAGGGAGGAGGTGTAGATGGAGAAGAGAAGGGGCCCGAGGACAGAGCCTTGAGGGACCCCAACAGAGAGCGGGAGTGAGAGGGAGGTGGTGGCATTATAGGTAACGCTGAAAGAGCGTTGTGACAGGTACGATGAGAGCCAGGAGAGAGCAGAATCTCTGAGGCCGAGGGAGTGTCGTTTTTTGAGGAGGAGGGGGTGGTCGACTGTGTCAAAGGCCGCAGAGAGGTCAAGGAGTAGGAGCACTGAATAGTGGCCATTAGCTTTGGCGGTTAGCAGGTCGTTGGAGAGTTTGAGTAAGGCAGTTTCGGTAGAGTGTAGGGGACGGAAGCCGGACTGTAGGGGATCGAGGAGGTTGTTGTCGTTGAGGTGAGAGCATAGGCGGGTGTAGACTAGGCGCTCGAGGAGTTTAGATGTAAATGGGAGCAGGGAGATGGGTCTGAGGTTGTTCGGGTCATTGGGGTCCAGGGAGGGCTTTTTAAGTATGGGGGTGATGTGTGCATGTTTCAGAGGGGAAGGGAAAGTGCCGGAGGAGAGGGAGAGATTGAAGATGTGGGTGAGGGAGCGTAGGATGGAGGGGGAGGGAGGTTGTAGGAGTTGTGAGGGGATAGGGTCAAGGGGGCAGGTGGTGAGGCGGGCATCAGAGAGGATCTTGGAGACTTCTTCGATGGTAGTAAGGTCAAAGGTGTGGAGTGTTGGGGGAGCTTCAGTATGAGGAATGTAGGGTGGGGTGGGAGAGGAGGTCAGAGCAGTGGTGGGGCCGTGGGAGAGGGGTGTAGAGGGGGTAGCTGAGTGAGGGGGAAGGGGGTTGGAGGGAGTTTGAGCAGCGACGAAGTCCCTGTGGGTTATGTCGAGGGGGAGGGGGGATGAGGGGGTAGCTGTGTGAGAGGGGACGGGTTGAGAAGGCGTGTGAGTTGCGGCAATGTCCTTGCGAATTGTGTCAATCTTGTTTTTGAAGTGATTGGCAATCTCAAGGGCAGTGAGTGAGGTGCTGGGTGGAGGTCAGGGTGGCGAGAGTAGAGAGTTGAAGGTGGAGAAGAGTCGGCGAGGATTGGAGGAGAGGGCCTTGATGAGGGTCAGGAAGTAGGCTTGTTTGGCAGTATGGAGGGAGGAGGTGTAGGTGTGGAAGGCAGATTTGTATCGGGTGAAGGCTTGTTGGGATTTGGTTTTGCGCCATAGTCGCTCCAGGGCACGACTGTGTCGTTTGAGGGTTTTGGTGTGATCAGTCTGCCAGGGCTGGAGCGGTCGGGGTCTGATGTTGCGTGTGGTTAAAGGCGCTAGTGAGTCAAGGGCTGTTGACAGCGCATTGTTGTAGGCGGTCATAGCCAAGTCGGGGCAGGACAGGGGGAGGATGCGGTCATGGAGTTGATCAACTGCGGAGTGGAGGGAGGCAGGGTTAAGGTTGCGGAGGTTACGGCTGGTAGTAGTGTGACATTTGGAGGGGTAGGCGTTGGAGGATGAGGAGAGAGAAGGTAATCAGGTTGTGGTCAGAGAGAGGGAAGGGGGTGTTAGTGAGGTTGTGGGGAGCGCAGAGGTTGGAGAAGACGAGATCAAGGATATTACCGTCGGAGTGGGTGGTGGATTGTATGCACTGTGCAAGTGCAAAGGAGGAGGTTAAGTGGAGGAGACGGGCTGTATCCGGGTTGTCGAGGTTGACAGGGATGTTGAAATCCCCAAGGATGATAGTGGGTAGCTCAGAGGAGAGGAAGAAGGGTAGCCAGGAGGAGAAGTCTTCCAGGAAGCGGGGTATATATATATAGGTTTTATAAAAAAATTTAGTGCGGCTTAATACTTTTGGTAGTAAAATAGTATATTTTGTGTGGAGATTTCCCTATTGGACCAAAAAGAGGGACAACTGAGGCTGAATGAGGGACAGTTAGTAGCTGTGTGCATTGTAATTGTGCACCAAAGCTTTCATCACATGTCACACCATGATGATCTAGTATTTATGACTGTGCTGCTAGGTTTCAGAGTTCTGTTGCCCATACACCATTGCCTTGTTTTAGAGTTATATTGCACCTAAACCATTTTGCCTAATTTTAGAGTTATGCTGGCCATACACATAGCAATTTGAATGCTTGACTCTCATTTCAAATGTTCCCCAGCATCCAACCAGAATCAACGTCCTCAATAAATGTCACCAAATAACTTCTTAATTCTTCAAGACTTTTATGTTCTCAATTTATTAATCTTCAAAGTGATGTCCTCCTCTTCCTCTTTAATCCTCCAAAAAAATGTATATAGACCACACATAGTGATAACCAAACTACAAAACACTCATATAAAAGTGCTCAATACATGCAAAAACTCCACCAGGTGTCATTCCACATGGGATATCCATAATTCCTACTCTTACCCTTTTTCCTCCAAAAATTCTTCCTCATGGACCACCATGCAAATAGTGTGATATTGTACATAACTTTCAAATTGTGCCGATCGGTGGTTCCTTGATACCAAACCAGTGACCACCAATTACGTGAGATAATAAAATACTCCACCACCTTACAGTCGATGCACCTTACCAGACTGCAAAGAAAACAAACTTTCAGCAGATGGGCTTCTCTCCAACTAATATCGCTCCCTTCAGAATGCCAATTCATTTTGAGCGATCGATCTAATCCTAGAGGGTAAGAGCAGGAATTACAGATATCACATGTGGAATGACACCTGATGGAGTTTTTGCATGTATTGAGCACTTTTATGTGAGTGTTTTGTAGTTTGGTTATCACTATGTGACAAAGGTAATGCACTTTGTGTGGTCTATATACATTTTTTTTTTTAGGGTTAAAGAGGAAGAGGAGGACATCACTTTTAAGATGTATAAATTGAGAACATATAAGCCTTGAAGAATTAAGAAGTTATTTGGGGACATTTATTGAGGATGTTGATTTTGGTTGGAGGCTGAGGAACATTTTTATTTTGGACTTCCTGCGGACGAAGGGATTTCTTGGCGACCAGGGGGTTGTGCACTTTATTATACACATTATGGTTATACAAATTTTGGAGTTGAGTTGGTTTATACTTGTATTGATTCTAATTTCAACTTGATTTTCCATCAAAATTTAAAACGAATCAAATGAATAAATCACTATTTTCAGGAAACCACAGCAGAAAATCCTACACTTTGTTAGACTGCAGGATGTGGGTTCTTTTCTTGATTGATTTTTGAAATTATTCTCTCAATTTAATAAAGTTGATTAAATCATTAATGGTAGGTGGCCTTCATACTATTGATCATGTGATAGAAAGTGGTTAAAGGAGATCTATGGTCACAGTATATGCTTTCTTTTATAACGTCAGCAATGTAGTAGCAATAAAAACAATAGTTATATTTGATAGTTCAATAAACGCTTATATGAAAAATCTCCTTTCATGTTGTGAGCTCTGCTTATCTGCTGACCATCTTATTCTACAACTTCCTGGGTTCCCTTCATGCTTTGAAGCTTCTCCTCTGCTGTTTACTAAGGACTACATATCCCATGGCACCTTGCGGCCTGCATACAGTGATTCTTGTATTGGCTCCGCTTCTTGAAACACCTGTTCTCAGTAACTCTGTAATTCAGAAGACAGGCTCTGAATTCTGTGACACAGCAATTTCTGTGACACAGCATAGTGAATACATGTCACAGAATTCAAGGAATGTAATGTATGGGAATCTTCACAAAGAACGTTTTCAGACTTTTTCAACCTTTTTACATTGGAGGAACCCCTAAAATAATTTTCGAGTCTTAAGGATACCCTTACTAAACCAGTTAACTGGGGCTCAAATGGAAAAATGGCCCTCACATTGGTGGTAGGTAGGAAAAATGACATCCTTACACTGGTGGTAAGAATGCCACCCTGAAAGACCACTAAAAAGATCATTGGTGTCTTGCTGCTGGCATTACCAAAGCCACAGCTTAAGGAACCCTAGTTGAGAATGGCAGTTCAAGATTGTTCAGATTAAGAGGCGTAGACTAGAAATAATTTAAATCTAATATGGAAATGACTGTTTGTGAATTTTGACCATGCATGTGACATGTATGGCCAGTATTATTGTTGATTATACTTTGGGCCCCTTCACATCATTATGGCATGTTACTGTATGCATATTTAGTGCAGTACGCCACATGTGTATTGCAGCAAGGCAGGCCATTGTTTTGAATAGACAGCATATCACAACACACCTAAAACCAGACAAGGCACTTCTTGTGGAACACACTGCACCACAAAGCACAGATGATTTATCCTTGTGTTAACGCAGTGTATAGTTGGAAAGACCGTTTAACCACTTCCTGGCCATAGGATGTCCATGAACATCCTTGGATTGAGTGGTTACACCAGGATGATGCCTGCAGCTACAGGCATCATCCCATTATTAAAATTTGCAGCCGGCAATTCCCTTCTAAGCAGAAGTGATTGGAGTGGCTGTACAGCCACTTGATCACTTCTGTGGGCGGCAGAACGGGGTCCCCCCTTCCGTTGTTGCTTTTGCCAAGTTCTCTCCTACAGCGGCGGCACTACACAGAGAGAGAAGAACTGACATTGTTCCTCCCTCTCTGTGACCCCGGAAACCGGAACCATCATGGATTTTGTCTCCTTTGTTTTTTTTTTCTACCTGGCTGTAAGCAGCTGATCACACCGATCTCTGTCTGATTGGCTGCATTGGAGGCCAGAGGAGAGATTTGAGGTCTAATAGGCTCCAGATCTCTCCATAAAGAGGACCTGTCATGACCCATGCTGTTACTAAGAATGTTGTTCATTCCTTTTGATAGCAATAAAGTTAATCCAAAAAAAATTAAAAACAGTGTAAAAAAAGTTTTAGATAAAATAAAGAAAAGAAAAAAATGTAGAGCACCCCTGTGCTTGAACACAAATGCGAATGCAAACGTAAGTCATGCATGCATATGTAAATGGGGACCACATCACACTTTTGAGGTATCCATGCAAACGTCAGAGCGAGAGCAATAATTCTAGTGCCAGACTTCCTGTGCAGCCCTAAAGTGGTAACCTGTAAAGGTGCTTAAAGTGTTGCGTATGAAGAATTTTAAGTACCATAGTTTGGCGCCATTCCACGAGTGTACGCAATTTTAAAGCATGACATGTTAGTATCTATTTACTCATTTACCCATTTCTTTTCATCTTGTGTTACATCATCTTTTACATTTTACTAAAAGTTTGGGTATTATATTGTGTTTTTCTGCAATAAAATTAATTAAAGTGTATTTTTTTTTCAATTGTGTCTGCAAAAATACAGTGTGACATAAATAATTGCAACATCCATCATTTTATTTTATAGAGCCTCTGCTAAAGTATATGAATATATAATATTTGAGGGTTCTAAGTATTTTTTTAGCAAACAAATTTTGATTTTTACATGTATGTGAGAAGTGGTTAAAGTGATGGTGAACTCTTTAGAAAAAAAAACGTTTCCTGCTGCAAGGCAATATCACTGCATACTAGCTAATTATGAAAAATTGTGTAAACCTTAGAACAAAGTCCTCCAGTGGCGTGCTGTCACCACTGCAGAGGCTTCCATCTTCATCCAGTCTTCCTTCTGGATTTGGGGGCTGCGGACGCTTGAATGGGCGAGCATGCATGGAAGTCTTGGCCACAGCTCTGAAGGAACGGCATGGGTATGCCATTCCAGAGCGCATGTGCTGTCACCGGCTGCTGCTCACTGCATTGTCTCCTAAACTGTGCATGTTTTGGAGATAATCATTTTACCTACTGGTAAGCTTTATTAAAAGCTTAATTGTAGGTAAAAATCAGCATTGTGGTGACTTTACTACCACTTTAAGGTTCAGTTAAATGACTATTACCTTTTTTGGTGTGATGAATTAATTTTTCTTGTTTGATAATTGCGCATATGTGATAGTCGTTTGCATCCTAAATGTGTGTACCAATGCTTTTGAAACTGCAATGCAGTAAACAACTTTTTTCAGAAGCCAACCAACATACCATACTTTCAGCGATCACCATACCCTTGAATTTCTTTCTTATGAGTGTGTGATGTTAGTATTGTAGATGGCTTGAGTGAATGGAAAAATCACATGTAACTGTAAAAACTAATGGAAAAAACTGACATTTATAACAACTGGTATGCAAAAATGTAACTCATGTATTTTCATAAGATAGTAATCTGTGAACGTTTACCAGAGAGCATTGAAATTACCTCAAACCACATGTTTGGATCGCAGCATTGTTCTGTGCATCAAGGTCTAATTTTCAGTAAAGTATTGAAGGCAGTACAGTCAGTGCAAAATGGTGAAAACAAACAGAAACTAGCACTGTCATGTTCTTCAGTGATTGTTGACAACTTGTTAACATCTTGTCAAGGATTTATTTGAGAAGGTATTCGGAGTAATGCAGTGTGTATTTGTGTTTTTAAACCTACAGCTATACATTTTCCTATACACTCACCAGCCATTTTATTAGGTACACTTTGCTAGTGCCAAGGAAATATCCCCCCCACCATTACACCACCACCAACCTGAACCATTGATACAAGGCAGGATGGATCCATGCTTTCATGTTGTTTACACCAAATTCTGACCCGACCATCTGAATATCGCAGCAACCAAGTCCGCCCATTGCCTCTGACATCAACAAGGCATTTTCGTCCACACAACTGCCACTCACTGGATATTTTCTCTTTTTCGGACCTTTCTCTGTAAACCCTAGAGATGGTTGTACGTGAAAATCCCAGTAGATCAGCAGTTTTTGAAATACTCAGACCAACCCATCTGGCACCAACAACCATGCCACGTTCAAAGTGACTTAAATCCTCTTTCTTCCCCATTCTGATTCTGTGTTTGAACTTCAGTAAGTCATCTTCACCACATCTACATGTCTAATTGCATTGAGTTGCTACCATGTGATTGGCTGATTAGCAGTTTGTGTTACCAAGCAATTGAACAGGTGTACCTAATAAAGTGGCTGGTGAGTGTGGATTGTAACAATTTTGTGTTAAATACAAAGTGAAGGCCTTAAAAGTTTTGGTTGGAGGTTGAGAAAAGCTAAGCTTCAATGCATGTTTTCCTATACAGTTTGATTTTTAAAAATTATTATTTCGGTGATGTTCCTCTAGTAATCTATGTTCCTCTAGTAATCTCTTCTCCTCTGCGCTATTACTGGCCTGCCTGTAATAATGAGGGTTAAGCGTGCACAGGCATTTGTGTGGTATCTAATCCTTACCAGGATTCTCAAGCAAAGATGCATTAATGATACATATAAAGGAAATCTAGAGCAGGGCTTAAAATTTCAAGTCCTGAGCTACTAGCAGGCCTTAAGAGTTACTGGCCACCATTTGCCTCACCCAACCGCTACCCTGCCATGGCCCTAATCCCTCCCCTAAACACGCCCTCGTAAATTCTCTAATTTAATGACCCTGTTAAATGTTTTATGCAGAATACAGTTACAGAAATATATACCCTCCTTTACCCCCCCCCTCCCATAGCCATGTCCTCTACCCCCTTTAAAAAAAGAAAGAAAGGGGGGTGAGAGAGAAGGGGGTGAGAGAGGGGGGGAAGGGGGGCATAAAAAGGGGATGATTGGTATTTCTTCTCACAATTATGGCACCATCCCCCCCATAATTTGAGGTTATAATGAGCACACAACCCCCCTCTTAGAACACATGATCTCCAGTATGGTACAATGTGCCCCACCCCAGAACACACACAGGGCCCCCTACTACATAAAGTGAATACAGAGCCCCCACCACCATCACACACATACATACATACATACATACATACAGACACACACACACACACACACACATACATACAGACACACACACATACATACAGATACACACACACACATACATACATACAGACACACACACACACACACATACATACATACAGACACACACACATACATACAGACACACACACACACACACATACATACATACATACATACATACAGACACACACACACACACACATACATACAGTACATACACACACACACACATACATACATACAGACACACACACACACATACATACAGACACACATACATACATACATACAGACACACACACACACACACACACACATATATACATACAGACACACACACACACACATTGTCTAATGGCAACCAGAGTGGAGGATAGCCGGACAGGTTGAAGTAGAGTGTTCCAGAGGGTGGGAGAGGCTCTAGCGAAGTCCTGAAGACGAGCATAGGAGGAGGAGATGAGAGAGCTTGAGAGCAGGAGGTCCTGAGAGGAGTAGAGAGGACGGTTTGGGTGATATTTGGAGAGAAGATTGGAGATGTAGCTCGGGGCAGAGTTGTGAATGGCTTTTTATATTGTTAGTATTTTTGAATTTAATTCACTGGGCAAGCAGAAGCAAGTGGAGGGATTGGCAGACACCAAACGGTTGGTAAGGTAGATGATTCTGGCAGCATTCATCATAGACTGAAGAGGGGATAGCCTACGGAGAGGTACGGAGAAGGAAGTCGCAATAGTCAAGGCAAGGGATAACAAGGAAGTGAATGAGTAGCTTGTTGGTTTCATTAGTTAAAATGTTACTAAACCCACAACAGTAAAATCAGTCTGTAAATGCAGTAAAGCATGCTTGTTATACTCGCTGTGGAACCTAAGAGGTTAATCCTCTGCATTGTGTTAAAAGGATGCTTGATCCTGTCTTCTCTGATCCTCCCCTTCTTCTACTGTCCCCAATCCATCTGCTGATAGAACAGAGCTTTGGGGGGGCAAGCTGCACATGTTCAGTTTGGTGTGCATTGCAAGAGTTTTTTTTTTTTTTCTTGAGAGAATGTATGTGATCAGCACAGGGCCAATCGGCACTGTCCAGATAAAGGGTCAGGGGTTATGCAGCCTCATAGGACAATCAGGGGAAAATGAAAACCCCTCAGACAAGCTTTAACCAGTGCTATGCTGGAAACTGATAGAAGTCACAAGACTGCTCTAACTGCTGATGAGAAAAGGAATTTAGCAGTTTATTTTACTAAAATAATTGCATTTCCATATTCTGTGTATAGTGAATGTAGGGTCATGGGTTTAGTAACACTTTAAAAAGGGGCACATTTTAGAGATGTTACGGAGGTGAAGTCTACAAGCTTTTGACAGCAATTGGATTTGGGGCTGAAAGAACAGGTCAGAGTCTAGGATTACCCCTAGTACCCTGGCTTGAGGGGAGGGACTGATAATTGCTTTCTTGATCTTGATGGAAAAGTCATGGGGGAGGGCATGAATGGGGGCAATATTACATACTCGGTTTTAGAGAGACTTAGTTTAAGGAAATGGTGCGACATCCATGCCGATTTGTTAGTAATGCGAGAGGAGACTTGGGTGTCATCGGCATAGTGGTGGTGTTTGAAGCTGTTGGAGGATATCAAGTGACCAAGAAAGGAGGTGTAGATAGAGAAGAGAAGGGGTCAAAGAACAGAGGATAAAGGACAATTCAAGTGAATGGCTGCCCTGTGCATGACACGCGTTTTTGTTTTGTTTTTTTTAAATCACTAGCAAGATCAGCTTTCCTTCAAAGTGATATGTGAACAGGCCCTTAGGCTTTAGCTTGTATAAGAGTAGTGTGTACAGAAAGCTTTTACACATTTTTATTGCAAAGTGCTCAATCATATACATTGCAGCAGCTTTCTTGAAGAAATTAAAGCATTATTAAGCCCTCTTATTATAATGTGTTTAACACCCTTAAAGCGGGTTCACACCAGTGTGCTGCAGTTTGGGCGCAACGCGATTGAATGTGTGCTTTTAGGTGCATTCCTATTGACTTCTGTTAGACTATGCATATTCTGAAAGCGCATCAAAGATTCAGCACACAAGAAGTTGAATTCTGACCCCAATTGAGGGTGATGTAGAACTGTCATATCGCAGGCTGAAAATTGAGACCATTAGAGGAACACTGAGATGATAATTTTGAGTGCAAAAGGCCCCGCTTATTAATTTAAGGGGTCACCACCTTCCAGTGACTGAGCTTAGCACTGGGGGAAGGAACATGAGTGTGAGCAATTTTGATATCAGAAGATTTGGCACTTTACACTATTTGGACTTATTAATTAACACTTAATATTCGCTGGAACGTAGTTTATTGCTGGATACCTTTTGTTTTATGCATGTTTGGTTTTAAAATGTGATGGTATTAAGAGAAGGTAGGCGTTTTGTAGTACCACTTATTTTTATTGTGAGCATATTTTTATTTTTGAGGAAAGCACATTTATTTAATGATGCTGAAGGTACGCAGCACACTGCAGATTTATGATTGGAGTGTGAGGTGTATTGTAGTACATCATTTTATATAGCGCTGTACTTTGCATATTTGATTATTTGCATATGTAGGGGGATATCGCGGTGTTCAGCAGGTTAAGAATCCAGAGGGAACATAGCGCAGGATAAAGTTTGTATAATTTTCTATAACAAAGTACCTAAATAAGGACCTTTACTGCAGTAATACCAGGTAACATGTTAAACCTTTTATTAGGATTGGGTTTACATATATTTTATCTGCAGCTCTGAATATCGAGTCTCTAACCTTTGTTTGCTATCTGGCTGGGTTACTGGCTGAAAAGATTTGAGGATCAATGTGCATGTACAAAAAGACAGTTAACATATATGTATTCATTTTTGTTTAGTCTGCATTTATTTAATTCTACAATGAATAAATAGAATACAACAAACAGAATCTATGGCAAAAAAAAAACATGTATTTCCACTTTGCATTTCAATTATCCCTAGCCTACTGTTTATCTAAATGATCTTAAGTCTGAAAATATACGTTTTGAAGAATCCCACACATTTATTTCCTTGAATGTTGTCAGCATATTCACTCTGCCTTGTCACATATTTCAAAAGAACTTGCTGTCTGAACTACAAAAGGCACAATCCGTACAGGAAACACACCATATCTATTTGCAGGCTGCAAGGTACCATGGGATATATAGTCCTTAGAAAGTGAAATCAAACCAAAGAAATGAGCAGAAGTGGCTGCAAAGCATGCAAGGAATCCAGAAGGATGGGGAAAGAGATGACCAGCAGACAGTCAGCACTCATAACATAAGATAGTTTTCAAGCAAATCTACATTGCATTGTAAGAATAACTATCATTTTTATTGCTGTTGCAGTGCTGATGTTATAAAATGAAAGTGTTTGCTGTGATTGTAGATTGTCCTTAAATCAGGCAGTGCTCCCCCACAATCTGGTGGTAGACTGTGCCATAGCTTCTTCCTGTCCAGAGCAGGTCTGTGAACCCTGCTGTGGTCTTGATGTCATGAATGATCCAGGACTAGTGTGAACAAATCTCATACACTGCTCAATCCCCTTTCTAGCTTGTTTTAAGCAGCCAACCAACACTAATATGTGATTCACACACTTTCTGAAATGTAAAGCTTAATCAGTGCATCTCTACTTTACTTACTCGATCTTAAACCACTAGAGCCTGTAATGAAGGAGTTTTGCACAATACTTGGTTCAATGGCATGTACATAATGTGCCAATATTACATTAATACTACATTGTTGGGTAGGACCAAAATAAAAGACCAGTTAGGTAGTGTTATTCTTTAAAGCCCAAAACTAAAAAAAGTTATCCCTTACAGGGAGACGTTGCCCAAACTGCAAATGTAAATTGCTTGCTTATGTCTAGGGGAACAACCCCCTTACCCCATCCTACGCTCCTCCCCACAGGTAGACTGGTCTATGTAGCTTCTGCACCCCCAGTCTCTAGTGGTTTAAGATCGAGTAAGAAAAGTAGAGATGCACTGATTAAACTTTACATTTCAAAAAGTGTGTGAATCACATATTAGTGTTGGTTTGTTCTTAAAACAAGCTAGAAAGGGGATTGAGCAGCACATGAGATTTGTTCACGCTAGTCCTGGATCATGACATCAAGACCACAGCAGGGTCCACAGACCTGCTCTGGACAGGAAGAAGCTATGGCACAGTCTACCATCAGATTGTGAGGGAGCACTGCCTGCCAGGGGAGCGGAGAATCTGATAATAAAACAAATTCTCCTTTCCCCTATACAAAGTTATTAATCCTTGCACAGCCCCACTGTAAGGAATCATTTTGTATCTGCCCAGAGTAAGACTAATGTTTCGGCATGTAAATGTAGAAGTGCAGGGTATGAATCGAGGAGAAAAAAGAAAAGAGACTACTTAAAGAATAACTAAAACCAAAAACAAAATTATTATCAATTGCAGTTTACACTACTGTACAATACTAGTTTTATCATCCCTAATGTGCATACCTAGGAACTTTGGAAACCAAATTCCTTGAGATTTGAGGTGTTGCATAGGGCAGGGTGGTAGGCAGAGCTAATCTTGGCATGCTATGTACACTGTGTCAAATGATGGGTGTGGCCGAATTACAATGAAGTCTGCAGTAAATATTGATATTTTTAAGTGGCATGGTTTAACATGACAGGATTATGACACTAGACAGGCAGCTCAGTTTATATACTGGTTTATCAGTGTCATAAGTAGATAATTGTTCTTTCTTTTCTTTTTTAATCCTCGGTGGTGCACAAAAACACGTGTACAAAAAAAAGAGTATGTGAAAATACACAAAAACAAATTCACTTAAGGGTGTGTCTTTTGCCCGCCTCCTGAGGAAGTGGGTCTCTACACCGACCCCCCCCCCACTTCCCCGGGGTGCAAGGCTCCTGAAAGGGGCAAGGCTTGGATATGGTCTACTTAGCCAAAAGGTCTCGTAGACCGCTCTCTTCATGGTCAGCTGAAGCTGACCACCGAATACTAGATGAGGGTCTCTCCCAAAGAGAGACCCCCCAATTCAGGGGAGGAAAGAACCTGATGGCCACACATCCTCTCCCTAGACTTCAGGGTAGGCCTGAGGACCCACACCTTCCATCCTGGTGAGAAAAAGAAACAGAGAGAAAAGTGCAAAGTGACAAAACGTGAGAGAAAAATAAATGAATAGTGCCAGTGCTGGTGCACTGGCTAGGCCCTGTGGCCTGGTAACAAAAATTGCCCCAGATTTAGCCAAAATGCCTAGCCCAAAGAGGTGCAGTGCACACATACATAGTGATTTGGCCATTTGCCAGTTCACACAGTGGGGTTTCCAAACCTAAGTGTTACTAAGAGCACGACTGAGGTGACCAACTCCCAGGTGGTACAGACACTGTGGATTCTCTGCCTTCCCAGCTCATGGCCAGACCAGGTAGACCCATTCAAATTATGAAGCACTGGGCTCCTCCAGTCTTTCCAGGGGAATTACTCCTGTGCCCTACATCCCGTGGACACCCTGGTTTCTGTTCCAGCCAAGACTAGCCTTTAGAGCCCCCATCATACCAGCAGGGACACTATACAGCCAGCCATTCCTGCCAAAAGGTCAGAATAGCGGCACTGCACCCCTACTGGATAAGAACAGATACTACACTTGATCTTAGCCAAAAGGCGAGAAGCAATAAGTTGTGTATAAGTATATAAGGTCACACATGGGAAGTGAAAATAATTGTTATTGTCCTTTTTTTTTTTGTAATTGAAGCCTTCTGCACTCATTAAGCCCCCCTGCGTTAAAAATGTGGCTATGCAGTGTGCACAAATCATTTGAAATACATTTTCAGCAGTGTGACACCTACGTTTCTGCAACTCAGCAATATGCTATATCTCCTGTTAGTAAAACAGACACTCCTGAAATCACATTGTGTTTTTTGCTACGTATAGAGAATTTTCTCCAAGAAGTACAGAATAGACTTACTGTTCAGTTGAGCTTTCCCATCCTGGGAGATGTCTCATGTGTTGTGTCACACTCTCATGCCCAGCATCACATCTAGGTTTACCGCCTTGAGTGGGATACTGCAGTCAGGTTCCTTACCCCTCCCCTCATCCCTCTCCATGGCGGCATCAAGCAGTGCAGCCTGTGTGACTTAATTTATTTCAGACCTGGCAGCCAGATCCAAATTCTCGTATTGCCGTATCGGTTCTGGTAAGTTCCCATGTATGCTAATGTGATGGAGATTAGCAAAGGTATATATGTTTAAAGTACAGCCCGAGTGACAACCATGGCTTCCTCTATAGATACAGTGGAGGAGTGAATCTAGCCACCCAGGGATACACAGTGTGTTATTTACAGAATTGCTAGGTGAAAAATTAAAGAAAAAAGCCTTAACAGAAAAACTAATGCATGCACCACATCTAAGAACTGGTAAGCTGCAGCATATTACATTTTCTTTCTCTTCCATTGAGGGACAACTTTGAGTTGCAGCCTACAAGACAATTTGACACTGGCAAGCAAATGAGGTCAGAGAAGGATAATCCTTACTACTACCAGTATGCCTCAGTTTTTTGTTAGCATCCTTGGGAGATGAATGTCTTTTCTTCAGCTCTGCTGTGTTTAATTCTTTGATTTTTACTTCAGCTAAAAATACAAAAAATAGTGCAGCGCTAACAACCTATACTAAAATACAAATGAGATAAATGGAAATATCACATATAGAATGCACAATAAATATTCAGTGTTAGGTGCTCATAAAATGAATACTTTGTGCAGCAGTCCATAAATGCCAATGATGGTGAAAAATCACAGCAAAACTCCGTGAGGTGATCACAGTGCCACTCAGTGTGCGGTCAATCCACAGATGGCCAAGATGGCCCCTCACCTCCTTGATGCGACCCACTGGGCCAAACAGTTATGTAGGTGACCTTATACACCCAATAAGGTATCATCAAAGGATGGAACGTATGGATAGATCCCTCCAATATCTTCTCCTATCTCCTAGGTACTCGATTCCACAAAACCGTTTAAGATACCATTAAAAACAAAGAAGATCCTGCATAGTGTAATCCAGTTTTAATAATAACATGAATATAAATAAAATGCCCACTCACATGTAAAATGACAAAGATCAGCTTTTTCCCATATCATGGGTGTGTTTCCATGATTCTCATGCTAAGAAATGCATGCAGCCCCACAATCCCTCCAGAAATGGCGCCAACAGAAATGACGTCACCGCGCCACCGGAAATGATGTCAGTGCGTACCTTAACGCGTTTACGTCACGATCCACATGACTTCCTCAGAGTGAAGTCACGTGGATCGTGACGTAAACGCATTAAGGTACGCACTGACATTTCCGGTGGCGCGGTGACGTCATTTCCGGCGTCGCGCCATTTCTGGAGGGATTGTGGAGCAAGTATAGCTGCATGCATTTTTCAGTTTATATAGTGAATGTTTGAGTTTGTAAAGAAGAATACAAACACTGCTATTTTTTTGAACAGTCTAATATTCACTTTTCTTCAATTTTTTTAGAGGAACAACACAAATGTGATCTATTTTTCTTCATGTTTTGATTTGGAATAGAATGTGTAGTGTTCCCAATGCATTTCTGTATGGTATTAAAAGTTATTAGAAGGATTTTGAGCTTTATTCACTTTTTTTCAACACACTGCTATTATTTTGAACACAACTGTATATAGTTTGTACCTCAGACCTAAAAGAATAACTGTTGTGAAAGAAAAAGGGGCTTTGGATTCAAAAGAGGAACATTTGGGAAAACAGAAATCTCTTTTACGGGGTCAATATTGCCTTTCCTCGTCCTTACCAAAATGATTTCACATGTAAAAATGACAGTAGCCAATGTCCTCTTGAATCTCATGACTTATTAAAGACAGACATTAGAATCAGATGTACAATATTATAGTAGGGAAATGGGAAAGTTTAAACTAATTAAGAACTTAGTCTGGAACTTGGAAGTGACATTTTTACATCCCTTGCTGTGTACATTTATTTTTTTGGCCCATGAATGTAATAATTAGTTCAGAAAAATGTTTGATCATGTACACAGGACAAGTGCAGAAGTGGGCCTTGGTGTAACTGGGCAAAATAAAATGTGCAATATTTGAAACCATTTTACTTGAAATAAATATTGTCATCTTCCTATTGCCAGAGAAGGATGCAGTCGTGTACAGGGAAATATAACCAGTTACTCTGTAAGATACCCCCTCTGGTTGTGTACCTTTCTCTCACATAGTGGTATACAGCTTGAGCGCAGGATAGCTTTGATTGAGATTTTGTTATTGTTGTTGCTAGATACAGTTCTGTGACATCTCACAGACCTGTACTAAAAAATGTAGGGATATCATTAGAGTATTCTGATAATTAGAATGTCAGATCAGGTAGAATTAGATCGAAAAACGTGAATGCTGATAATGAAAACCAGTTGTTCTCTGCTGTGTAATGCAAGTTATAACCTACTACTGGCTTCTTTTACATAGCATGTACAATTCTGGTGGTTTCATAATGTTTGAAATCACTATATATATATATATATATATATATATATATATATCTCAATTAGCGCACCCAAATTTCAAATAAATTACCAAAAAATTAACATATAATAATATAAAAGTTGCAAGCTTGTATACTCGAAAGTGTGCATTCACACCATTTTCCAAAAATATATAACAAAATAATGCAGCGCAATTCAAATGAAATAAAACTCCAATATGTATCCATACCATGTGTAATTAAGGTGATATCCAAATAACCTGAGGCATGACGTCATCCCGCAGCCATCTTGCTTGTCTGATGTTTGTCACATGTGATTTTGTTATATAATGTTTGAAATCAGCATAATTCTTTTTAAAGTGGACTTTTCAAAGATCCAGAGACAATCCACAGCATTTTCTGCAAGTCAAAAAACCTGTAACCCACACCAACTAATAATTTATCGTGCACTGGTCTTACTTTAGTACTTTGAAAAATGAAAGGTTGCCAAATTCTGCTTGATTTATAACATATACCACACTATATAAATTTATTGACCTGGTCTGTTTTTGTAAGGGCCATGACACACTAGCAATCCTGTCTTTGGCAAAAACTTGCTATCCACACACTCGCTATACAGAGTAGAGTGTTTCTCACCTGCTTTCATGCTTCATCTCCTTGCTGGCCAGAAGAGCAAGGAATTGAATGAGTAATGCCTTGCCTTGTTCATCCAGCCAGCAAAGCAGTGACACATAGAAACAGGGGAGATTATTTTTTTTTCTGCGCTTCTTAGTGATTTTAGCACTGGCAAGTCATCACCAGTGTGCCATGTCCAAACAGTAGTAGTTTCCCTTTTGTCGCTGTATTGTTGAAAAAAAGTAGAAAGCACATTTGTCAGTTTTATAGCCAGCCAAGTATGTGGGCGAAAACAATGACTTCTTTTTATCTCCTTGTTCACTTGTAGTGCATAAGCTTTTCAAACCATACTGTAGTTTATGCAGTGAGTATTTTTATGAATCATAAATAAATTGCTAAGGATGTGATCTCTTGTAATGCTGGATAGCTTTTGCAGTGGTCAGTGATATATGATGTAATGATTTGGTATAATTTATAATCATGATCTGATGACGTATGAGGCAAAAAGTGATCCTAAAAGTGAATATTTGAGATACACTTCTTATACAGAAAAACATGAGGATCGCTGGATAGGTTTAGTTAGTAATGTGTTCTTGATCAGAGATAAACTGGATCTGCAGTTCACAATGTTTGTATCAGAAACCAGGGCGCTTGGTGTCACTTGAGGTCGTCAGACCTGAGATCTGAGACTTGGGTATCTCCCAGCAGTCAGCAGGTCCCAGGAATTAGTCTGCACATGATGGTGGTTGTTGGAAGAGTATTTAGCCCCTCCTGTAGTTTTCCACAGTGCCTCTGTATTTTGACCTGTGTGCCTGGTAATGATGACCTGATTCTGTACCCATCACTCTGTGCCTTGCTACTTTGTACATGTTCCACTGCTCCTGCTGCCCGTTAAACATAATCCCTGCCCTCTTTCCTGACCCGCCTCATGTAATGTTCCTGCGCCTCCTGCCGGACCTTGCCTTACCCGATCTCCCCCCTTGGTTGTGTTTAGTGTATCATAGGTACTTTTGTTAGGTAGTTTTTTTAGTAGGTTTAACTTGTCATGTGTTTCACTTTTGCTTGTATTCTGTTTGTGGTGTTGGATGGTTTTTGCTGTGTTGTTAAATCTTATTATAATTGTACTTTGTTGTGTCCTGTCCCCTTTCACAGCAACACAGATATTGTCACACTTGCTTTTGCTGGATATCAGCATTTGGTATGCTAACAGTGTGAGGATGTTTCTGCATAAACATATATGATAAAATGGAAATATCTTGGGTTGTGATTATTTGAAGAAAAAAATAATCATCAGCTACCCTTATGTAAGGAGAGGTAATGGAGGGTTACTTGAAAGTATGGTAGGTTGGGGCAAGATTTGGAGAACCATTTGAATGTCTGACTAGCATTTTCTACTTTTCCCTCCCAGCAGCCCATCTGTTTTCCTTTCCTTTTGAGTCATGAGAAGGAAAAACTGGGTGTCCAGAAGAAAACAGATTGTTCTTCAGTCCTCCTACATGAAGCCTCATGTGAATATTTACTGGCATTGTATAGCGTTGTAAAAGTCTCCACAAATGTATAGAAAACGTTATAAGAGAAACATGGAGACTGCCATTGTTGACCTGTCCTTTTGAAATTTATAGTTGGCTGCCTATCATACTGACCTCACCTGGCTTGATTACTTTGATTCACTGACCTGGAACATGCATACAGACTGGAAGTCCTGCTGTTTCTGCAGCTTTGTTGATATGTGTACTGTGAGGGGTTTTGCATCACATAGTGAGCCAGAAAAAAGAGATAAGTGTCCCAGCCCACCTTTTTCGGCAGGAGTACCAAGGATACATCTGTAGGCAAATAGCAAATTAAGTGATTTCACCCATATATATCCTGGAAAAATAAACACAAAGAATTTCCCTTTCATTTGAGGAAACAGCAGAATCAACTTAAATTTTTAAGTTCCTGGCCAGCTTTATTGCAGTTTGTTCACCTCACAGACAATAGACTTTTGCATAACTCTTTCCCTTGAACAGGAACTTCCTCAACTGTGGCTTTTGCATCCTGGCAAAAAAAAAAAAATTGAGTGACGGCCAGGGACCGTACCTTCACTCTGTCTGGTCGAGGATCTAAATCCCAAAATAGACCAAATCTACTTTCTGTCCCGCACCCTCTCTTTGGGGATTTTCATAATAAAACCGCTACAGCCTGGGTGGCAGATACAGTTGATTCCATGCCCTTTGGAGCTGTCACATTACTCTGTTCTGTGTTCATGACTCAGAAAGTATTAAAGCTATCAGCAAGACAACCAGGAAACCAGCAATTTCAGAAGGAAGTCTATAATCCCCACCCCTTATTTCTATCATGATAGTTTACTTTGTCAGAGTGGAAGAGAACCCATTTGAGTACTTACAATCTATCTGCTGAGGTTTAGTGCAGGTGAAAGTAGAAGGACTTTGGGTAGTATTCCTGTCTGTCCACAGCACCACTCTACTCATTGGTATAGTTTTATTTGACGGAAGCCTTGTTTGTGTAAACAGCTTATTTGCCATGTTACTTTAGTGAAAACTTCAAATTTGTTCATACTTGCTGAATGTCTGATGATATCTGTATGCATGTGCTAGGATGTTTTTGTGTTTGCTTGCACACATCATAAGCGCGACCCATTGTACAATGTAGGTTGCATCTCTGGTATAAAATCCAACATTATCTGTAGATTGCAATCTACATTTTTATTTCATCTGCGGCACTGAGAAATGGAATTCACAATGGTGTTCTCAAATGTTATTCAACAATTACACCTAATGGGTAAAAACATTCTCCAGGAAAAAAAGATGTATAAAACCTGTCCTCTTCATTGAACTGTAAAATAAAAGAACTGTGTGTAATAACTGTCCCCAACCAGTATTTACTTCCTGTTTTGCTTTTGCATCCTCTGAATTGTTGCACATGCATCGTGCCTGGACCTTAAGAATAATGGTTGTCTCAGCCCCAAGCTCAGTACATGTATCTGGAATGGCCATTACTCTCTCTAGCTGGGTCCATTGCTTCTGGACATTTCAGCATATGACAGACCACCACCAAATTTAAAGCAGAAATCCAGCCAAAAATGATAAAGAAAATAATAACCCATAAAAAAACATTTGTGCTGGCAGTACTCATCTTACACTGGGGCTGTACACACCCATGTAATATGGGTGCTTTTTTCTTCATGGTCCGCAATCAGTGCCTACATGCACAGAGCAGAGATCTTTGTGTGGGATAGCAAGCTCATCTAAAGGTCAGGAGAGCTTACAATCAACCCCTAGGTAAGCCCAACACATTGGTGTGATGCTTAACATGAATGGTTTCCTCTTCAATAGCTAAAACCATATGATTGGGCAAGGTTTCACCATGCCTGTTTATCACAAGGAATTCTTGTCATCAGTCATAATAATTAGGAATATAGGCCTGTGTATGGGTTGTCTGAATACTTTTCAACATATTAATGCTGCAGATTAAATTATTTTTAATCATGTTAAACTCTGCAAGGTACACCATTTTTTGTATTGCTTGGATTATTGTTTTTTTGTCTGAATGGAGGATTGGAGATTTCTTCATGCAATTTAGCTACAGTGAACTAAGGCACCATACCATGCAGAAACAAATACTAAATATCATGCTTACTTCCCAAATTAAATGTCCAAAGAGTGACAAATTTGTTTAGGGCAAATATACTCAAACAAAAGGCATGCCCTACCCACACCTTCAGTATTGATGAACTGGAAAAATCTATTAGCAAAGGTTACATTCTCATGCATTTACAAATGCCTACAATGGGCCAACATCAGAAAAAAAGGTTTCACAAAAAACACAGTTTGCAAAAGCACGCACTGGTGCTTTTTCCATATATCTGTAGATTGCAGTCTTTTTTTTTATCTTTCTACAGTTTGGAGAATTGGCATTTACAGTGATGTTCTAAATTGTTGTTCAACAGTTACTCCTAACAGGTAAATGCTCTTTCAAAAAAAAAATTGTGTAGAGCATGTTCTCCTCATTGAATTGTAAAATAAAAGAACTGCAAGTTCTAACTGCCCTAACCTTATGAGCAGTAGGCCGAAGTATTTACTTACTGTTGTGCTTTTTGCATCCCTGCACTGTTGTACATACATCAATCCTGGCCCTAGAGAATAATGATCGTCTCAGTCCTAAGCTTGATGCACATGTCTGGAATGGCTGTTACTTTCTGTGGCTTTGAGTGGTTTGTTTGAAAACACAATGTAAGTGAATCTTCTAGTCAAGAACTTTGTTCTCAAATGTGAAAAGTTGAGTATGGGAAAAGATTGTGTTCTACAATCTTCAAGATCTCTTGCATCTGCTCATTCTTCTTTCCTGCATTGGAGGTATTTTCCTGTGTTGTGCAAGGTTTTATGACTCTGCTAGTGCAACTTGCTGCTCCTCCTGATCGCAGAGGCTTAAAATGCTCACCACCTTCCCCAGCAAAATCAGATGCAGAGATGCTGATTCAGTTGGGGATCTGCCAGAGGATTTGTTGTTAGACACTGAATCTCTACTTTCCTTGGAAGTTCAGTGAGTGGATGTTTCTCCAAAAATGAAGAAAATAGTTTCTACTCTAATCAAGTCTGTGCACTCTATTTTAAAATTAGAGGATTCTACAATTCCATCCTCCACCATGGTGTCTGGGTTCTTTTAGATCTAAATGTTTCACCAAAGTAGTTCCTCACCATCTTCATCATTGACTTTCTCTACCAAGACTGTGAACACCCAGACAAACAAACTGACCATTCTGATTTGGCTTAGGTGTTGCACAGCAAAGAAACAGTGTTAGAAGGCTTTGTTAGGATTACCATTCATGGAAGACCAAATGTTCATTTTGTTTCTCCAATCAGTTCCAGTTACTGGACCCACAAGTCTTCTTTCATGCCCTTGGACTTAGACCGTTATAAACATCCTTGTATTCTAAGTGAACAAAACCTTCAAATAAATCCGCATTTGCATGATGATCCACATCTACCAGCTCCATCACAGTTGAGGTTGCCTAATGACTTTTTCACAGAGATTTGCCCAGCTCACACGCAGTAGTTGACACATGGGTTGGGAGGTTGTATCCAATGTTTACAAAATAGAGCCTGTTTAAATCTGTTTACAGTTCCAAAATCCAAAGGCGACATGTTGGGCTTAAAGCTTAATAGCTTCTTTCATCGTTAAAAGTTCTGGATATAATCCACTCGAACATTTATTGTCTCCCTTCATTGTGGAGACTTCTTAGCATCCATCAGCATAAAGTCATCAGTAATTTTTCAATTTCCAATAGGTAACAGCTGCTATCAGTTTGTAGCCCTTCCTGTCAGCTTTGCCCCGGCTCCAAGAACATTCTCAAGGGTCCTTCTTTGTCTTAGAGGTATTCCAGTCATTGGATATCTGGACAATCATATGCTATGAGAGCCTGAGTTACTGACATTGGACTCCAGTATGTCTTTCATGATGCAGACCTTTGAGGACTCCAGATGTATCCTGAACTTCGAGAGATAATCTCTGATTGCGTCATATCTCTTAGAGTACTTGGGCCTTCTCCTGGATCCATTTGAGGCTCAGGTCTCCCTTCTCCAAGTGAAGTTGATGGAACCACCTTTGAAGTAGTCTCATATGCTCTAGAACTAGATCTCTCTAGAACTTTACAACAGAACATTCTCACAGTGTGGAATAAACCAATTTTTTTCCCTGGACAAAATGGTCCACTTTCACCCTTGAACCAAGATCTCTGTCATGGTGGCTTCTGCCCATAACATTCTCGGGGGGCAGAGTTTTTCTTCCTATAGGGTTTGTTCACATGATGGCCAGAGAGGAATAAAGAAGAGCATGAGAACTGCTCAGGGCTGCACACACACTCGGTTATAATATTTTGCTTCATTACCACAGAAAAAAATTAAATCACATGATGCATTTGACGGGTGGTGCAATGCACTTGGTTGCTGTGCAGTGGTTTAACCAGATCAAGTCCTCACTAGTCCTCTAAAAATCATTCCACCACAGATTGCTTCCCGGTGGGGCAGCAAGGGCTGTGCCCTTAGACTGGAAGATTATCACTACAGATGCCAATCTTTTGGGTTTGAACAGGATTCTGGATCATCTGTTTAGGGTTATTGGTTTCCAGAGAAATCAATGCTGCCAGTAACTGAAGTTATGAGCATTTTGTCTGTTGTTACTTTGCTGGATCCCCCCTTTTAACTGGTCATCCGGTTCGACTTCAGTCACACAGCACCACACTTATGGCTCACGCCACTCATGTTTCAGCAATTTCAGTAGTACACATTCCCCTAGGTGAAAAACTGGCAGGCAGATTTCCTCAGCAGATAAGTTCTAGACCAGGGGGGTGTTTTTTCCATCTGGAGATGTTCTCCACATGTCTGTGATGGGGAATGTTGGATGTGGAATTGTTAACATTTCAGTTCAAAAACAAGCTGGATAGGTTTGTTTCCAGGACATGAGACCTGACTACAGACGCAGCAGATGCATTTTCCCTGCTGAAGCTTTTACCTTGTCTACTTTGTAAGATCGAGGCTAAGAGCATTTTAGTCCTTCTCACAGCTCCGATTTGGCATTGGAGAGTGTGACATGTCGATCTCTTTCATCTGTTAGCATACACTCTGTGGCCTCTATCGGATTGGCAAAATTTGTTATCACAAGGACTCTGCTTCTCTGTGGCTGGCTTTGAGAACCAGGATGTTGAAAACCAAGTTCTGAGAGGCTGGCATTTCAGAATATGTAATCCTACCCTTGTTAAAGCTAAAATCTTCTTTATTCAAGATTTCTCATAGAAGTGGAAGGCTTATCTATACTGGTGTGAGTCAGAGGGTTTTGCCATGTGCTTTTCCAGTAGGCCGCACTCTTTCCTTCCTGTACTTGGGGTCAGAACAACCGTTGGTCCTTAGCACCATTAATGTCAGGTGCCTGTACTGTTAATTATTTGTCAATGTGCTTTTGCTTATCATTTGCTGATTCCTACTCCTATTCAAGGGGTTACACATGTTTCTCCCCGTTAGGTCTGTACTCCCACTGTAGGGTTTAAATCTAGTATTGTTGGTGTTACAAAGACCTCCTTTTTCAACCTTCTCAGGTCATATTTTTGTCATTGCTATCCCGTAAGCTAGCCTTTCTTGGGTTGTAACTTAAGGCTGAAGGGTTTCTCCATTATCCTGTATTACCATTGTCCTAGAGGGAGCCCTACATGATTTTACACAAAGAGAAGGTTGTTTGAGACAAAGAACCTCCTTTTTTTATCAGTGGTTTCTGATTTTTCACCTTAATTAAGATATTGTGTTCCCTTTCTTGTGTCAGGTCCTGGTTCACCCCAAGGAAATTTGTCAACATCTGCAAATGGCAGTTTTGGTCACAAAGTTCCGCAAGTAGCTATTTATTTCCCCAGGTTTCCTTTTCTTTTTCTTAGGCTGATTGCTTGGGTATGTGCACCCTTCAGCTTGGACTCCTTTTTGGAAGTCCATAGGTTTCTTACTGTCAAGCTGCATCCCTCAATGGATAATATAGAAAATAGGATTTTTGTATTCACAGTGAAATTCCTTTCTCTGAATCCACTGATGGATACAGCTCCCTCCCATCATATGCTGTTGTTTTTTCTTTGTACTGTTAAAATTGAGCATGAGTGAGATGGTAGGGGTTAGAACCTCAAGGGGACTGGCCTTCAGTTTTTGATGTGCCTCGTGTCAATTTCTCCTGTAAGTGGCACTAAGTTACTTACTTCCAAGTTGTGTGGCCACCGAGAACAGTACAAAAAGTGAGTACAAAAATCCTTTCCTAGTAACGTTAGAACCTCTATCAGGTTTTTATTACTGTCTGTGTACACCTTTCTTTCTAGAAATCTTAGAATAGAAAATCTTAATGCGGACACCGACAGCAATACAAATCTTACAGAGCTTCTAACCCTTCCCTTCTGTATCCAAAACAAAAAACATTTCTGGTATAGGATTTAAAGAAAAAAAATATTGGTAAAATAAGGAGATGCTAAATAATACTGATTAACATGTTTTAATTGTATCGTCTTCTTTCCTTTGCAATGTGGGCACAGCTGATTTGTAACACCGTACCTGACACCCTCTAAAATTGTCTTTGCACCAATCACTCTGCAATATGCTAAAAGCTCAGCTTGCACACGGCCAAGCACTGAATGCTTGCGTGTTGCATTATTGGCTGCGCTTTTTCTGATTTAACCTTATTCAGTGGTCGCATAAGGCGCAGCCAAACTCCGATACAAAAATTCAAGTCTCTTCATCCTTCCTAAGTGTTACAGACATATGGACACTTTAAAAATCCCTTTCTTTGACATAAAGGGACTGTGGCAGAAGTATGATTTGTTAGACCAATATTCCTGCACTTTTACTGTACAGAAGAGTCCCATAAAAGTAAGAGCCTTTAACTATTCTGGCTACCCATACTGCGCTGAAATCTGGCCTCTGATTAGTTGCTGTTTTTCTACTTCTATTTTCCTTCCCTGGTTTTTCCTCTCCTCCTCATCAACATGCTAATGACATTTTAAAATAAAACATTTCTGTTTTCATTACATACCTTGTTTTAGATCCAGTGACATCATCACTGGGTCTCTGTGTTTCTCTATGTGATGCAGGCAATTCACGGATTGTTAGTCACTGGGGTAGGCTGGGTGCTGTACATAGCTTCCTGAAAACATCATAGCACTCTGCCTCAGCCCTGATATGAGCAGTGACATGGCTGTTGGGAGTAGTTTGGCAAGGGTCAAATTACATTGCTCTATATGACTTATTAATTACAGATACTTATATAGAGTCATCAATTTATGCAGCGCTTTACTTCTATATTGTACATTCACATCAGTCCCTAACCCTCAAGGGGCGTACAATCTAAGATCCCTAACTTACATTCATACATACACATACTAGGGACAATTTAGACAGAATCCAAACCTACCAGCATGTCTTTGGACTGTGGGAGGAAACCGGACTATCCAGAGGAAACCCACGTAGGCACAGGGAGAACATGCAAACTCCAGGCAGGTGGTGCTGTGGTTGGGATTCAAACCAACGACTGCTGCCAGGTGGAAGTGCTAACCACTTGCTGTAGCTTCTAATGTACACTGTGAGAACGTCTTTTATTCTTTGAAAAAACTACAGACATTTGCTGAATGGTGGAGTTATGTGAGCAAGCAAATAAATGTGCCCGTGCTGCAAGGGATATGTCATTAAATTAAAACAGTTAAAAAAAAATATTCATGTATAAGTACCTTCTTTTACTCTCAGCCTCTTCCAAATTTCCAAATCCAGTTTTTGTTCTTTTTATGCTCCTGAGATTAGACTTCCTGTTAGAGAGTAGGTAGACATGTAACCACCCTCTCTTTTTCACTCCTAGGATGGACTATGGAAATTTTAGTGTTTATAGAGGAGTTGTTATGACCACAAATTAACATGCACTACTCAGTCCAAACAAACAGTTGCGACCCATGCCATATTTAATTTGTGATTAAAGATTACCTTTCCTTTTCAATCTGCAGTGCTGTAAAGTGCTGTAAAATTCCATGCAATGTAGCAACCTGGAGACGTTTCGTACACACTGTACAGGATGCACCCAGAGATGTTATTTCATACTTGTGTGATTGGCTCACTGATTTTCCTAGAAGTCTGCACAAGTCAGATTTTAGGAATCCTCTGCAGCACAAATTTCAGTTTTTGTGAGATGCTCCTAAAGGGTTCATCACTTTTAAAAAGTCACTCATATTCAGAATGAGTCCTGCACAAGGCATGACTTAACAGATAGCTATTTCTTCCGATTAGAAACAAGTAGGAATCTGCAACAAGATTTGCTATATTCTCTGCAATTTACATAGATCACCCAGGGGATATTTTTTTTTTTCTCAGTGAAAGTGGAGTTAAGCAGGGTATATACGGACTTTCATTCTGTGTGTACTGCCTGTTCAACAGAAGTCGGTTGAACGACTGCCTTCTGTTTATAGGCTAGTTCACACTATAGAAACGCAGTCAGGATGCGTTTCTGTATGCACATTTTTTACTCATTCCGGTGCATTTTGTACGCGTTCCAGTGCGTTTCTTATGCATTCCAGTTCATTTTTTTCCATCTCTATTTCAATTTAAATAGGGACATGTGTGTTCCAGTGCGTTTTTGCTGCGTTGCAATGCCTTTTTGATGTGTTTTATTGTTATCCAGTACAGTTCTGTGCAGAAAAAATGCAGCCTGTTCTACTTTTTTTTTCTGCAACTGTACTGGAACTTCAACCACTGATGTGAACTATGACACTGACAACCATATAACTTACTTTCTGTGCGTTTTTGGATGCAGAAAAAAAGCAACTGAAACACACGTAGTGTGAACCGGCCCTAATGGTCATCCAGGTAAACCAGTATTCAGTTAGTGCTGGCAGGTAATGGTGACGTCACTCATAGGCTCCCATGTCCATAGATGGATTGAAGTTTGGCTGGTTCAGCATGGACTGGCCAAATTTCGATCTATCTATGGCTGTTCTCTCCCAAGACAAGTCGATCTAACAATTGACTTCTCTCAAACGGGACTGTTAAAAAAATTTCACTCGATCTTAGATTGTATGCTCCAAGGATCAGGCCCTCCTAACCCTCTTGTATTGAACTGTATTGTTGATGTATTGTCTCCCTTTATATTGTACAGCACTGAGCAAACTGTTGGCGCTATATAAATCCTGTATAATAATAATCAGCAAATGAAGCCAATGGCTGTAGCACTGATGAATGTATTCTGACAGCGGAGGAGTTCCCACTGTCGGAGTACAATAGTGCAACAGGGAGAATTTCTTCATTCACTTCAAATGTGTGGATGATCCATCTATGGCAGGGGTGTCAAACTGGTGGCCTTCCAGCCATTGCGGAACTACAAGTCCCATCATGCCTTTGCCTGTGGGAGTCATGCATGTAGCTGTCTTGCAATGGCTCATGGGACTTGTAGTTCCGCAACAGCTGGAGGGCCGCCAGTTTGACACCTGTGATCTATGGCCAGCTTTAGTCTCCAGGCTGGCTTTGCTGTCAGGGCAGTGTAAATTGCAGGACTGGATGGACAGAAAGACAGTGCCTTTGGCACGTAAAAGTGCTCCTATACTGTATATGGATTATTACTCTGTGCATTTAGCAGGCTACCTGGGGATCATCTTTAATAAATGCCAGTTGTGTCATCTTTGTGGAGTGTGTGTGGCAGAAGGAGCAAAGGCTAAGGCCGGCCAAGGATATGTAAAGAGAGTACAGGCTTTGTCTGGGAAAGTATAGTTGCTGTGATATCCTGTGAAAGATGAAGTGCCATGAATGTGGATAGATTTCCAGGTAATTGTGGAGCTTAGAAGGATCCAGAAGGGAAGCAGACAGTATTACAATATTAGATAAGGGACATGGCTATTATCTTTCATCCCCGGCTGAGATTTCGGTGTTTGCATTCATTGTCATTGTGGAAAGTAATTATTAGTGAAATGATCAGCCCTTTTCTGCATGCTTTCCTCCTGATAGTGTGGCAGCTGTTTATATAGTGCATATGCAGTGCTACATAGTTATCACATCATTCTCTGCATGTATTCTGCACACAAGCACTGAGTTAATGCAGGCAGCAAGCTGTGTACATGTAGAATGTGGATGGAGAACACTAGTCATCTCTGCCTATGTGCACAGCATGCCAAGGGTGCATATGCATAGAGCTGTCCCTGCATATACAGAGAGTTGTTTGTATACACACGATGTATGTACACAGCTTGCTAGGTGCATTAGCTCTGTGGCTGAGTGCGTGGGTGTACATGTGGGAGGATACACTGCCTTTGTGCGATTGGTGGCTCCAGGCTATGGGCGGCCCCAAGGAAGCTCACATACACACAGATCCACACACACTAACAAGCTGGACTAGTGCAGGGTCAGGAGGGAAGAGGGGAGTGCGTGGGTGTGAAGCGGAAGGCTGTGCAAGATACAGACAGCCTGTCACTGCTGCTCCTCTCAGCCCCTGGTGCTGCTTCCTAGGCTGTGCCAGGCCAGATCTGCACACCTCCCCTCTCTGCCAGCTGCACCCAACTCTGGACTAGCCTGAAGTCATTGTCAGGGATGTACGACTGGAGGGGCCTTTCTTCACTGTGATGGTGAGTTCTCACCCTTCCCTCGTCTGGGGGCTCAGCGCGTTTCCCTATTTGTGTACGATCACCATGGCGAATGACACGTACCCGCTGAGGTCTGTTAGTAAGTGGGTCAGCCTTGGAATATGAATATGTGTATAAATATATTTCTTCCTAGTGACAGCAGCTAGGAATTGGTAATTATGCTTCTCTCCTCTGTATATCAAAGCTTCTCAGGCTGATCTAGTGTGTGCCTCTTCTCAAAGTTTGGAAGCCGGATTGGCCAAGCAGTGCAAAGCAGACTCCTAGCTTTTTTTTTTCTTAATTAATATACACAAGGAGGTAGAGAAGGGGCCCCCGCTGTAGCTAGTAGCATATCAGCCCGCGTCCATGTGTTGCTGCATGTGAGTATGTATGTATGTATGTGGATCTGTGTGTAGGAGGGGAGACCTCACTTCCCTTGGCTGAATGACTTTTCTTCTTGGGCTATAAATAGCTCTTGTTAGACTTTTAAAAGTTGTGTAATGACAGGCTCAGCCTTCACCCTTGTAACTGCAGGAAGTGAGGGCAGGGCAGTGTCAGTGTGAGCCAGGCTGCTTTTCCTTTTCTCATACATACACGTCTATTGGAGCTTTTTCATCTTGCTTTGCATCCTCCTTCATCTGTCTCTCTCTCTCCTCTGCTTGTTTTTCCCCATCTCTTGTGTGATGCTCTAGTCTTCCTGTCCTCTTGTGCTGTAACTCTGTTTATCTCTCTCCCCTTTCCCCTCCCTTTAGTAGCAAGCCTGGCTGTGTTCCTGTGTTTGCTGTTTGGTTTTCTCTGCGGGTGCACACACAGGAAAAGAATGAATTATTCAGCAGCATTGGACTCTCTTAGCTCCCTAAAGTCTGCAACCGATGCCTTTCAAGTCTGAGAGAAGGCAAAAGCTGAACCTGTTCCAAATCATGGACATCTCTGCCTTTCTACACTCCTGCATGGAGCTCCCTTCCAATGGTGTATATATACATCTGGCAGGGAGCAGAGTGCCGTGCTGCTTTATTAGGATCGTCTTCATATTGGGGGCGCACAACCATGAGATTTCCGGCTGTGTGTATGAAAGGCTTGCACGGCTGTGTGCTGAAGGTAGTCAAATAGCTAGGATGCACAGTGCATGTATAGCTGGAGATATTGCCTCAGCTTGCAGAAAAGGTTATAGACCCAGGAAGATTAGCAAAGGGATTAAAGAACGGAGAAGAAGTGAATTCACCAGTCATGTCAATATTTGGATAGAAGAAAGTGATTTCTCTTTAGCTGCAAATACATGCAACAGATACCTCACTGACCGAGCAGAACATGTGCCAGCTTGGTTAAGTGTATAATCCCAGGGTAAACGTTCCACAGGTCTTCCTATAGGCTGTGTGAGGTGTGTTAACTTCTGTGATGGCATTTACAGAATAACGCCTCACCCAGAAGCAACATATAATACATACCCCTGCTAGGAGTTTGTTCTGCTAAAAAGGCAGGAGGAATGTGTCCATTCCAGCTTGTTCATGGTGTCTGCCAGTTACACCTTTTACTGTCACCAGCCCTGTATACGGATGACATCATTGTTTGCCTAGCATTACTTGTGTCTCAGCTGACAGAATCTTGTAAGGAACCCCACTTGCCTGCATCTGTCTCCAATGCCAAGTTTGGGGAAACACCTTATAAACCTCCTGTTTGTTCATCCTGCAGGGGGAAATACATATTAAAATAATCAACCATGTTATGGCACACACTACACCGACACATTTGTTTATATTTGGTGTATACAACCACACCACCATACAGATCGAAATGCGTTGCTGGCTGCCTTCATCAATATAACAGTCCTATAGCTTCATATGTCAAAATGCAAACCAGCGAATCAGTTGAGATCTCAAAAAAGAGGGAGCAAGGCTTAGGTAGAGTTTTATTCTGAGCAGAATTGAGCATGATGTCATCTGATCTAACTCCTACAACAATCCAGCGCTTACCGTAGTGTCTCAGCAATTCAGCTTCTGTTGGGAAGACGAGGTATGGAGAAAGCCCGGGGTGACTCAGACACAGGTACACAGCTGGAATGGCAGATGGTGCTGCCAGGTACTACATATGTTAGGGGTCATTGCTTTAATAACAGATTTTTCTTTTCTTGGGTTAAAAGTGCAGCATACATAATCCCAGGCAGAAGATCTGATTGCTGTTTCTTTTGTGTTGCTCAGAATTCTAGGAGAGCATATATACGCACACGTATTATGTTTGTGGAAGTACATTTGATCATACTTTTCTCACAGAGTTTGTAGTTTTTGTCTTCTGATCCCTGTGTTCAGTAATAGCACCCTTGTATCTGCCACTGCATAAATATAGAGTGAGAATTAGAAGTAAACGCTAGTCTCTTATCCCCCATTGTCTCCCTCTCCCTCCTCCCACACCCCTTCCACCCACGCCAGCTCGATCAAGATGTTTGGGTGGCTTACTAATTAGGCACAATCTAACTAACCCGCAAACGAGCAGGAGAGCCAGCCAGATAATACGTAATATTTGGGGAGCAGTGCAGAGAGGCAGTGGGGAGTTACAGGATGGAGACGCAATAGGAGCTGCCAAACGAACCCAATAGGATATACAGTCTGATTGGATGTGCTGAACCAAACTGATAATGAAAATCGTTCAGTGGGATCATTGAAGCAGATCTGTGCACATTTAAAAGTTTGCATTTGTTTTAATGAGCTTCTTTTGTATGTCACAAAAAATATACTGATTTCCTGTTTCCCCTTGCAACTTTGCAGTGCGTACCTCCTCAACAAGTCCCAGGGGACCTGTATGGAACCTGCATTAAATCGGGTGTGCTAGGGCCCCTTTCACACTGCTGCGCTTTTTCCACACTTTTCCAGGGAAACAAAAGCATATGAAAGCTATTCCCCAATAAATCCTATGTAACTGTTCACACTGCAGGTGCACTGTGCTGTACTATGATAATCCTGCATTCTGCATCTTTGGTGTGGTTTTACAAAAGCATACCAAAATGACACCTTATTTGTAAGTCAATGGGAAGAAATCAAAAGTTTCAGTGTGAAAGGGCACTTAAAGTGTAACTCAGGCAAACACTCTTTTTTTTTCATTTTGGATAGAGTAAATGAGGGTTATAAGTTCTGAAAGATTTATTTTTGCTATCTGTGTCCCATTCAGGAGATTTCCCTTCACTTCCTATCTCATAGCCAAAACAGAAAGTAAGAGGAAATCCCTCTGAAGTAAGGGAATTCTCGTGTGTCACTGGGATAACCATTGGAAGGTTTCCTGTTCTATTCCTGTTCTGGTGACAACCAAAATTTGAGATTTTCTTTACTTTCACTTTTGATGATAATGGTATACAGGACAAATAGGATGAATCTCCCCAATGAGGGTCACAGACAGCAATAAAAAACCCTAATACCCCTCCATTCTATCCAAAACTAAAAAAAAAAAGTTTTGCCTTTAGTTACACTTTAATCTGCACAAAAGCTCATCAGTGTGAAAGGGCCCTACTATGGGATTTTTATATATTCATAGCACATCTGTTAAAAGAGAGAGGGTAAAGAGAGAACACATCCTTTTGGCAGGAACCAATCACGCATTTTTGTTGTGTTTTCGGTAACTGATTCATGTTTCCAAATAATGAACTGAGGGTTGCATGGGAGTTTCTTAAAAAGGAATTTTAAGAAATCAGGCAGAAAAAAATAGGACTATTCACCAGTATTTCCTGAGGTCCTCCTGTAGCTGATCTTTTTCCCGATTACTGTCTGATTAAGCCTTGTTCTGCACTGTCTTGCTGTGTGGAAGCAACCATCTTAGTAAAGGCAGGGTTTTGATTCCTCATATCAGAGCCCCCCAGCAAGGAAAGTTGTAGCATCACCAAGATCATTCCAAATCCAAGTCTAGCAGTCAGAAACAGCAGTGCCTTAGATCTCCCATTGCAGATATACACCTTTGAGGCTGTAGATACATGCCTGGAAGTGCTTGGCTGTTTTTATGGAGAAATGAAAAGTAAAAGGGTACTTGATAGGCACAATATTTCTAACTATTCCCTGTAATATAGCATATCTGCACTTTTTAGAGCTCAGGTCCAGTTTACCTTGCTCCTGAAAAAAAAATGGTTTTAATGTGTTTAATTTAGTGTTCTCACTCAGCAGTATTCATACATAAAAAACAAAAAGAAGTGAGATAGTGCAATATAGTGATGGGCATGATTTAACACTGGTATATACAGTGGGGGAAAATAAGTATTTGATCCCCTGCAGATTTTGTAAGTTTGCCCACTTACAAAAAAATGAAGAGTCTATAATTTGTGTCTTAGGTGTTTGTTAACCTCCCTGGCAGTATTCCCGAGTGTAGCTCGGGGTAGAGTTTCAGTACCAAAAGCGGTAACCCCGAGCTACACTCAGGCTTACCATGCAGCGTTGCACAAGGATTCCCTGCAGCGCTTACCTTGTCTTTCGCTCCCGCGATGCGTCCCCTGCAGCGTCCCTGGCCATATCCTCCGGCCGATGCCAGCATCCAGCTTCCGTGTTCCGGTCCCTGTGACGTCGGGACGTACGGGCGACAAATTTGAAACTTTAAAAAAAAAGACATTTTTTTTAAAACGATTATTACATAGTAAAACATTGCTGTTTCAAAGCATTTCACATACATGTTGTCCCTACTGCTTTGTCCTGTGTCCTGCCTGTATTTTGACTGTTCTTTCTGCCTGGAAACTTAGAAAAGTCCATTGCGTCCAAAAAGCGTCCCTTTAGGGCAAAATCGGTTTTAGACCAGCTAGAGAACAGCGATAGTAAATCAGAACCACTTGCAGAATTTAGTGATAATGATTCGTGGGGAAATTCCTCATCAGACACTGAAAACGATTCTGCGACTTTGCTCAGCGTTGTGCGAACTTGGCGCTATATTTCAAATTTCAGTGTTTTTGGTTTGATTATATTATTGAATTACATTTATTATTATTATTATATTATTATTTTTTATGACTATTTATTAAATTATAATTTATGATTTCGTGTTTCAAGTTTTATCATATCCGGAATGTTTACTAGACTCTTGTTCGGACAGATTTCAGTGAGTTATTCCTAAATTACAGGCCTATAATAAAAAAACTACATATTTCCATGCAAAAAAATGTACCGCTTTCAGCACCAAAAATCTGAAATAATCATACCGCCAGGGAGGTTAATTGATAGACAGAATATCAACCACAAAAAAACACACGATACAAATATTATAAATTGCGTTTCAGTTCAGTGATAAAATAAGTATTTGATCCCCAAGCAAAACATGACTTAGTACTTGGTGGAAAAACCCTTGTTGGCAAGCACAGAGGTAAGACGTTTCTTGTAGTTGGTTACCAGGTTTGGACACATCTCAGGAGGGATTTTGGTCCACTCTTCTTTACAGATCTTCTCTAAATCCTTAAGGTTTTTTGGCTGTTGCTTGGCAACTTGAATTTTTAGCTCCCTCCATACATTTTCTATAGGATTAAAGTGATTCTAAAGGTTAATTTTTTTTTTCTTTGTAAAATAACAAACATGTCTATACTTACCTGCTGTGTGCAGTGGTTTTGTACCTAGCAGCCTGGATCCTCCTCTTCTCGTGTCCCCTGCAGGCTCTCCCAGATCCTCCTGTCTGTTGGGTGCCCCCACAGCAAGCAGCTTGCGATGGGGGCACCCACTGCTCCATGTGTTCATTCACACATGGAACTGCAGCTTGCCCCACCCCTCTCATTGGCTGACTGTCTGTAATTTAAAGCAGCAGGAGACAGTGGCTCCTGCTTACTGTCTCAGCCAATGAGGAGGTAGAAACCCAGGACAGCCGAGGCTGTCATTCACATTGCTGGATCCCAATAAGACCTAAGGTTTTTTACCTTCATGCATAGAATGCATGAAGGTAAAAACCTTTAGCCTTTACAACCACTTTAAGGTCTGGAGACTGGCTACACCACTCCATGACCTTAATGTGCTTCTTTTTGAGCCACTCCTTTGTTGCCTTGGCGTTATGTTTTGGGTTATTGTCATGCTGGAAGACCTATCCACGACCCATCTTCAATGTTCTGGCTGAGGGAAGAAGGTTCTCATCCAAGATTTTACAATACATGGCCCCGTCCCTTGGATCCTCAATACGGTAAAGTACCTTTAGCAAAGAAACAGCCCCAAAGCATAATGTTTCCACCTCTATGCTTGACTGTAGGGATGGTGTTCTTAGGGTCATAGTCACCATTTTTCCTTCTTCCAAACACAGCGAGTCGAGGAAATGCTAGAGAGCTCAATTTTAGGCTCATCTGACCATAGCACTTTCTCCCAATCCTTCTCTGAATCATTCATGTTCATTGGCAAACTTCAGACGAGCCTGTACATGTGCCTTCTTGAGGAGAGGGACCTGCAGGATTTCAATCCATGGCAGCGTCTTGTGTTACCAATGGTTTGTTTGGTGACTGTGGTCCCAACTGCTTTGACATCATTCACAAGCTGTGTAGTTCTGGGCTGATCCCTCACTTTTCTCATGATCATCCTTACCCCATGAGGTGAAATCTTGCATGGAGCTCCAGACTGAGGGCGATTGATGGTTATTTTGTATTTCTTCTATTTGTGAATAATCGCTCCAACAGTTGTCTCCTTCTCACCAAGCTTCTTGCTGATGGTCTTGTAGCCCATTTGTGCCTTGTGCAGGTCTACAATCTTGTCCTTGACGTCCTTTCACATCTCTTTGGTCTTGCCCTTGATGGGAAGATTTGAATGGAAGAAAGAGATACTGTGGACAGGTGTCTTTTATACACATAACGAGTTGTCGTTAGGAGCACATAAGCACATAGCCAGTCTGTTGGAGCCAGAATTACTGTTTGTTGGTAGGGGATCAAATACTTATTTTATTCCCTGAACTCCAACTCAATTTATAACATTTGTGTCGTGGTTTTTTTTTTTTCTGGATTTTTGGTTGATATTCTGTCTCTATTATTTAAAATACACTTATGATAAAAGTGAGACTCTTATATATTTTTTTTTTTTTTTGTAAGTGGGCAAACTTAAAAAATCTGCAGGGGATCAAATAATTATTTTTCCCACTGTATATGAAAGGCATGTATAGCACTTAAATGAACTACATATGTAGTGCAGCAGATGAAAAATATGACTGTTTGCTTCATAATGTGGTCTTGTCTCATGCTTCTATTACCTTTTCCACTTTAGACCGGAGATATATTTACTGACATATAAGGCAGAACACATATCAGTGCAGATTTCACTTATTAGTGACTGCATTTTGGATCCTGCTTTTTTTTTTCTTTCTAAGTCCTCATTCACACTTGAGTGTTTTTCTGCTAATTTTCTATGCCTGACTTTGTAGAATCCCACGCTTAAAAAAAGTACAGGAGCTTTTTTTTTTTTTTTTGTGTTTAGTGTAATCAGGTGTTTGAATCATAGACTTCACTAGGAATGCCTGTAAATGCAGAAGTTCCTTCATCTGCAAAAATGCTTGCAATTCTTCAGAAGCACCAGGAATATGCTCTGCTCAGGTGTGAATGCAGGCTTAATACAGACCTGTACTTGGATAGTAACAGAAAACAATGTTAACAGTCTTGCTGGGATGTCCATTTATACAGTTAGGCCTGATTCACACCTATGCGTTTTTAAGTGCAGTTTGCTTTTTGCATAAACGCACTACAGTCCAATCAACATGGTTTCCTATGGGACACATTCACATCTATGCGTTTTTCAGCTACTGCATTCTTGGAAAAGGTCAGAGTCTTTTTTTAAACGCAACACAGTGTGTTTTTGGTTCAATAGACTTCAATGGACATGCTATGGAAATGTATGTACCCAGAGCAGTGGTCTCATCCATGATTGACCCCTTAGGGGAATGCTTGTCATGACTTTCCTCTTGGTTTAGGGGTCATGCTGTTAAGGTGAGCGGCTGGTTTGCTCCTTAGTGGTGGGATCCAACACATCTGTCACATTGACGCCAAGCATGTCACTCTTCACTGGTTATCTTTGCTGAAGACATCTTTGGATTGAATATATCTATAGTGACTTTGATATACTTTCTATTGGTTTGCGCTGCACTCTTTCATTTTTTATATCAGCTTTACGGGCATTGTGAAAACTGCCTTAGGTGTTCAACTTGCATCCTTCTTTGTTGATATTCATTGGTATTTATTGGTTTGCACTGATTGTTTTTCGCTAGAAAGTGTAAATATAGCATTACAAACACTAAAGAAAAAGAAGGTTTTTAAAATCTTAACACAGACCGATATGATCATTTATATCAAATAAAAGTGCATGTATATAGAAAAATACTGAAAAAGCAATGTATCAACATTTTATATAGGTTAATTTTACAAAAGCCTCTTATTGCAATATGTTATTTGCATTTTTTTAATATATTTTTATTTCTCGGGCTTTCAGGGAATCTGGCGGATACCTGTGGATGAGATAGATCGCCCCGGCAGTTTTGCTTCTCATATGAACCGTTCCATCGTGCTTCTTCTGAACGTTCTGGCCCAACTCAAAGACTCCAACACGCTACTGACAATCTCTTGCATGCTACAGAGGACCCCCGATCAGGGGAAGTAAGTGCCAGCCTCGGAATATATTCCCATTTATTTACTTTCAGAACATGCCTTTATTACTGTCAGAAATGCAGGACCAGCAGTTTTAAAGCAGACATTTATTAAAATATGCATGCTGTGTTGTAATTAGTTCCAATTCATCCTTAAATGTAACAACTGAGGGACCAATAAGCACTGGAAGTGTTCAGCATACCATTAGTGCACCATGGTTAATTCACTTGTGTCCAGGTGTAAACAGCT
This sequence comes from Staurois parvus, assembly GCF_062004578.1. Classification (NCBI taxonomy): domain Eukaryota; kingdom Metazoa; phylum Chordata; class Amphibia; order Anura; family Ranidae; genus Staurois; species Staurois parvus. The sequence goes on along the minus strand of NW_028318500.1, from coordinate 3,919,327 downwards.
GAACTGGCTGCTTTAATTATATCACATGAATACACGTTCTGTAAATTACATTATAGCATTATTTTAACAAGGACTCGAGCCTTCAGAAGAATTTTATCAGTTGGATTTTGCATACACTGCAAAATCATTTCCTATCATTTTCCACACAATTGTTTTTTTTTTTTTGCATCTTCTGAACCTTAAAAAGAGTTCTACATTTTCCAGTGCCTTGAGACATGCTTTGGCTTTGGTTTCTTCAACTAATTGTGACTAATCCACTTTTTTCCCGTATTTCAACAGATATTTTCTGCAAAGGCCCTAAATCTGCTAAATATGTTCCAGGTGCATGAAAATGGATGTCCTCATCCTGAGTAGAAGAGCCTATACCCTGTCAGCATGCTGTAGAGAAGAACCCTTGCTCTCCATGTGGAAGCAGAGGTCTCTTTATTGAGGTCAACACACCAGGTCAGAGCCAGGGATCTCCAATCAGCAGGCAATGTGAGTTTTGCTGATTGCAGAGCTATAGATCTGGCTCAGTAGGGAGCGTGCCAGGCCTCAGCAGAGAGACCTCTGCTTCCACACAAAGAACAAGGGTCTTTCTCTACTTGATGGCAAGGGACAGGCTTTTCTGCCCAGGCTGTGGCTTCTTTCTAAAGAAAGTATACTGTTAGACTTTGAACACCTTTTCGTTCCTGAAATGTATTTAGCTGATTTAAATTGGAACTTCAGTTTGGCTTTAAGAAAGTAGCCATGTACTAACCCCTTAGTATGCCACAAGATCACTCAGAAGAGATGGTGTTGCCAAAGTACATGCAGCATTTTTTGGCAACACACTATCCTGACCTCACGGTAAACAGAATTTTAAGCACAGTTTGAAGATTGTAGGTTGTAATGGTTTTCTCTGGCATGTAGTACAACTAGCTACACCTCCTATCCTGGATGATGGTGCAAGGAGCAGTGGAGTACAACTCCTTTATAGATGTATTGAGGAAGAGCCTGTTATTGTAATGAACCACTTCCCAGCAAATTAAACTAAGCATTAGGATATAGTATATTTTTCTTGATAGGGCTGTTTTACTTTCTTTTTTTTTTGGTTGGGACACATTCGAAGATGTAATCAGATCAAATGCTTTAAAATATTAGGGTTTTTTTTCTTTGGGAGCCAGTTCACACTGGCCTAAAATGTATGGTAAATGGATGTACATTTGCATCCATTTTAGTCACGCGCTGACATCCGTTGTCATTTTGACGTCAGTTGACATGCATTTTAGCACGCGTTAAAGCCTACTGCATTTTCACAGGATATCCTGTGCATTGCGTAGACATCCACTTACAACCGTTGCATTGCGCTAAAATGCATGCATGTTAGCACAACGCATGTCAGCGCAGCATTATGGTGTGGATAGGACACCTTGGAAATTATTGGTTTGCAGATGTCCTTGCGTTGATCTGCGTTTTGCAGCTGAAACGTAGATCAAGGCACCGGTGTGAATTGGCCCTTAGTGCAATAAAGAAGAAAAAAACAAACACAGGTAATTAGCATTTCACTTTGCATGTTCTTTAATGAATTGTGTGGCTTTGCTGGATTCCTCATACATTGCAGCTACAGATCCCTCTTATGTGATATCTGCTATAATCTTTACCTGGCTCAACTTGACACTAGAAAGAATGCATAAACTGAACCTTCTTGGGAATAGCAGAGGATAGAGAAATGACCCAACATAGGAAACTGCTGGTCAAATAGTTATTCTGTTGAAATCCTGTTTTGTTAGATTCAGTAGGACAACCCAAGTGTGAGAGATCTGTTGGGAACTATTAATAGAGCAGAAAAGGTTGACCAAGTTTGGGCACCATGGTTGGAAATATTGGTAGATATTGACCATCTGCATGACTGATTATTGCATTCCTTGATGTTTTGATGTTTTAGCTTGCTAGTTATTGTGGGAGAAGGGACAGAATATCCTTCTGGGATATTGCTTCTGGGTAAGGTTTTTTTTCTCCCGTTATATTTCATATATCATTGTGTGTCCATTTGTTATGTGACTTATTTAATTCCTGCAAATTTGATGGGATAAAAGATTACATGAGGTGTCTAAATTACACTGACAACCACAGCAGCACATACTGGCTGGTTAGCAATATATGCACATTTGTGGGATATAATTGCATAAGTATGCCTATTTAAAGTAGGCCTGAACCCAAAAGATAAAGCTTTGCTACTTTATTGGGAACATTTAGAAATGTTAATTGTATCTAAGCAGCACCCTGAAAAATCTACCTGCCTTGAATTCCTCTTGAAAACAGTGCATTTCCTGGTACTAGGTACTTGTTCTAAAGCCTCGTAGCTGCATAATTGCTATTTGAGATTATCTAAAGCCGGCTATAGATGGAGAGATTTTCTTTCCTCCAACTGTAGGTCGCAGGAAAGAAAATCGCTAGATTCCTCATCAACACAATCAGTGTTGATGGGAGAATCAATCCCACAGAGCCACTGTGGTCTCCTGGTGGGGGAAGCCATCCCTGTCAGAAGAACACATTGATTTATTTCTGCTATCGGCTATAATAGCCGCTAGCAATAATCGCATGTAAAATCCAACAGGCTGGTTGTACTCAAGTTGACCAATCAACCAACTTGGGTACATTCAACCTGCCCATACATAATTTGAATCTCAGTCAGTCTCTGCTGAACCGGCCGAGATTCAAACCATCTATGGCCAGCTTAAGGCACTGCTGTCTCTGACTGCTAGTCTCACAAGATTGGTTTGAGATTTAGTGGTGTCACGATTGTGCTGCGTCACTGTACTATGGCTGGAAAGTACCTGAGGATCTGCCTTGCTACTATATCCTTGCTTCTTCTTCCTTCATTCTGTGGGTCTTTTGGTTTCTGTAGCTCTCCTTCTGCTTCCTTACTATTACTCTACCAGTCATCAAATCCCCAGTAATGAAGAGGACAGCTCTGACATGAGGAAGCAAAGCCCTCCCTGCTACCAAGATGTCTCCACACAGAGGCACAGCATGGGAAAAAATATGGCAAGTCAGTAGTGAGAAAAGATCAGCTGCAGCAAATTTTTAGGCACAATCTCCACGATACAGGTCCTCTTTAGGGAGTAATTACAGCATTCCTTTACGTTTTCCAGCTTTACACTTGTGGTTCTAACCTAATGAAGACTGAGCAGCACTTGTCTAGACTGATGATTTGACTGTCAGGAAACTCCATATCTGATATAGGAACCACAGCACTTAGGAATGCATTATAAAAAAAGAGCATCCCCTGTAAGTGGCAGCATGCCGACTCCTAACAATACACATAATATGATTAGTAGAATTTTTCTGTATGGGAGTGCTGACTGTTATCATTGCAGCTGAAATGCCTCTGTTTGCTCTCTCAGTGTCCTGTATTGTCTCCAGGAAGTACATGTCTGATAACAAAAAAAATAATCCCTCCTTTGCAGGAAGTATTTGCGGGATGCGGATCGGCAGGTTTTGGCAAAGAAAGCTTTCATTCTCACCGTAAAAGTGTTGGAGGACACACTTAGTGACTTGACTGGGGTAAGAATGGAATGGTGCTACTTTTCAAATTTTCTTGCATTTTTGGAATGTTTCTCAGTTTCTGTAAATTAAAGTGAAACTAAATTCTGGTATTAAAAATGATATTCAAGTATGTATTCTTGACACGAAAAAGTCCCTTCTGTTGATTTCAACCTTCTCCAAATCTTCAAATTCATGTTTTTGCTGCTGTGATTTGACTTCCTGTTAGAGGTTGGCTAAATTTGTTCTCCATGGTCCCACTGCATATAGGAATGCAGCCACCCTCATTTACTTACTCCACACATGACTGCAACTAAAGGTGCCGTGCTGGTTTCAGGCAAGCTGAAGTAAGGGGAGAGGTTTTTGAGCTCACAAAGGCAGAAAAGCGCCGTAAGAACTGATTTCATGAAAAATAGATTACAGTGCCATTAGGTAATGGATGTATATGGATTATTTCTGGAGAATAGGGACATTGTTAAGTATCACATTAATCTAAGCCTATATACCAAAGTACACCATACTGAAAGTAATTGCTATGTAACACAACCAGATCTGGCAATGACCCTTGTTAAGCTTATGCAGAAGTGAAAATATGCAGGTATTTATGTCTCTGTTTGGGATGAATATGTTCTTTTAGCCATTTAGGTTCCAACAGCAGTAAATCAATGTCCTGCTAGTCTGTGCCTTCACACATCAGAATTTAGATCTGCTATTGCAAAACCAGCTGTATTAAAGATGGGCACATAAATGAATACCCATGTGTACAGTATCATTGGTGTGACCATTCTACTGCTAGTATCCATAGTCACAGGGAAGAGGCTAGATACTAAACAATCTCTCAGGTAGTGATCACTGTCATCTGAGAGTGATTGTCCAACAAAGTATTGTTGCCTAAACATTCTCCTGAACTAAGGGCTTGATTACTGGGGGTCTACAGTATCACAAAGCAGAACATGAGTAAAATTCTCCACCTTCCCTGCCTGTAAAATGCTATGGAGATGATTGATTACACTTACTGTAATTGTATGTACGCATTTAAATGTAAAAAGGAGTCTATGCTGCATATATACAACAAGGTTTAAAGGCACAAAGAAGAACAAGCTGAGGCACTGATTGAACAGCAGACATGGAAATCATGGGCATCACCGTACACATCACTCCGTTCCAGTGAAATAATAAAAACCCAGTAAAAGACATCAAATGAAAGTATAGAAATCACACAAAAATAAACTGCTAAATTAGTCTTATCCCAGGGAAGAAAGGGGGGGGGGGGAATCAGGGGGAGGGAACCAAAAAAGAGCCTCATTGTCAGGGTACCACAAACTTAAACCAGTAACACTATTAAAGGGTCCTACCCAGAACTCCTCTCCACAATGCTTCCACCTTATAGAGACAGCAATCAGGCGTTCATTTTTGGGACATTTATGACTCGTGTAATTAAGTCTGTAGAGAGGAAGGGCAAAGTCAACCAGGGATCTCCAATGGGATATTGTAGGAGGGTCCAATTGTTTCTACTTCAAGAGAATCGCTTTTCTGGCATAGAAGGCCGTGTAGAACACAAATAACTGTTTATAAGTGGTAGAATCCGCAGCATCACAGCTCCCAAGTAAAAGCACCCGTGGGTCCATCGGAACCCTCAGTCCCCTCACTGAATTGATATCTGCCACAACCTCTCTCCAAAACCCTGGATAAGTGAACAGGACCATACAACATGCATGAACGTACCAATTTCAGTTTGGCTCTTAGGGTAAATAGCAGGGTGTGAAGGGTACATTCCAGGGAGCAGTTGGGGGTTATAGTAAGCTCTGTGCAAAAATTTAAGCTTGATAAATCTGTCTTTAGCTGATATTACCCATGGAATATATTGCTGGATTCCCTTATCCCAATCTTCAATCGTTAGGGTTGAAATATCCCTTTGCCAGATGTAGAATAATTGGGAAAGCTTACCAGTACCTTTACTAGAGATTCTGAGATAGAGCGAGGATAGAATCTTGTCTGCATTGCTTTAGATAAGGAAACGCTCCACTTTATGAGATGTCACTGTCACCTCAGAGGGAAATTGCGCTTGCACTGCATGGAGCAAGTGGAGATAATGGGAAAACATCCATGTGGGGAGAGTAACTTGGGGCATGATATGTATTATAATTTTAATACCAAACCCAGCCCATACACTTGGATCGGTGTGGAGCAACTGAGGATTGCCCCACAGTGGAGTGTGGGGAGAGATGGTATTAGCCTCACTAATAGCCGATTTAACCTGACTCCACACCCGCACTGTGGTGCGCAAGGGAATTGTCATCTGGGGGCTGGTGCTCAGGCCTCTGAACACCAGGTTACTTAATACTGAGTAGGAGCCTAGAATAGCAGCCTCCAAATTACCACTGGGTTTGTCTGTATTTGCGTAAACCACCATCGTACTGTGACCAATACTGGTAGTATTGTCGAAAATTGGGTAACGCCAGTCCGCCTAGAGAAAGGGGCAGTTGCAGGGTAGATCTGGCTATCCTGGGAGTAGCCCCTGCCCAAATAAATGTAACAGGAGTATTTCTGAAGATATATAAAAACTTGGGAAGAAATAACTTTAATAAGAGTAATTATACCCACTGGGAATAGGTTGCTGTACCTTTAAGGGGGAAAGGTCTGCCTCCAGGTGAGTCTGCTGTGTGTGCATTGCCGTATATGCCCCACAGTTGGGAAACTCCAATAACTTAAGCTGGCCATAGATGGGTCTTTTTTTTTTTTCATTCAACCAGTGGGGTGAATGAGAAGAACTGACCCAGTTCCTCCATGCGCAATAAGGTGGATGAGGGAATCCTCTCACTGTGTCGTATTCTTACAGAGGGGAGACTTCCCCACCATCAGAATACACTGATCAGAGTAGCAGGCTATAGCCTGCAGTTCTGATTGAGAGGAAATTTTCCAGCAGGAGAGTTGTACAGAAGACGATTGGTAGATTGACTTCTGCACAGGCTCAATGCCCATACATGGGTCAAAATTCAGCCAGGCCTTGTTTAACCAGCCAAATTTATAACCATCTATGGGCAGGGACCACAGTTATCAAATGAGCCTTGATCAGAGGTGGCAGTCAACATATATTTGCAAATGTATGCTACTAAATTCTTCGTTTTATAACCTGGGTGGTCAAAACAGTTTAGTTACTCTTTTTTTGCTGGATAACCTAAAAGTATGTCAGGGACCTTCTGTATTGTTTTTGTATATTGTCCAGCCCATGTGTACCTAGATTCAAACAGATCAAAGCCTTTGTCATTGTTTTTTTGGGGGGATTTTATGCAAGGTTCTTGACACAGTAAATGGGCATGCTTTGAATAGTTTTATGTAAAAATGCTGACTTGTAGTCTAATAACATACCACCTGCATCCTGACCTACCAACCTCAGTATATTTAAACATGCTGAAAAGCACTTTAAAAAGCTAACCTCTAAACAGATATATAAATTAAGAGACCTCTTTAATCAATAATACACCTTTAATATATATGCTTAAATGCAGGGGTGGACTGACAACTCATGGGGCCCCCAGGCAATAGGGGATCATGGGGCCCCTGTGTCCTTGCCCAAACTCAAAAAAGCCTATGAAAAAGGTACCAGGAACATCTCATGGGGCCCCCTACTGACCCCGGGCCCTCGGGCAGTGCCCGAGTTTCCAAATGGTCAGTCCGCCCCTGCTTACATGTAACAGTGCAGGTACCCTAATTTGAACTGGTATCCCTGTACAGCAGGGTTGGAGTGTCAGTACATGAACTGAGTGGCTCCTTTTGCTGTCTATTTCTCTGACAAGTAGCATTCTATTATGAAGGGAGAGCAGAGTAACAGAAATGAGCCCATCTATGCTGCATCTCTTTTCTCTGTTCAGTCACAGACTGAAGTGAGTCCAGGACGACCTAGACTCAGAGGAAGCAGGCTTAGTGATGCTAGCCAAAAGAACAAGGACAACTAGTGGCCGATGAAAAGTACTGCGGGGAAATCTCTGGATTGATGTTTAATACTGCAGAAAAAGATGGTTTTGTTATTTTATCTTTTAACGGGCTGTTTACAGTTCTACTTTAAAACCAACCTGTCAACTATGTTAAAAGTCCTAAAATTTTAAAAGCAGTAGAGCAGACATCACAACATATCTGTTTCTACCTTATTTAGTCAAAAAACCCAGCTGTGTTATTCCAGTGCCATATGTGAGTGCTTTACTGAGCAACTACTGCTAAATGTGCTGAATGAACAACTACTTGTTGAATCACTATAGAATTATTGGTGCACTAGTAGTTTTTACCATACAAAGCAATACCCTACCTAACTCCTAAAACCCTAAGGGCCCATTTACACCATATATGTTCAGCTGCAATGGGCAGCATTGCCTAATGCAGTTCATACTTTTACCTCAAGTCCTGTGATTTCAGTTCACAGCACTTCAGTGGTGTGTGCTGAAAAATGTACGAAATCCTGTGTTTTTATGAAGTGCAGGGTGTTCTGAGGCACTGCGCTGCATTGCAACATGTTTCAGTGCATTAAGATGAATGAAATTTAATTTTGTGACATTCCAATAAAGTTAAAAAAAAAAAAAGGTAAACAGTTTGATTACATAGCGCACATGTGAGGCAGTAATGTGCAGTGCTGGTGTCAATGGGTGCTAATGCTAATCCTCCCTGTATCTCCTTATATGTAAAGGATGTTGATCATTTGTCTGACTATATAATGCTTCTTAAATCTGATGAAATGCTCTGGGATATTTGACATCAGTTAAATGCTGTATGTTCTTAGATACGGCTATTTATTTTAATTTAGGGGAAATTATTGCTGATTACTAGGGTTGCACCGATACCAAGTACTTGCACCAATACTCGTGCAAATGCTCCCAATACCCAAAACCGATACCTTTGCAGGAGTAGTAGTGCGATTCCTGTCCAAATCACGTGATTTCCCCCCACAGCCCCTGTGTGATCCCATCCCACTATAGAAAGACCAGGAAGCAACATGAAGTGCAGCAATGGGCAAACAATCAGGTTAAAATGTTATCACAACTCGCATGATAAAAGAGCTTGATATCTTGCATGTCAAATACAAAACTGTCTGTTTGTGGTGCTCACAGGGCTGGAGGGATAGTGGGATCACACAGGAATGCTGGGGGAAATCACACTGCAGTCCTGCTCAAATCGCATGCAATTCTTTGTTGTGCAATTTGAGGCCATACATTTTGTATGGGCTCAAATCGCACTGCAAAGGTATTGGTACTCTGTATCAGCGAGTGCTTGAACGAAAGTATTGGTGCTCGTACTCCCCGATTTAAAAAACCGGTATTGGTGTAACCCTACTGATTACTTATGTGTATATTGAGAATTTTGCATGGTCTTCATTGCTGCTAATCTAAGTGTCTTTTCAACAGGATTGCCAGAGTTCGGACCCCAGTTCATTCCTTACAACTTCCATGACAACAGACGTGTCAGGCCGGCCCACATCAGAGGACCGGAAAGATGTACCACCCAGGAAGAACATGGTTCTGGGAGAAGGGGTGGCTGCTGGCCCAGAGAATGGAGGCAAAGAAACTGTTCAGGGTCCTGCTACTCAGGCTATGGAAACAGGAGAAGCCAGGATTGTAAAAGAGGCACTTAAGACTCAGTCTTCTGAACCCATGGACCATGATGGATACTTCTGCAATGCTGAGAAACGTGCAGACCTTTTCCGAAAGGACTTGGCTAAGCCTCATAAGGAGAAAGGACCTGAGGGACCAGAGCTATCACTAGAAGAACTTAGCATTAGTTCAAAGCATCACCTGCCTGCAGGGAGCAGGGGCCCTGGACAGCATGCACAGCAAATGGAGGAGGTACCGCACCGAGCCAGCCGCAAGCGAAAGCTGCTGGATGATACAGATGACAGTAAAAACCTACTTCTGGAGGCCTACAGGGTTTGGCAGCAAGGTCAAAAAGTAACATCGTACGACTTGGCCAAGATCGAAAATATTATGTGTAAAACGTATATGCTAATAAAACAGGTGAGAAATCTGTTAATTATCAACTGCCCTAAGTCATTATGTGCACCACATGGCATTAACAGTACAACCTTAGATGTGGTGTGCTTTCTTTTTTGATGTAAGTAACAATCTGGTCACACAATTGTTACATTAGCAAGCTTGTGGACCCTCAATTTTGTATTATTAAAATTTCTCATGATCAAGACAGTTGCAGGCACTTTCAGTGGCACCAAGAGCTGCCAGTCTGCTTTAGGAACACTCTACTTTCTTTAAAGGCTGTTTGAAGTCTAACCTTTTTTTTATCCCTTTGTAGTCTTGTAACCCTGCATGATACAATTTGTGGCTGATTTATACTTGGAAACAATTTTAAATATATTTTTTTTCTCAGTAAAAATGTTGCTTCTTGCCCTAACATAGTAAACTGCAGAGTCCGATTTAGACATGCAGCACAACTGCTTTGACAGGAAAGTGGTGGTAAGACTAGTAAAATGGAGGTTGGTCGTACATTGTCAGACTGCATATCTATGTTTATGGCTTTACTTAGGATTTTCAAAAGACCAGCAGAAGTATTCCTGTTCTAGATGGCCAAGGTTTGGGGATAGGGAAGTTGGAATGGTGGCAGATGTGGTAATCAGAGCAAGGAGGTTGGTACTGTGATTGGTGCAGTGGGGCCCTTTGATCATGTGATTATAGCAGACAGACTCCCTGTCAGGAAGAAGAAAGTGACTGGAATTCAGGTGTGAGTTTTTGTCAAATAGCAGGAGGTAAAATTCTGCAGTGAAGTTTGATTAAATCCTTGCAAGGAGAGATTTTTTGGGGGACATTTTTACTAGCAAATATGACACTTGCTAATGTTCCCAAGTGCAATTATACAGTATCACCCTGGGAAACATTAGATCTCCTGGGAAATGCAAGGATCAATACTGGACTCTCTAATTGATGGACTCACTTCAGATGCTACTGATACCATATAAAAATATTCGGCACTCAGTGTCAGCATTAGCACCCAAGGTAGAGAGGGACAGCTCTGTACCTACATCTATTAAAGGGATTTTCAAATGTTTTAGCATAAATGTAATGGCTGTTTTCTTTCTTTCTTTTTTCTTTTCTTTTCTTTTCTTTTCTTTCTTTCTTTCTTTCTTTCTTTCTTTCTTTCTTTCTTTCTTTCTTTCTTTCTTTCTTTCCTTCCTTCCTTCCTTCCTTCCTTCCTTCCTTCCTTCCTTCCTTCCTTCCTTCCTTCCTTCCTTCCTTCCTTCCTTCCTTTCTTCTCTTTCTCTCTCTTTCTCTCTTTCTTTTCTCTCTTTCTTTTCTCTCTTTCTTTTCTCTCTTTCTTTTCTCTCTTTCTTTCTCTCTTTCTTTCTCTCTTTCTTTCTTTCTCCAGTATGTTCATGAGAGCAGGCATATATGTGCACTACATATGCAGGCTCTAGTAACGCAGTGTGATTAAGGTGTATTCTGTATACCTGACCTTTGCTCAGCAGTCAATAAGGAGAGATAGTGACTCTCTACTTATAGTAACTCACCCCTGCCCTCACCGCTCTTCCCCTCTCCCACCCCTGCCCTCACCGCTCTTCCCCTCTCCCACCCCTGCCCTCACCGCTCTTCCCCTCTCCCAACCCTGCCCTCACCGCTCTTCCCCTCTCCCAACCCTGCCCTCACCGCTCTTCCCCTCTCCCAACCCTGCCCTCACCGCTCTTCCCCTCTCCCAACCCTTCCCTCACCGCTCTTCCCATCTCCCACCCCTGCCCTCACCGCTCTTCCCTTCTCCCAACCCTGCCCTCACCGCTCTTCCCTTCTCCCAACCCTGCCCCCACCGCTCATCCCCTCGCCCACCCCTTCCAACAGCGGTTGTCCCCTCGCCCACGCTTGTCCCATCATCCACCCCTGCCCTTCGCCGCTGGTCCACCCCTGCCCTTCGCCGCTGGTCCACCCCTGCCCTTCGCCGCTGGTCCACCCCTGCCCTTCGCCGCTGGTCCACCCCTGCCCTTCGCCGCTCGTCCACCCCTGCCCATACCATTCTTCTACAGTTTGGTCCTTGTCAAAGTCACTCAAATCCTTATACTTGTCTGTTTTTTTTTTGCTTTCAAGACATCAGCTTCAGGGACAATATGTTCACTCATTGCCTAATATATCCCACCCCTATTAACTTTGCCTGTCAGTCATAATGCATTTTGTACTATATTTTTTTTTATTGAGAATAGCACAAAAGGACAAAACTGCCCAGCATGGTTAAATATAAATCTTTTCAGTCTTAATGTTATGACTGATCAGTGTGTGTTTATATGTATGTATGTGTGTGTGTGTGTGTTTGTGTATATATATATATATATATATATATGTATGTATATATGTATGTGTGTATATATATATATATATATTTTACCTCTTCTACAGAGAGAGGAGTATCCTTTTTCTGCCTGTCTCTTTTTTTTTTGAGATTCCCGATTTGTCGCGTGCACCAATGGGCACATTTTTGCTAGCATAAAATTATTTGAAAGTAAATGATTTTCTCCTATAGAGTCATGTTTTTGCTAAGCAAGTTGCCTTAGTATTGAGCGCTCTGTGGATTAGACTATTACTATCCCAGAGGAGGTACCCTGACATAGCACCTTATAATAATAGCTTAGGTGACGCCTCTTTAGTGTATGGGAGGTAATTAGCAGGAAAAGATTACCCTCAAGCATTGTTAAATGCAATATTTTAAAAAGCTATCAATACCTTTGTCTATTACTCAGTAAATGAGTCTCTTTTATTGCCACAATGCAGAAAGCCTTGCCAGTAGATTATTTAAAATGCAACAAATCGGGCACCAGCTCATATTTTTCTGTAGATAGAAAGAATCAGAAAGCAGAAATCTGATCAGTTTCTGTGACCTACTTTTACTATTTAATTGCTTAAAGGAGAAGTACAGACAAAGCTCTTTGCTTAACCTTAGAGCCGGCGGGGGACCGATGCTGCATCCACCTAGGTAAGCAATCCCACACTTCTCTTTTAAGGTTTTGTAAATAAACCAACTGTGCAACAGGAAATATGAAAATAAATTTATATAAGAAGATGGCATAAGTAGAAACAAAGTTTAAAGGATCAGTACATCCAGACTGATATTCCAGTTACAGTGCAGCTACGGCGGCTACTTCATCCCCAGGGTTCTTGTAGGTTTTTGGGAATTCCAACAGCAAGATCCCCTGGAGAGAATTCCTGACTATGTTACTGTTTTGAGAGTTGTTTCCATACCTCTGTTTGTCCCAGCACTTCCTGCTGTATCCTGTGTAACATGAATGGTCAAATGTAGCTGGCATGTCTATGTGTTGCAGAACAAGCTGACCAGCAAAAGTGACAGTGACTGGCATCATGACAAGGTTCACTCTACCTGTTGGAGGTTTTGTCTCTCTGTGTATTATGGAGAATATAGCAGGTGTTGAAATACCAGTGGGTAACGCAGGACTCCTACCTATATTATTTGGGGAGAAACTTTTTTGAAAACCTGCGAAAATAGCCATTGCTGACTTGATATTTAAAAGTTAAAGCTGTAGAATGGTCATCCTGATTTTACCTAGAGCAGCCTTTCTCAAACAAGGTTCCTCTAGAGCAGTGATCTCCAAACTGCGGCCCTTTGCTTATGCTTATCTGGCCTTTGGGGCACTATTTCTGCTACTGATAGAGGCACTGTTTTCCTACTGACACCAACGATTAGGGACCATTCCTTCTACTGACACCAACAGTGGGGCACAATTCCTCTTACTGACACCCAACAATGGGGCACTATTCCTTCCACTGACATAAATGATTAAACACTACTCCCCCCACTGATGGTGCATGATTCCTACCACTGATACCTGTGAGGGGGCACAGTTCCTTCAATTGATATAAATGATGGAACACTAATCCCCCCCCCACCCCACTGATACCAATGATGGGGCACTATTCCTTCCACTGATATAAATGATGGAACACTATTCCTTCCACTGATATAAATGATGGAACACTATTCCCCCCCACTGACACCAATGATGGGGCACTATTCCTTCCACTGATATAAATGATGGAACACTATTCCCCCCACTGATACCAATGATGGGGCACTATTTTTTCCACTATGCAAGTGTGCAATCCAAACGCACACATTCCTGCGTTAAAAATGGCTGTGTGTATAAGTGGGTGCTGCAGCGACCGTCGGCTGGAACCGAACAAAATCAGCAAGGAAAAAATGTCACCAGCACACCAAGGATCACCAATATGGGTCCAAAGGCTTTAATAAACGATCACATAGTTACAGCAAGGCAACGTTTCAGAGTCTCGCAGGACCCCTTCATCAGGCAGGTCACATGCCTGATGAAGGGGTCCTGCGAGACTCCGAAACGTTACCTTGCTGTAACTATGTGATCGTTTATTAAAGCCTTTGGACCCATATTGGTGATCCTTGGTGTGCTGGTGACATTTTTTCCTTACTATTTTTTCCACTGACACCAATGATGGAACACTATTCTCCTACTGATACCAATGATGGAGCACTATTCCTCACACTGATACCAATGATGGGGCACTATTCCCCAAACTGATACCAATGTTGGAACACTATTCCTCCCACTGATACCAATGATGGAACACTATTTCCCCCACTGATACCAATAATGGAACACTATTCCCCCCACTGATACCAATGATGGAACACTATTCCTCCCACTGATACCAATGATGGGGCACTATTCCTCCCACTGATACCAATGATGGGGCACTATTCCTCCCACTGATACCAACGATGGAACACTATTCCCCCCACTGATACCAATGATGGAACACTATTCCCCCCACTGATATCAATGATGGGGCACTATTCCTCCCACTGATACCAACGATGGAACACTATTCCCCCCACTGATACCAATGATGGAACACTATTCCTCCCACTGATATCAATGATGGGGCACTATCCCTTACACTGATATAAATGATGGAACACTATTCCTTCCACTGATATAAATGATGGGGAACTATTCCCCCCACTGATACCAATGATGGAACACTATTCCCCCCACTGATACCAATGATAGGGCACTATTCCTTACACTGATATAAATGATGGAGCACTATTGCATCCACTGATATAAATGATGAAACACTATTCCCCCCACTGATACCAATGATAGGGCACTATTCCTTACACTGATATAAATGATGGGGCACTATTCCTTCCACTGATATAAATGATGGGGCACTATTCCTTCCACTGATATAAATGATGAAACACTATTCCCCCCACTGATACCAATGATGAAACACTATTCCCCCCACTGATACCAATGATGGGGCATGATTTCTCGTACTGACACCAGTGATAGTGCACTATTCTTTTCCACTGACACCAACAATGGTGCACAGTTATTAATAGTTTTACTCCCGCTGACCACCAAGCCTGGGGCATTGTTTGCTTTTTACTGAAGCTGGGCCATTTTCCTACTCCCACTGGTCACGGCATGGCCCCCCTAAACTCTGAAAGTCTAAACTGGCTCTGTTTAGAAAGTATGGACGATAACGCCTGCTCTATCAAATGATCATCTGGGTCCAATCATAGCTGATCACATGTAAATAGGAAATGCTGGTTATCAGCAGTCCTCTCCTCACACTGACAGCACATGAGGAGAGTAAAGCCAGTAAGCGGCGTTCCTCAGAGGAGACATCTACACTGATCATCAGGGCACTGATCATCAGTGCCCTGATGATCAGTGTAGCCCCGTAATTGCCAACTGTCAGTGCCCATCAATGCCACATATCAGTGCCCATCAGAGTTGCCTGTCAGTGCTGCCTAACCGTTCCCATGAGTGCCGCCTATCAGTGCCAGTAAGTGCGGCCTATCAGTGCCATATATGAGTGCTGCCTGTCAATGCCCACCAGTAATGCCTGTCAATGCCCATCAGTGCTTCCTATCAGTGCAGCCTCATTAGCGCTCATTAATGAAGGAGAAAAATTACTTATTTACAAAATTTCATAACAGAAACTAAGAAAAAACTTTTTTTTTTTTTCAGAATTTGCAGTCTTTTTTAGTTTGTTTAGCAAAAAATAAAAACCGCAGTGGTGATTAAATACCACCAAAAGAAAGATCTATCTGTCTCAAAAAAATGATAAAAATCTTGTTTATGCGGTCATGCAACACTGTACCCAATCGTCATTCAAAGTGCAATAACGCTGAAAGCTGAAAATTGGTCTGGGCAGGAAAGGGGTAAAAGTGCCCTATAGACGAGTGGTTAAAACCTTCCTAGCAAATGCAGTCTCACTATTCCTGTTCTTACAGGTTCACTTTAAAGTATATGTAAACCCTCACCTTGTAAAACAACCCTTTCAGTTTAACCCCTTGCCTACCGGGCACTTATACCCTCTTATTTACCAGGCCAATTTTCAGCTTTCAGCGCTGCCGCACTTTGATTGACAATTGCGCGGTCATGCAACATTGTACCCATATGAAATTTTGATCATTTTTTTTCTCACAAATAGAGCTTTCTTTTGGTGGTATTTAATCGCTGCTGGGCGCTTTACTTTTTGCACTATAAATTAAAAAAGTGCAAAAAATTTGAAAAAAAAAAAAGTTTCTTTGTTTCTATTATAAAATTTTTCAAACAGGTATTTTTTCTCCTTCACTGATGTGCGTTGATGAGGCGGCACTGATGGGCACTGATAGGCGGCACTGATGGGCACCTATAGGCAGCACTAAAGGGCACTGATAGGCAGTACTAATGAGGTGGCACGGATAGGCGGCACTAATATGCAGCACTGATAGGCGGCACTGATAGGTGACACTGATGATGGGTACTGATAGACGGCACTGACTGGCATCACTGCTGGGCACTGACTGGCACAACCCCTGGGCACTGACTGGTGGCACTGACTGGCAGCACTGCTGGGCTGCACTGGTGGGTGGCACTGGTGGGCACAGGTGGGTGGCACTGGTGGGCACAGGTGGGTGGGCACAGGTGGGTGGCACTGCTGGGCACAGGTAGGTGGCACTTCTGGGCACAGGTAGGTGGCACTGCAGAGTGGCACAGGTGGGTGCACTGCTGGGCACAGGTGGGTGCACTGCTAAGCACAGGTGGGTGATCTGCTGGGCACAGGTGGGCGGAGCTAGTGGGCGCACTGCTGGGCACAGGTGGGCGGAACTTGCGGGTGGCATTGCAGGGCACCGATCATCAGGGCACTGATCATCAGTGCCCTGATGATCGGTGCCGATCCCCGCTCTGACAACTGCCGGTTCTCGGCAGTACTTTCCTCACGATCTGACAGCGTGAGGAAAGTGCAGCCGAGAACCGGCACTTGCATTTCCCTGTGATCAGCGTGTCATTGGACACCGCTGATCACGTGGTAAAAGGCCGGTATGATTGGCCTTTTACCACATCACGTGATCAGCTGTGTCCGTAGGACACAGCGATCACGGAGATCGCCGGGTGCGCGCCCCCTGGGGCGCGCAGGAGAGCGCGTTCTGGGAGGACGTCATATGACGTCCACTCAGAACTGGCCGGCCGCAGTTTAGCCGTCATTCGGCTATCTGCGGTCGGCAACTAGTTAAAATAGAAATGAAAGACAGCAGACAAAGAAAACATTAATACCTCTTCCCCTTTTATTTGTATACATGATCACATACCCTCTGTTCTCAGCTGCATAATGCACTCAGGAATGAGAAACAGTGAATGGATGGGTGGGGGGAGTCAGCACAAGGTCAATCATTAGATTAGGTCCCAACACAGCTAGAAAACTGACCATGCTGTGTTCTCCTGTCTAGTATGGTTAGTTTGTAATAGGAAAGCAGAGGGACTTAACAGGAACACCAGGGATTTCACACAAAGGAAGTAATACAAAGAGAACAGGATACTTTTTCATACAAGTACATGGAACAGTAGGCACATAACAGGAATATGAAATACTCTTTATTAGCTCAGATACTGCTCAGTCAAGATCACATTTAGGCACAAAACTGTAATAATGCATCTTCTTTGTTGTGTGTTTGTGGTTTATCTAGCAAGAGGGAATTGTTACATCATACATTTCCTTTATATTATTTAATTAAAAAACAGAGAAGTCTCCTGTGTGAAATACATTGCCCACACATTTAACTAGCCTACTGTAGCTATCGAATCTGTGTGAAGACTGGATTTAGAGCCTATGAGGTGTCTGCAGTGCATTCTGGGAAATTGCAACAGCAGAAATGTTCTGAAAAAACCCCACTGAGCTTGAGTTTGCCAGCAAATAGTGTCTTGCGGACGTTTTCAGACCTTTGACCAGTTCTGTCATGTTAAGAAATCATGTTTGTATCATCCAACTAATCTGAAAAAACTGAAACAAGTCTACCTGGAGAAACGAGCTGCATTTACTCCACAACTATGTACAAGACTACTATATCCGGGCCCCAGAATACTGGTTAGCATGCTGCATTGTGAACACAGGAGGTCAGCTGCTCAGCACACGCGCCATTGCACCATTCACAGATTGTTTTGAATAAATACAAAGCGTTCTCTGATTGGACGAGATTGAGGGGCAGGGAGGTGCTGTCACAACATTGCATGCATACAGAGAAGATTCTACATATGTGAAATGGTATGGATGTGTGCATGAGCACTTAAAAATCAAGGTTAAGTAAAGAAAGAATTGGTGAAGGGTCTGAATACTTTTGCATGGCAGCTTGTGAATAAAGTTGAATCAGGGGCGGACTGACCATTTGGAAACTTGGGCACTGCCCGAGGGCACGGGGTCAGTAGGGGCCCCATGAGATGCCCCTGGTATCTTTTTCATAGGCTTTTTTGAGTTTGATCCCCTATTGCCCGGGGGCCCCATGAGTTGTCAGTCAGCCCTTGAGTTGAATGTTTGTTTCTAAATGCTGAGAGGTTATACAGGTAGATAGAAAGCTACATATGGTGGAAACTGTGCGGCTGTTTGACGCAGTCTGTTTCAGATGGCTTTATTTATATTGTGTGTCCTCAGACCTTGGATTCAGATGCATGCAGGGTCTGTGGTGTTTTCAGTTTTACAGTCACCTCCGTATCATTTTCATTTTCCAGATTTTTTTGCAGTTTCTCACTCCATGTACGCCTACAGTAGTGGCTGCATTCTGTGGAGTCATGAAGAGACGCGAGAAGCTACTTCTTGCTTCTGGTTTGATGGTCTGCAATTCTTCCATTCAGATTTAAATTTCTAATGAATAAAAATGTATTTAAAAAGCGAATATTTTTTTTTGGCATGACAAACTCTTTAGTTCTTTTGCGTGTATCATATTTTGCATGTATCATAGTTACAGCCTTCTGAATGGAGTCGTATGTTGCTGAGACACTTATTTACTATATCTACAAGACAAAGGCGATCCTTGGAGAGATAGACTTCCCTGGGGATCTTGTGTGATTTTCAACATGGATACAACACAGTGCAGTTATCCCTGTAAACGGCTCTTGTTTCGTGGTGGTGTGTTTTTTCTTTATTGATGACAGTTTTTTTTTCCCACCTTTTTGTCTGTTTTACAGACTCAGTGTTTTGCACTGTACTTCTCTATGGGAGGGAGCTAGAGCATCATTCACATGAATGGCACTGCAAGACTCTCTCTGAATAGCTGGTTTAGGAAATGTCATCAAAAGGTCCTCTGGTTCTTGTGCACAGGTTTCATTAAAATTTGCTTTTGAAAAAGAAGCCACACTTTTATTTCAATTTCCAGCACTTACAACCTTTTTGGTTTCTGCTGTGGAAGCTGAAACAAATTTGAGAAGCGTCTTAAAGGAGAAGTACAGCCAAAGCTCTTTTGGATGTACTTCTCCTGTGGATCACAGGAGTGCAGTTCGTTCTGCAGTCCTGTAACCCATTTTCATCTGACAGCGGGCTGAAGTCCGCTATCGACTGACGTCACTCAGCCTGTCCAGGCTGGGGAAAGATCCCGACTTTAAAGTCAGGAGCCACCCCAGAGTCTGGAGCAGCAACTGGTTCAGCCTCTGAGCGAGCTGCTGAGATCCTGAGCCAGCCGCTCCCTCCCCCTCCACAGGAGGGGGGGGGGGGGCAGAGCAGGCAGCGGTGATGGACAGTCGCCACTCTCTGCTCACAGTGGCAGTGAGAACTCCGCGGTCATGTGATCATTGAGTTCTCACAATTAATGCTGACGGAGGACAGATGCTGCATCCACCTAGGTAAATATATTTATAATTTTACAGGTCCATTACACCTGGAGTTGACCTCCCGCTGACCTGCATTTGCTCTGCTTCAAGCTAGTTTTGCATTCCTATAGACTTTTATGAGAATGCAATACCCATTCGACATGAAATGTCTGTTGATACAGACCCTTTAAATGATAAGGGAAGGGCTATAAAACGAATGCCACTAAATCTGTACATATATACCTGACTTATGTACTTTAGGGCCTCTTCTACACATGTGCGGCCCAGGACAGAAATGTTGGGTTGGCAAGCAATTCTGTTCCACAACTGTTGTAGTGCATTAGTTCCATTGAAAATTGCCATTTGGCAATAAATAAGCATTCATGAGAAGGCAGGATTGTGTGAATTTAGCCTAAATAACAAAGGAAAGCTATTCCATTTTGTCCTTCTACAGACCCCAAGCAACCTGTCATTGTTGCTCTTAATGGCCTTTACAGTGTTCCCATTCACTTTCCCAAAGCAGCAGCTATGTGCAGTCTGTGTACTAGTGCAGGTCTTTGCATATCAAGTAGTCTATCCAACACTCATTTTGATGATGTAGTGCAGCCTTTCTCAACCTTTACAACACTGAGGAACACATGAAATAACTCAGGGAACCCCTGCTAAAAATGACAATATCTACAAACAGTGATACATTAGTGTGATCAGTGGGAAGATTGCTCCTAAATCTGTGGTCACTGGGAAGAATTTCCCCCTTACAGAGTGATAAAAAGATCAATGGTGTCAGTGGGAACTTATCTAAGATGCAGAAATTGCTGATTGCTCAAGGAACCCCCAGCAACCGCTAGAGGAACCCTGGTTGATGGACCCTGATATAGTGTGAAGATATTCCCATCAGAACAATTGGTTGGGTATCTGGCAAAATGACTGTGCAAAATTGTGCACTTTTATTGAGTAGAATTATTCAGTTATTATTTTGTTGTGTAACATTAATTTTATTTTTTCTTTCTTTTCATGACTTTAACATACTTGCTGTAGCATAGTTTCATAATTCATAATTCCATGGATTTGTAAAACGAAAAGTCGAAATGAAAGTCAAAATATCTGCTATACAGCTGCTGAGATGAGCCAAGCCAAGTCCTCTGCTAAAGCTATGATATCTCTAAGGAAGAAAGCTACTTGACAGACTGATCTCAGGGAAAAGGGTGATCAGCTATATTGAGTATTTTTGGGGAAACATTATTGCTTTTGCCCAGAAATAAATAATAATATTTCTCTATAAACATGCATTTTTGGGCTATGCATGTTTATGTGACTGTAAGAAAAAGATAATTCTATGGCAGTCAGGTCTTGCTTGCATATATGGGGAAAAAAGCATACAGTTGGCGCAAACACCTAGTGCATTATCCAAGGTTTATTAAAAAATTTAAAAACAAGAAATATACTCACAAACATAGCATGTGTGTAAAGCCTGTAAGGCCACAGAGATGGCCACAAGGGTAGCAGTGTCCAACTGATGGTGTGGTCTGCCTGCTGATGCGATTCGGGGAGGAATTCCTTTCCTCAGAGCTATCATAGATCGCTCTGAGGAAAGGGATTTGTCCCCGAAACGCGTCAGCAGGCAGACCACACCATCAGTCAGACACTCTGCCACACCTTGTGGCCATCTCTGTGGCCTTACAGGCTTTACACACATGCTATGTTTGTGAGTATATTTCTTGTTTTTTAATTTTTTAATAAACTTTGGATAATGCACTAAGTGTTTGCGTTAACTGTATGCTTTTTTCCAGTTTGTTGATCTCCCCATCTGAGGAGGGCTGCATCTCCGGAACGTTATCCATAGGCCATTTATACATCTGATCCCTTGGCTCTCCCCTGTCATTGGCTACCTCGAGGTGCTGGAGACTTTCACTTCTGTCTTGCTTGCATATATGACAAACCTCTAATATTTATGACCAGCTATAGGTTTTCATAGAAAGAGACAGACTGTAAAAGTTATGTTGTTCGTGAAGCCAGGTCTGTATATGTATATGTGATAAACACATATGACAGCTCCGTGTATATACAGCATATCATGAAAATACAATACATGGAAGCTTTATCAGTTATTAACACACATTGGGAAGGCTTTCTACATTAGGCTGATCACATTTGTGTATATATTTAAGAAGATTAAAGATTCCCTTTAAGAGAGTGTGGGCAGCCTGTGGGTAACAATTAGCAGAGCTTTCTATTTCTATTATTGTCAATAGATAGCAGATCTGCCAGTGTGTAACAATTACTAGAGCTCCTTAGGTTTCATTAGTTTTCAGGCTGTTGCTGTAGTAACATTGCTGTTTTTATTGACTTGGTTGTTTTGTCTTTCAGGTGGATGAAGGTGCTGCATTAGAGCAAGCCATAAAATTCTGCCAACTTCAGATGGGAGCAGCTGCACAGAAGCAGGTAGGTTCTCGGCAGTAGAAAGCAGGAGTTTCATAGGAGATAAAAATTGGAAGTTGATTATTATATGTACTGTGTATGTTGTGGTATACAAGTAAATGCAATGTGCAGCGTAATAAGCAGACATTCTATACCTATGTCACCAAGCATGATGAGCCAAGAACAGTGAGAACTGTCATAAGTGCTTGGCTCATCATACTTGGTGACATGGGTATAGAATGTCCACTACCAAAGAAACATCATAAACCCACAACATGGAATTGTCAGTATTGTTCTTAGCAATTACATTTCACAGAGTCATTTTTGGGTTGATCAATAAGAATGCAGCCTACTTGTTCTAAAAGCGAGTGGGCAGTGTGATCGATGCTTGACCTCTAAAAAAAGTATACCTGCTCTGTAGTATATGAAACATTCAAATGGACCCACAAGAAAATCTCAAAAGAAACTTTACTTTAAAATCTGGCCTGTATGATTTTATAAAATGAGAATTGTGGGGGTGGTTTTCTCCAAGAAGTATATTTCTGTATCCCTCTGGTGCCTGGCTTCAGTGCAGAGACACATTGGATGTTGAGAGACTAATGTCAGGAGACTATTCAGGTAGGGCTGCTGGCAGGCTGGATATGCCCTAGGCAAGCCATAGACAAGTCGAAAACCGAACGTTCTGTTGATCGACAAATGAAAATGGCACATGTTGGATAAGGCACTTTCGATTGCGAGACAAAAATCGAGTGTCGTAGCTGGCACACTAATGATACAAAAAATAAACGACCAAGAATTTTTGTTCTGTTTTCGACTCATCTATGGTCTGCCTTAAAAGTTTCTTAAGAACTTATAGGCATCACACCAGTGCCTTGGCATTGGTGATTTGACCAGACATGAAGGGAGGGTGGAATAGCCCTTTTTATAGAAAACTGTATTCTTTTGAACATTTTATTTTCCTTTTTATGATTCCTTGTTGGCTAAATGTTAAAACAGAGTTGTACATATTAATGTCTCGCTGTGGGCTTCCTCCAAAGGGGATAATGATTTCACTGTCAGGGAGAATTATCATTCTTATGTTTCAGCTGTCTTTTTTTTTTTTTTTTTCTGTAGTGCATGCTTGGATCATTTGCAGTGAGCAGTTCAGACAAAGTGTGTAATGAAATCGAAGAGGGTATTAGATAAGGATGCTTCCAAGAAAAAATGTAATCTCTTTTTTTGGCAAGATTCTGTGAATTAACATGGATGGGCCACCATATCCCGCAGCCCCCTAGGGGTTACACTGTTGCCTACATTACATGGCAGACTAGAATCTGAACAGGGAAGTGTTTGCATACCGAACAATATTTATGACTAAACACTGGATTGTATTAGCATGTGGCAATGCAGGTGTAATTATTTATTGCAGCACTGTGTCCCAAGCTGCAGGAGTTGCGGGTCTATAGATAGGACACTGTTGTGAGTTATTATTAAAGCAGTATTACAATTAAATGCAATTTGATGTGACGGCTGCATTCGTTTTCATTTTTAGGCTTGCTTTCTTCTAGTGGCCCTTTTTTCATCTGGTGATGCAGCCAGTAAATCTGCTGTTTTACAAAAGAACAGGCTCTCTCCTCCAGATTTATCAGTTTACAGGAATGAGACATACCATTTACCACTGATGGGGTGCTTACAGTGATCAGCTTTTTTTTTTCATGTAAAACCTTCATCCCAAAAGGAAAATATTACATTTTTGGATTTGAGTTAAATATTGCCTTAATCACTGTCACCATCGCTGATATTTGTATGGTAAGAAAAAGTAAAGTAATCAAACTTTAATAAGCCTGGTGATTCCACCTGTCTTAGGGTGACAACGTTCACTTGGTCTTCTGTGTCTGGACAACAGTAACAAGATAGGTGTATGGAGTCCTGCCCCTCTTATTTTGTCCATAAAATAAGGAGGGGCATGACTCTGTAGTTCACAGAGAATAATGTACAGTGCCTTGAAAAAGTATTCATATCCTTTGAAATTTTCCACATTTTGTCATGTTATGGGGTATGAATACTTTTTCAGGGCACTGTAATTGATAATAGCCCAAGCACAGAGCCAAGGAAGTTATCCAGCTAGAATAACAGGGATTTTTCAGAACTGATCAACCAGATATAACAAAATGCCTTTAATTGTATATTTAACAGACCAGTAGGGACCAAAATAAGAGCAGTTCACCTACATTTTAATGGGTTCAGCAGATTTGCATATCAGCATTTCCCCATCTTTAGAAGCTGAGGGAGCTTACAGTTTGTAAGGAAGTCTACAGTTCAGACATATACTTTGTGGGCTAGAACATTGAAGTTAAAGTGCAGCCTATTTATTATGTAAAAACTGGTCTGCTGGGGTAGACTGAACTCTGTGTAATCCCAGAAAAATGCTCCTCCCCAGTGCATAGGTGACTACATTTTTAAGATGCTTATTTTGGTACCTCTTCTTGGAAAATAGAGCTGGCTGTGGAGGGATAGAAATTTTGATTTGTTTGGCCATCCCTGCTCAACACAAGCCAGACATTTGATTGACATCTTCAAAGGGACATGCTGGAAAACGTTTGTCAAGTGTTGATAAAGTAAATAAGCGGCTGCAGACGCTGATCAGAGTATTTTGACAGTGGGGAATCCCACTGTCAGAATACAATGTCCCCGCAGGGGGAATGGGAGGATCCTCCTCACTTTTATGGATGGAGGAATCTGTTGTTTTAAATGAACTCTGATTTTGCTATCTGGTAGAAACCTTTTACTATAGAGCCAGGAAATGCTTTTCTTTTATCTGGTGTACTAGTGAGAGCCTGAGTGTGGCTTGTGGCTTGTTATGTTAATGCCGTTTGTACAAAGAGGTATTTACCATTTCCTGAGTGACAACACTGTTCTGAAATGGCAGATTAGCTATGAGGTTATTGCCTATGAGAGCGAAGTATCTTCCATCTTTTATCAAATATGATCTTGTCAGAAGCTGCCAAGCCAGCGTTATAGAATTTCCCAATGTCATCATTGCATCTCCTAAACACAGAAAACAAAAGTATGATTTCTTGATACTATGAGTTTCCGTTTGGCGTTATGAAGAATATGCAGAATGTCTCTATTGCATGGAAAGCAGGCATTGTGAACTGCTCCTGAAATGCCCTGTATGTCAGAGCTCTCTCCGTCCATAGACTAGAATCTGTACTCAGAATCTGGCACCAACTTAAGCCAAGAGCCTGGATATTTCCCGCAGCCTTATTTCATGAGAGATCATCAAGGTGAGCATGACTACAAGATACAATCAGCAAGCTTTGGGGACTTGAAAGGCATATACATCCAATATCAATGGATTCTTCATAGATATGAAGAAACAACTGAGTGTCCAAATACAGCACTCTTTGTATTGGCTTTGTAGGAGGGCGAGGAGACAGAAATTGCTTCAGATCTTTCCAGTAAAGTCTCCAAGTGACATAAGAAGTCCAGCAGAATTTCACTTTTGCTGTAAGAACTACACTAGAAAAAACCTGCCATGTATTTACTTCAACATTGACTAGGCCATGTCCATTCTTCTTTTGTGATGATCATTACATATGTTGGTATTTTTGAGTACCATTTTGTGCAGGTTTGGGTTGCCCCCATTTGTCACAGCATAATGCATTCAATCATAGCTTGCATTTGTATAAACTTCTCTAGACCTTTCCAATCACAAAATAACATTTTTGTGTGTGTGCTTTTTGGCCTTCCTTCTCCTATGGATCACAGGAGTGCAGTTCGTTCTGTATTCCTATGACCCATTTTCAGCCAACAGCTGGCCAAATCCTGCTGTCGCCAGACGTCACTCAGCCTTTCCAGGCTCAGGAAAGATTCCGTTTTTACAGTCGGAATCCACCCAGATGCCCGAACCAGCAACTGGCTCAGCCTCTCAACTACACCATGAGGAGACCGAGCCAACTGCTCCTACCCCTTGCACAGTCCATCTCTCCAGTGAGCGCTGGAGGGGCAGAGCAGAGAGCTAGTAACTGATAGTCACTGCTCTCTGCCCAAAGCGGTGTTTGATCACTCATTTCCCAGTGCAGAGGAGGCAGGGGACAGATGCAGCATTAGATCGATACAATGTTGCATCTACCTAGGTCAGTATAATTTTTTTTTTTAATCCCATACTTCTCTATTAATGTGTTGTATGGGCTTTTGCCTCTTCATGCAGGTTAGCCTTGTGCTGCTCTTGTACTGTATTTTATTCATTTCTGTGAGCAGTTGGCAGTGCAGTATATAGAGGACTTTTATCATCTAAAGGTTACAGAGGAGAGGAGCAATATTCATATGTAGTTTGATGTATAAATTCCCATCATCTAGAAGTAGAGCCTTGGTGATACACCCAAGTATACAGGCAGCTATCTGAGATTTCAGCTGTAGGGTTTGCAAATTGCATCTCCCTTAATATATCCCACCTGTAGTATTTAAATCATGCATGTAATATAACTTGGTTTGTATGGAACAGCCGTTCTGGTTCTATTCATCATTTTCCCACAGATAATCTTTTATGATTCCCTTTTATTTTAAAGCCTATAACATCCTTCTTCTTCTTTTTAATTGGTAACATTCACAGAGAAAAGCCGTTTTAGCCCTGGTTCACACCGGTGCAACTTTCAGTTTCAAATTGTATGACAAGTCGCACCCTATTGTCTGCAGTGGAACCGTTCAAATCTGTGGACTCCATTGGAGTCACACTGATTTTGAAGGTAGTTCCTGCACTACTTTTTGTGATTTCAGGTGTGACTTGTTTAGATATCTGTGCATGAAGTCACACAGACGTCTTCCAGGTCGCATGCTTGAAGTGAAGTTGCGCAATTTCAAAGTCGGATCCATTGTGAACCAGACCTAAGACAGCTCATATGCAATTGGTTTGGTCCCCTGAAAGTGTTGCAGATGTTTCAAAAGATTCATTGCTCCAGGCAAGTGCATAGACCAATCGCCCCTTTCTACATCAACAGGTGCCGATCCGATCTGTGATCGCAGCAATGTGAAAATGAAGATGAAAGGCTGACCGCACTACAACAATGTAGCCGATAAAATGTTGTTTATTGATTGAAATCTTCAAAACACATACAGTGCATACATCACAGCTTTAGTATATCCTCTGTCCATATGTCAGAGCTGTGATGTGTGTACTTTATAAGTTTTGAAGATTTCAATCAATAAACTACATTTTATCGGCTACATAGTTGGAGTGCGGTCAGCCTTTCATCTTCATTTTCATGTTGCAGATGTATCCTGTATCCATACAGCTTTTATTATAGGATGAAAGACATTTTTCATAGGTTTTCTTTATGGTACTGTATGATGATCAGAAAAATATACAAGTAATTAAAACAGTTAAGAAAAATAGTATACAATAAAACAAGCTTTTAAAATATTTGTTTAGTCAGATAGATGCGTCTTTTTTTAGGTAATATTTCATATTTACCATTTTGCTACCAGCAGTTAGTGACTGCAAGTCTGGTATTCCAGAGTTTCAGATTGCTGGTTTACTGCTCCGCTGTGACTACAGACCTGCTAACAGCATCACGAATTGTACATATCCAGCTATGAATGTCAGCTGAATGGTTCAGAGGGGAATAGTGCCCACTAGATCTTAAGTTCATTGATTCCAGAGCTAGTGTTGGGCTCTCTTATTTGAAAGTCTAGCATGAACTGCACACACACAGTTATGTGTATCTCTTGCACAGCTTTACAAGTGGACCTGTATCGCTCAGCAGCACTATTGCCATGCCCCATTCTCATAGAGCTGCCTCAGGAGGGACTACATGCCCTGTCATACACAGTAAAAGGTTTAGGCAGGTGTGAAAAAATGCTGCAGATGAAGAATGCTTTCAGAAATAGAAGTGTTCATAGTTTATATCAATTAACAAAATCAGTAAAAAAAAAAAAAAAAAAGTAAATGAAGAGAGATGAAATCCACATCAAATTAGTATTTGCTGTGACCACCCTTTGCCTTTGAAACCGTATCAGTTCTTCTAGGTACACTTGCACACAGTTTTTAAAAGAACTTGGCAGGTAGGTTGTTCCAACCATCTTTGAGAACTAACTACAGACCTTCTGTGGATGTAGGCTGCCCTAAATCCTTCTGTCTCTTCGTGTAATCCGAGACAGACTCCATGATGTTGAGATCAGGGCTCTGTGATGGCCAAACCATTACTTCCAGGACTCCTTGTTCTTCTTTACACTGAAGATGGTTCTTAAGGACAAGGGCTATATGTTTGGGGTCGTTGTCCTGCTGCAGAATAAATTTGGGGCCAACCACACGCCTCCCTGATGGTATGGCATGGCATGATGGATAAGTATCTGCCTGTATTTCCCAGCATTGAGGACATGGATCTTTAACTCAGAAAGCATTGAAGTCAGTGGGGCAGCATTCCAGCCAGGTAATCAGTTTATTGCTTTCTGAGCAATGTGTATTACATTTTCATATTCTTAAAATGGCTGTATGTAATTATACTGACCAGGTTTAAATAGCATTAAATGTAAAACTGTTCTAGGAATTTAAGAAGCCCCTGAAGCTGTCAGATCTCCCCCAGTGCTCAATATACAACTCAGGCCTGATTTGAGTTAATGGTACCTATTCAAACCAACCAATTACAGATCAGATTTAAGTGGTCTGATTGTTTTTCTTGGTTTATAATCACATTTGAGTGTTATGGATCCCTCTTACTTCCCCTACCTATGGTTATATAACCTATACTTCACATGGAATAAACAATTGTAGAATGAATGTGTTCCAGGGTCTTGTTCACTCTATCATCTCGCTCTCCTGTCATTGATTTGTGCCTGTCTGTTCTTCCATGCACATTCTTGCTGTCACAGAATGTGCAGTGTGAATGAAGCCACATAGATGCTGAGATGTACTGAGAGGGACTCTGCACATTCCACATACTTCTAAGGGGTTTTTTTGAGAACTGGGTTTCCCTGTTGCCATGGCGCCCTCTGTCTTATAATAAAAGGCTGTCCTCCTGCCCTGGCTTCTGAAATCTCTCGTCACCATCCAAGGACGAAATGGAAGGGGGGGGGGGGGTTGTTTTTTCTCCTCTTTCTATTTTTTTTTCCTCATTCCCAGAGATGCCCAGACAGCTGGCTTTGTGCCAGGTGGGAACAACCACTACTCTGGAGACAGTCAGGACTGGGAGAGTGAGTCACAGGAGAGCAGAGGCTGAGAAGTAGGGCAGATGTGTGTGGATCTGTGAATACATGCCTGTGTGTAGCAGCTATGCATATCCTGCCTGTAAGAGTAGTCGTTTTTTTACTTGGTATGCTTCATGTATAAAATAATGCATAAACCAGATGGTCAGGAGTGCCTGGTGCATAGGAATGTTTATTATAATACCATTGGGATCTGTGGTGCATACAGTCTAGATTTTTATTGCTCTTGTTGATGTAATTTTAAGACACTTTGTGATGGATGTATGAATTAGGAAATAGGAGGACAGAAGAGAGGATGGGTATAGCATCCAATCAGATTTCATTCTTTCGAATATGTATGCTTTGGGCAGTGGCTAAATATGTTCCTTATTTTAAGACACCATCACATGGTACATTTGGTGTAACATATGCCATGATATGTCTTAGATCTTCGAGTCTTTCTGTTCTGTGCAGTTTTCACCATGCTGGATATTGCAGTTCCTCAGTAACCTACAGGACCATTTGGTGACCATACCTAACCTAGGGCTTGTTTACATGACATGTCTTTTTAATAGGAAAGGACACTTAGGGGTTGATTTACTAAAACTGGAGAGTGCAAAATCTGGTGCAGCTGTGCATGGTAGCCAATCAGCTTCCAGTTTTATTTGTCAAAGCTGAATTGAACAAGCTGAAGTTAGAACACAATTGGCTACCATGCACAGCTGCACCAGATTTTGCACTTTTCGTATGTCGACCCCTTAATATCCAAAAATGGGCAAATGTCTCAGTTGGAATGGTGGGTGGTGAGACATCTGCTTGTCCTCAAACAAGCAGGTAATAATACATAGGTGCACACATATTCCTTCATTTTTCTTCACAGAATAGAGGAGTGATGCCCACTCATACAGACGTTGTCCAACCTCCTGGAAGTCTGCATGTACAATACTTGCTTCTGACTATTGGAAGCCCTCTTCACCTTCCCGTACAAAGCCCAGTTTTCACTTGGTAATCATAGGTGACCATTGAACTATAAATGGTTACTGCAGAGGAGCTACTGTCTATAGAAGAAAACAGGTAGTGCAAGCAACAAATCACATCTTCACCATTTACCTACTGACCTGTACATCTACTGACTTAAGCTATGCTCAAACATGAACTCATGTTACTGGTGGCTACAACTCTGGTAATTAACTGTGTATCTCCCATATTCATATGCTGCATTATGTTCCTATTTGTATTTAACAATTCTTCAATAGAAAAGTGTTGAAAGTGGAAACAGGCAATGCAACTCCCAGTCAGTATGGGAAATGGCTAAGAGGGATGTAATGAAAAGCAGAGTAACACAGGGCTTTTTCTATATAACACATCATTATACTCATTTGCAGATGTATTGATATCTACATTTTTATCTGCAGCAACCTTCAGATACTCCAAGCACTCCAAAGACTACAAAAGAACCCCGGGAGATACCTTTCCCATTGCCAGCTGTCTCAGTACAACTCACTCCCCTCAACCTGTCCTCATTCACTTCAGAGAGCCTACTGCGACTCTCTGAGCACCAGGTGAAAGTTCGGTCATCACAAGCCACCTCATCATCTCAGCCTGAGGCCAGCCGAGGAACCGGGACCAAAGCCTGCTCTACCATGTCGCAAGCCAACCGTAGTGAGTCTTGGCTTTACCTGTAACGTTTCATCAATGTTATAGACTAGGTTCATATTGTTTCACATATTCACCTGAACACAGTAAACTTCTATCTCATAATGATTGTCTATACGAGCCTTTCTCAACCTTTTCAACACAGAGGAGCCCTTGAAATAATGTTCCGCTCTCAGAGAACCCCTGCTAAAAATTACAATATCTATATCCCATGATACATTAGTGTGATAGTCAGTGGGAAGAATGGGCCTTACACTTGTGGTCATAGGGAAGAAATGACCCCCCTTACAAATAGCTAAAGAGACCAGTGGTGTCAGTGGGAACTTACCTGTGAGGCAGAAATTTCTCATTGCTCAAGGAACTCCTATCAACTTCTGAAGGAACCTTCGTGTTCCACAGAACCCTGGTTGAGAAACCCTGGTCTATACTGTAGTCTGCATAGAAGGTTATTCCTTGTGTTCATGTTAGAACAGGTGCATACAGTATATTCTTCAATCATTGTCTGTGCATTTATTGTGGACTTTTACTAATGTGTGCATTTAATTCCCCTTTATCCCACTGTACATCCATATTGTTAACAGTTCCTTCTTATATTTCTCTTTATCATATCTCTTTTCTAAAAAGATGAACATGTGGAGGACACATCATTTCCTCGTCAAGACTCACGTGTAAGCCAACCTGCCAAAGCTGCAACTATCAGCACAACATCAGACTCTTCCGATTGGCATTCGGACAGGGTCACAAGCTTTGCCAGTACCAGTCACACAGAGACAGGTAAGCATGATCTAAGGAAATATATAAAGACAAATTGAAATATGGATCACTGCTTTAGATTTCTATGTGAAGTAACAGAAAAACATCTAATATTATGCCACCACTGTTCTGCTTCACTTGAGCTGTCTACTTTGGTGGCATCTGCCCAATTTGATATAATCATCGTTAGGCCTTTTACACATAGATTCAGCTTGCAAAAGAGGAGCATGTGGCTGCAGCCATGAGCCTAGTATAATCTTTTTCAGCCAGAGATAAGCTTTACTGTAAAAGTGATCCAAGCCACTGGATCACATTACAGCACTTGGAAGAGTGATCCAACCCCCCTGCTTGGTACCATAGTGAGGTGCCCAGGACTGCTGTAACTCAGGCCCGGACTAGCCATAGGGCGGGCCGGGCTGAAGAAGAGTGGCCTGTTGATGACCGGGCCGCACAGCAAGAGGTAAGCCGCGGCCTGAACAGAGCTAACATAGACCGCGGCTGCCACTCACCTCCCACTGTGCGGCTATGCCCAAATCAGGGCTGACAGAAGGAGCGGCAATGATGGCTCCAGTGACAGGCAGGAAGTACTGCCGAGGTCCCCGACCGGCCGCTGCACTGAAGGAACAGCGACCTCTCTCCTTCACCCATTGGCACACTGTTACAGCTCGGCAATGGATTGGGCTGTCTCTTTGCTGGATGGGGCTGTCTCTTTGCTGGACAGGCGGGATGTCTCTTTGCTGGACGGGCCGTCTCTTTGCTGGATGGGCAGGCCGTCTCTTTGCTGGATGGGCAGGCCATCTCTTTGCTGGATGGGCAGGCCGTCTCTTTGCTGGATGGGCAGGCCGTCTCTTTGCTGGATGGGCAGGCCGTCTCTTTGCTGGATGGGCAGGCTGTCTCTTTGCTGGACGGATTGTCTCTTTGCTGGATGGGCAGGATCTCTCTTAGCTCGACGGGCTGTCTCTTTGCTTGGTTGAGCTGTCTCCTTGCTGGGTGGGCTGTCTCTGTGCTGGACAGGCTGTCTCTTTGCTATATGGGGATGTCTCTTTGTTGGATTGGGCCATCTCTTTGAATATATAAGGGGCACTGTGATTAGATCTCTAGGGGCACTGTAATGTAAATGGGCACTATGATATAAAGGGGACTGTGCTGTAAAGGGGCACTGTAATCAGTACAGTGCCCCTTTACAGTGCAGTCCCCTTTATATCATAGTGCTCCTTTACCTTTTAGTGTGGAGGACCGACTCCATGAATATTCCATCACCAACTGCCCCACGAAGGCCCCCCCCCCCCCGCCCTGGAAAAATTGGCTGCTCAGTCTAAAATGCTTGGCCTATTTTTTTTCCCAGTCCGGGCTTGCTGTAAGTGGTTGAGTTGGCTGCACACAGAGAAGGCAGAACATACATTTCCCCGAAAAGGATTTCATCACTTCCAGTTTCAGTACAGCCAGGGGAGCATTTGATCTAACTGATTTGGGTTTGATCAGATGGTTTGAAGGGCAGGAGAGAGTGGGAGGTCTAATAGACCCCTGATCTCTCCATAAGAACTACCTATCACTGCCCAAAGCTATCACAAGGGGTGGTGCTCACCCTTTGTCATTGCAATAAAGATGAATAAAGAAAAAAGTTCAAAAAATATATTTAAATAAAATAAATAGAAATTATTTTTAAAAATGTTATTTCACAAACATTTTATTTAAAATTTTCAAAAGTACAAAGAGGCCATAGCCAAAAAGTAATTACATTTTGAATTATTACAACCAAGAGTACAAGATAAGGCCAGTATAAGTGAAGGTGCATCATAGTAAAAAGGCACTGATATTGTCCGACCAAAGGATTCAGCAAGGTAGTTAGTGAAAAGCAGGAAAAATCAGAATTAATGTCCTCGTATGGGAAGAGTTTGCTGTTCGCTGACAACATTATCACTGAGCAACAAGAAGAAACAGGAGGTTGGACATGCAATGGAAAAGGGAGAAAGGGAAGGGATAAAAAAGGATCCTCCAACTCCGAGCAAACAGCAGTGCCTGGAAAGTAGATATGACTAAGAAGGGGGAAGAGCCTAGTTAGTCTCCACGTGGTAAGCTATAAAGGAGTTAGAATCAGAGAAACAAAAAGGAGAAGAGAAAGAAAAAGAAAGGGGGAGGGAAGAAACGCTTGCCTGGGGAAGATGAAAAGAGGGAAAAATGAGGGGGAGGTGGGGGACCGGGTGGTAAATTTAAAAACATCCTGTCCCTTCATGCTAGCACACAAATACAAGCACACACATATGTCTCGCACGCAAACAGTGCTAGCACCACAAATGTTGGGTATCACCATGAACATCAGAGTGAGAGATATAATTCTAGCAGCAGAGCTCACGCTTTAACTGTACATTGGTAACCTTTTAAAACATAGTCTACGGACAATTTCTGGTACCATAGTTTGTTGCCATTTTAAAAGCATGCGCAGTTTTTTGTCTTTGACATGTTTGGTATCTCTTTACTCGATGCAACATGCAAGCGGTAAACTTTTACAGATCATTTTTTAAGCCTTTAGCAAGTTTCAAGCAGCTTTCTTTAAATCCTTTAACCTCTTTTCCTCCCCAGGCCAATTCTGACACTTCTCACATACATTTAACTTCAGCATTTTTTTGCTAGAAAATTACTTAGAACCCCCAAACATGTATTTTTAACATAACATAACATTTTTAACATTAAACATATTTTTTTAAAGCAGAAAACAAGAATATAAAGAATAAAATGGGCGTTGTTGAATTTTTTATGCTGAAAAATAATTGCACAACCATTTCTAAAACATTTTTTTTTTTTTAAATACACTAATGAATTTTAGTGCACACAAACACATTATAATATCCAAATTTTTTGGTAAATTATAAAATATGTTATGCTGAGTAAAGAGATCCCTAACATGTCACACTTTAAAATTGCATACATCCATGGAACAGCGACAAACTATGGTAACTAAGAATTTCCATAGGCAATACTTTGAAAGCCTACATAAGCATTCACATTTGTGCGTGGGCACAGGGGGATACGGGCACTTTAAAATGTATTTTATTTTTTTAACATTTTTGTTATACCCTCTCTATATTTTTTTTATTATCAACTTGCTATCACAAGGAATAAACAACATCCTTTGTGTTAACAATAGGCATAACAGGTACTCTTTATGGGGACATGTGGGGTCTATTAGACCCCAGATCCTCTCCTCTGCCCTGAAAGCATCTGATAAAACCAAAATTGATTTGATTAGATGCAATACAAGCCAGTAATGGCTTGAAAACATCAAACCAAAAGTGACAAAATCCTCCTCGCATACAGTTTTTTACGTCACAGAGGGGAGGTGGGTACAGATGTACCTTCCTCTTCTCTCGGTTCACAAGCGTCCACAGCAGCGGTGGTACTGGGCTTCCTGATCACATGGGAGACCCCAGTAAAGATAGCAGCAGGAGGGGGGCCCCCTTTCGCACCTTGTAGGAGTGATTGAGTTGCTGTATAGCAGCTCAGATCACTATTACATGAAAGCATATTGGCTGCCGGAAATTTTGATACTGGGAGTCATCACCCAGGTATAACTACTTCCATCCGAGGACATATGGCTACGTTCTAAGTGGTTAATGAGTATGTCAAGAAAAAAAAAAAAAAAGTACTACAACTCTGCAATACACATTACATTTAGTTCGATAAAGTTCATCATATCCAATCAATATAAAGAAAAAAAATGAATAAACCTACATATAACTAGGTTTTCCTCACAAAAAATTATATAGTATCATGCATAAAAGAAAAGCGTGACACCAAATAGCTTAGTGTTTAATTACCTGCTTGAATTTTTTATACAGATATTATATGAATAACAACATACACAAGCCAGAACTCCCCAATAGAGATGTGCAGTTTGTTTTGTTCCAAATCGAAATTTGGACATTTCCGTGATTCGGATATATCCGAATTACAATAGTAATGAATTTAAATGAATCCAAAATAAAACAAACATGTGTCCAAAATAACGAATTCGAAATGCAAACATATTGCTGACTATTGTTGATTTTTTTCAAAGACTATGGGGTTGATTTACAAAAAGCAAATAGACTGTGCACTCCAAGTGCACTTGAAAGTGTACTTGCAAGCATACCTGAAAGAGCAGTTCCTCCACATGTGTGGGAAACATGCAAAGAAAATAAAAATAAAAAACAGCATTTTTGCTTGCACATGATTGGATGAAAGAAATCAGCAGAGCTTCGCCTTATTTCAGAGCTTCCCCTCAGATCTAAAGCAACTGCACTTCCAGTGCACAGTATATTTACCTTTAGTAAATCAATAGCTGATTTACGAAATTATATATAGCTGTCTTCCAAAATTCAAATTTCAAAAAGGATAGACTAGAATGGAAAATAGTATAGAAAATATGAATATAATAAAAAGAATAGTATATATCAGTCTTCTGAAATTCAAATTTTGAATAGAATAAAATAAAAAGAATATAGCTGTCTTCCGAAATTTAAATTTTGATAAGAATAGAAAAAAACAAAATAAAACAGAATAGAATAGAAAATAAAGTAATAGAATATATCAGTCTTCCGAAATTAAAATTTCAAATAGAATAAAATTTACATTTGACTTTTGATAAGAATAGAAAAGAACAGAATGAAACAGAATAGAAAAAAAAGGAAGAGAAAAATAGAGTAGACTATAGCTGTCTTCCAAAATTCAACTAGAATAAAACAATAGAATAGAGTAAAATAGAACATAAAAAAAATAGAATAGAAAAAAATTGATTAGAATAAAATAGAATATAGCCATCTTCCGAAATTCAAATTTCGAATAGAACCAGCTATTCTTCACAATGAATTATGATCGATTTGATATTTTCAATTCAAATTCAATTTGAATACTTTGAATCCATTGGAAAATTTTGAATCTGGTCGAAAATAAAAAAAACAAATTTCGTTACAGATGCAACTAAACAAAATTAGTAACTAAACAATTAGATCCGAAACAAAACAAATATTTTTGTTCTGCAAATGTCTACTCCCCAACAAGTCCATGATAATCATGATGCATAGTACAGCAATATAATCACCAATGCTAGATTGGAGAGATTCTGTGTTCAACAAGTGGACATAAAGGTAGTAGCAGGAAAGTACCAGAAATACAGGAGACAGATGATGTTGTTGGGAGAACCCATTTCTGAAGTCCGTTCCACTTAGTGGCAAATATCATTATGGTTTACACTTTTAGCGCTGGTTCACACCGATGTGACTTGTCATGTGGTTTGACCATTTCAAATTGCATGACAAGTTACACCCTATTGTTGGCAATGGAATCATTTAAATCTGTGTTACTCCGACTTTGTGGTGCGACAC
Source organism: Staurois parvus (assembly GCF_062004578.1). Taxonomy (NCBI): domain Eukaryota; kingdom Metazoa; phylum Chordata; class Amphibia; order Anura; family Ranidae; genus Staurois; species Staurois parvus. The sequence goes on along the minus strand of NW_028318500.1, from coordinate 3,882,379 downwards.
CGATTTGAAGAAAAGGTTCCTGCACTATTTTTTGCAATTTCAGGTGCGACTTGCAAAGACATCTGTGCATGAAGTCACAGAGATGTCTGTAAAGTCTCACTTGAAGTCGCACTGACATGCGGCTTTGAAATCTCAAAGGCGGATCCAGTGTGAATTTGGGCTAAAGAAGAAGTTTGGGGTTACTAATAAAAAAAAAAATTATATACTCACTTCTTTGCTGCAGCTTTGCTGTGATGCTGCAGCTGTCCCCTGCTAGCTCTAAGCTTGCAAACTGAGCGATCACATGACTTGATCGCTCAGGTCTTGATCTGCTTGAAGTGGAGAGCAGCCACCGCTGTCCACTCTGCCCCTCCAGCAATCACTGGAGCATTGGAAAGGGGTGGGCACAGCTGGATTGGGCTCTCAGCCATGCACTGAGAGCTAAAGTCAGCTGTCAATTAGGCAGCTGTGTGGATCCTAATAAAATGGCTTGGAGCGGCTCTGTGACATCAGCCAACAACAGGCTTTAGCCAACTGTTGGCTGACTCTGGGTCACATGAATGAAAAAGTAAAGTGCACTCATGTAACCCACTAAAGAAATAAGGCCAAAAAAAGCTTTTAACACAACTATCAGTTCCACTTTGGGAAAGTTAAACACAGATCAAATGGTGAGGGCTAGCTGTCACTTTAAAAAAAGACAGATAACATGTTTTAGCAAGTACTGAACTTGAAAATTGCTAAAGCCTGTCAGCAGCTTGATAAACAGTAAGTACTTCCATTTTGTTCTGTGTTTAACATCCTCAAATTGGAGATGAAGGCTTTAAGGGCTTCAAAAAAGTTGCTTAAATCTGGCTGGAATTTTTTGTGTGTGAAAGTTTTGCTCTACACACTGCATTTGTAGAAGCTGACTCCTGTTTGTACACAGCCCCAGAGAGCGGGATTAGAAGTAAAATGGATCACCTGCAATACTAGGCTTCTCCTCCTTTTGACTAGAAGTCAGCCTTACAAGACACAAACCCTTTCAGTGTCTCATCCTAAGATCTAGTTTCCTTGTGTCATTTGTAAGCAAGGACTTGGCATTAAATCTTCCTGTATGTAAATGTATTCTTTAGCTGCCATATGTGGTTAGGGAACAGAGTGGAGTATTGTACTTGTCCAACAGCAGGTTGGGCTTTTATTAGATGATTTCTCAGAATTATGTCTGAATTGAAATCAAGATGTAATGTGAATACCTCATATCAGATAAGAAATAGATTTGAAGCCAGTCCTGACATCCGGAGTTCTACAAAGTCTCCTTTCCCACAAGAACAGGCAACCTATGATCTCTTCAGCTTGCACAAGCATCAGTACTGCGGCCCGCTGATTACACATAGTGAAATAATTCTGTGATATCTGTGCGATGCACACCAATGAAAACGCTGGAGTGGACAACCACATGCAGTATTCTTCCTGCACAATTGTCCTAAACCCCTTCATTGTTTCGTCATGGTGAAATACGCTTAACCCCTTGTCCACTAACATATGTTTATCAACAGCACAGTATACAGGGGTTTAAACAAACTTGCTATTGATTTTTACATCCAGTGAAAGGCTTTTGTAAAAACGTGATCTTGATGGCTTGAGGAGTGCTCCCCCCCCCCCCCCCCCCCACATCCTTGTGATAGCAATAAAGTTGAATGCAGAAAAAAAAGTTTTACCATAAATTATAATAAAATAAATAAATAATAAAACTATTTTTTTTTTTCAAGCACCCCTGTGCACATCCCAATTCTAAGAACGCAGCACCACACATATGCAGTGTTGCTGTGAATGTTGTGAGAGCAATAATTCTAGGGCTATCATTCGCAGTTAACGTTAAAGTGGTTGTAAAGCCTCAAGGTTTTTTACCTTCATGCATCCTATGCATTAAGAAAAAACCTTCTCTGTGCAGCAGCTTCCCTAAAACTCATCTAAGCCTCCTCTCATCCAGATATGTGCACTGACGTTTCGGCTATCCCGGGACTCCTTCTTCTCATTGGCTGAGACAGCAGTGAGAGCCATTGGCTTCCACTGCTGTCAATCACAGCTAATGAGAAGACAGAGGGGGCAGGGCCTAGCCACAGCTTCGTGTGTAAATGGATACACAGAGCAGCAGGTGCCCCCATAGAAAGCTGCTTGCTGTGGGGGCACCCGACAGGAGGGAGGAGCCATGAGAGCCTGCAGGGGACGAGAGGAAAGGAAGATTCTGGATGCTCTGTGTAAAACCACTGCATACAGCAGGTAAGTATAGACATGTTTTTTGCCTTCCTCTGGATCAACTGTGGGTATAGGATTATAACTTTTGGTTTTTTTTTATGAACTGGATGGACTTTTGTCTTTCTGCAGCCAGACTAACTATGTTTGTTATTTTTAGTAAAAAAAAAAAAACCTTTAGTATCGCTTTAAACTTATAAACTGACAAGGCTTTTAAAGCATCGCCTATGGAGACTTTTGAGTAAAATAGTTTTACGAAAAACTGGGTAATTAAAATGTTTTTAAAGCCAATGTTTTTATAGATTTGGCTAGAAATATGAAAACGTGTCTAAACATCTGTCAGTTTATTTTTGCTGTCTGTTCCTTTAGGGAGTTTTTCCTTCACTTCATTACCCACAGGGGCAACAGAAAGTTAGAGGAATCCACTAAGAAGTGTAGGATAGATAGGTTGTTTTCTTTTTAGATAGATTTCACACTTGTCTGCTTGTGTGTTACATCAGTGCACATTTTTTATTGTATAAATCAATGTATTGAATTTTACAGAATATATTAATGTTCAAAAATTACAAGAAAAAAGGTATAAAATGTACAAAATAGTGGTCTATAACCAGCAATAAGCAAACCACCAAGTGCTGAAACCATTTCTGAAAGTCTTCTTGCCTGTACTGACATAACATTCACCCTAACTGACCGTAAGAAAAGTACCAGCATTTTTCAATAATACAGTGCACCACAACACATGGCAGTGCATTACTCTACTTTTTAATGTGCTGCAATGCGTGTGCATTGTAGAAGTGTCTCGGGGTGCCATTCAAATAAAATGTGAACAATGCAGTGGTGTAAAGGAGTCCCCATGTCCCCAGTTATCAGGACTAGAAGGGCTCCCCTCAAGTCTTGTTCTGGTGACAACTGTGAAATGTTGAATTTCTCATCACTTTTTTTTTTTTTATCACTTAAAATTTTATTGAATTTCAACAAAGAAGTGATACAGAGTAGTAAAAGCATTTAAAAAAGCTGTAAATGCATTTCTGAGCAGAAGGCATATAGGTAACGATGTAACAGGTGTGTATATAGGATGCACATCAGTAAGGATTACTGTGCATCCTGACCTGGGTATCAACCACAGAAACATTTCTCATCACTTTTGTTTTGCGGCAAGTCAGCCAGACAAATACAGAGGGTGAAGCTACGTATTGGGGACGCACAGTAATAAAAAAAAACTAAAAAGAAACAAACACGAAGCACAGGAGGGTGAACATTTTAATGAGGATAAAACCAGTGTTCACATAAAATGTAATTCTGATGGAGGTCATAGCATAAGGATAGTAGCAGCATAAGACAGTCCAATCCCCTGGCTTCAGGAAAGGCAGCAGAAAGAAGCCGAGCAGAAGACCCACAGCTTTGAATCGGCTGGTCACAGACACAGCCGGCATTGGTGACTGTTGTCAACACACAGCAGCTGAACTATTCAGTCAGTCGGCAATGTTCACCAAAGCGACCACAGAGCGCTCTTACATACCACAAAATCTGTGGAACAGTTGTAAAACACTGAGATCTGGTATGTTTTACCATTCTCCTAACAGGTATTTTACTCCTTCCTACTTTATCCAAAAAAAATAAAGTTTTAGCTCCAGATACTTTCATTCATCCATTTCTCACTAGGAGGCGCTGTCGTTCTATGTGCATTCTCTGAAAATATAATGTCAGTGTTTTCTTCACCACAGTCCCATGAAGCCTAAACGTTTGTAAATCCAGCCTATGATGCTGCTAATCCATTTGTTTTCAATTTATTTGTTGCTTATGTAGTGATCTCTTGAGGATTGATTTGTGTTTTTGCTCTCAGACTATTTTTTACCACTGTGGCCATGTTATTAGTCACTCTTCTCTTTTTTGTCTTCAGCCTGCAGCTCCAAACCATCAGCAGATCCCAGTGTCCAGGCCAGTAAATTAGAAACTGCACGAAACAAGCCTCGGGTTCCCCCACATGTGCCAAAGCTCTTCATTCCCTCTTCCAGTGTCAGCAAATTCCCACCAGAGATCACAGTCACACCTCCAACACCAACCCTTCTCTCTCCCAAGGGTAGCATCTCTGAGGAAACCAAGCAGAAGCTGAAGGTAAACAGCCCTGATTGAGAAATAAAGGAGTGGTAATATTTGAAATCAGGGTTCTGTCCTAGAGTGGGGGGAGGGATGTGGATGTTCACACTGCAGTATTAATGTGTTACTAGTAAAACCCTATTTGCCATCAAAAATATTTTTAGTCAAAAATGAGCAGCACCAGGCTCTTCACAGAGACTTGTTTACTTTGCTGCCTTTTTCAGTTTTCTGCAGGATGCATGTTGGCACATATAAGGGCCGGTGCACATAAACATGCAGTCCACTACCCTTTTTTTTTTTTCTCTCTCTCTGCTTCAAAATGCATGGACAACAAGTTACTTGGATTTCAATGGCAAAGTTCACACCATTGTAGTGCGTTACAGTACAGTCAACAAAAGTAGAACATGCTGCAATAAACTGCACTGGAATGCGGCAAAATGTACCAGAGCACATCTGTACGTATCAAAAACTCATCATAATGCATTACAGAAAAAACGGAAACTTTGGGAAAGAATGCATTGTGGGCCAATTCACATTGACTTGCGCTGACATGTATGGAAAATGCATGTACATTTCCATCTATTTTAGTCGCATTTTAACGCACACTGACGTCTGTTGACATACTTTCGTTGACATTTAAGTGCAGCATTATGGTGTAAATAGGACACATTGGAAATTGTTTTTCAAATGCCTTTCCATTGATCTGCACTAAAACGCAGATCAACGCACTGATATGAATTGGCCCTGAAAAAGCTTCAAAAACACGGATATGCCGGAACACATCTGGACTGCGTTTCTGTGCTGTGAATCGGCCCCAATTTACAGATCTAGAAGCTGATGAAAAAATGTTTGTACTTTCAGTAATCCAGCCATCCATAGGCTATCCCCTAATCTTACAGTATAACTAAGGACATAACTTTTTTCAGTTTTGGATAGAGTGGAGAGGGATTAGAACCCCTTTCAGTTTTTAATGATGTCTGTGTCCAGTTAGGGACATTCCTGCTCTCTAGTTGTCCTGTTTACCATTTTTCATTGGAAGTGAAAGCAAAAGAAAAACCTACATTTTGGGTTGTCCTCAGAAAAGTAACAGAGGGAAAATCTTCCAATGGCGACACTAGTTCTGGTAACCGAGGGGACCCCAAGGGATTCCCTTAATTTGCAGCGAATATCCTCTCACTTCCTGTTTTAGCTATGGGACAGAAAATGAAGGGAAATCTCCACAATGGAAAACAGATGGTGACAAAAAATCTAACAGGTTTTAACTCTCTCTTACTCGATCCAATGTGGAAAAAAATTTTGCCTATAGTTCTACTTTAAATCTGTTATATTTATGGTACATGTAAAATGTTGGTAATTACCACAGTATTGTGTATAGGGTATTGGTGACACTTCTATATACAGTTGTGTTCAAAATAATAGCAGTGTGTTTAAAAAAGTGAGTAAAGCTCATGTTGCATGGAGTCAACCAACTTCTGGCACCTGTGAACAGGTATTCCAGCCCAAGACAATTGCACTGCATTCCACAATTCCTCTGCATTTCTTGGTTTTACCTCAGAAACTGCATTTTTTATGTCACCCCACAAGTTTTCTATTGGATTAAGGTCCGGGATTGGGCTGACCACTCCATAACATTACTCATGTTGGTCTGGAACCAAGATGCTGTTCACTTACTGGTGTGTGTTGGGGTCGTTATCTTGTTGAAACCCCCATTTCAAGGGCATTTCCTCTTTGGCATAAGGCAACATGACCTCTTCAAGTATTCTGATGTATTCAAACTGATCCATGATCCCTGGTATGCGATAAATAGGCCCAACACTGTAGTGTGATAAACATCCCCATATCATGATACTTGCGCCACCATGCTTCACTGTCTTCACACTGTGGCTTGAATTCAGTGTTTGGGGGTCTGACAAACTGAGTCCCCTAGACCCAAAAAGAACAATCTTGCTTTCATCAGCCCACAAAATTCGCCATTTCTCTTTAGACCAGTCAATGTGTTCTTTGGAAAATTGTAACCTCGTCAGCACGTCTTTTTTTCAACAGTGGGACTTTGCGGGGGCTTCTTGCAGATAGCTTGGCTTCACATAGGCGTCTTCTAATTGTTACAGTACTCACAGATAACGTTAGACCTTCTTTGATCACCCTGGATCTTCCTCATCTTTCTGGTTTGATTATTATTATTTATTTTATTACTATTACTTTGAACACGCCCCTTTCAATTCGTGATTCAGTTACACAGAATCAGCCATGACTGTTGGGTCTGTTGGTTTTAGATTACTCTACTACACTTACTAGTAAATTATTTGCCATGTAGAAATATAATTTATACCCAAAACAGTGATTGATCTGGTTAGTGAAGTTAGAGTGCTGTTATTTCGAACATAACTGTATATACTTACCCAACTTTCATCTTGTCTTCCCACAGTCTGTCATCCTGTCATCTCAGTCTGCTGCCAATGTGAAGAAGGAGACTTTGTGCCAACCAGCTCTAGAGATCTTGGACACTTCCAGCCAGGAATCATCCCTTGAGAGCGACACGGATGAGGATGATGACTACATGGACATCTAAACATTTCATAATGTTCACTTCTCACCAACTGCCAAATGAAAATTCTACCTATGACTCCCACCAGATTGCGCTTGCATGCTACAGTTCCTGGCATTTGGATTGTTTTGCAGCTGCCAGTAGCCAAATCATCATTTTACAGTGTGCCAGTGGTATGTGCAAGTGCCCGTAACCAGCTTGGGAGTAGGGTCAAGGCACAAAGAACTTGCAGTGGGTGTATCTGGCTTTGCACAGAGTTCTTTGTGTATTTCAGGCCTGGAAGACCACACAGCAGATATTCCTGAACTGTTGCAGAATCGATCTGTATTTCTGACTTGGATAATATAATTTATCATATTATGTCAGATTATTCTGCAGCTCCAACCTTGGTGCTGACCTGAGAACATTTGACTCGGTGGAGTTGCTGAAAATCACAGCCTGTCACCTCCTTTTGAGGTCTATTTTTTTTAAAAACAGAATGTGATGTTTGTAACATAAACATAAAGGTGTAAATGAAAAGAAAATTATGATGACAGAATTCCAAGATATGATATATGTTGCACAGTTTTTGTAAAAAAAAAACAAATAAATAAAACAATTATATCATTTTCATGGGCTCTTCTAAGAGGTATCTCTACCTGTGAGGTCACCATTCTTCAATAAAGAGAGAGGTTCAAGTGATTGAAATGTCAACTACATTGAGCAGTTGTCTGAGATTGTGCATATTTATGATCATGGCATATAAAACTGGTGTTTTCTTCTTTTCCATTGAGGGACACAGAGTCTTTAACCTTTGGGTAAACTGCCAGCTACAGCAGGATTGAACACTGGCAAACCAGGCCAGCCAAGGATAATCCCTCCTACTACCAGTATTTCCTAGTGTCGTAGGAGGATGGACATCTTTTCTTCAGCTCTGCTGTGTTAAAGACTAACCTATTTTTTGCTAGCACCTTTTTCTTGTCGCCTAATGTAGTTTTTGTTTTTCATCTCCTTTGTCTGCATGTAGTTTGGGCTGTGGGCTCTCAACTACTTCTTTCAGGAAGACTGATTCCTTTTTGTCATCACAGATGATCTCCGTAAGGATGCACCAGCTTCTCTTGCCACCATCGCTGTTGTCTCTGACAGACCATCATTCAAACTTATGGTCTCAAAGGTCAGGTTCTTCCCCTTCCTGTTAAGGCACACTCACTTAAGTACTTATTGGGCTTTTCCAAACGTAGATGAACTGCTTATGAATGTCCAGAAGATTAAAAAGACTTCCTGTATCCCTCAATAGATGAGAACAAAAATGGGGATTTTGTACACATCTTGGAGTCCATTGGGGGACACAGGTTTATGATCATGCTCCCAGTACTGCTTTGCCACAAAAATGAGGAATGCTGGTAGTAATTGGGGGTATCTTGTGCAGGTCTACAGCTTTTTTTTTTTTTTTTTTGCTATGTTCAATCCTACTGTAGGTAGAGGTATAACCCGTTAAAGACTTCCTGTGTCTCTCAATGGACTCCATGAAAAGGATTTTCAGTGAGTATCACATAACCTTAAATCGTACAGTACAGAACACAGGCTTAAACATTCATTGCAGGGTTGCAAACCACTCAGAAGTGACAAGGTTTCTCTTGCACCTAAACAGGACCCTCTTTTTTTTTTTTTTTTCATGAATGCTTTATTTAGTAGAAGCAGTGGTACAAAAGTAATATGAATACAGGTATGCAAGAAGTACCAATTGGAACAAACAATAGTGCAATTCAACAGTATTAGGACCACTGGGAACACAGAGACCAACAATATCAGAAATTGGTATTCTAGTAACATAAAATCACATGGTCTGGTCATGGTAACTTCAATCGCATGGAAAAGGCTTGTAACCACCAGTTCACAACTACTTTTTATTTTGTTTTTATGCTCAAGTGTCTGAGCTTTAAATAAATATGCTGTCTAGGGCAACCAGTATTTCTCCTCTTGTTCTTTCATAGTAAGATTCTCCACTTGCTGGATTTATTCAATTCTGGTAAGCCAGTGTGATTTTGGAGGACGTGATGTTTGCTTTTTCAGCGCTGGTATGCAGGCTTTTGCTGTATTATGGAGATGTTTCAGTAGTGCGTTTTTCTATTTTTGATAGATAAGGGGATTAGAGCAGGACCCTATTTTAACACCAGTCTTTGCATCTGATTCTAGTACATGCAAAAAGCAGCCTATCTAACCAAAACAGATTTCTCTTCAACTACAGTTAGGTCCATGTATATTTGGACAGAGGCACAATTTTAGTTTTTTTCAGGTATTTACCAAAATATATTCAAGCTATAGTTATATAATGGATATAGGCTGGAAGTGCCTACTCTCAGGTTTAATTTGAGGGTATGTACATCGAAACTGGAGGAAGGGTTTAGGAATTACAGCTCTTAAGAGTAGCCATCCCCCCTTTTTCAAGAGACCAAAAGTAATCAGACAATTGAATCAAAAGCCATTTCATGGCCAGGTGTGGGCTACTACTTCATTATTTCTTCATCAATTAAGCAGGTAAAAGGTCTGGAGTTGATTCTAAGTGTGATATTTGCGTTTGGAATCTATTGCTGTGAACCTACATCATGCGTTCAAAGGAGCTGTTCATGCAAGTGAAACATGCCATTGTAAGGCTTAAAAAATGAAACCAATCCATCAGAGAGATAGCAGCAACATTGGGAGTGGCCAAATCAACAGTTTGGTACATTCTGAGGAAAGAAGAACGCACTGGTGAGCTCAGCAACATAAAAAGGCATGGACGTCCACGGAAGACAGCAGTGGTGGATGATCACAGGATCCTCTCTATGGTAAAGAAAAACCCATTCACAACATCCAGACAAGTGAAGGACACTCTCCAGGAGGTGGGTGTATCATTGTCAAAGTCTACAATCAAGAGAAGACTTCACGAGAGCAAATACAGAGGGTTCACCACAAGGTGCAAACCATTCATAAGCCTGAAGAATAGAAAAGCCAGATTAGACTTTGCCAAAAATAAAATCTAAAAAAGCCAGACCAGTTCTGGAAAAGCATTCTTTGGACAACTGAGACTAAGAATAATCTGTACCAGAATGACAGGAAAAAAAAAAGTGTGGAGAAGGCTTGGAACAGCTCATGATCCAAAGGACACAACGTCATCTGTAAAACATGGTGGAGGCAGTGTGATTGCATGGGCATGCATGGCTTCCAGTGGCACTGAGTCATTGGTGTATATTGATGATGTGACAGAAGCAGCCAAATGAATTCTGCAGTGTTTAGATATATACTGTCAGCCCAGATTCAGGCAAAAGTTGATTGGACAGCGCTTCACAGTACAGATGGACAATGATCCAAAACACTGCTAAAGCAACCCAGGAGCTTTTGAAGGAAAAAAAGTGGAATATTCTGCAATGGCCAAGTCAATCAGCTGATCTCAACCCAATTGAGCATGCATTTCACTTGCTGAAGGCAAAACTAAAGGCAGAAAACCCACAAACAAAGAACAACTGAAGACAGCTGCAGTTAGAGCCTGGCAAAGCATCAGAAAGGAGGAAACTCAGTCTTTGGTAATGTCCATAGGTTCCAGACTTCAGGCAGTCATTGCCAGTAAAGGATTCTCAACAAAATATTAAAAATGAACATTTTATTTATGATTATATTCATTTGTCCAATTGCTTTTGGTCCCTTGAAAAAGGAGGGTGGCTACTCTTAAGAGCAGTAATTCCTAAACCCTTTCTCCAATTTGGATGTACAGATCCTCAAATTAAACCTGAGAGTGTGCACTTTCAGCCCATATCCATTATAGAACTATAGCTTGAATATGTTTTGGTAAATACCTGATAAAAAATAAAATTGTGCCTGTGTCCAGATATATATGGACATAACTCTGTTAGACTTTCTTGGACAACTAATGGCCCTAATACAGCCATCACTGCCCAGAACTCAAAAATGCATGGCTTCTCCTCTATCCCCACCTTTTTTTTTTTTATTACAAGAGTTAGAAGTAGATCTACCTACTCTAGAAGCAGTACAAATAAAGGAGAAAAAAGAGAACCTGCAGAAGGTGCTAGAGGAGGCCATGGAAGATTTCTAAACCCCAGGCTCCTATACACCTGATGTTATGGCTTCACCAAAATGCAAATAAGTGTACATATCACATGTGTCAAGGCCCATGGGTGAAATCTGGCCCACCAGGCCATTTCATGTGGTCCTCGCACCTCTCCTGCAGCTGTGGCTGCCCCCACTTGTTTCAGCAGTTGGCAACAGAGAGGATTACAAAACTCCTCCACCAGATCCTGCACTACTCCTTGCAGCCGTGGAGAGGCTTGTCTCTGCTACCCCCCCCAACTCAGCAGTCGACAGCAGAGAGGTGAACAGAACTCCCACTACAGATGCTCTGCCCCTCTTGTCTAGATTCAGCACCCCCTGGTCTCAGCATTCAGCAGGCTCCAGCCCTCCTCTAGTCCTCCTTCAGGCCCTGCACTTTTGCTTCTCCGCTTCGCCCCCAGCTTTTTCCCAGCAGCAGCACAACGTAAGGGGGGTGCACTGTGATGTAAAGGAGAGTGGGGGGAACTCATGCCAGATGTCAAGAGCCCCCACCATCAGAAGTCAAAAGTGGGGGTGGGGTCCTTTGGACATCTTGTTATAATTATTGAGAATAATACAAGTCTATGCCAGTTGAAAAGGAGGGTCGCACACCACTGGTACCATCCAGAAGAAACTTTATTGGAGACAGAATCATGACAGAACCATATTCTGTTTGAGCAGTCTCCAATAAAAGTTTATTGTGGATGATACCAGCAGTGCACGGCTGCTTTTCAGACTTTCATGTGCTACAAGAATGTGAGTGGGCTCTGACGGTTTGCACTTTCACAGCTTAAAGCGGAACTCCACTTTCCAGGCTTAAAGGCCTCCTCGCCCCCCTTTCACAATCGCCTAGGCCAGTGGTGGGCAGCCTTTTTTTTTCAACTGAGCCAAATCTCGCCAAAACCACGATTGAAATTTATTTTGAGAGCCACATTTTTAAAACTGAAAATACATAGGATGGTACACTGTTTTTAGTTTCAATAAGTTTTTATAGTAATTCATCCCCCATAGTAATTCATCCCCCATATAGTAATTCATCCCCCATATAGTAATTCATTCCCCATATAGTAATTCATCCCCCATATAGTAATTCATCCCCCATATAGTAATACATCCCCCATATAGTAATTCATCCCCCATATAGTAATTCATCCCCCATATAGTAATACATCCCCCATATAGTAATTCATCCCCCATAGTAATTCATCCCCCATAGTAATACATCCCCCATATAGTAATTCATCCCCCATATAGTAATTCATCCCCCATATTAATTCATCCCTCATATAGTAGTAGTAAGTAAGCAAATAGTAAGCCAAGTCCCCCCCTGTGTCAATTCACTTACCTTTGCTCCGCGCGTTCCTCTCGCCGTGTTGCCGCGCCGTTCCGGTCTTCAGGGCGGACTGTGAGAGGAGCCTAGCTCCTCTCACGTTCGTCACGCTGCCCCGCCTACACACATCCTGACAGCCAATCACTGGCTATCAGGATGTGAGTGGCAGCGAGAATGGCCAATCATTGCATTTGAGCGCGCTGCCCTGGCTGTTTTTTTTTTTTGATCACGCTGCAGAGTCTCTGCCGCCCGAGAGGAGGGAGGGGAGCGGGCGCCCGGCACACAAGAGCCGCATTAAAGCGTGTAAAGAGCCGCATGTGGCTCGCGAGCCGCGGCTTGCAGACCACTGGCCTAGGCGATCAGAGTGGAAGTGCTTCTTCTACCCCAATGTCTCTTTTGCAAAAATTAAACATACCTGCCCGTTTTCAATCTTTTGCAGATTGTATACTCTGCTGTGCATGCGCAGCTCAGTTTACATTTCCAGCAATGTGCCAGTTTGCAGGGATGAATGACTCCCAAGTATGCCAGGGAGTGATATAATCCCACGCAGGCCAATGAAAATGGCTAAGGACCATTACCTGGAAGAAGCCAGCGAGAAAAAACTGGTGAGGAACCTTACGGTCATGAGACCATTGGAGTAGAAATGAGTAATCCTGAGTTTTTAGTTGCTCTAAAGAAAAAAAAAATCCCCTGCAAGGAAATGTCATAATGTGCTAGTATGCATCGCATACTAACACATTATGAAGGATTTGCCTTAACCTCCCTAGCGGTATGATTGTCAGTATTTCTGTGCTCAAAGCGGTACATTTTTTTGCATGGAAATATGTTGTTTTTTTTATTATAGGCCTGTAATTCTTAGGAATAACTCACTGAAATTTGTCAATCTGAACAAGAGTCTAGTAAACATCCCGGGTATGATAAAATTTGAAACGTGAAATCATAAATTATAATATAATAAATAATCATAAAAAAATAATAATATAATAATAAATTTAATTCATTAATATAATCAAACCAAAAACACTGAAATTTGAAATATAGCGCCAAGTTCGCACATCACTGAGCTTAGTCGCAAAATTGTTTTCAGAATGTGATGACAAATTTCCCCACAAATCATTATCACTCAATTCTGCAAGTGGTTTTAATTTACTATCGCTGTTCTCTAGCTGGTCTAAAGCCGCTTTTGACCTAAAGGGACACTTTTTGGACGCCATGGACGTTTCTCAGTTTCCAGGCAAAAAGAACAGTAAAAATGCAGGCAGGGCACAGGACAAAGCACTCGGGACAAAATGTATGTGAAATGGTTTGATACAGCAATGTTTTACTATGTGATTTTAGTGTATTGAGTGAATGTCACTTTTAAAATGTTTTCATTTCCCACCGGTTCCGTCCCCGTACGTCCCGACGCTCGCAGGGAACGGAAGATGGATGCCGGCATCGGCCAAAGGAGATGGCCGGGGACGCTGCAGGGGAGACATCGCGGAAGCGAAGGACAACGTAAGTGCTGGAGGGAATCCCTGAGCAACGCTGCAGGGTAATCCCGAGTGTAGCTCAGGGTTACTGCTTTTGGTACTGAAAGTTACTGCCAGGGAGATTAAACTGAAACCCTGTCACCACTGCAGAGGCTTCCATCTTCACGCAGTCTGCCTTCCAGGTTCGCAAGCTCCAGCCATCTGACTGGCCAAACCACGATGATATAACTCCCATGCCACGGCACAGTGCTCTGAAGGAATGGCATGGGTATGTCGTTCCTTCAGAGTGCAAACGCTGGTTGTCAAAAGGAGTAAATATCTCCTAAACTGCACATTTAGGAGATATTCATTTTTACCTACAGGTAAGCTTTATTATAAGTTTTCGTGTAGGTAAATGTGTACAAAAAGGAGTTTACTACCACCTTAAAGCGCAACTAAACCCATAGATTTAACCATTTCCCAAAACAGATTTAAAGCACATGAACAACAAAAACTCAGTTGTTTGTGCTTCTTTGGCTGTAGAGGATAAGAGGGTTTAGTTCCATTTAACCCCTTGATGCTGATGGCACACAAATATGCGCCTCAAAGAACTGGGATTTTTTCCGTGGGGCCGCATATTTGCGTACCTGTCTTTGTGCTGGGAGCCCGCCGCACAGCACGCTCCCAGCACAAAGACCGTGGTGTCACTGAGAGCCCCGGGTCCCGTTCTAACGATCGGGACCCGGGACTCCCAATTCCGGGTCACATGATCGCTGTGATAGCCTCTGATTGGCTATCACAGTGATCAGTCACTGTACAGCCCAGCCCCCTTGTTTTTTTTTTCTCTTTCTATGAATTGAGAAGAGAAATACATTGTATCTCTCTAACTCCTGGCATAGAGAGAAAAAAAATGTTTGTAAAAAAGAAAAATATAAATAAATATTAAAAAATAAAATAAAAAAATACCTAGATCAAGGTTTGTTGTAGTTCAGTGCCAGGGATAGTGTTTGGAACAAGGTCAGGGTCAAAAGGTAAAGCTCAGGATCAAAGGTTAGGATTTAAAAAAAAAATATCAGTGTCAATGTCAGTGTGTTTTAGGTAAAAAAAAAAAAAAAGACAAAAACAAAATGCATGCTATTGTTTCTGGGCTGTACTACGGGTACAAACAATAAATAACATATACATATGTAGTATCACTGCGATCGTCAAGAGCTGGAGAATGTATTTTGGGCTGTTCTTTGGTGGTAGGTTATAGTAGTAACAAGAAACACACAGCTAAATAAAAAAAAAAAGATTTTGTGCCAGTTTTCCTTTGATAAAAAAAATCAGGAGATATGCATTACCATTTACCACCAAATGAAAGCCCAATTTGTCCTGAAAAAAGCAAGGTATAATCCATCTGGCTGTACAAAGTAGTTGTGATGATATGTACGGTCAACGTTGCAAAATTGTGCTTAGGCATTACATTTGTTTTACCCTTAGGTGTGAATGGGTTAAGGGGCCTAATGTGTCCCAAGGAAACACCCCTTAGACTATTTCACCAACAGCAATCTGAACCATTGACACATCACGGTGGATTTGTGATGCATATGCCAAATTTGTATCATAACTTCTCCATGTTGGAAAGGAAATATAGATTTGTTACATTAGGAAATGTTTTACAATCTACAGTCGTTCAGTGTGGTTGATCCTGTACTGGCTGTATGCACATATCTTGTTCCTGCTGTACATATTCCATCTTCAAAGTTTGGCATGTATATTAAGTCTCTCTTCTGCACATCATTGTTGCTAAGAGCAGTAATGAACTTACGGCCAATGTGAACAAGTCTAGATGTTCTCCTCTGACCCCTCTCACTAACCAGAAATTCCCCCCAAAGAACTCATGTCCCCTGGACTTTTCTCACCATTCTCTGTAAACTCTAGAGACTTTATTGCATGGAGATCCCAGGGGGTCATCAGTTTCTAAAAAGCTGCAAACAGCTGTGTCTGGTGCATTTCAATGCCTGGTCAATTAGCAGATGGACCTATGTGTGTTTTATGTACGGTGTATTAAAAAATATCCTGCATGCTGCATCTTTGATGTGCTTTCTTCATAAAGCATGTTCTACAGAGTTAAATGTACCTAAAACAAACGCACCAAAAACACACCACACAGATGTGATTCCTCCTGCGTGCTATTAAGCGGGTTTTGCTATTGTATGAGAGAGCAGGAGCAATTGTTATAGTGTCCGCTGAATGTAATATACCCAATTTAATAGTTGATTTATCAGGCTGCAGTACCACCTATCAAATGAAAACAGATTTATCATATGTGTGGATATTATCAAATGAGTGGAGGTATCATACAATCACAAACACCCAGAAATGTTCCCTTGTGATTTTAGTAATGTACAGGAAACAGAGTACTGTTTGTGATATTTTCTTTATTTGCACTGACATACAATTTTTCCGGGTGTGCCTTTCATCAAGGTCCAAGCAGTACTAATGCACAAAGTTTTAGCAGAGTGTAAACCACTTGACCTCCAGAAGGTTTTACCCCCTTCCTGACCACAGCATAATTTTTTGCTATTCAGCACTATGCTACTTTACCGGCAGTTGCTCAGTCATATAACGCTGTACCCAAATTAAATTTATATCTTTTTCCACACAAATAGAGCTTTTTTTTAGTGGTATTGAACCACTTCCTGCTTCCTTCACATGATGTCCTCCCAGGATCACTCCACACAGGCTGTGCTGTGGCACGATCCATCACCAACTTTGTCCACCGGACACAGCGGTTGACAGGTCAGTGTACTGGACTACTTCCAGTACCATGTGATTGCTGTGACCAATCACAGATCACAAGACAATTGTACCCAATGGATGTCTTCCGTTCATACCATTCATTGTATACTATTGTATTGATCTCTATTGTGTTGCATGACTGAGCAACTGCCAGTTAAAGTAGAACAGTGCTGAATAGCAAATAATGGTCTGGTCATGAAGGGATTAAAACTTTCCGGAAGTCAAGTGGTTAACACTCTCCTAAAACTTTGTAGTAGAACACCCTCCAAAATCCATACCAAACCCTTATCCAAGCATGCAGCCCAGCAGGTCAGGAAAGGAGGGGGGGGAGAATCGAGGGAGCACCCCCCCTCCTGAACCATACCAGGCCACAAGCCCTCAACATGGGGGGGGGCTGATCGGGACATGAGCCTCTTCCCCACAACCCTGGTCGGTGGTTGTGAGGGTCAGAATCTGGAAGCCCCCTTGTTAAGCCCCCAAGTCCCCTATGTGATTGAGTCTGGGGTACATGGTGCCACTACTCATTCACCCAAAAAAAAAAAAAGTAGTGTAAATAAAAACACAGAAGGCAGTTTTTGTCAAGTCCTTTATTAGGAAAAAAAAATTCCTCGTGCAGATCCATCATCAATCACAATGCCCACCTCTATGGGGAAGAATAAAAAAAAAAAGCTGGCGAAGGCTCCCGCCGTTTGACAGTTCTGCTGTCTGACAGTTCTTAAATAATGTAGGGACAGGGCCACCCGGTGACATCATCGACCTGGCATACCCCCTTATATTTATTTTTTGTTTTTATTCTTGTCTGTTCCTCTGTTAGGGAAATTCACCCTCTGTATTTGTCCTGTTTACTTTTATCCATAATTTCCAAATCCCAAAGAAATCCCATTGGGAACACTAGCTTTGGTGACAATCAGGGATTCCCTTTGTAGGGATTTCACAGGAAGAGAAGATAAATCTCCCCAATGGGACACAATGGGTTATAACCCTCCCTTACTCTATACAAAATTAAAAAAAGTTTTGCCTTTAGTTCTACTTTAATGCACATGTCTTAACTCAAGGCATAATGATAATTGAACCTAAATACACTGTTCAAAAAAATTGAAAGGAACACTTTGAAAACACATCAGATCTCAATGGGGAAAAATATCATCCTGGATATCTATACGGATATGGACTGGGTAATGTGTTAGGAATGTAAGGATGCCCTATCGCTTGATGGAAATGAAAATTATCAACCTACAGAGGACTGAATTCAATGACACCCCAAAATGCAAAGTGAAAAAATGATGTAGCAGGCTAGTCAGTTTTGCTGAAATTTCATTGCAGCAACTCAAAATGGTACTCAGTAGTTTGTATGGCCCCCACGTGCTTGTATGCATTCCTGACAATGTCGGGGCATGCTCCTATTGAGATGATGGATGGTGTCCTTGGGTATTTCCTCCCAGATCTGAATCGGGCCATTACTGAGCTCCTGGAAAGTGTGAGGCGCAATCTGGTGGCGTCGGATGGACCAAAACATGATATCCCAGAGGTGTTGTATTGGGTTTAGGTCAGGCGAGCGAGGGGGCCATTCAATGGTAACAATTCCTTCATCCTCTAGGAATGGCCTGCATACTCTCGCCACATGAGGCCGGGCATTGTCCTGCACCTGGAGGAAACCAGGACCCACTGCACCAGCGTAGGGTCTGACAATGGGTCCAAGGATTTCATCCCGATACCTAATGGTAGTCAGGGTGCCATTGTAAAGCCTGTAGAGGTCTGTGCGTCCCTCCATGAATATGCCTCTCCAGACCATCACTGACCCACCACCAAAACGGTCATCCTAAAACATGTTACAGGCAACATAATGTTCTCCACGGCTTCTCCAGACCCTTTCACATCTGTCACGTGCTCAGGATGAACCTGCTCTCTTCTGTGAAAAGCACAGGGCGCCAGTGGCGGACCTGCCAATTCTGGTGTTCAATGGCAACTGCCAATCGAGCTCTATGGTGCTGGGCAGTGAGCACAGGGCCATTGCATTTGAAGATCAAATGAGGGCTTAGATGGCAGCTTTCTTGACTGTAAAGGATAGGAGGGTTTACTTCAGCTTTCAAAAAAATTACTAATAAATGCCATTCTCCTAATAAGAGTCAGATAAGCAAATATGAATCAACTCAATATATCGCTGAAACATATGAAATATACTACCAGCAAACACAAATGCTCCTGCGCTTGGGAATGGACTCGATGCAGGCTACAACCACATTAAGAATGTCCTGGAACATGCACACCTTGCTGCCCTCAAATGGACCGGGGAAATCCAAATATACTGAATGAAGAAAGAACAAACAGAGGGCGCACAGGCCTAGTGCATTACCATAAAAAATGTTTAATCAGAAATAAAGTAGGTGTTGTACTCACAAACGACAATAAAGTCAAGGCACGTCATAAAAGAACAGCTTAGTCAACACCTCGCTGAGTAACGGTCCGCAATAGAGAGTGTAGATATCCAATAGGCTGACGCGTTTTGACTTGCCTCTTCCTCAGAGGAAGAGGCAAGTCCTCGAAACGCCCTGAGGGCTCTGAGGAAGAGGCAAGTCCTCGAAACGCCCTGAGGGCTCTGAGGAAGAGGCAAGTCCTCGAAACGCCCTGAGGGCTCTGAGGAAGAGGCAAGTCCTCGAAACGTGTCAGCCTATTGGATGTCTACACTCCCTATTGCGGACTGTTACTCAGCGCGGTGTTGACTAAGCTGTTCTTTTATGATGTGCCTTGACTTTATTCTCGTTTGTGAGTACAACACCTACTTTATTTCTGATTAAACATTTTTTATGGTAATGCACTAGGCCTGTGCGCCCCGTTTGTTCTTTCCTCATATGAAATATACTACATTAGCTTAGTAATAGTCCCAAAAGCATCTTAATGAACAAATCCAAAACAATGTAATCAAAAAAACAATGTGATCAAATTAATATATAGTGACTACTAAAAAATTAATAGATGGTGAATACTGTAAAAAAAAAGTTTCTGCTGAAATAAGGTGACAACTCCCAGTGATGTGATTCAAATTAAATAATAATTTCTGGTGATTCCTTAGTGTGATTAAGTTATGCGCTCACCTCGTTATTAGCCTATGACAGGCTTACTGCGCTTTTTGTTCACTTATGGAACTTTAAAACCTATGCTGCATCATATGAAGAGTGGTGGATATCTCTCAGTTGGTTCCCCGTACTCCTGTCCCCGCAGGGATCTCTCTCTCCTGCTGCTAATCTCTTGCCTCCTCCTTACATGTTCCTCAGTGGGAGAGAAATGTAAAGATAGTGCCTTATCCTTTTGAGGTTTAAAATACTTTATTATGTGCCCAAATGCTCTCACATTCAATTCAGTTAAAAACCGCTTTGTAAAAATCAATAGCAGATCACAATGTGCAGAGTGTATACTCGCCGTCCACGAATGGTAAGTGACGTCGTAGCCCCTCCTCTGGTTTACTTCAGCTTTACCCCCTTCATGCCTAAGCCTGGGTTCACACTGATGCGGTGCGGAACTTGCAGCATTTTCTGTGCGAATTCCACACCGCATCACAATCGCACCCCATTCATGCGAACCGCTGCGTGTGCGTAGGTTAAGTTAACAACACCCTGAAATCAGTCCGCAAAACATGGTGCGATGCGCAGAATCAGATCACATGGGTGTGAATACCCAAGCAATCCAATTCTAGTGCGGACCAAACAAAGGGTCCTGTACCTTTATGGTGTGGATGCGGTGTAATTGGAGCCATACAAACTATGGCTCCAATCACACCACACACAATTCGCAAGTGATTTGCACAGGAATGCGGTGCGGTTCCTCTGTGAATCACATGCGATGTACCACACCGCATATGTGTGAACCCAGGCTAAAGGTAAAACCAATCTAAATGCCCAAGCACAATTTTGCAACTTTGACATGTGTTAGTAAAACTGTACATATCATCACAACTACTTTGTGCATCCAGGCGGATTACACCTTATTTTTTTCAGGACAAATTGGGCTTTCATATTGTGGTGAATGGTAATGGATATCTCCCATTTTGTTTTGTTTTTATTAAAGGAAAACTAGCCCAAAATAGTAAGAGTTTTTTTTAATGTAGCTGTATATTTCTTGCTACTACCATAACCTACCACCAAAGAACAACTCAAAATAGATTCTCCTGCTCCTCACAATCGCAGCTATACCATATATGTGTATGTTAGTTGTTGTTTGTACCTGTAGTACAGCCCAGAAACAATAGTGCACTTTTTTTTTATCCTGCCTGACAATACACTGACATTTAAAAATTAGAAGAAAAAAAAACTTGCCCCTGACCTTGACCCAAACACTAACTCTGGCACTGGCCTAGATTAAACCTTGATCTAGATAGGTTTTTTTATGTTTCTTTTTTATTATTATACTTTTTTTTTTTTTTCTACACACACTTTTGTCTCTCTGAAAGGACAGAGAGAGGTACAATGCATCTCTCTCCTCCATTCATAGAGTGAAAACATAGGGGCAGGCTGAGCACTGTGATAGCCAATCAGAGGCTATCACAGCGATCAGGTGACCTGGAATTGGAAGTTTTAGGTCCCGATGGTCACCATGGGACCCTGAGCTCTCAGTGAGACTCCAGTCTCTGTGCTGGGAGCACGTCGTGTGGTGCGACCCCCGCACAAAGACAGGTACAGAAATTTGCAGCCCCATGGAAAAAAGCCAGTTCGGGGGGGGGGGCACATGATCTATCCAGCATATAGATCTCTTCAATGTATAGGACGGCTTCATAGCCTGGGTGATTACATCACCCATAGGCTTACTATGGGGCATCCAATGTCGGCTGTCCCTCCTCTACACTGTGGCTGGCACTGAGACCTGATCATGTGACTGGACCAGAGCAACTTCAGAATAGGCAAGTATAGATATCTTTCCTTTCACAGGGTAGTTGGAATAGGCTTAGAATGGGGGTGGGAGTAGATTTCGGCATAATTAGGATTTGCATGGAATGCTACCTAAAAGCAGTGTTAAACTCAAAAGCAAGCATGTATTATATCACAGCTTACCAATTCTTAAGATGCGTCGGCTGCATTAGTTTTCTTTTATAGGGTTTATTTCTTTTATTTTCGCATGGTGATCTGCCCAGTAGGTCTGTTGGTTTTCAAAAGCACAAGCTCTCCAGCAGAATATATCAGTATACAGAAATGAGACAAACCATTTAACACAGTGCTTAAAATGAACAGCTTTTATTTATTCGCGTAAAACCTTTATCCCAAAGGGAAAAAAAAAACAGTTTGCAGTAATTGATTATAAAGTGTGCGCTGGCAATTGGTTCCAATGTGTTAGTGTATTTAAATCTGCTAATACATTTCATACTATCCTCCCCTCCGGACTGGCAATGCTGCTGTCTGCTGGGCCTCCTGTTCTCATTCATCCAGCGTTGTGTCTCACTAATACCGGAGGTGTGTTACTCGCCAGATCTTCAGCTGAAAACAGAAGTAAAAATAGAACTAATGCAGCCACCACACCCAATTTTTGGTTTTGTTCATACAATAAACTGTCATTTGTAGGTTACATTATAAAATATATTCTATATTACAAACAAGCTAGGATAATGCATAGTCATGGGATGAGAGAAATATGGAGGTTTCCATTACTGGCTTCCTATGCTAATTCCTTGGCTGTGTTTGGCTTCAGTACTGTTGAGTCACTGACCCTGAACAACCACGGAGCAAATGAGATTCAAAGAAAGGTTAGACTTTCTTATTCTTATGCTGTGTTTTGGATAAAAGGCAACACTGCAAAAGCCAGGCAACTTGGGTTTTCACAATATTGTCAGTGGCAGCCTTCATACATTTCTTAGGATTTTAACATTTCTAAAATATGTAGATTATGTCGCAGTGTCATGCCGAGCCTCTGGATTCATACTGCAAGTCTGAACTGAGTGAGCCAGAAACCAGCCCTCTATTCCTAGAGCCAAAACTATAAACACTTTTCCCGGTATGAGAAAATAGTCATATAGTCCATGTAAACATGAAAAATCAAAACACATCATAGTCTGCATAGCATATAAATCCTTCTTCATTTCTCACATCTTCCCTTTGTTTCTGTACCTCCAGTGTAAATACACTCTCACCAGATATTCTGACTCTTATGTATCAATGGATCAAGCACAACGCAAACACCTTTCTGGCCTCCAGGTGTATCCCTCCTCGCCTATAATCCTCAAATATTCCACTGTCCTTGTGGCACTCACACTGCCCTTGTCTTGGCCATCCACATCATCAGGTCAGATCAGGTCACCTTCTATTGCTCCATGGTCCAGTTCTGATGCATACATGCCCATTGTAGGTTTTTTGGCTGTGGACATGGGCACCCTGACCATTCTGCGGTTACACAGCCCCATACACAACAACCTGCAACACACTGAGTTCTGACACCTTTCTATCAGTACCAGTATAGACATTCTCAGCAACTTGAGCTACAGTAGCTCTTCTATTTGATCAGATTACACAGGCCAGCCTTAGTTCCCCATGTGCATCAATGAAATTTGGTCGCCCGTGACCCTGTCACTGGTTTTCCTTCCTTGGACCATTTTGGGTCCTGACCACTGAGAACCAGGAACATCCCACAAGAGCTGCAGTTTTGGAGATGCTCTGACCAAGTCATCTAGCCATTCCAATTTGTCCCTTGTCCAAATAGCTCAAAGTTGCCCACTTAATCTGCTTTCAACACATCAGCTTCAAGGACAACCAGTTCACTTACTGCCTAATATATCCCACCCACTTTCAGAAGCTATGGTATGCTTTGATCTTGCTGCCCTAACCACAGAACTATGGCTCTCTGTGGCTTGCCTCTCCAGCTCAAGTGGCATTTCTCTGCAGCACATGTATGGAGAAAATCATTCATTTGTTGCAGGGAGATGTTCCAATGTGAAAGAAAATCTCTGCAAGTAATAATAGGAATACCTTTGCTGAGTTCACTCTGAAAATGCTACTTGAGTGACTGTTAATCTGAACCACTGACTTCATTGGCTTCAGAAAATTTGACCTTAAGCAAGGCTTCAACTGTTCTGCAATCTAGGTGAGAAACTCAAGATACTGATGCCATAGGGTCAGGATGACAGACAGGAAACTAGTATTTTCAGAAGGAGAGGTCAGTAATGCAGGCCATAGACGGTTCGTTTATCGGCCGATTTTTCGTCCGAAAGGATAATCGGCTGATTTTCACAGTTAGTGGGGTAATGGCATCGGCCGATTTTCGTGGTTCCTCCTCATTTTGTTTATTGTCATGCTGGAAAATTCGTGAAAAACGACCGATTTTCTTAATCATTGGTGGAAACATTGGTTTGCAGAACGAACGATGTTTCATTTTTCGGACCAAAAATAGGCCGATAGACAAACCGTCTATGGCCTGCATAAAAGCAGTCCCAGTGTTTGTCTTATATTATGTTCCCTTCCAGTAGGTAAGGCTGTGAGATCATTGATGTAAATGTAGCTTTAGGGCGATGTCATGCGGGTGTTAGCCAACATTACACATTTCTTAAGTATCTCCATGATTAACCTGCAAATGATTGGGGACTACACAGCCTATTGTATGAAGGGAGGAAACCGCAATTTGCAGATATGCTTCATTTGTGGAAATGGAAGACTTCTCCTCATACCATGTAACAGGGGGGAACATCCCCTTTATGTCTATGATTATCTCCTCTACAGACCTCCAATATCTATTGTATCCAATACAGTCAGCAGGCTTATTTGGGTTTATTCCAAGAGTACACCATTTTATATGGGTTTAAGCACTTGTGGACCAGTGATGTACTTGTACATTGCTGGACTCCAAGTGGTTGAACTGAGATGATGCCTGCAGCTATCACCGAGGTACTATTTTTAGAGTGGTCGGCTCTCCTGTAAAAGCAATTGGAGCAGCTAACTAGCCACTGGATTGCTTTTACAAGCAGAGGGAAAGGATGTGTGTTCCCAGTGGTGTATTTAGGTTTCGTGCTGCCCTAGGCAACACAAAAATTGGCTCCCCCCCCAGAGATCCTAACACCGACCAACACCCCCCTGCCCCACAAAGAGTGCCTGACATTGACCAACAACACCCCAGCCCCCCCCCAACCGGAGAAGAGAGCCTTCCACTACCCCACCCCGGCAAGAGAGAAGACACTCACTTTCACAGCTCCGGGCATCCCTGGGAACAAGAGTTAGGCTCTGTATACACCATCAAGTCACCCTTCTCAGATCCCACCTGGTCCACATCATGCTGTGTGTCTTCTTCCATCCCTTCTTTAGGGGGGGGTGACACTGCCCCCCTGAAAGATGCCACCCTAGGATAATGTGGTAAATATGCACCTGTGTGTTCCCCCCCGTCAAACTATCATTCTCCGGGGATCTCCCGAGACCCGAGCGACCAGCTAGCATATCCGCTGGCTGGCTGGACAGCTGAACAAAGCAGGCATCGGCTTTGGTCGACTCCCCGTTACAGTAACTCAGAATGATAACCTGACATTACTTCCAGTTTACTTGGCACTAAACAGCACCATTTAATAAAAAATTAAAGCATTCAAAAACACCAATCTTGGTGTTTTGAATGCTTTTAAAGGATGAGTTCACCTTTTAACAAAAAATAATGACTGCACATTTTTTGCAGGTAAAAAAATGTGCATTTTTCCTTTTTGTTTTGGGAGCTTGTAAAGCATTGCACCAGCATTCAGCAGATTGTTGATGCCATGCAGATCTGCAGACCTGTTACTATATCTGCTTGCCTGTACACGATATACGGGCAAGCAGATACACTGACATGAAGAATAAATGAACTACAATGGCGCTCACAATGCCAAGATAGTATTTGACATGCCTGAACTCATCCCTGGTCAGGAGTAGAGACAGCTGAGTAATCTCATGTATGCAGCAATATAACCCAGTTGTTTCAGAAATACGTTTGACCTGGTTTCCTTTAATGAATAAAAATCAAGAAATTGATTTTACAGTAACTTAAAAAAATACTGTTAATTTTTATAATGTACTTCGAGCATGAGAACCACAGAGTAAACCAGCAGCCCAAGAAGAAAATAATTGAAATACAAAATTACACCAGATTTTCTCAACCTTTTTACCTCTGAGGAACCCTAATGGATTTTTTTTGCAGAGGTTCCCCCAGACCTGAAAACTATTTTAAGTGAGAAAAATGCACCTTGCCTTGGTGGTCAGTGGGAAGAATGACTCTTACAGAGGTGATTAAAATACCACCCATAGAGACAGCTAAAAAAGATCATTGCTGTCATGGTGCTGGATCTGCCAAGTGGCAATGACCCTGGAACTATGCTGGTACCATCAAAGGGGAGATGAATCGGCCACAACTCATGGAACCCCTAGCAACTTCTGGCAGAACCCTGACTGAGAATGGCTACATTACACACTACATAAATCAGCAAAATTAACTGCAAATAATGTTATAAATTGACTAATTTTTGTCCACTTTATGAGGCTGAAAATTGGCAATCCATATAGCACCAAATCAGGGGTTAGTATGCACATAAGAAAATAGAAACACTGCCACTTACGGTTTGCCATGAGCAACAACTCCAATTTTTTACACGTTATCTTTTACAAAAATGGACCCTATGTTTTGCCTACAGCACTAGATGTACATACAGAAACATAGCTTCTTCTAGGAGGGCCTGTACCTGTGGCCATAGGTGCTCTTTAATTAGTTAAGGCAGTTCCCAGGCACCTCACCTGGACAGAATTTTTATAATGAGGCCTGCATGCAGAGGATCTTGGAATGGTCTGAAGTAGGAATATGCTTGGAAGTGTGGTCAGAACAAAAGTGGGGCTGGCTGGATCAAAGCAATTTGAAGGGGCTCAAGTAATTGGGATCTGCATTTCAGGTTAGTGAAATGTCATCAGCATTCTTAATGGAATGTTCTATGTAATATTATCTGTCCAGTGTTTGATGAGGGCAGACAGAGGTGGTGTGGCATGTGATTGGAAGGTTTTAAACTTTTCTCTATCGCCATATTATGGTGATCACTAGCACTACACTAATCTGCAACCTGGTCAGCTCTTATATGAATGAATATGCTTCCATAGTAATGGTAAATGTGTACAAAATTGTGGCTTTGCAGAGCCAGGGGTTATAGAAACCCATAGAAATCTCCTTCTAAATGGAACACAGCAAAGAACATATATATATATACATACGCTTTTTAGAGATGATTGGGGTTTAAATGGTCATCCTTCCATCCACTGTGCACATACCCTGGCTGGTGCATACCTGTTGAACTCTGCATAGAGAACTAACTTGTCTGTGCTCAATCAACAAAAGTCAGGAGGCAGTTTTCCCACCAATGCCTTAATGGTTGGCACTTGCCAGTTGGCATTGTCTTGTGTCCATAAGCAGATGGGGGGTAGTGATTACATTAGAGCCATTTGTAATGTAAATGTGTACCTGTTTGTTAGCTCTAACTTTGCTGTTGCTAGAAGTTCAGAATTTCTGCACTCATCAATGTATTGCTGATAAATTCAAAACCTGGGCATGCATAGGTCACCCTGTATGGTGGACATTACATTTTACTAATGATAGATTTGATCATTAAATGTATCTAAAGCAGAAACTTTTTAATTTTTAAAACAATACAGTTTTGATAGAGTGATGAGGGGTAAAAACATCAGTCTGGTTTTTACTGCTGTGTCACTGGAAGTGTTCTACATGTCCTGGTGGCTATTGTCATAACGGAGAGTAAACAGAACTTAAAGCAGCACTACGCTGCATCTGAGCACCACAAATCAAAAACGCTATTTAATTCATTTTTGATATTCAAAGCAAACGCCCCCATCCATCCATATCTCTGATTTATTTTGCTCAGAAATCACTTTGAAAAACACCCCCTAACATTTCTGGTTGTGGACATTTTGAGTTAGAGCAGATGATGTTTCATGTAACATTTACTTCCTGGAATCCATCTGCCCTTAGCTCAGGCATGCAGGCAAGAGGGTGTACTTAGCTGGAAAAACTGCTGCACATAGCCTGTGTAGATAATAAACCTGTGGGAGGCTCCTAGCAGCTCTACCCACTACAGGCTGCCTGAAAAAAACTACAGGAGGGGGCAGATACAAAACCAGTCATCCCTGTACAAGGAGAGAGGGCAGCAGTGACCACTCTGTATTGCAGGAAGCTTCATACTGAATTACTGCACAAATCTGGAAGATATGTATAAAACGCACCAATATTCAAGGAAGAATACACGACTCCTGTATCCCAGATTGTAAGCTCTAACGAGCTGGACCCTCTGTTTCCTCTTGTACCAAATTGTATTGTAACTGTTCTGTCTACCTTCATTTTGTAAAGTGCTGCGCAAACTGTTGGCACTATGTAAATTACACTTCTGCATTTCTCACTTAGTCATGGTGTGTGCGACCCCCCCCCCCCTCGGCAGCCCTGAAGCACATCTGTGCACATACGAGTTTCCATGTACATCTGTGCACAGGCCATTGTTCCGGTACATACACAAAGTCAGGGAATACAGGAGTCCCAATACTTTGCCATCTTTGTGCATGCACAGAAAATATCCTGCACCTATGCAGATGTGACAAACGGCTATGCCAGGACCTGATTGCTGGGAAGACCCCTGCATCCCTCTGCATCTTCTGCATATCTGTGCATGCGCCATAATGGCACCAGGATGGGGGGGCAGGGGGGTGCACCACCAAGGGATGAAATTCTCTTTAAAGCTGGCCATACATGGATTGGAATTCAGCCAGTCCCTGCTGAACTGGAAGAGTTTCGATTTATGTATGGGCAGGCTGCTTGTACCCACGTTGATCAATCAATTGACTTGATTTACTACCAGAAGCTATAGCCACTAGCAGTAACCATTGTGTTCTGCAGGCTGGGAAGCCTCCCTGTGCCCCCACCAGCAAAATACCATAGCACTTTGGGAGGCTGACTGTGTTGATGGGGGAATCGAGTGATTTTCCCACAGGTGGAAGGAAAGAAAATCACATCATCTATGGGCTGCTTAAGTCTGGCTTCTTCTAATAGAGCTGGCAGGCTATACTTAAGAACTGGATTCAGTGGTTCTGCTTCCGTGTTTTTTTTTTTTTTGTTTGTTTTTTGTTTTTTTAAAGTGTAAAATATATTTTGTTCTGGAGAAAGATAAATACACTGCTCCAAAAAATTTAAGGAAGACTTTGAAAGCACATCATATCTCAATGGGGAAAAATATGCTGGATATCTCTGATATGTACTGGGTAATGTGTTAGGAATGGAAGGATGCCCCATCATTAAATGAAAATGATCAACCTACAGAGGACTGAATTCAAAGACACCCCGAAAATCAAAGTGAAAAAATGATGCAGTAAGCTAGTCCATATTGCTGAAGTTTCATTTGGCAATTCAAAATGGTACTCAGTAGTTTGTATGGCCCCTATGTGCTTGTATGTATGCCTGACCTCATCAGCGCATGCTCCTAATGAGACTACAGATGGTGTCCTGGGGTATTTGCTCCCAGATCTGGACCAGGGCATCACTGAGCTCCTGGACAGTCTGAGGTGCAACCTGACTGCATCAGATGGATGGAAACATGATATTCCAGAGTTGTCCTATTGGATTTAGGTCAGGCGAGTGTCGGGGCCATTCACTGGTACCAATTCCTTCATCCTCCAGGAACTGTCTGCATACTCTCGCCACATGAGGCCAGGCATTATCATGCACCAGGAGGAACCCAGGACCCACTGCGCCAGTGTAGGGTCTGACAATGGGTCCAAGGATTTCATCCCGATGCCTAATGGCAGTCAGGGTGCCATTGCCTAGCCCAGGGGTCCTCAAACTACGACCGCGGGCCACATGCTGCCCGCCGAGCACATTCATCCGGGCCGCTGGCAGGACACACTAAGTACAAGGGCAAGCAGGGGGCTGCTGTCTCTTACCTGGCTCCAGTCCCAGTCCAACGACGATCCAGTCCAGGATGCGCAGCTCCTTCAATCCGGTCGCTCCCTCACTCGATGTCCGAGCTGCCGCTCAGCTCCGCCTCCTCACCGGTGATTGGGCGCCAGTACTGTAGCTCAGGAAAGGCACACAGGCGGCCAATCAGCGGCGAGGAGGCGGAGTCGAGCGGCCCCGTGAAAATCACTGACACCAATGATGGGGCACTATTCCTCCCCCCACTGACACCAACTATGGGGCAGTATTCCACCCCCCCCCCACTGGCACCAATGGTGGGGCACGATTCCTCCCACTGGCACCAATGGTGGGGCACGATTCCTCCCACTGGCACCAATGGTGGGGCACGATTCCTCCCACTGGCACCAATGGTGGGGCACGATTCCTCCCACTGGCACCAATGGTGGGGCACGATTCCTCCCACTGGCACCAATGGTGGGGCACGATTCCTCCCACTGGCACCAATGGTGGGGCACGATTCCTCCCACTGGCACCAATGGTGGGGCACGATTCCTCCCACTGGCACCAATGGTGGGGCACGATTCCTCCCACTGGCACCAATGGTGGGGCACGATTCCTCCCACTGGCACCAATGGTGGGGCACGATTCCTCCCACTGGCACCAATGGTGGGGCACGATTCCTCCCACTGGCACCAATGGTGGGGCACGATTCCTCCCACTGGCACCAATGGTGGGGCACGATTCCTCCCACTGGCACCAATGGTGGGGCACGATTCCTCCCACTGACACCAATGGTGGGGCACGATTCCTCCCACTGACACCAATGGTGGGGCACGATTCCTCCCACTGACACCAATGGTGGGGCACGATTCCTCCCACTGACACCAATGGTGGGGCACGATTCCTCCCACTGACACCAATGGTGGGGCACGATTCCTCCCACTGACACCAATGGTGGGGCACGATTCCTCCCACTGACACCAATGGTGGGGCACGATTCCTCCCACTGACACCAATGGTGGGGCACGATTCCTCCCACTGACACCAATGGTGGGGCACGATTCCTCCCACTGACACCAATGGTGGGGCACGATTCCTCCCACTGACACCAATGGTGGGGCACGATTCCTCCCACTGACACCAATGGTGGGGCACGATTCCTCCCACTGACACCAATGGTGGGGCACGATTCCTCCCACTGACACCAATGGTGGGGCACGATTCCTCCCACTGACACCAATGGTGGGGCACGATTCCTCCCACTGACACCAATGGTGGGGCACGATTCCTCCCACTGACACCAATGGTGGGGCACGATTCCTCCCACTGACACCAATGGTGGGGCACGATTCCTCCCACTGACACCAATGGTGGGGCACGATTCCTCCCACTGACACCAATGGTGGGGCACGATTCCTCCCACTGACACCAATGGTGGGGCACGATTCCTCCCACTGACACCAATGGTGGGGCACGATTCCTCCCACTGACACCAATGGTGGGGCACGATTCCTCCCACTGACACCAATGGTGGGGCACGATTCCTCCCACTGACACCAATGGTGGGGCACGATTCCTCCCACTGACACCAATGGTGGGGCACGATTCCTCCCACTGACACCAATGGTGGGGCACGATTCCTCCCACTGACACCAATGGTGGGGCACGATTCCTCCCACTGACACCAATGGTGGGGCACGATTCCTCCCACTGACACCAATGGTGGGGCACGATTCCTCCCACTGACACCAATGGTGGGGCACGATTCCTCCCACTGACACCAATGGTGGGGCACGATTCCTCCCACTGACACCAATGGTGGGGCACGATTCCTCCCACTGACACCAATGGTGGGGCACGATTCCTCCCACTGACACCAATGGTGGGGCACGATTCCTCCCACTGACACCAATGGTGGGGCACGATTCCTCCCACTGACACCAATGGTGGGGCACGATTCCTCCCACTGACACCAATGGTGGGGCACGATTCCTCCCACTGACACCAATGGTGGGGCACGATTCCTCCCACTGACACCAATGGTGGGGCACGATTCCTCCCACTGACACCAATGGTGGGGCACGATTCCTCCCACTGACACCAATGGTGGGGCACGATTCCTCCCACTGACACCAATGGTGGGGCACGATTCCTCCCACTGACACCAATGGTGGGGCACGATTCCTCCCACTGACACCAATGGTGGGGCACGATTCCTCCCACTGACACCAATGGTGGGGCACGATTCCTCCCACTGACACCAATGGTGGGGCACTATTTTGCTCCATAAGACACACTTGGGGGGAAATGTCTGTGTGTCTTATAGAGCGGCCGGCCCACTGCCGTTGTATGTCCGCAGTCTCTGAACAAATGCGGACACAGTGCAGGAGATGACCATAGTTTGTTTTTTTTTAAAACTATAGTCCAGCCCTCCAACGGTCTGAGGGACATTGAACTGGCCCCCTGTTTAAAAAGTTTGAGGACCCCTGGCTTAGCCTGTAGTGGTCTGTGTGTGTCTCCATAGATATGCTTCCCCAGACCATCACTGACCCACCATCAAAACGGTCATGCTGAACGATGTTACTGGCAGCATAACATTCTCCACGGCTTCTCCAGACCCTTCACGTCTGTCACATTTGCTCAGGGTGAACCTGCTCTCAAAAGCACAGGGTGCCAGTGGCGAACCTGCCAATTCTGGTGTTCAATGGCAAATGCCAATCGAGCTCTATGGTGCCGGGCAGTGAGCACAGGGTCCACTAGAGGATGTCGGCCCTCGGGCCACCCTCATGAAGTCTGTTTCTGATTGTCTAATCACTTTCAGACCAGTGGCCTGGGCCTGCTGGAGGCAATTTTGTAGGGCTCTGGCAATGCTGATCCTGTTCCTCCTTGCACAAATGAGCAGATACCGGTCCTGCTGATGGGTTAAAGACCTTCTACGGCCCTGTCCAGCTCTCCTAGAGTAACTGCCTGTCTCCTGGAATCTCCTCCATGCTCTTGAGACAGTGCTGGGAGACACAGCAAACCATCTGGCAATGGTACGTATTGATGTGCCGTCCTGGAAGAGCTGGACTGCCTGTGCAACCTCTGTAGGGTCCAGGTATCACCTCATGCTACCAGTAGTGAACCTGACCCTAGCCATAGGAAAACTAGTCAGAAAAGATGAGTAGGGAAAATAATTCAGTGGCCTCCACCTGTAAAACCATTCCTGTTTTGGGGGTCATCTCATTGTTTCCCATCTAGTGCACCTGTTGTTAATTTCATGAACACTAAAGCAGCTGAAACTGATTAACAACCCCCTCTGCTACTTAACGGACCAGATCAATATCCTAGGAGTTTCATTGACTTGATTCTATACTCTGATTAAAAACTGTTCCTTTTATTTTTTTATTTTTTTTGAGCAGTGTACATTCTTGTGACTCTTGCAGTTATTGCTCTGGGTACCTATATTGAATAAATAATTTATTGGTAGTTTACATAGATACATGTTTATAGTAAGGATAGAGATTTGTGACCTGTGGCTTTTTTTTTTTTACTATTACTTAGGATTTACATAGCACAGGCAGTTACACAGCACTTTGTAAAATAAGGGGAGAAAGTAAAGTTACAGTACAATTCAAGACAAGTTGGTAAGGAGAGCCCTGCTCATGAGAGCTTTAGAGACCTCACATGCATAGCCACCTGGGACCATACAACTTACAATCTGGGTGTATTTACCAGCCCTGGAATCACAGGTGCTGCATACAGCCACCCATGTAAACCAATGGCTGTACTTGCATAAACACACCTATGAGTACAAACATATGCCTGTGCATGCAGATGGCACTGTTGTAAACCTACGTACAGCCATTGATTTTAATGGGTGGCTGTATGCAGTACCTGTGGCTCCTGGGCAGGATATGCCTGCATTTTATGTGGTATGGGCCCATGTGCATGAGGGATACATGTTTGCCAAATGGTAGGTCCATGTTGAGCTAGTTTTTATTTATTTTTTACAATAAAGATTTTTCTGACATGAATGTGATATTGTCTAGTTTTTCTTTCAAAAAAACCCAAAACAGATTTATATTGAAAGCAATGGTACCACATTAACTGTTAACAAAATATATGCATAAATAGTACATAGCACACAAATCTAGAGGACCCAGCCAGGGACGGACTGACAATTCATGGGGCCCCCGGGCAATAGGGGATCATGGGGCCCCTGTGCCCTTGCCCAAACTCAAAAAAGCCTTTGAAAAAGGTACCAGGGGCATCTCATGGGGCCCCCTGCAGTGCCCGAGTTACCAAATCGTCAGTCCACCCCTGGACCCAACTGAGACAAAATATATTCTTCTCAATTCACATTTAGACATATGTTAAAGTTGTTCATACACTAGTAGGATTTTGTTAAAATGTTTTTGTTTTTAAGAAGGTTCTATTTTTCTCATTGTTTGGGGTTAAATCAACGTTCATTTTGGATCACAGTGCGAATGATGAGATGGGAAAATTGGAAAGAACAAGATTGAATGTTTCTCTCCAACAAAGGTGTCCTTTTATCATGCAGTGGTAAATGACCACTGCTCATTTCTTTGTCATTCTCAGAGGAGCGAGTTCTCCTCTGAATGCCTTTTTATGAAGCGGTGTAGATCAGTTCTCCGAATGAAGGGAGAAGCAATCTACAAACGCTTTGAACGCCGAAACATGGCTGTTGTTACTATAATCTCGAGAGATTACAGTAAAATCAGTCAAACACCGTTTACTAAACAGCGGTAAATTATCGCTGCTTTGTTTGTGGTTCCCCCGATTCCTCAGCTCTGGGCTGGAGAATCTGGAGGGAGAACACAGATCGCCAGTGAAGGGCTGACATCGCTCCTTCATATACTGGCAGTCTGTGTGCTGAGATGATCAGGGAAGAACATATTCTCCACTGATCATCTCTGTATCCTAAACCACTAATGATGGAGATCCGCAACAATCCTCAGGATGGCCGCTGATCTGTTTCATAAAAGGACACCATTGTATGTGTTTTTTGTACAGGAAAGTCCATTCACTCCTTAAAAAAAAAAAAAAAGTTATAAGTAAATACAATTTTGAAATACATTGGTCAAGTCAATGAATGTACTGAGAATATTTGTACAAACGTTTGAAAATTGCGGGGAAATAGATTTGATCGTTCTTACAGCATTCAATGTATTATAAAAGTGTGGATTGAGAGTCATTTATAGAATAGGGGAATAATTTGTCACAGTCGAAAAAATATTTCCCGTATAAGGTTTGCCAAATCAGCGTTTTTGGATGTTTTATTTTGACCAAAAAAAACTTTTTTTTTTGGTTAAAAAAAAACTCTGAAAAGCACAAACGAGACAAAACGCCACTAAACACTAATACAAAAATGCTGAAAAACTCATGTTTTTAACGTGACTTTAGACAGCTAACGTTACCAGCATTATTAAAACGCCCAGTGTGCATGGAGCCTAAATAAGAGTGTGGTAAGTCACAGAAACCAAGCAGCAATCCTTTTTCACTATTATGGGTTATCAAACACTGTCCTGCCTGAAGAGTGTACACAATATGCAAAATCTCCAGTATTATAATAGGACCTTCTCCTATAGAACTGTTGTGGTGTACACAAAACTCTGCTTTCAGAAGGGAAAAGGAACAGCAGGAGGGAGGAGGACAAGTCTCACACAGGTGTCTACTTCATTAGCCATTCCTGTTACCTGGAATACTGTAGAAGGCAATGGCCCAGGACCTCCAGTAGCTGTATTTATTAAAAAATCTACTAGTGTGTAATCAGGCTTTAGTATAGAAACAAACATTTGTATGAAAATTCTCACTACATTCCATGACTTGACAAATGTTCAAAAGCACTTAAAAAACCTGGTTTATTTTTAACCTTCGATTTTGGAATTAATTAACTTTCCCAAGCAAAAACCACATACTCCGGTTAAATATTTGAGAAAAAAATTTCATCCTGCTCCATGGACTTCCTCTTCCCTGCAATCAAAATTGAACATCATTTTGACTCCACTAATGATTAGAAACACCGTTCAAGTCAAACAAAATTCTTCTTGTATATGGCCAGCTTTAATGTCATAAACTCACTTTTTTTTTTTTTCTTCATTAAAATGCAAACAATGGTTATGATTGATCAATGTAGTAAATATGACTGTAGTGTAGTATTGCAGCAAGTTGTAAAAATCCAGTCCACCCAGAATTTAATCTTTAAATTACAGGCAAAATGTGTGGCGTTGAGGAAAGGTTGTAAACCTATAGAAGAAAATGGATAACGTTGCCCCTGAATCTCTTAAACTGACAAAAAGCTATACTATTTGGTTGTACAATCTCCTTTGCTTCTACCATCAACTATGTAATGCAGGGGTCTCCAAACTTTCTAAACAAAGGGCCGGTTTACTATCCTTCAGACTTTAGGAGGGCTGGATTGGCCAGTGGGAGTAGAAAATGTCCCAGCGTCAGAAGTAGTAGAAAAAAAAATGACATGGCGCTTGTAGTCAGTGGAAGGTGGGAACTAGGAGGAATCATGTCCAGTCATTGGTATTAGTGGGAGGAATAGTGCCCCATCATTGATATCAGTGGGGGGAATGGTGCCCCGTCATTGGTCTCAGTGGGGGGAATGGTGCCCCGTCCTTGGTCTCAGTGGGAGGAATGGTGCCCCGTCATTGGTCTCAGTGGGAGGAATGGTGCCCCGTCATTGGTCTCAGTGGGAGGAATGGTGCCCCGTCATTGGTCTCAGTGGGAGGAATGGTGCCCCGTCATTGGTCTCAGTGGGAGGAATGGTGCCCCGTCATTGGTCTCAGTGGGAGGAATGGTGCCCCGTCATTGGTCTCAGTGGGAGGAATGGTGCCCCGTCATTGGTCTCAGTGGGAGGAATGGTGCCCCGTCATTGGTCTCAGTGGGAGGAATGGTGCCCCGTCATTGGTCTCAGTGGGAGGAATGGTGCCCCGTCATTGGTCTCAGTGGGAGGAATGGTGCCCCGTCATTGGTCTCAGTGGGAGGAATGGTGCCCCGTCATTGGTCTCAGTGGGAGGAATGGTGCCCCGTCATTGGTCTCAGTGGGAGGAATGGTGCCCCGTCATTGGTCTCAGTGGGAGGAATGGTGCCCCGTCATTGGTCTCAGTGGGAGGAATGGTGCCCCGTCATTGGTCTCAGTGGGAGGAATGGTGCCCCGTCATTGGTCTCAGTGGGAGGAATGGTGCCCCGTCATTGGTCTCAGTGGGAGGAATGGTGCCCCGTCATTGGTCTCAGTGGGAGGAATGGTGCCCCGTCAATGGTCTCAGTGGGAGGAATGGTGCCCCGTCAATGGTCTCAGTGGGAGGAATGGTGCCCCGTCAATGGAATGAATGGTGCCCCATCTTTGGTGTCAATGGAATGAATGGTGCCCCATCTTTGGTGTCAATGGAATGAATGGTGCCCCATCTTTGGTGTCAATGGAATGAATGGTGCCCCATCTTTGGTGTCAATGGAATGAATGGTGCCCCATCTTTGGTGTCAATGGAATGAATGGTGCCCCATCTTTGGTGTCAATGGAATGAATGGTGCCCCATCTTTGGTGTCAATGGAATGAATGGTGCCCCATCTTTGGTGTCAATGGAATGAATGGTGCCCCATCTTTGGTGTCAATGGAATGAATGGTGCCCCATCTTTGGTGTCAATGGAATGAATGGTGCCCCATCTTTGGTGTCAATGGAATGAATGGTGCCCCATCTTTGGTGTCAATGGAATGAATGGTGCCCCATCTTTGGTATTTGTTGGAGGAATAGTATCTAATTGTTTATATCAGTGGGAGGAATTGTACCCCATCATTGGTGTCAGTGGAAGGAAAAAGGCCCCATAGATGGTGCCTCCTTGTTGGTATCAGTGGGAGGAATAGTACCCTGAGAGCCGGATAGAGGCAAACAAAGGACCGCATTCGGCCCATGGGCCGCAGTTTGGAGATCACTGATGTAGTGCAAGGGTCGTGCTTGTTTGAATATAAATTGAATCGATTGTTTAGATATGTCTTTATAAAACTATTGTATAGATTTCATATGATTGGATTGTTGTAGAGATAAAAGAAACTGTTTTTGGATAGAAATATGGAAGCTGCCATTACTAATTGTTTTTAATATGCAAATGAACGCTACATTTCACTCCTTCCTATTGAGAAGCATGGGATCCATTTAACCATTGCATCCCTACATGCAGGTTATGCTGTAGGAAAGGTTAATAGACCTAAATAAGCATCCTCTCTCCACTTCACACAGGTACTTTTGCCTCCTGATACAATGCAGTCTGAAGCTTTGTACCATTACAATACTGCTTCCCCATCTTCAATTCGCTCTCAGCCCCAGGAAACCAGTTTCTTGGCAGCTTTAATCTATTTCAATCAATAGCCATTGTGTCCCACTGGGAGCCTGGAGAAAGGTGCTAAAGTTATTCTGCATGGGCTTGAGCTGGCTCTCCCCAGTACTCAATGGCTCCCCCAGCTCCCATCAGCTGCTTGCGTATTGAGCACTGTTAAATATCAGACAGGAGCTTCATTAACACACAAACTCACATCAAACACACTAAATGTCCCATTGCTGCTAAAGTGTTAACCCTTTCTACTGCAACTGGAGTCTTACAGCTGCTAAAGTACTGGTGTATTTTCTGTAACAAAGCACATTTATACAGAATTCTAAATTAAAATTATAAACCTAACCAAGCTGGTCCCGTGCAACCGTCCACTTTCCCCTCCCTGCTCAGAAAAAAGATATTTAAAAAAAAAATATATATTATATTTTCCTTTTTTTCAAACAAATGTATGTTTGAACATTCATATGAAAATTCACTATAGTGCTTCAAAAAACATTTGCTTTTAACATTTGATTTTGGAGAAAATGGACTTCATTTTCTGTTAGAAATTTCTTTTTCATTTGAGAAGTTTTTTATCCTGCTCCTTCAAATTTCTTGTCACTGAGGTAGAAAAGGAACGTTCATTTGACCCCACTAACAATCAGGAATTGAACAAATGTTCTTAAAATGAAAATGTTTTCACTAGTGTGTGGCCAGCTTTAGACCGCATACTATTACTTGGTTTTACTGGGTTTTAGAAATTTTTATTTTTTGGAATAATTTATGGGACTGGTGAAGGAAAGCCTTGCCCACGTATCCACTGACACTAGTCTGGATGGGTGTGGGCCAGGTGTGCTTATGTACTATTTGCACACTTAATCTGCATATTATAGCACTGCACCCAGTGTGGTGCCAGCATTCAAGGGATGGGTGTGGCTGCTGCTCAAAGGATGGTATTCTTGAAAAAAACAATTTGGGCACACACTTTTAAGTTGGTCATTCACTATACAATTTCAATTTCATTGTACAATTTCCTTTAGGTCTTCCATCAACTATGTAGTGCAAGGGCCTGCTGATTTAACAGGATGGCTTGTTTAGGTTTGTCCTTTTTGTCCTCATTTTTTTTCAATCTGTACCTAGGGTTGCATTCACACCTGAGCAGATACATTTTCAGGCATTTTAATTTAGCAATTTTGTGCACATATATGAGCTTTTTACACATGTATTTCAACCATTTTACACACATATTCAAGTGCCAGGATTTGTTTTAGCCAATGCAAAGCACTAGGGAGAGGAGACCAGTACACACTATGCCCCTGAAAAAAATGTTCAATCTCAGATGGATTGGATTGATGGATTCACCGCCTTACATGGACTCTAAATCAACTGCAACTGTATTATGTTTGCACTAAATAAGATGCTGATCCACACATGTGTGGTGCAGATAGAAGCTCAGGTTTCACAGCTAATTGATACAGTTGTTCACAGGTTCACGTCAGATTTATGTCAGGCTCAGGACAGGATTGGCTCAGGATATTATCTTCACACATAAGCGGTTTAGAAACGGTTCCCATAGAAGTCAATAGCCTGTAAACCACACCTGAACTGGACTGCACTGCTCAGGAAGTGGACTTGGCTCTTTTTAAAACTGCATTGAATCTGCACCGCCAGTGCACCGCACATATGTGAACAGGCACCATAGGAAACAATGTTATTTCACTTGTCATGCGGATTGGATGCAGTTCAGACCACATCCAATCTGCATATATCGAACGGGCACTTCAGAACAGGCACAGAAAAAGGTTAACTGTCTTAAGTTATTCCTAAAAGGGTGCATAATGGGGATGGTGTATACAAAGAGCCTGGGCCTTTAAGCATTAAGGGGTATAAAGCATACGGTACTACAGTACAATTAAGCTGCACTTTGATGAAGAACACGGTAGTCTCTAAGGGCAACCAAGTCACAATGTAGAGTCACAGGCAACCAGTCAAGCCGTGGTACCTGGGGTTAGGTGGGGTATCCTCTGATAGCGAGGGGGAACTAATTGGGCTCCCTCCCTAGCGTCCATTTCCCATAGCAACTGGGCACAGACCAGCGTTAAAGATTCCTTTCCTGTCTAATGGGTACAGAACGAAAGGCATGGGGCGGCACAGTGGCTTAGTGGTTAGCACGTCTGCCTTGCAGTAAATGGGTCATGGGTTTGATTCCCGACCATGGAACTTCCTGCATGGAGTTTGCATGTTCTCCCTGTGCTTGCGTGGGTTTCTTCTGGGTGCTCCGTTTTCCTCTCACAATCCAAAGACCTGGTGGTAGGTTAATTGGATCCTGTCTAAATTGGCCCTAATATGTGTATGTATGAATGTAAGTTAGGGACCTTAGATTGTACGCCCCTTGAGGGTTAGGGACTGATGTGAATGTTCAACATATATATGTAAAGCTCTGTGTAAACTGACAGCGCTATATAAGTACCTGAAATAAATCAATTAACTCAGGGCATGCATGAGAACTGCGCTTTGTGTCCAGCAGGGTTTTATTCCATTAATTTATTCCATTTTTAGATCCCTGAAGGATCTTATCACAAATTTTATTTATTTTATATGATGTTTATGATTGTATATTTGTTCACATGTTAATGTCAGCTTATTTTAGCGCTACACCATTTCTATAATTCTGTGTTTGTGCACCTATTGGTATAGGATTGGGTGTTAGCAGCTTCGTCATATATATTTCATATAAAGCGCAGGGGGATTTTTGCTTTAATCTAGCATAGGAAATTAACTATTAAATCCCTAAATAGAAGATGGAATATCCTTTCTCTGGAATCGTACATGACCCACGGCATTATCCCGCGAGGTCTCAGAGGGTTATCCCTGCTGAACACCTACATACTGAGAGATTTTTAGATAAATGGAAACCACAATGTATTGACCATGGGCTGGCAGTCATGTGACTAACTGTTGAGGAGGAAACAACTCAACTTCTAGAACTCACAACACAAATTGAGCAAAGCACTAAACTACTTGAGCCCCATAAGGATTATCCCGATTTTATAATATTAAATGATCTCAATAAAGAG
Organism: Staurois parvus; assembly: GCF_062004578.1. Taxonomy (NCBI): domain Eukaryota; kingdom Metazoa; phylum Chordata; class Amphibia; order Anura; family Ranidae; genus Staurois; species Staurois parvus. The sequence goes on along the minus strand of NW_028318500.1, from coordinate 3,841,627 downwards.
AAAAAGTCAAGAAAAATCTACGAACCACTAAACAAATAAATTCAAAAGGGACTTTGATGATTGGGCCAGTGGGGAAATTTTTGATTTAACCAATCAGCATAGTAAATCTAGGCGACACCGATATCATTCCCACACATCGTTTAAAAATAGACCCACATCATCAGAAAGTCAAGAGGAAGAATTCAGAACGGTCCGTTTACTTAGACGACCATCCATCTGGCATAGGTCTGGGCATTCTCAGAACAGACCAGGGAAGAGGCGGAGGCGATGGACGGGGAAGAGGAGGAGGCCGAGACAAAAAACCCCTGGTTCAAATACAGAAAAAAAATCACCAGAAGTCAGAATAAGAAATAAGTCATTATCCTGTAGACCTTCCACCGTCGGGGTTATCAGATATGAAAGTAATTAATCTTTCAGGTTTTGATTTGAAAGAACATCATCTAAACTTCATAAAGGCCTGTCCTTTTCGCCCACTAACTCCATGAATCACTTTGAGGTGTATAAGGATGTTCATCTCTTCCTTAGGAAAGTTTATTTAAGAACAGTGCATTCCACACAACAGGAGGGGAACACCCAAAAAGTGAATACATCCACACTACAGGATAAGGAACAGGAGGCTTTAGAAAACCTCATCTCACTGATGGAGGATGACTCCCCGGAGTCTGCTGATGAAATGGATCCCAATGAATCATGGAAAAGACAGGCTTGCCTATCCATTAGATCTACTAGGATGCCCCAAATTCGAAAAAATCGCTAGTTGGGGGTTTTCCTGGATCTGGTTCAACATGATTTGTCCTAACCAGATTGGAGACTAATTGGTGCGTACAATCTCTCGTTAGATGAGAGACAGGAGCTGAGGGAACTCAGGGAAGCACCCAATCTGGTGATCAAACCTAGTGATAAGGGTGGGAATGTGGTTCTGATGTCTGAAGATGCATATGAGTAGGAGGTTAAAAGGCAACTCCAAGATACATCTACTTATATGAAACTGGGGGAAAATCCTTTTCCCCCCCATTTGGTCTCATCACTTAATCACAAACTGTCCCTGGCATGTGAGCAGGTCTCATCACCAAAGTGCATAAACTGTTGGAAAATCCGCCAGGAATGCCCATTATATCGGCTATCTGAGGACCCCTGAAATGTATTGGAAAATACCTTGATGCTTTAATTAGATGGTGATGGCACTCCCATCATATGTTCAGGATATCAGAGACGTTCTGGCCAAAATTGCTCAGGTTGAGGTTTCCATGGGGGGGACCCTTCTGGTGAGGTATAGATATACAGTCCCTATATACTACCATCCCCCATGATTGGGGGATAGGCACAGTGGAGCTCAAAATGACTACGGGAGCTCAAAAGTAATTTCTTTTGGAACTGCTTGATTTTGCTCTCTACTATAATTTTCAGTTTTTGGTTAAATCTTACCACCAGATTCGAGGGACCTTGATGGGAGCCCCGTGGGCACCATCATACACCTGTCTCCACCTTGGTTGGTGGCAGGAACAAATTGTGTATCATTCCTCGGCCATGTATCCCTCTGGCTGAGCTACATCGATGATGTCCTCATGCTATGGGAAGGCACAGAGCAGCAACTAAGAGCCAGCAAACACAAATACTCCAGCACTTGGGGATGGACTCGTTGCAGGCTAAAAGCACATTAAGAATGTCTTGGAACATGCACACCTTGTGGTCCTCAATAGACAAGGGAAATCCAAATATACGGAATGAGGAAAGAACAAACAGAGGGTGCACAGGCCTAGTGCATTACCATAAAAAATGTTTAATCAGAAATAAAGTATGTGTTGTAATAAGAAAGTAGGTGTTTGTACTCACAAGTGACAAAGTCAAGGCACGTCATAAAAGAACAGCTTAGTCAACACCTCGCTGAATAATAGTCCACAATAGGGAGTGCAGACATCCAATAGGCTGACGCGTTTTGAGGACTTGCCTCTTCCTCAAAGCCAACTAACCAAATGTCTGCTCCCTCTTTTATATGCTCACTACTAGCTGAACCAAAGGTCACGTGGGCCATCCTGGACACTCCCCTATGCAGGGGGAGGGGTCACAGGGGCAATTGACATATGAGTAAACACAAAAGATATATAAATAAAATCACTGAAACTAGTAAGAACCATAAGTGTGCAAAAAAAAAAATCCTATATATATATATATATATATATATATATATATATATATATATATATATATATATAGTTTTTATTTTTATAGATATTTTGTGTTTACTTATACTATGTCAAGTTGGCTCTGAGGAAGAGGCAAGTCCTCAAAACACGTCAGCCTATTGGATGTCTACACTCCCTATTGCGGACTATTACTCAGCATGGTGTTGACTAAGTTGTTCTTTTATAACATGCTTTGACGTTATTGCTTTTGTGAGTACAACACCTACTTCTTATTAAACATTTTATTTGGTAATGCACAAGGCTTGTGCGCCCTCTGTTTTGCTCTTTCCTCATACAGAGCAGCAACTACATGAGTCCATGACTGAACTCAATACCAACAATCGGAACATAAAACTCCCATACACCTTTGACCCTAGGGAAATCTCCTTCCTCGATCGCCATATCGGTGGAGGGCAATACCTTGAAAACTAAAAAGTATCAAAAACGTACGGCTGCTAACTGGCTGCTTTTGGCCTCCAGTCATCTACATGCTCTAGTGAGAGGCATTCCAACTGGACAATTCCGGCATATCTGCAGAAACTGCACTAGTGGTGATGACTATAGGCATGAAGCAGATGATCTTTACGGGAGATTCAATGAGAGGGGATATTCCCATGGAGTCATTAGACGCTCATGGAAAAAAGCCTTGATGTGTATACTGAGAGTTCTCCCCCTCAAGATCATTCTCCTGTATGTATCATCATCTGCCATGGTACCCAGTGGGAAGATGTACGGGCGATTTTTAACTAGACACTGGCATATGTTAATTCAGTCACCTGAATTATCTCAAATAGTGGGCCCTAGACCCTTGATGGTCGCAAGGAGCAACCTAGTAGAATCAGAATTCAGTTTAACTCCTATTAAAAAATGAGTTAATGGACCTCACTGCACTTAAGGGTATGTTTCCCTGTAGACATAGCCATATCTGTAGGTTCGTTGACCATACAGATAAATTTACAGATGTGGATAGACAGAAGGTATACCATATCAAGCAGTTTATGAACTGTACAACGACACGAGTGATACACATGCTTGAATGTCCCTGTAAGAAAATATACATTGGAAAGACTAAATGCCAGTTACGAGTACGCATTGGTGAACACCTTAGTAGCATTAGCAACAAACATAATAAAACTCCTGTTGCTGAACACTTTGCAAAGTTCCATATCTCACCTCCTATGGAACTTTGGGTCAAGGCCATCTATGCCCTTATCCTCTCCAACCACAGGTGGGATTTTGACACCATCCTCCTGCGAAAGGAGTGGATATTTAGACTTGAATCCCTTGCACCCAGAGACCTTAATGATGAATTTAGACTACAGGCCTTTTTGGAACCATAATTCCATGATTCTTTTGCGCTTTCTGGAACCATAATTCCATGATCCTATTCCTCCCCCAACCCCCCCCCCCCCCCCCCCCCCCCCAGTATGGCTGGTATCTCGCATATTGTTATTGGTATCATCTCTTTATACATTTATGCCAGTGAACTGGATAGCTATACAGTTGTGATCAAAATAATAGCAGTGTGTTGAAAAAAGTGAATAAAGCTCAAATTCCTTCTAATAGCTTTTATTTTCATACACACAAATGCATTGGGAACACTACACATTCTATTCCAAATCAAAACATGAAGAAAAATATATCAAATTTGTGTTGTTCCTCTAAAAAAAAAATTGAAGAAAAGTGAATATTCGACTCTTCAAAAAAATAGCAGTGTTTGTATTCTCCTTTTACAAACTCAAACATTCACTATATAAACTGAAAAATGTTTGAAGATTTTGCTTTCCATTGAATCACTTAATATTTAGTTGTATAAGCACGGTTTCTGAGAACTGCTGTACATCTGTGTAGCATGGAGTCAACCATCTTCTGGCACCTGTGAACAGGTATTCCAGCCCAGGATGATTGGACTACATTCCACAGTTCTCTATTTCTTGGTTTTGCCTCAGAAACTGCATTTTTGATGTTACCCCACAAGTTTTCTATTGGATTAAGATCCGGGGATTGGGCTGGCCACTCCATAACGTCAATCTTGTTGGTCTGGAACCAAGATGTTGCACGTTTACTGGTGTGTTTGGGGTTGTTGTCTTGTTGGAACACCCATTTCAAGGGCATTTCCTCTTCAGCATAAGACAGCATGACCTCTTCAAGTATTCTGATGTATTCAAACTGATCCATGATCCCTGGTATGAGATAAATAGGCCCAACACTGTAGTATGAGAAACATCCCCATGCTTGCGCAACCATACTTCACTGTCTTCACAGTGTACTGTGGCTTGAATTCAGTGTTTGGGGGTCGTCTGACAAACTGTCTCCGGCCACTAGACCCAAAAAGAACAATCTTACTTTCATCAGTCCACAAAATGTTGCGCCATTTCTCTTTAGGCCAGTCAATGTGCTCTTTGGCAAATTGTAACCTCTTCAGCACATCTTTTTTTTTTTTTCAACAGTGGGACTTTGCGGGGGCTTCTTGCAGATAGCTTGGCTTCACATAGGCGTCTTCTAATTGTAACAATACTCACAGGTAACTTTACACCTTCTTTGATCTTCCTGGAACTGATTGTTGGCTGAGTCCTTGCCATTTTGGCTATTCTTCTATCCATTCGAATAGTAGTTTTTCGCTTTCTTCCACGTCTTTCAGGTTTTGGTTGCCATTTTAAAGCATTTGCGATCATTTTAGCTGAGCAGCCTATCATTTTCTGCGCTTCTTTATATGTTTTCCCCTTTCCAATCAACTTTTTAATCAAGGTACGCTGTTCTTCTGAACAATGTCTGGAATGACCCATTTTCCTCAGAATTTCAGAGAGAAATGTGCTGTAACCAACATTTGCTGCTTTCCTTCCTTAAATAAGGGCAATAATTGCCGCCTGTTTTTCAAAGAATGAATGACCTCACTAATAGAATTCCACACTGCTATTATTTTGAACATGCCCCTTTCAATTAGTGATTCAATGACACAGAATCGGCAGCAGGCATGTCATGACTGTTGGGTCTGTTGGATTTCTATTACTCTACTACACCTGCTAGTAAATTATTTGCCATGTAAAAATATCATTTCTACCAAAAACAGTGATTGATCAGGTTAGTGATGTCTGACTGCTATTATTTTGAACACAACTGTATATGTTTTTTTTATATATGGAATGAATGGTCCCTTTTTTTTATTGTCATTAAGAGTTGCGGACTGAATAAAATGCAAGAGTTTTCTTTACATCACTTTACTTTACATACTACATGGAATCACTTCTAACCCTGACATATCGAGCGCTTTATCACCATTCATAACCTAATGATCCAGCAGATCTGATAAGAGGCACCTTTGGTCTTATCGCATGGTAGTGGAGCTTTCTGCACAGTGGATAGAAATGACACTGGTGTCCGTTTATGAAACTGAGATCAGCGGTGATCCTGAGGATCGTTGCTGATATCAGATCATTAGTGGTTTATGAAACAGATGATCAGCGGAGAACATGTTCTCCGCTGATCATCTCAGCACACAGAGAATCTGTCACTGACAGAAAAAGAAATGGCCAGTTTATGAAGGAGCAATGTCAACCCTTCACTGGTGATCTGTGTGAAAATTCTCCAGCCCAGAGGTGGAGAATCGGGGAGAGAAGAGTGAATCCCAGGAGAACTGAGGAGGAAGATCGACTTCCTTCTTCCTCAATCAGAGCCTCCAAGACAGTGGAAAAGCCCCCCTGCCTTTCACAACACCCAATAGGGTAGAGCAAGTTTGAAACACGTGTGTGTATTAGTGTATGCAGTGTATTGAGGTACTGAGCAGTCTCCTCTGAGAGCCTTGAAAGAAGCAGTAGTAATATACCGCTTCTTAGTAAACTGTGTATTTGACTGCTCTGACTGCTCTGACTGTGATCTTGTGAGATTACAGTAATAGCAGCCGTTTTCTGAGTTCAGATCATTTGTAGAACGCTTCTCTCCTCATTAGAAGCGATCCACGCTGCTTCATAAACAGGCATTCAGAGGAGTGCTGTCTCCTTTTGAGAATTCCAGAGAACTGGGCAGCGGTCATTTTATCGCTGCATGATAAATGGATACCTCTATGCACAGCTTAAGGGTCAACCATTTTTTGAATGGAGATTCTTTTAAGGCGGACTCTTTCTATGGACACTTTTTTCTATTTATTTTGGAGTTGATTTACACATTTTGAGGTTTTTTTGTGTGTATTCTCACATAATTGGGGTTTAATACTTACCACATGTTTAGTTTTATGTTGGGAATAGCGCTGCTTTTTATATGTATTACGTACAGGTAATTCAGTGTGCCCAGCAAGTGCACATGTTAATGCAGTAAATAGGTTGGCCCAAACAAACTATTTAAAGGGACCTTAAGCGTGATGTTAGGCTACATCGGATTTGAACTTTGGAGCTTTTAGCTATCAAACTCTCAGGTGCGAATGGGGCCTAATTATTTAATGTATGGATAGCTGTAAAATGGTGATGTTCCTAAACATTGCAGGCATGAGTCTGCATGGCAGCTCGAGAAAATGGAAAGAAGGCACCATATTAAAAATTATCCAATCAACATTCCCTCTGTGTATGTTTATATTGCAGAGATATTGTCTTATCTATTCCCTTGACGACTAAATCTGTACAAACATAGGTGTATTTATCAGCAAAGATGTTACTTTATGCCCATTCCAATAATAACATTTGAATATCCAAGATTTGATGTGTGACTATCTGTGCAGGGAGCTCATAGTGTGTGCATTCAGCTATATAAATCTGAAAGTTCATTAAGTGCCAAACAAGAACATGTCTTTCAAGAACATATGGCTGTTTATTGATGTGACAGTGTACAAGAAACCTCTTCTACATGTATGTGGGTTTACCACTCAGAGAGGTCATTTCCAAATGCATGAGCATGTTCTAATTAACTGGAACTATCTAATTGGAGAAAGTGATTGGAACACCCTGGGAGCTGCTACTGTCTGCAGGCTACAAGGTAATCTGCCACACATTACCACCTATAAATCAGATTAGCAAGGCTTTAATCTCTGATTAATGTAAATTTCTGCTGTTGTAACAAGGTTTAAGAAGCCTTTGCAACTGCCTCACTATAGATAAGAGAACTGTAAGCACACACAGGTGTCCGTTTATGAACCAGGGTAAATGGTAAATGATCGCTGCTCAGTTCTCCTGCATTCTTGGAGAACACCGTTCTCCTGTGAATGCCTTTTATGAAGCAGTTCTCCGAACGAAGAGAACGGTCTACAAATGCTGGAGAACGGTCTACAAACGCTGGAAAACGGCTGAGTTTACTATAATCTCGCGAGATTACAGTAAAAGATCAGTTTACTAAGCAGAGGTAAATTACACTGTTCAACAGGTAAAAAGTTTTGGGCATAAAATTAGCTAATCTTACATAATTTTGGGGTGCTGAAAACGAAAATGACCCTAAAAAATGTTGATTGGCTCTAGTTTCCATGATATATTCACCCATCTAATGACGTAAGCCATTCAAAATTATGATGCAACTTCAGCTGCATATTGTGCAATTGATACTGGTGACCAATAGAAAATTGCATGTATACTGAGATGATGCAATATTAGCCTTTAATTGCATCACTTCACTGCATAAAAGCTGCAGTATCTGTAGCTGATTGTAGTTCGACAGCGTCTTTACATTTCGTTTTATGCTTATATAGGCTACTCAGTAATGCCTCGAACTTGTGTGAATAAAGCAGATAATTTCTGCTATATCTGCGGTGAAATAACTTTTATCTCACAAAAAAGGAGGATAACAGGAATGATTAAGAAAGCCTACAACTTGTATTTTGGCTGCAAGATAGGAGACCAGGACAAGAGCTGGACACCACATATATGCTGCAATTCTTGTGGGACGGCACTGGAGCAATGGTTGAATGGAAAAAAGGCATCTATGCCTTTCGCTGTGCCAATGATTTGGAGAGAGCCAACAGATCATGTTAGTAATTGTTACTTTTGTATGGTGCCTCCAATTGTAAAAGGACTAAATAAGAAGAAAAAGTTATCTGTGCACTATCCAAATATTCCTTTCGGCAATACGTCCAGTTCCTCATGGAGAGGGGCTACCAATTCCTAAAGCACCAGAATCCTTCGTGGTTGAGTCAAGTGAGGAAGAACCTGAAGCGTGTAGTCACGTGCAGTTGTAAGAGATAGCCCTTTCCTCGAATACAAGAGAAAAGCCAAGAGAAGCAAAACCGACACAAACTGAAGACAAAACTAGTGAGAATCTGAAGTATTAAAATGATTCAACTTCGCTTATGGCTATAATTTTTCTTGGTAATCCTATGCAATATATTATGCCATTTAGGCTTTGTTATGTAGTCAATATCACTTGCTTTATATTTGTGGAAAGACATCTATCTATATAATTATTGTGCATTATGTAGTCATTACGCCTATAGTAGAAAACTTTCCGTTTACAGAAAAACTAGAGCCAATTGACAAATTTCATTGTTATATTTGAACTCAGAATGTGAAATTCATTAAGAAATGGATCCTTTTGTTTCCAAAACTGGCAAAAAATAAAAATTTGTTGAACAGTGTTATCGCTGCTTAGTTTGCGATCCCTCCGATTCTCCAGCTCTGGGCTGGAGAATCTGGAGGGAGAACACAGATCTCCAGTGAAGGGCTGAACTTGTTCTCCGCTGATCTCCTGAGTGTCATAAACTGTGAATGACCAGAGAATAGCTGTGATCCTCTGAATTGCAGCTATTCTCTGTGTCATAAATGGACACCACAGCTCACACACTGATGTCTGATGGATAAAAATCTAGCATCAAAAATGAATTCAGGTTCCATGTTGATTATATTTGCAGGAACGTGACTAGCTAGGCTTGTATGGTGGCTACCTGTATATGATTATAATCTCTGGAATTGCAGATTGCAAATTGATTCTGCATTTATGCATATAGACACTTCTGGTCACCACAGAGTTGACTTGGTGGTACTTATGTCATCACCAAGGGTGAATGGCGCAACATGGTAACCAAAGCCTATGTGAATATTAAAAATTATTTGTGACTGGTATGGCACCTATATAAAAGATGGAAGCGGTTTGAAATTTGAGTGCATAATAGACAGTTCCAAGACAGTGAGGGGCATCCAAAAGTTGTCGTCAAAGCAAGCAGTGATGGTAAATCATCCAATGCGGACAAATGTTGTGGTGTTTGGGGAGATTTCCTCCCAGGTGAAGGGAAATTGCAGCAGGATGACAGACAGACCTAATGGAGAATTTTAACCCCTTTTCATATATTTAAGGTTAATTTTATTCGTGAAATGGATTAAAATAGGCTCCCTGTACCTAATGTATCTTTTGTACTTGTGTTTATGCTCTTTGCCTGTAGCCTATCAGATGTGTTGCAGTACAAGAAGCATGTTGATAGGAGGAGAGGGCAGAATGACATAAAGGAGCCCATCAATCTGCTGCTTCTCCTTCCACTGTCTAGTCACAGGCTGGGGTGGGGAGAGGACATGTAAATAACCAGATAATTGAGATCTACATTTCCTAGCAGTGTTTGGGATAACTAATGCAGGCCATAGACAGGTCGAAAACCGGCTGTTAAAAAAAAAAATAAATAAATAAATAAATAAATAAATCGGTCATTCAATAGGCCAACGTTACCACCAATGGTAAAAAAAAATCGGCAGATTTTCATCCCGTCTACGGCCGGCATTTAATTACTTCTGTCCCTTGCAGAGAGCTCCGCTATTATATTTGACATGAAAAAGTATTGCGGTTGCAACAATGTATCCATTTGCATCCATTTCGGATACAGATGTTTTTATTCGGATACAAATAGATACATTGTTGCAACCGCTATACTTATAAAATATAATGGACTGGAATTCTACCTCCTCCTCTTCCTCTGATTTTTTTTTTTATTGGTAAAACGATCGGCCGATTTGCCCATCATCGCCGGGAAAATCTGCAAAATGGGCCAATTTTTTGCAACTTTACCGATTTTTTTTTTTTTTTTTTTTTTTTTTTTTTTTTTAAAAAAAAAAGTGCCAAAACCCTGAAAAATGGCCGACCAATTAACGGTCGGCCGTTTTTTTTTTTTTCGGCTGAAAAATCGGCTGATTTTCGACCCGTCTATGGCCTGCATAAATCTGCACCTTTGCATTATCCACTTTCCAAGTTGCAGCTTGCATATTTAGGCTGGCCATATACAGTTACATTTTTGTTAAAATGTTACATAAATACTGAAAAATCATTTGCCTAGATTCTTTCATTCATCTCTGAGCCAAATTTTCATTCAAAAGCACTGAAAATTTTTATTTGAGAAACCTTTGAAAAACTTCCAAATTTACAAAACTTTTAAATCTAAACCTTTTCATTAAAATAATACCTGGTGGTCTGACATGAAGGTCACTGTTCAGGCACTTCTGTTATACAGTGACAGCTGTTGGTCCCTGTCGGCCAGTTGTGCAACGGGCATAAATCGCAATAAAAGGCTGGCTGGGGTTCTAGCCCCTTCCTTTTTTCTACTGGAAAATATTGTCTCTGATACGGTTGTGAGAATTGCCCTCACTCCCTGCCTGGTGAAATTGCTGTCACCCAGATAGTGAGGGACAAGTTCTCTATTTGGGCCCCTGATGGCAGTAACACCTCGCGGGGGTTCTAACCTTTCCCTTTCTATACAAAACAAAATAAAATGCATGCTTAGCGAAAACTGCTTCGCCGAAAGTGAAGGACATGTAGACCTCTCTGGAGATCATGGGAGCTAGCGCAAAGTTGGAGGAACCAACATACTGTACAATCAAACTGAAACCAGTACACTATCACTTCATGGTGACTGAAACACAAGGTATCTTCATCTCCAATACATCAATAACTCTGGTGCCCTTTCTAACAATGATAAATCGATAAGTAGATGTGTGTTGGTCCCAGCTTAATACCTCCTCCTACACCTGTGCTGCCATAAGACGGGTGGCAAATACCTGGATGATCTTACTACCATGGAGTGCTTGTAGATTTATGTTTATGGTTTAACTTTCAGGATGCTGAATAGAGCTCCGGAGGGGCATTAAATAGAAATGAATCTCCTTCACACCCTCTATTATGTTTCTAAATAGCTCTTACTATGTCCTGAGAGAGTTGACCACCACTAGGGAAACTGTTGATTGATTGTTAATGAAAGACTTAATGCTCAAAGGACTTCATGGCTGTGCACTTTGCCCGACATTGCACTTTAATTTATAGCACTGCAGCAGGTGCCTGTTCTATTTACAGCTGTATGGGAGTAATAAATGGATCTGCTTTACAGCCGTATTAGACTGGCCATTAAAGGAATCTGTTACAAAGTAAAAACAGTCTCCAGTACTGTATCTTCAGCTGAAGCCCTGGCTTTTGGACTTCCAGACCAAGCTTTCCCAATCCAGCCTCACTGCACTGGAGATCCTGTCTTGGAACTAGCATATGGCCTGGGAGTCACTCCAACTTTTATAGAGGCTTCCAAAATGGTTGATCTGCTTTGAGATCCTATTCAAAGCCACTTGTTGGGTTGCAAACGTCTAGTTTTTAAAATGGAAGTCAAGCTGAAACACTTCTTAGCTTGGGTTAGACTGGAGGAAGCATTAGAACATCTATCTGACATTTTTTGTTGCTTTGTCCACAGGAAGTTTGCCCCCTCTTACTGCCCTGCTTTCTGGTGCCAACACAGATGGGGAGATGGGCATCATTAGTGACAGGAATCTTTTGAAGGGAGCCCCAGATGTCCAGGACACTACTGCAATACTTTTTTTATGCTGCTGTTTTTTGCATGGCGTCTCAGTACTTCTGGCATTAGCATTGCATCGCCACGTCTGCCTGCCCAGTTTAGAGCTGAGGGAGGCTTCCCTTCTTGCAGTCCGTGGCTCCAGTCACATGACAAAGCCAAGGACAAGACATCCCATCACTTTGAGGTCTTGAAAGTGGATTGCAGGAGATGGGGTGGAGATCTGCACCCAGCCACAGTAGCATCAGGTAACTTCTGGCTGTGCGAACAGTCACAACCGCCTGTCATTGCAGTGTAGAGCTCAGCGGACAGCTGTTCTTGCACAGCTGCCAATCCCAGCTGCGGGAATAAGATTCTTTGCATTTGCATGGGCATTTACCGTTACTCTGTATGGTTAAAGAAAAGTGCACACTCCTTGAATCCCCGAGCATTACATTACAGCTTCATTATTATCTGAGCTGTTGCTCTTCGGAACTGCTGCTAACTTTATTCAAAGAACCTATACCAGGGTCATTTTACATTTGCTTAGCTTCCATCCATGGCAACCCAGGTTATTTTGAGAGGACCTTCTTCCTCTGTATTAAAAAAAAAAAAAAAAAAAAAAAAATTCATAAAATTGATTGAGGCCCTGCCCGAGTTTAAACTAATTTTATACTGCATGCTCATTTCTAATCAAAATTTATCATGATATGGAATGCTTGGTTGGAGCAAATGGATGTTTGTGCTTTTGTTTGAAGTATTATTTTTGTTTTTTACTTGCAGCAATGGCTAACCATTTCATCCAAAGGGGCCTCAGGCACTGTCAGTACTGGGGGCACAGCATATTAAATCTGTTTCCCAGTATAACTCTTTAAGCCCAGGTTCACATTGATGCGGTGCGGAATTTGCACCGGTTTCTGTGTGATTTCCACACCGTATCATGATTGCACCCTGTTCATGCGAACCGCTGTGGGTGTGTATGTTAAGTTAATGACACCCCAAAATTGGTTCGCAAAACTGGGCGTGATGTGCAGAATTGGATCTCATGGGTGTAAATACTCATGCGATCTGATTCTGGTGCGGACACAAAAAGGGTCCAGCACTATTTTGGTTCTAATGCGGTGCGATCTGAGCCATACAAAATGTATGGCTCATATTGCACAGCACAGAAATCGCATGCGATGTGCCGCATCGAATTAGTGTGAACCCAGGCTAAGGCTCTATGCACGCTAGTGTATTTTTAAGCTCTTAGAAGCTGTTAATAGAATTTTTTTTCTGCTCCAAGAAAAAATTGTTTTTGGAGCGTTTTCCAGCAGAAAAAAAAAACGCTAAACGCTCCTAACAGCTTTTCCTGGCTTTTTCTTTTTTTTTATTTTACAACTGTAAAAATGCTCCTAAATGCTCCTAGATTGCTACTAGGACCTCCCTTTTTTTTTGTGTTTTTTATCCAGTGTTTTTTCCAGCTTTTTTTTAGCTTAAAAGAAAAAAACTCTAGTGTGCATGGCGCCTGAAAAGTTCATTGTTCATTCATATGTCTATGTAGCAACATCATAGGAAAATCTAAGCAAATGGAAGTATATATTCACCTATTTTCCAGCAAAGATTTGTCTGCAAAATAGACATCTATCATTAAATTTAATGGTATGAAATATTGAGGAGCCCTTCAACCTACGCGTTGAGTTAAAGTAAGTGTTAATTGTGTTAAAGCAATACCTTTCATTTTGAATAGACTGGCAAAGCACCTTAACACACCAATGGACTGATACCTGTTTGGGGTGCAGTGAGGATGCTTTGTCCATTTATAGTAACAGAACATTGAGGTGCCATGCAAAAACAGCACTACACTGTGATGTGTGCATTTTCATGTGGTAAAATTGTGCATTTTATCAGATATAATTGCAACACATGGGTGTGAATGAGCCCCTAAATGATTTAGAAGCTGGTGAGGTGCTCTTGTTGCATGTTCTACTATCCGGAACTACCTACCCCACCCCCATATATTCCTGGGAAGCATTTGGATTGAATATTCACACCTGTGCGTTAAAACACAAGAAACAAAATGCATGATCAGTTATAGAACGTTCTGTTCTAGTGAATAGAGCTGTCCTCACCTTCATGGCTACTGTAATTTGTAGAAATGTTTACATTTCAAATTTGCACAATATAGAAATTGTAATTTTGTGTAAAAACATGTCACTTGATAAAGGGGTCCTGGTCTCTCCTTACCATCCCTCCCCCCCCAAAAAAAAAGACATCAGCTTGTGCACGTGAATATATATGACTACACTTGATAAGTATTAAGTGTTTGGGTTTTAATGGCTAAATGAAAGCAGGAAATGACTTTCAGGGAGCATTTTCCTAATTTCAAGGGCGCCACAGTAAAAACTCATGTAAACTGCATTTTCATTTCTAACATTTTTATTAAAAGGTAAGTAAATGGTAAGGTTCTCCCATTGCAACAATGCATGTAACAATGAGATTCAAGAAAGTGCAGCACCAAATTTCATCACAGTTTTGGAACAATTACGTAAACTGAATATACTGTAGCAGATGAAACGTTAATCTAGAACCCCAACATATGCCTGTTGTGGACCATGTGCTAGAGCAGGTAGTGTGGTATTCCACATTGTAGAAGATGGGTAGAGTTTACCACATAACTTGCTGGAACTATTTTTTAAAGGAAAACTAAAAAGTCACATTAGCAGCCCAGTGTGTAAGTGTTGGAAACAAGTTTGTGAAGGACAGAAATTAATAGAATGGGTTGACTGATGGTAGTTTATTTTTCTAACACAGAATGTGTAGGTGGTAGTGTTTACTGTCCTCTGAAAAGTGATCTGCTGTGGGGATAGCGTTTCAGAGAGCGGTCGATGCAGCAGCTGGCAGGTATTCAAGAGGCAATCCTGCTGCCTCCTGAATTTTTAAAAATTTAATTCCAAGGTGGATTTTTTTATTAAAATACCGCACCGCTGGCTTCCTTAATGGGTGCATTTGACAGCTGGTATCACCCATCAAACTCTGCAAGCCACAAAATTGCAACGGCTACAAAGCCAAAGCATCTGAGCCTCAACCTATGCAGTCCCGTTGAGTTGCCATTGTGGAATTTAGCTGGGTGGTAAAACCACAGCTCAACTGCCTGGTTTTACTGCCCTCTGGCTGCCTTTGTGAAAGGGCCCCTAGTGAGGTTTTTAATTGTTCCAAAAACCCATGTAAGCAATTTTTTGAAACCCTAGGAGTGATGGATTTCATTTTTTTTTTTTTTTTTTATGGATGGATGGACAGATTACCTGTGTAGCTGAAAAAATAAAAAGTTTTGTAAGTTTTTGTTGACGTTTGCTAGAAATCCGTACTATGGGCTTATTGACACTTGTCCATTTTACACGGAAACGCTCTTCCATTTGGCTGCATGAAAACACATGTCAAGTAGAAATTTCAGTAAGTCCTATGTGGCTGGTTCACATCTATGCTCTGCAGTTTGATGCAAAAGACCAAAGGCAAACTCTATAGACCCATTCACACCTATAAATGTGTTACCATGCATGCTGTTTAATTCCAGCCTAATAAATGTGTTAAGCAATGTGCAGAGTAAATGGAAACCTTGGACTAGAATTTGGTGGCTGATGGGCAAGTCTACCACGTTTCTTGTTTCCACTTTGTATTACAGACCTGTTGTAGTTTTTGGATAGTAAAATAGAGTATACATGTTGAGGTTTTTTTTTTTCTTTGTTCAACCAGCAGGTTGGATCCCTACATCAACACAAACGATGTGGATTCAAGGATCACGCCAGCTGCATTCTGACAGAGGGGACTCCCGTCCTGCCCCACCCAGCAGAATACACAGATCAGTGCTGCAGTTACTGGCTGCAAGCGCTGTTCAAATGCTGATATTCCAGCAGGACTGTTTGACAGACAGCAGTACACACAGAGCAAAATTCAGCACGAACCTGCCAATTTTTGGTCTGTGTATACCACGCTTAAGTATCTGTTCACACCTATGCAGGTGCGATGATGCTCGCATGTTTTGAACGTCACATTTAGGGTAACTTGTTCATGTCAACCACAGAAGTGCAGAAGTGGAGTCCAAAAATGCTTGGTTCTTGTTTTGGCATACAATTTCATGTACACGTTGGCAAGGTGCATTGGGGTGCCAATCAGAATTGATGGCACTGCCATGCCCCTGCAGTGTGTATTATGGGAACCTGTAATATTGCATGCATTTCCACACTGCACAAATGTGAACTTAGCCTAAGGAGCTAAAGTGGGCTGCTCAACTGGGGACCGTAATAAACCATGCATTTTTGTAGACATAGGGGTTGATTTACTTAAATGGGAGACTGCAAAATCTGCTGCAGCTCTGTATGGTAGCCAATCAGCTTCTAACGTCAGCTTGTTCAATTAAGCTTTAAGAAAAAAACTGAAAGCTGATTTGTTTCTATGCAGAGCTGAGCCAGATTTTGCACTCTCCAGTTTTAAGAAATCAAACCCATAGGTATGGATGTCCTGAAGCTTTTGAATTGTCATGACATGCAGGGAGTTAATGTGTTCAGAAGGGTAAGTCAGTTATTTTCCATGTTCGTTAATGACCATAGGGTATTTTGTTTACTAAAGCTAAGTGAAATGACGTGTAATTCAAACATCCAATCGTGTTCAGAAGAGTTTCTATTTTTTCAATCCTCTATCTGATTGTTTTTCAGATGACCCTATCTTCATGTTGTCAAATCACTATCTCCTCACCACCATTTTTTTTCCTCTTGGGGAAGGGGGGGGGACAAAAGTGATACTACACTGAGAAATATATGGGACTAGACACTGGAGCCAAATTACATAATGTTGTGTATACATAAAACTGTAAAAACATATAAAACTGTGTTTTTATATATTTTTGTTCAACTTTTTTGCAGAATAAGCTGGTCATAGACTAGCAGATTTTCTTACTGACATTTGTATTACATTTATCAATATCTTTGACTGGAATGATCTTCAAAAGTACTTCAAAATTTAGTTTGCTTTTAACTTTTGATTTAGGAATGAATGAACTTTCTAGAACAAGAACCACATCCACTGTTGTACATTTCTGTACAGAAACTTACCATCCTGCTCCTTCAAATTTTCTTGCAATTGATGTTTGTTTTTGACCACAATGACCTCAAGGCAGCACCTGCAGCAAAAGGGGATGGGGACCACAGAGAAAGCAGGAGACACATAAACTAAATCTAAAAGAATGTGGCGCTACCAATATATCCCAAAAACACTAAAGTGAAAAAAGTGCCGCTTTATAACAACCTTCATAGAAAAATATATAATATATGCAATAAGCCACGTGAATCAACAATAAATATAATAATCAAGTGGTCTTGGTGATCAAAATAAAAATACATATATACCGTAACAAAACATAGTATATAAATTCAGTGTATTAATAATAAAGTGAATAATTCTTAATGATAAAACCCATACATGAATATAATTTAAAATAAATAATTATAATGATGAAAAACTGTGGTAACACGTGCAAATACCACACTAAAAAACAACCAAATATAATGTGTAAAAAATGTCCGATAAGTGGGTGACACCACTACTGCAATTCCAAACACACGTGACCATAAAATAAGGTGACTCCAGGTGCAGAAACTCCAACACACAGCTAGATTAGCCTCTCACCTCAAACCCTCAGATCCTTTCAGCATATACTTGTGTCCGCTCTCCCCATACTCAGATCTCCTTCTCTAGGGGTCGACAATCAAGCAGTGGCTCCTCTTATGGGATATGGGTATGTGCCAATAAAGACATAAACACAATCTCCCATAGTGTAGTAGGTTGATTTAATGAAGATCCAACAATGTACATAAAAGAGCAACTCACATAGATCCTCGATAATAACAGCTTCACAACCCAATGCTTTAGAATGTACTCTGCATGGGTGTACAGGAATCAAAGGTGCACCAAGATGGCCACCACCCTGGAAGTGCGTCGCCACGTCAGGCCGACGCGTTGCGTCACAATGTCTAAACTGATGCTTCTTGTGTAGCACCAGCTCCTGTCCCAGGCAGGGTGATACCAAGTGCACTTCACCTGGAACCTCTCTAGCAGCCTGGAGAGTGATGCCAACAGAAGCTGTAAGAGGACAAGAAGGTCAGTGTATTCAACAACAATACACTGTGCTTTTGCAATAGGCATATTAGTACCTATAAAAGAGTTAACAGCTGCTTTCACACGGATCCGTGGGTGCAGCACAGTACAACTTTGGGTTTCCTGCAAGTTACCTGCACTGAGCCATAGACTTCTGAATGAAGGAGTTTTGGTGAACTTTCAAAAAGTGCACCACAACTGCAAGATATAATAGAAGCCTATAGGAAAGCACAGCTAACCCACACTGCCATACGTGCAGTCCGCTGCATCTGTGGTAAGGGTAAAGCCCAGCACCTACTTGTGAAAACATCCCTATTTGGAGCTCAGAACAGTAAGGGATTGTTTACGTTTGAGGTTGGGGGGGGGGGGGATAAAACCCCATAGTTGTAACGTGCTTTTACCACACACCCCCAACCACTGGCATAATGTCAGGGGTCGCAATGGAGACCCTGCCCAGGGGGCCCCTAAGGCCTCCCTGTCACATTCTGTTTTTCACTTGGACAGTAGGGGTTGCAGGGGCAGCATGTACAGGAACCGATCCTTTCTGTTTTCTTCCTGCAACTGCTGAAAGCTGGCTTCTCCTCCTCCTCCTCCTCCCTCTCACCAGCATTCAGTGGCTGCAGGAGGAAAATGCTCTATTCAAAATAAAACATTTTAAATTCTGAACCATTACATTGTGGCCTGCGGCTGGTTACCAAATCACTTAAGTGGCCCTTGCACACACTAAACCCTGGTTAGAAAAAAAAAATCTAGAATTCTATTTAAGCATAAATTCCTAACTCAGAAAGTACCTTCTTTTGCTCTCAGCCTCCACCAAATCTCCAATTTATTTTTTTTTTTGTAAGTGTGATTTATTGTAATGAGTGGCTATGGTCATTCCCTTTGGTATCACTGTTGGAACAGAGCCACTCTTTCTTGCTCAGACCTAAGATGGAATAGGGATTATGGAATATGTAGTATACTAGCATACATAGAGCAGTGCACATGACCACAACTAACACACACTGCTTGTTCCAAAAAGATGGAAGTGAGGGGGAAAATGAGAGGCTTGGGAGCTCATAGAGGATATTATGAGGAGCCAGAAAAGCACCGTAAGAAACTATTTAATGAAACATAAGTACAGGCCATGTAGTGGATGTGTATTTTTTAGTATAAGGATATTATTTAGTGTCACTTTAATGATTTTGTAATACTTCATAGTTTAATTTTAATCACACTAAAAAAGAGATATTTGGCTTAGTCACTCATATTTTATTTTAAATGTTCCAAAACTACAATTTATGCCAGGACAACAATAAATCGATATTCAAGTACTCTTGAGCTTCTCTCCATCATAAAGCTGTAAGTGACAACACTGATCAATCTTCTCGCTCTGAAGTGTGAAGCGCAAAGTGCAGCATTATTCATTGCTTAGTGTGCCCAGGAGAGCCTTCGGTGTTAAGACAGTCACAAAGAAGATCTTTAGAAGTTTTAGCAGATGAACTCTGCTGATACAGCACTGAATGGGGAAAGTGTCCTCATGGTTCTGTTAAAAATGTCCCAGTGAGCTAATAATGAATTGGCAAAAGGAAGACTACTGTATGAAAACAACTATAGGACCATTTGGAACAGAGAATTGCCAAGTGTAAATTTGGGGTGGCAATAGATGAACAGGTATATTGAGGAAAACAAGTGCATCATGTTAACATTACTATATGGCCCCAAGCACTGGATGAAGCTGCCACATAATCTGCTTTTACCTGGCTGCCTGGCCACAAATCTGTAATTTAAAGTCTCTCCTGTTACACTTTATTATTTATAACCAAAACCTTTATTTGGCTACTGTAGAATGGAAGTTTGGTACAAGCCCTATCAGGCTTTTGTCAGTCATGTTAGGGAAGTTTCCATTCACTTTCTAGCCCAGGGACACAACACGGTTAGGAGAAATCCCCTTTCACAGTTCTCATCAGGTGTCCCCATTGGAAAATTTTCCTCCCTCCACCTCCTCTACCATGATTTATGGATTACCTTCCACACATGCATCCCTCGCACAAACTTGCTATTATTATACAGTAGTTATATAGCGCTAAAGGGTTTGCTCAGCACTGTACAAAAGCAAGGGGGACAGAACATGAGACAAGACAGTAACAATACAATACACGAGGGGTTCGAGGGCCCTGCTTTTTCGAGCTTACAATCTAGGAGGGAGATGTACCTCTCTAATCAAGAATTAAACCGTTTACTATAAAAAAAAAACAAAAAAAAACATTCCTTTCAACCAACACAAGAAGGCCTTATGTACACTGCAGCTGTCAAATGCATTTTATTTATTTTACCTTTTTATTACAGGTATTTTATATAGCATCGTCAATTTACACACCGCTTTACATATACAGTTAGGTCCCTATATATTTGGACACAGGCACAATTTTCATTTTTTTTTTCAGGTATTTACCAAAACCCATTCAAGCTATAGTTCTATAATGGATATGGGCTGAAAGTGCACACTCTCAGGTTTATTTTGAGGGTATGTACATCCAAATTGGAGGAAGGGTTTAGGAATTACAGCCCTTAAAACTAGCCATCCTCCCTTTTTTTTTTTTTTTCAAGAGACCAAAAATAATTGGACAATTGAAATAAAATGTTCATTTTTAATATTTTTGTTGAGAATTCTTTACTGGCAATGACTTCCTGAAGTCTGGAACCCATTAACATTACCAAAGACTGGGGTTCCTCCTTTCTGATGCTTTGCCAGGCTCTAACTGCAGCTGTCTTCAGTTGTACTTTGTGAGTCTTTCTGCCTTTTTTTAGTTTTGCCTTCAAGTGAAATACATGCTCAATTGGGTTGAGATCAGGTGATCAACTCGGCCATTGCAGAATATTCCACTTCTTTTCCTTCAAAAGCTCCTGGATTGCTTTTGCAGTGTGTTTTGGATCATTGTCAATCTGTGCTGTGAAGCGCTATCCAATCAACTTTGCTGCATTTGGTTGAATCTGGGTTGACAGCACATCTCTAAACACTGCAGAATTCATCCGGCTGCTTCGGTCACAGCAATAAACAGCAATGACCCAGTGCCACTGGAAGACATGCATGCCCATGCCATCACACTGCCTCCACCATGTTTTACAGATGACGTTGTGTGCTTTTGGATCATGAACTGTTCCAAGCCTACTCCACACTTTTTTTTCTTCCCATCATTCTGGCACAGATTAATCTTAGTTTCATCCATCCAAAGAATACTTTTCCAGAACTGGTCTGGATTTTTTAGATGTTTTTTGGCAAAGTCTAATCTGGCTTTTCTATTCAGGCTTATGAATGGTTTGCACCTTGTAGGGAACCCTCTGTATTTGCTTTCGTGAAGTCTTCTCTTGATTGTAGACTTTGACAATGATACACCCACCTCCTGGCGAGTCTCCTTCACTTGTCTGGATGTTGTCAATCGTTTTTTCTTTACCATAGAGAGGATCCTGTGATCATCCACCACTGTTGTCTTATGTGGACGTCCATACCTTTTTATGTTGCTGAGCTCACCAGTGCGTTCTTCTTTCCTCAGAATGTACCAAACTATTAATGTGGCCACTCCTAATGTTGCTGCTATCTCTCTGATGGATTTGTTTTGTTTTTGAAGCCTTACAATGGCCTGTTTCACATGCATGGACAGCTCCTTTGAATGCATGATGTCAATTCACAGCAATAGATTCCAAATGCAAATACCACACTTAGAATCAACTCCAGACATTTTACCTGCTTAATTGATGAGGAAATAATGGAGTAGCTCACACCTGACCATGAAACTGCTTTTGATTCAGTTGTCCAATTACTTGTGGTCCCTTGAAAAAGGGGGATGGCTACTCTTAAGAGCTGTAATTCCTAAACCCTTCCTCCAATTTGGCTGTACATACCCTCAAATTAAACCTGAGCGTGTGCACTTTCAGACCATATCCAATATATAACTATAGCTTGAATATATTTTGGTAAATACCTGAAACAACAAAAATCGTGCCTCTATCCAAATATATATATGGACCTAACTGTATATTGTACAGTCACATCACAGGGATACTTAATGACAGGAAGACTTGGTGTACCACAGCGCCGTGGTAGTTCATTGAGAACTAGAAACAGCCACAAAGGCTGATGAGACTTGTAGTTTTCTCAGTCACAGAACACTATTCAATTGTGACGGTTAGGGAGAGGAGATGATCCCCTGATAGCTCTCACAACGGGGGATCGGGAGCCAGTCCACTCCTAACTTGTTACACCCTGAATATGAGTGTAACATGTTATAAAAGGTTAAGTTCTCCTTTTAAATACGACTGTATTTTGCATTCTATGCCCCATTGCACTTGTGTGCATGGACCCTAAATCTGGACAGATACCCCAGGTCACTCACTATTTGAAGAGTTGGGGGAGTAATTGATTAGCCAGACTGGATTTTCCCATACCGTCTTAAACTTGCCATACACATTACAATCTGTACAATCTCTCCTTTAGATCTACCAACAACTATGTAGTGCAAGGACTTGGCAGATTGAATATAACTTGATTGGATTGTTTAGGTGCGCAAATCTAAAACTGATTGTACAAAGACATTAGTGTGTATGGTGGTCCTTGGTGCATAAGCATTAGCTGATATGAGTGTGTCTGTCTAGTCATACTTTTCCTATAGTATACAGGCTGTCCATCATATTAAATCTGTAAGACTGGCCATACAATTTTCTTATTCAATTTCCTTTCGATTTACCTTCAACCATATAGTGCAAGAGCCTGCCTGATTGCATACAAATTGAAAGTGTTTAGGATTGACCCCCATATTATATGGTTTTGTTAAATCTAAAGGAAAATATTATGGCCAGCCTAAGTTATTTTGTATCTGATATTTTGAAAAGATAGTCACATTGTCATAAAACGCAATGAAACAATGTAATATTCTTTTACTTTGTAGGTCTCATGCACACTGGGCTCCTTTTTAGCATCTGAGCATCTTTTTTATCTTGCAGGAGAAAAGCGGCATAAAAAAATGCACCTAAAGCCATGATTTGCAAACATGTTTATGCATGTCAGTCATTTCAGCATTCATTCCATTGGCCAGAATATTAATTGTAGTCTAGCCATTGAATGGAATGCTAAATGTGCCTACTGTTTAGACGCATTTAGGTGTGTCAGGTGTTCTGCTGAAATGCTCCCTATCTAAATGCACAAGTGATATGTGTTTTTTGTTTTTTTTTTATTTTTGGCCTCTACCTGCCTGTAAATGCCTATGTATGCATGGACACATAGACTAACATGGAGGGGTGTTTAGAGGCAGAAAAAAAAAAACACTCAGACACCCTTAAAAGTGCTGTTTTTGATGCCCAGTGTGCACTAGGCCTTACATTCATGCAACTATTAGCCCTGGTTCACACCGGTTCAACTTCAGGTGAAACATGCAATTTACAAATCGCACCTGAAGTTGCATCTAATGTATTTTTATGGCACTGTCTTAATCAGTGCGATTTGAAGTAGCAAGATTTCAAAAATAGTTTCTGCACTACCAATTTTATTGCGACTTGCAATGACTTCTGTTTATATGAAGTTGCAAGCCACATTGAAATCGAAGGTACATATCGCACTGATCTACAACTTTCAAATCGAGCTACTTCAAGTGAAGTAGTGCGATTTTCAAAGTTGCACTCAGTGTGAACCAGGGCTTAGAAGGCAATAACCATGATACAAAGTAACCCTTCTGGCTCATTCCTTTTAATTTTTAATTCTCTCTGGCCTGACACCTGGATTTCTAAACATGGTTTTAAATGTGATTTCTTCCTGTGGGTAATAATGGTGCTGTGTTATGCACTTTTAGCTTCATTCTGCTGGTTTAGTTTTGGCATAAAGTGTATCTACAGCCAAAAATTTTTTTTTTTGTTTTTATAATGCAGGGAAGGGTGAAACCCTTGCCAGGTTATTTTCAGTCAGTGAACCACTGGGGAGATTTCCATTCACTTCCTGCAACAGGAAGTTAAAAATAAATAAATAAATCTTCCAAAGTTAGGGAATTCCCCTCTTGGACAGATGTCCCCACTGAAAGATTTCCCCTTACCTTGTTCTGGAGAGAATTCCTAAACTTGGGAGTTCCCTCCACTTTCTTTCTCTTAGCCAATGGTCACCAGTACAAAGAGAGACATGAATATTCCTGAAGGGTACACGGCAATAAAAAAATTTTATAGAAGGTCTGCACGCCCCCAATCCCCCTTACAAAAAATAAAAAATAAATAAATAAAAAGGTCTTGTCTAGAGATTTTTCTTCTAAAATGAGTTTGCATGTTCTGATTTTGTTTTTCTAATTCTGGCCATGCCTTACACAATTGGATTGTACAGATATAAATCTCTTTTAGATGTATCAAAACTTTGAGGACACACCTAAACAATACTATCAACATAGTTCCTAGATCTAAAGGAGATTGAACAATCAGATTGTTTAGTGTATGGTCACCTTAAGTTTCTACATTCATATGTAGATGGTTATTGGTTCCCATGAGACCTCTGCCTGTCAGTGGCTGGTGATCACCTCCCGAGGTGTGGACCAGAATGTACTGTGTGGCATCACTTCACAAGCCAGGCCTCCAGTTTTTGTATGATCACTAATAATAAATACACTATTTTTTTTCTTTCCTTTGGAGAGATCGAGGGAGGGATAGAACCCGTCAGATGTTTTTTTTTTTTTTTTTTTTTTTTTAATTTCATGTAAATGTCTGAGCAAACAGGTTTAACGATACATGTTGACCTGTATTGTGACCTCAAACAAAATAAGAAGACCTGTCAAGTTTTTATTTATTGCCATTTTTGAGCTTTACTCACTTTTTTAAACACACTGCTATTATTTTGAACACAGCTGTGTATAGAAGTGTCACCAATACCCTATACACAATACAGTGACTTGTAATTGCCAACAATTTACATTTACTGAAAATATAACCGATTTGAAGTAGAACTATAGGCAAAACTTTTCTTCATATTGGATCAAGTAAGAGAGAGTTATAACCCGTCAGATTTTTTTTTTTTTCCCACCATTTGTGTGCTATTGGGGAGCTTTCCCTTGCTTATTGTCCTAGAGCCAAAACAGGAAATGGGAGGAAATCCCTGCAAAGAGAAGGGAATCCCTAGTAGTCCCCGGAACTAATGTCCCCATGAAAGAGCCCCCCCCCCCCCCAATTCTTGTCCTGTTCAGCACTTAACCACTGGCCTTCCAGAGGATTTACCCCCCCCCCCCCTTCCAGACCAGACCATGTTTTGCATTACGGCTCTGCGTTACTTTAACTGACAACTGTGTGGTCATGCAACGCTGCACCCAATGAAATTTATGCCCCCCCGGAAAGAGCTTTCTCTTGCTGGTATTTGATCGCCTGTGCACTTTTTTTTTTTTTTTTTTTTTGCTATGAAAAAGTAATACTCATAATTTTGAAAAAAACAACTGTTTTTAACGCTTTGCTATTAAACATGTCCAGTAAAAAAAAATGTAATCACATTTCATCATAAATTTGGGGCAAAATGTATTCTGCGACATGTCTTTGCCAAAAAAAAAAAAAAATCCCAATACGTGTAAATTATTTGGTTTACGTGAAAGTTATAGTGTTTACAAATGGTGGAGACTAGCGACTTAAAGCGGGACTGCGGCAGGCATTCTGACACTGGGGGGAACTGACTTGGTGTCACTGACATCCCTAGAGACACCAATACAGTGATCAGTGCTAATCAAAAGCACTGACACTGTACCAATGGCACTGGGCAGGAAGGGGTTAACGTGGGGCGATCAAAGTGTTAACTGTGTGTTGTGTGATGTTTTACTGTTAGCTATGTGTGTGCTTTCAATGGCTCTGCTATGCTGACAGGGGAGAAAACTGTATTGTTTACATACAGTTCTCTCCCCGTCGGTATTACTCGGCGATCACCGGGTACTGACAAGTAATCACCACCTGGGATCCGATGACTGACAGCCGAAGCAGTAAATAGTGATGCGGGTAGGGCGCGCACGCAGCTCGTGTGCACCCCCTACCCAAAAATGCAAAATCAAGTATGTATATATACGTGATTCTGCACACCCCTGCCACCCTGTAGCAGTATATCTGCTATAGGGCGGTGGGAAAGCCGTTAAAATGGGGACACAGAAAACAATAAAAACCTATGTGTCCTAATCCCTCTCCAGTCCATCCAAAACGTATAAAAAGATGCCTTTGGTTATACTTCGAGGTATAGCGTGGAGAGGGATTAGAACATCTCTCAGGTTGTTCTTGCTGTCTTTGTGCCTGTTAAATTGCCCTTACTATACACAATCTGCAATCTGATTGTACAATCCGCCTTTAGATTTACCTATACTTTATAAACAGAGGACATGTTTAAACAAGCCATTCAATTTGTAGCCTTTCTGTTAGGCCCTTGCACTACATAGCTGCTGGTAGATCTAAAGGAGATTGTATAGTGTATGGTCACCTTTTTAGGAAGATTCCCCTCTTGCTGTCCTAGTGACTTATCACTGAATGTAAAAGAAAATCCTAAATGTTGGGTTGTCACCAGAACAAGAATACAGGGAAAATCTTCAATGGGGATTTCCCTCACTTCCTGTTGTGGGCATGGGACAGGAAGTAATGGGAACTCTTCCCAAAAAGACATAAATTGTTTTTTGTTTTGTATTTTGTTGACAGGGGTTATAATTCTTTTTCCTTCATCCAAAATGGAAAGCATATCCTTCAGTTGTAGTTTATACTGTATGGCGATGTTACTAGCCTTACCTGGCCTGTAGGCAGCAATGGAGGGAAGGCCTGTAGTGTGCACCTGCAGTGTAAACGGATGGAGGATGTGTAGTGCAGTACAATGGAGTGTCTGCACCGCTCGGCTATGTGGATTGGAGGACAATGGGTCCAGGGCGGCATGTTTAGACAATGGAACTCTCCTGGCCTCAATTAGAGACATTAGAGGAGATGTGCGGCTCCCACTTACCACACAATGTCCATGGCTCCGGGCGCCTACCCGTACAGCCGGGTGTGGACGTTATGAGGAGGCCTCAATTCCTGCTTTGGAGAGCCTACTCAATTCACAAAACTTCTCCCGACTGTCTACAGCCGCCAATACACAAAGAGATCACTGTCCGGACATGTATGCTGTACTGTGCCCCGACCGAGGGGGGAGGGGGGGTGTATTACCATGGCCGGGCGGACACCTCATACATACACCGCCACACTACACAGCTCCCCGTACTACCGGAAGACACACACCGGTCCAGTCATATATCCGTACCACTGCACTATGAGAGGGCTACAGGAGCGCACCTCTATTCACACTCCATAGATAATGCCCGAACCCCACACACCGCCCCGACCCAGCACTGCCACCTCAAGAGGGACGACCCTCTATCCTAACCATAGTGTGTGTATCACATATATCGATACAAAGGGGTGGGCATGGAGGGCCAGAGAGAGGGGTAGGTCTGGAGTATAGAGGGATAGATGGAGATTAAAGCCATGGAGATATTTATTAGAGAGAGATGGTGATATATAAAGTAGAGCGATGGAAAGAGAGATAGAATACAAAGAAAGAGAGATAGATATATAATATATAAAGATTGATATATAGAGAGGAGAGATCTATAATCTAAGAAAATGGAGATAGAGAGGAGATAGATATATATATATATATTTATCTATCTATCTATCAGAAATATTGATAGAGAGGAGATATATATAATACAGAGAACTGGAGATATATAGTGTATGTATATATGTGTGTTTGTGTGTATGTATATATATATATATATATATATATATATATATATATATATATATGTATGTATGTATGTATGTATGTATGTATGTGTGTATGTATGTGTGTATATATGTGTGTATGTGTATATATATGTGTGTATGTGTGTATATATATATATATGTATGTGTGTATATATATATATGTATGTGTATATGTATATATATATATGTATGTGTATATATATATATATGTATGTGTATGTATATATATATATATATCTACTTTCTATATCTCAATCTTTATAATTCTATATCTATCCTCTCCATATTATATCTTCATCTCTCTATATTATATATCTGTCCTCTCTATATCTGCATTTCTCTATTATATATCTCTCCTCTCTATATCTCAATCCTTCTATATTATATATCTATCCTCTCTGTATTGTAGCTCTCACCTCTCTATATTATAATATATATATATATATATATATATATATGAGATGGAGATATAGGTGTCCGTTCATGAACCAGCGGTAATAGATCGCTGCTCAGTTCTCCAGCATTCTCGGAGAACACAGTTCTCCTGTGAATGCCGTTTATGAAGCAGTAATCCGAACGAAGGGAGAACGGTCTACAAACGCTGGAGAACGGTCTACAAACTCTGGAAAACGGCTAATTTTACTATAATCTCGTGAGATTACAGTAAAAGATCAGTTTACTAAACAGAGGTAAATTATCTCTGCTTAGTTTGCGGTCCCTCTGATTCTCCAGCTCTGGGCTGGAGAATCTGGAGGGAGAACACAGATCTCCAGAGAAGGGCTGACATGATCTCCTGAGTGTCATAAACTGTGAATGACCAGAGAATAGCTGAGATCTGTTGAATCGCAGCTATTCTGTGTCATAAACGGACACCATAGAGAGGAGAGAGAGAGAATGTAGAAGGATTGAGATATAGAGAGGAGAGAGGTATAATATAGAGAAATGCAGATATTCAAAGGAGATTGATATAATATAGAGAGGATAGATATAGAATATAGAAGGACTGAGATATAGAGAGGAGAGAAATATATATAATAGAGGATAGATATATATTATACAGAAATTCAGTTAGAGATATAGAATATAGAGGAATGGAGATATAGAAAGGATAGATATATAATATAGAAAGATAGAGATTATAGTATATCTCTCCATCATATAGCTTTCGAGAGATAGAGAGATGGAAGATAGAGATGATCGATTATATGCGAGAGAGAGAGAGAGAGAGAGAGAAGAAATCTATAATATGGAGATCTAGAAAGGACAGATCTATAATATGGAGAAATGGGGATTATGGTGTCCGTTTGTGAACCAGCGGTAATAGATCGCTGCTCAGTTCTCCGGCATTCTCGGAGAACACAGTTCTCCTGTGAATGCAGTTTATGAAGCAGTTCTCGGAACGAAGGGAGAACGGTCTCCAAACGCTGGAGAACGGTGTACAAACTCTGAAAAACGGCTCATTTTACTATAATCTCTCGAGATTATAGTAAAAGATCAGTTTACTAAGCAGAGGTAAATTATGTCTGCTTAGTTTTCGGTCCCTCTGATTCTCCAGCTCTGGGCTGGAGAATCTGGAGGGAGAACACAGATCTCCAGAGAAGGGCTGACATGATCTCCTGAGTGTCATAAACTGTGAATGACCAGAGAATAGCTGAGATCTGTTGAATCGCAGCTATTCTCTGTATCATAAAAGGACACCATAGAGAGGATGGCTATATGATCGAGAGATGGAGATATAATATTCAGAGGAGATTATATATTTATAGAGAGAGAGAGTGAGATAATATAGAGTGATAAGTATATAATAAAGAGAGATGGGATATATAGATGACAGATATATAATATAGAGCAATGGAGATATAGAAAGGATAGATATAGCATATAAAAAGCTAGAGATGATAGAGAGATAGGGATATATAGAGAGATGGAAGTTAGAGATGATAGCTATATAATCTAGAGAAATGTAGATATAGAGAGGATAGATATATAAATATAGAAAGCTGGACATATAGAGATGATGAATATATATAAGATGTAGAGATGGTAAATAAGCCCCTACATATCTCCATCTCTGTAGGTTATGTATCTAAAGTCGGAGAATGCAAAATCAGGCTTATTCCTGCATAGAAAGCAGCTTCCAGATGTTATTGCCAAAGCTTAATGGAACAAGCTGAGGTTAGAAGCTGATTAGTTTCTATGCAGAAGTGAGCCTGATTTTGCACTCTCCAGCCTTAGTAACTAAACACCGAATATATGTAATACAGGGAGATGGATACCTATAAAGAGGTGTGTCTGTCTGTGTCTGTCTGTCTGTCTCTGTCTGTCTGTCTGTGTCTGTGTGTCAATCTTTCTATATTATACATCTAACATTTCTATACCTTCATCTCTTTATTGTCTATCAATAAATATGTCTTCACCTCTGTTATATATCTATTTATGTCTCCATCTCTATATAGTGTATATCTGCATCTTCATCTCTCAGTATTATACTGTATATTTATGTCTCAATCTATTTTTCTTGTATATCGTCTCTATACTGCCATCTCTTTATATTATATATCTATGTAGATGTCTAATTCTCTCTATAATATATATATATATATCAATCTTTCTATGTTGTACATAATCATTTCTATACCTCCATCACTCTGTATTATCTATCAATAAATATGTCTCTATCTCTGTTACATATCTATTTATATTTCTCCATCTCTCTATATTGTATATCTGTATCTACATCTCTTGGTATTATACTGTATATCTATTTATATGTGTCAATCTGTTTATTATATATCTATCTCTCTATATTATAAATCTATCATCTGTTTACTGCCATCTCTATATTTTATATCTATGTATAACATAGAGAGATGGAGACATATACATAGCTACAGAATATAGAGATGGCAGTATAGAGATGATAGATATATAATATAGAGATATATAAGAAAGTCATAAATATACAGTATAATACGGAGAGATGTATAGATAGATGGAGATATATAACAGAGATTAGATTGTACACCCCTTGAGGGTTAGGGACTGATATGAATGTACAATATATATGTAAAGCGCTGCATAAATTGACGGCGCTATAGAAGTACCTGAAATAAATAACAGAGAGATGGAGACATATGTATTGATAGAATATATAGAGAGATGGAGGTACAGAGATGATTGCTGTATAATGTTGAGAGGTGTATATATAATATAGAGGGATGAAGACATAAATGAATATACAATATAGAGGGATGGAGATAAAGGTATTTACTATAGAGAGATGGAGACACATAAATGAATATACAATATAGAGAGATAGAGATAAAGGTATTTAATATAGAGAGGTGAAGACAAATGAACATACAATATAGAGAGGTGGAGACATATAAATGAATATACATAATAGAGAGATGGAGACATATATATATAAATTTATACAATATAGAGAGATGGAGACATATAAATGAATATACAATATAGAGAGATGGAGACATAAATGAATACACAATATAGAGAGGAGACATATATACTATATTAGATATATATATATATATATATATATATATATATATATATATATATATATATATATATATATATATATATATATATATAATATAGAGAGGAGGAGACATATATAAATTTATACAATATAGAGAGATGGAGATAGATAGATAGATAGATATAGATATATATAATAGAGAGATGGAGACCTATATAAATTTATACAATATAGAGAGATGGAGACATATATAAATTTATACAATATAGAGAGATGGAGACATATATAAATTTATACAATATAGAGAGATGGAGACATATATAAATTTATACAATATAGAGAGATGGAGACATATATAAATTTATACAATATAGAGAGATGGAGACATATATAAATTTATACAATATAGAGAGATGGAGACATATATAAATTTATACAATATAGAGAGATGGAGACATATATAAATGGATATAACAATATAGAGAGATGGAGACATATATAAATTTATACAATATAGAGGGATGGAGATAAAGGTATTTAATATGGAGAGATGGAAATCCATATAAGTAGTAATTAGAGGGGTTTATGGGTTGGGGTGCTGGCTGGTATGTACAGAGCTCTCTTTCTGGCACCCCCCACCCCCTGGGTGGTGATGATGGAAGTTTTCTCTAGAGTAGAGGGAGTGATGTGGCCCCAATGGGTGTCAACTTGCTGTACTGTGTGTTGGGCGGCCATGTCCTGGCCCGGGCTCTGTTTGTTTTGCAGTGAGTTAGCAGTCAATGAAGGCGCATTTCCCCTGCAGGGTTTCCTGTGTATCAGGCTGATGCTAATCAGCGGTCAGCCTCCTCCTGTCCTCCCCCGCCATTACACAGGATCCTTCCTCATTGTATCCCGCACACATCAAAGAGCGGCGATGGAGCATCAGGTGTGGGCGGGGCGCTCTGGACGCGGCTCCTCCCCTCTCCTTTATAAGTCGCCCGCCAGCTCTTCAGCAGGTGAAAAGTGTTTATCGGCAAGGATCGTCGGAGATCATGCTTTCTCTTCCCGGTAAGTAGGCTCCGGGGTATGCCAGCGGACACCTCTTCGGCTTCAGCAACTAAGTGGATCCATTGTAAGCCTCTTGTAGATATGATCCAGCTCTACACGTTAAAGCGCAAAGATAGGATTATTGGATTATTGTTACATTTATCTGTTGGATTTATCTGTTGTTGGTCATACATGTTTAGGCCCCAATTGTTCCGTTTGATTGGTATCATTTACATTTATTTAGCTAAATTGGCACTTTGATCTCCAGATGTTTTGTTTGAATAAGGAGTATCCATCTTAATGTGGCTAAACACTTGTATATTAATCAAATCGATGATCAATGAAGTGGATGGCAATTGTTACGTCTGTGTATACGCAACATTACCCAAAGTCCTAATCTCATACCCAGTTTGCGTTTTTCTCCTAGTAGATGCACATGCTGAGGATTCAGGGTTGGAATGACTTCTCTCCTGCATAAACTGTAGTATGGAAGGGCACATCTGGATCCAAGACTTCTGTAAAGTTGTTGTGAATTGTCTGTTAGACCTCCTGAGATTGCGTAATCTATCCTTAACAATATACCAATGGCTTCTTTTTTTTTTTTTTTTTTTTTTTTTTTTTTTTTAGTGGAAATGTAAGCATCTTTGTAGCTATCTCATTTAATGCTTTTTTCCACTCTAGATGTGAAGCCAGCTATAGACATGGACTGTGTGACTAACCAAGATTCTGTGTACTTGCCCAACTCTGTCAGTGCGACCCTGGAGGACCTGGATTTATGGAGGCAGTTCCACCAGGAAGGCACAGAGATGATCATCACCAAGTCTGGAAGGTGAGTCCTCAAACACAAAGACCTTACAGTGATCATGCATGCCAATGACTGCTAATTAAAAAATGATCTACATTGTATCTTGTACATTTTATTACTGCCACAGTTCAAAAGCACAGATGGACCCAGTTTTTTTTTTTTTTTTAACATTAAATATTCCCCCACAAAGGGGTTTAATCATATACTTTGCTTTTGTAGAGTACTAACTCCATTAGAAGCAACATTTTTCTAATTATCAATCACATTTCTTTACAGGCGGATGTTCCCACAATGTAAAATTCGGCTCTTTGGGCTCCATCCCTACACCAAATATGTGGTTCTGGTGGATTTTATCCCTCTAGACAACTGCAGATATAAGGTAAATATGAGTAATTTCTGTAATACATAGGCACTACTAGGCAGTAAAGTCCAAGTTATCACTACATGGAATGATTTTGACCTGCATTTAAGGGCAGCCATACATAGATCACAATGTGACCAATTCAGCAAGAACTGTCTGTATTCATGTATGGAAAGGCGTCATAACCTTTTTGAGGCACCAGTTAAGCGGGCATCAATAAATTTGCCCTCTTAGGAGTTCAGTAAGCTCTGACATGACTCCGTATTACTAGCAGCGCATGCAGTGAATGATGAAAGTAAGTCTTCCCACCATTAGCTAGGTTTCTTATTTCACAGCAGAAGCAAAAGAATGTTACATCACTTCCACTTTCAATGCAAAACATGTCACTTTCACACCTGCAATCATTTTTTTTTTTTGTCTAACCCCTCTGCATTGTTTTACTTTCTTTTAATAGTGGAACAAGAACCAGTGGGAGGCAGCAGGTAAAGCGGAGCCACACCCTCCATGCAGGACATATGTTCACCCAGACTCTCCAGCCCCAGGTGCCCACTGGATGAAGGATGCAGTCTGTTTCCAAAAGCTTAAACTGACCAACAACACATTGGACCAACATGGACATGTAAGCATTTATATGAAATGAGATGCCTACCCTTGTACTTGCTCATAAGTTGCCATGCTCCTATAGAATATTATGGTCTTATTTTAGTGCTTCTTCACTCTTTGCAGATAATCTTGCACTCAATGCATCGGTACAAACCTCGGTTCCACATTATTCAGTCTGATGACCTATACAACACCCGATGGGGACTCCTGCAGGTTTTTAGCTTCTCAGAGACCCAGTTTACAGCAGTCACTGCCTATCAAAATGATAAGGTAAGATAAAGTACAACGCATATTGAAAGGTTTCGTTTGTATGTCTTCTCTGTGTTTACAATTGTTTCCACCCACAACTATAAAAATACTGATAATATAATTTTGACCAAGCTGGCACTAGAGCAAATATATCTGTTAATGTGGTAGAGACAGCAGAGTGTAAGCTTATCTGATACAGGATAGTGAATGTTTATGAACTGTATAAAGCACTGTTTAATGCATGAAGTGGCATTGTTTGTTTATACTGTCGTACCTGTTTACGAATTTATTGCGTTCTGCGGGACTTTTCATATTGTGAAAAATGCGTAAACCGAAATGCGGTTTCCCATAGGAATGCATTGAAAACCAATTCATTCATTCCGGAGATTAGTAAGAAGTACAGTCTTTTATCTGTTCAAAACTCTTTATAAAGTGCACTTTAAAGGCATAAATACTGTACAGGGACATGATTTAAAAAAAAGTGTAAATCACTTGAAAACCAATTAATCCGCTCGTATTGCGAAAAAAAAAAAATTGTAAACCGAGGCATAATTTTCATTTATAAACTGACAATTTACGTAAACCGAGGTACGCCTGCATGTACACAGATATTATTTATATATATATATAGATAGATAGATAGATATAGAGATAGATAGATATAATCTAGATTACTTATTCTCATCCTTCTTATTTTTTTTCTAGATCACAAAACTGAAAATTGATCACAATCCTTTTGCCAAGGGTTTCAGAGAACAGGAAAGGGTCAACCGGAGGTATGTATGCTTTTATAGTAATAAAATGTATTTGATGTTAATTGATTTATTTGATAAATTGCTACTTCAGTTCAAGAAGCTTCATTCCAGTATGTTAAAGACTAGTAAAGACTAATTTATGACTGGGACCCCATGAGGCTGATTTACTAAGGCTACATTTGCATGGGCGACTAGCTCTAGTGTTCATGACAGCGTCAGGAATTGCTGCTGTTTTTTTTTTTTTTTCACCTATGAGCGACTTGTGTGAATATTATCAATGTCTTTTAGTAAAACAGTCTCATTATGAATTACTTTTTTATTACAGAAGTCATATGGTTAGAAAAACTGGCAGGAAACTAGCGTTTTTAGAAGTTCAGCCAAGACTGTCCAATAATTTTCATGACGTGGTAACACCTCTATAATAAAAGTTTAGGTGAAAAGCTTCTAACCTTTAGCTAGTTATGATTTTTTGTGCTTCTGACTCTAACCTGAATTTACAGCAGCTGGCACTCAACTGTAGGAATTCCACTACAAGGCTAAATAAATCATTTTTTTAGAGGAAGCCAGCCTTCAGTGTATTAAAAAAAAAAAAAAAATGGCACCTACTTCGGTGTGATGCAATTCAGTCTTGCATACATTGACCGTTTTTTTTTTTTCTTTTTTTCCTCAGTGATGATATGTTGAAGCTTCATCCTCAAAGTCCTAGCAAGCGCCAGAAAAGAAAGAAATGGGAGGACAGTCTTGAACCAAAAGAGGAAGGTATTTTTGTTTACTATGGAATATGGACTAGATTTGGGTGGCTTGGTCAATCTTGTAGATCATTTTAATGTATGAACTAATCCTTTTTTTTTTTCTTCATTTTTTGCGCCCATTTAGATCGTTCTAAAATTGCTTGCGTAAAGGAAGAGCCTAGCGTTATGCCAGCAGAAGTATTCTCCCAATGGGTTGCAGATCACGAAGGAGGTCTTAATTTAAATTCCACCTCTCCAGATTTGACAGAGTCTCCACACCAGGAGCAGCAGGTTCCATCCTCTTCATCCAGCTTTCTGTATAGGTAAACGTCCATTACAACTACCTTTGTGCTATTCAGTAACGTGTAATAAATTTGGTAGCCTTCAGAGTGTGTGGGGTTTTTTTGGGGTTTTTTTTTTTTTTTACAGCGCTGAGCGAACTATTGGCGCTTTATAAATACTGTATAATAATAATAATCAAGGGAAATAACATTTACACATGTCTTTTATTATACCACAGAAGCCCACAGCGAAGATGTCCTCAGCCCCTTCCAGGTTCCTTGGATGTATGTGAAGCAGCAGGGAGACGCCTCACACCTGATGTTGCTACAGTGCCAGAGTTGGATGCCTGTCAGCTTCAAGTATTTCCTCCACAGCATCCTGTACAGGAGCGCCCCAGTGGAATGAACTTTCCAATGGACACACCTGCACGGCAGACACTGCGTGGTCCCATGTACAGTCCATATACCACTGACCAGTGGATGGTTCCAACACAAGGGCAGTATCGGCCCATGGGCTACTCCTACCCAACAGACTTTGGCACCCAGGGACCTGTGAATCACCCACACAATGGGATGTCAGACTGGAGCCAGTATCCTCTATTCTCTTACACTTGCTGGTAAAAGGATGAAACACTATAACTAAGGTGTGGACTGACAGAACTCATGATTCCCTCTGCTGTTTTAATAATTGTATTATGTACCATCCAAGAAATGCTACATGTCTAAAATTGGGGATTAGGAGGGATCATCCCTTTTTAGGACTGTATGCCATTTAATTTATTTCAAAGATTTCTCGCTGGTATTAAATACTTTTAGAGACCAGGTTTAAGACTTATAAGTATTGGCCAGGGGCGGGCTGACCATTTGGAAACTCTGGCACTGACCGAGGGCCCGGGGTCAGTAGGGGGCCCCATAAGATGCCCCTGGTACCTTTTTTCATAGGCTTTTTTGAGTTTGGGCAAGGACACGGGCCCCATGATCCCCTATTGCCCGTGGGCCCCATGATCCCCTATTGCCTGTGGGCCCCATGAATTGTCAGTCCGCCCCTGGTATTGGCATTGTATCTACAGTGCAACCACTTCTAGAGGTGGCCACAGACTCTACTTCTAGCTGCTTGTGAACCATTTTCAGAACAGAGAACTTCAAAGTTTCCAACTGGAACTGGAGGGTGTATAATACACTCCTAAGACGGATCTCTATTTGTTGCACATTCATTCTATTTGAAGCCAAGGACTGGAGACATGTATTCCTCTAACAAACTTCCCTTCTAGAAGAGGTTTTACACCATAAAGCCGTGTTTTTTGGTATTGCTTTTCACAGATTTGTTTTATTTTATTTTGTGGTTTTAAATGGTTTTTTTCTTGTTGACACTATAACATTTAATTGACATTTTGCACATTTTTCCTGGGGAGGTTTTTGGATATGCATATGTGGTCTAGCACATGGTATGACACAGTTAATGCAATAATGCACAAGGGTCTCGTGTTGCATGTTTTACACAGGGTTGTGTGTAATGAGCATGCTTGTTCTTACTGGGGGTTTGTTTATGTGTAACAGTTTCTGAGCTTTAATGTTTGCAATATAGAGATTAAGGAGTTTAAAGACCATATGCAGGGAATTATGGCCACCAATCTGGTTCAGCAGCTTGGAGCAGACAGCCTAATAAAGGAAATTTCTCATTGGCTGCTATGGGTATAAATCTGTGTGCCTTTTTGGCACATCTGTAAATAAAAACCTGTATGTGAAATAACAATTTTGGATCATAGAAAAGTCAATCTATGTTAAATAAGTTGATTTAGACTATGAACCCCTAATTCACTGGTTGTGACTGAGAAATGTCCTATGTATAGACTGCATTATGTGTAAATAGATTTTATTTAAAGACACGTTGGACTTTTTTTTTTTCCTAGCTAAGAGCACACCCTTTTTTTTTTTTTTTTTTTTTTTTTTTTTATCTTCAGTGAACTGAAGTGGGAATGATGGAATGTACATTTTGTGTCACTGTCATTTTACCCTTGCAATAAATGTCCAGTGTATGAAATGCTGTTGTATGTTTGAAAGGCATGCAAAAAACAAAACTATTTCAAAAGAAGCATTTTATGAAGCTGGAATGGGGGGGGGGGCTTTGCCCATAATCGGTGGAATCAAAACTTGCTGGTTGTCAACTGTGCCCATTACTCTGGTCACTTGCAGTAAGTCTGGGGAAACATTGTAAACAGTCATATACAGCAAGCTTCATCTCTAAGGCTCTATGTACACTGTGCGTTTGGAGAACTCTTCTGAACGCTGTTAAAAATCGTACGTTTTGCCTCATTTGCACACTCCATTTATGAGTGTTTGCGGTCAGAAGTGTTTTTTAAAGAAAAGCACAAAAGAACCTCCCAAATGCCCAGAATACACTGGAAAATGGTAAATTATTAACTATTTCAGACTGTGAGAGAAATAGAGAGAGTAGAAGCAGAGAGCAGTATTTGTTGAGATAAGCTGCCCTTCCTTTTTTTTTTTTTTTTTTTTTGTTTTGTGGTGTTTGGATGCGTTCCAGCTCATTTCTGTGCAGAAATTATTGCAGAAGTGTCTAACATATTTTCTTTCATGCCAAACCTCAAAGTATGGTGTACCAGGTCCATTTGAGTACCAGGAAAACACTTTGCATGCATTTTTCTTGATGAAAAAAGGCTCTGGACAGCATCTGGAAATGGAAGAGTTAAAAAAAAAAAAAAAATCTTACAAACACGGCTAGCCGCGTTTACAAGCGTTTGGTGTTTGAAATGCTGATAAAATCTACCCCTGAACGCAAGTTTGATGCGTTCAAAAAAACTACTGTAAACTCAACTGCCTGTGAACGACGATGTGTACATGGACACATAGGAAAACATTAGGGAAAGTTCAGGGGCTGCGGAAAAAAAAAAAAAAAAAATGCAGAAAAGCTCCTAAATGTGAGTGTACATGGAGCCTAACATTGTCATTTCCTGAAATTCTTATTTACAGTGAAGGAAATAAGTATTTGATCCCCTGATGATTTTGAATGTTTGCCCACTCACAAAGAAATGATGAGTATAAAAATCGAATGGTAGGTGTATTGTAACACTGAGAGACAGAATAGCAACCAAAAATTCAAAAGAATCTCTGGGGTCGGCACGGTGGTGGTGGCTCCTCTCCATTTCTAGTTTGATCAAAGTGTGGTTTATCACAATATTGCCACATAATATTTGTCATCTTAATTTGGGTTTTATATATATATATATATATATTCACCCATTGGTATGTTTTATATGTCAGTTTATTGCTGTATTTTATTTGTGGGATACATATTTGTGATTTACGTTTTGGCACTAGTAGATACTAGGTTGGTGCATTTTTAATTTTTTTTATGCACACATAGGAGGTTTGCATGCTTATGCGTTTGTCATTGAGTCTATAGTGGTATAGACCCATCACCTGTTAGTCCCATTTGGACTATTATTCACTACTACCATCATATCCTGCTTAGGATATAATCACTTTTGTCATTTTAGTTTGTTACACATGGATGTGCGTTGTTTCACGGTTTTCTCACTTATTGATTCTATAAAGATTGCAGCACATGTATGGAGTTTCAGCTCTAGTTCTTCATAGTATTTCACCACTTTGTTTTTTTCACATACAGTTGTGTTCAAAATAATAGCAGTCAGACATCACTAACCTGATCAGTCACTGTTTTTGGTAGAAATTATATTTCTACATGGCAAATAATTTACTAGCAGGTGTAGTAGAGTAATAGAAATCCAACAGACCCAACAGTCATGACATGCATGCTGCTGATTCTGTGTCATTGAATCACTAATTGAAAGGGGCATGTTCAAAATAATAGCAGTTTGGAGTTCTATTAGTGAGGTCATTCATTCTTTGAAAAACAGGTGGCAATTATTGCCCTTATTTAAGGAAGGAAGGCAGCAAATGTTGGTTACAGTGCATCTCTCTCTGAAATTCTGAGGAAAATGGGTCATTCCAGACATTGTTCAGAAGAACAGCGTACCTTGATTAAAAAGTTGATTGGAGAGGGGAAAACATATAAAGAAGTGTAGAAAATGATAGGCAGCTCAGCTAAAATGATCGCAAATGCTTTAAAATGGCAACCAAAACCTGAAAGATGTGGAAGAAAGCGAAAAACTACCATTCAAATGGATAGAAGAATAGCCAAAATGGCAAGGACTCAGCCAACAATCAACTCCAGGAAGATCAAAGAAGGTGTAAAGTTACCTGTGAGTACTGTTACAATTAGAAGACGCCTATGTGAAGTCAAGCTATCTGCAAGAAGCCCCCGCAAAGTCCCACTGTTGAAAAAAAAGACATGCTGAAGAGGTTACAATTTGCCAAAGAGCACATTGACTGGCCTAAAGAGAAATGGTGCAACATTTTGTGGACTGATGAAAGTAAGATTGTTCTTTTTGGGTCTAGTGGCCGGAGACAGTTTGTCAGACGACCCCCAAACACTGAATTCAAGCCACAGTACACTGTGAAGACAGTGAAGCATGGTTGTGCAAGCATCATGATATGGGGATGTTTCTCATACTACGGTGTTGGGCCTATTTATCGCATACCAGGGATCATGGATCAGTTTGAATACATCAGAATACTGGAAGAGGTCATGCTGCCTTATGCTGAAGAGGAAATGCCCTTGAAATGGGTGTTCCAACAAGACAACGACCCCAAACACACCAGTAAATGTGCAACATCTTGGTTCCAGACCAACAAGATTGACGTCATGGAGTGGCCAGCCCAATCCCCAGATCTTAATCCAATAGAAAACTTGCGGGGTGACATAAAAAATGCAGTTTCTGAGACAAAACCAAGAAATAGAGAAGAACTGTGGAATGCAGTCCAATCATCCTGGGCTGGAATACCTGTTCACAGGTGCCAGAAGTTGGTTGACTCCATGCAACACAGATGTACAGCAGTTCTCAGAAACAGTGCTTATACAACTAAATATTGATTCAAAGGAAAGCAAAATCTTCAAACATTTTTCAGTTGATATAGTGAACGTTTGAGTTTGTAAAGAAGAATACAAACACTGATATTTTTTTGAACAGTCTAATATTCACTTTTCTTCAATTGTTTTAGAGGAACACAAATTTGATATATTTTTCTTCATGTTTTGATTTGGAATAGAATGTGTAGTGTTCCCAATGCATTTGTGTGTATGGAAATAAAAGCTATTAGAAGGATTTTGAGCTTTATTCACTTTTTTCAACACACTGCTATTATTTTGAACACAACTGTATTTACATTCATATGTATGTATTTAGTGTATTCTAATAATAGTGGTGAATTATTATTATTCCTTTGCACATAGAGGATTAGGTGTGAGCAGCTATTAACTAGGTGTGTTTCATAGCAGCGCAGGGGGAACCTTTATATTATTTTTTAGTGGATGTGAGTAGCGCTGCATCATTCTATATATCTATTGTATTCATTAGATCATTAGTATGTGATTAGATGTAAGCTGCTTCTCTTAGTTTGTTGCATTTAGGAATAGAAGTGCAGGAGGTTCACACCATTATTCCTGATATGTAGGTTTTGTGATACCCTAGGCAACACAAAAATCGGCACCCCCCACAGAGAGCCTGATATTGACCAACAACACCGCTGACTCCCACCCGGGAGAGCCTTCCACTACCACTGCCCCTCAAACACCAGCCACCATCCCACATGGCTAGAGAGAGACACACTTGCCTTCACAGCTCCATCATCCCTGGGAACAAGAGTTTGGCTGTGCATACACCATCATGAAACCCACAACCTCTCTCAGAACCAACCAGGTCCCCATGCCACGTGTGTCCCTTCCATCCCTTCTGAAGGGAAGTGCTGCCCCCCCCCTAAAAAATGCCACCCTAGGCAAATACACCCCTGTATGTGTGGCGTATAGGCATTAAAGCCCAACCTTTTGCCACCACCCATAATGTTAATCTTTAAAAAAATTAAAATCAGAAAAAGAGCTACAGGAAGAAAGTTGTCAACTGGAGCTAATGTAAGGGTTAATAAGGGTCTAAACAGGAAAAATGTATGTATACATTTATGAGGTTACTGATGCCGAGAAACACGGTTTGCAGACATCAGTAACACAGAAGTACTTTAACTACTACGAAGATACCCCGCAGGATTGTAGGGACAGCGTGGGTCTTGCAATTTCATTCAGTGCACCAATCAAATCAGGAATATAATAATGTATTGAAAATGCATATTAATGCAATATAAATAAGAATCTCGAATAAAACATTCTTTTTAGTGCAGCATTTTATCCGGTTTCTATGTTCATTATTTTTGAGCCCTTCACATCTGTTACAACTGTGTTCTAATATAAAAATTATCCTGATTCAACCCTTCAGGTAGAAGATGATTGGGGGGAAGGGGAATACCAGCATGTCTTTCCCAAACT
Source organism: Staurois parvus (assembly GCF_062004578.1). Taxonomy (NCBI): domain Eukaryota; kingdom Metazoa; phylum Chordata; class Amphibia; order Anura; family Ranidae; genus Staurois; species Staurois parvus. Next base: position 3,799,131 of record NW_028318500.1, on the reverse strand, counting down.
GATAAAACCAAAAATTAAATAAAAATGACTGGTTTAAACACCTGGCATTGATAGGAAGGAGATGCATTTGGGTTCAGATTCTACACCCATCTGTACTCTCATCACACACCTTACAATACAATTGATACAAAAGTCTGGATAGATAGGTCATATATTACATATTTTTGACAAATATAAAATTGTATAAAGATTGTATGGTCAGATTGTAACGCGTATGGTGGTGACTAGAAAACTACTACTCAAAGCGATATTAAAAGGCACGTTTAAAAAAAATAATTGTTATACTTATTGTCATGTGTTATTCTTACAGCAGCCCTGCTCCTCCTCTTATTGGGTCCCCCACCAGCGCTCCTGCTCCCTCCCTCCTGCCAAGTGGCCCCAGAGCAAGCATCCAAGCAGGCGTGCTCCAGAATCGCTGCTCTGTATATCCATTCACACACAAAGCAATGGCTTGGCCCTGCCCCCTATCTCTCCTCATTGGCTCACTAGCTGTGATTGACATAGGCTGCTTGAAAGTAAAAAAAAAAAAAAAAAAGCTTTTAAAATCACTTTAAAATAGGTCTTTGCTTATTTTGTGTATGTGTAAAACTGAAAATGATGATGGGAGCCCATTCATATTACTGTGTTGCAGTAAATCATAAGGTGCCATTCATGTAGCTAGGCAGCGCAGCGCATTTACGTTTTAGCATGACACAACCCACAGATGTTGGGCATTGTGTTGTAAAAAAAAAAATGCTGTTGTATATTTATATTGATTTAGCTGCCTTCATGCACAAACCCTCAAATAACTTTTAAGTTTTGGATATAGTCAAAAAGGGTTACAACCCAGGATTGTTGTGGGGTTTTTTTTTGCTTGTCTGGGTCCCATTAGGGAAATTTGCCTGTCACTTTCTTTTCCAGAGACACAGCAGGAAGTGAGCAGCAATCTTGATAAATCCATCTTTGTTGTCACCAGAACAGAGTTCCCTATCTCCCCTTATCTCCTGTTCTGATGACTGAACTGTAAAGTTTCAGGTTTCTTTTTTTTTTTTTTTTTTTCCCCCCACTTTCTTCCCTTGTAGCAATGGAGGGTGAATTTCCACAGTGGGGAAAGGAAGGCTGCAATAAAAACCTGACAGAGGTTCTAAAGCCTACCTGATCTATTTAAAAACGAAAAAGTACTGGTTTTCGAGACACTCTTTAGAGGGGTGTCAAACTCTGTTTCATTGTATGCCACATAATCATTATGGTTGCCCTTAAAGAGCCTGTTGTGTCTAGAAGACTATATGAACGCATCTACTCTTTATCATATTAAATGATTGTGAATATGCTAATACCAATATTCCCAAAAGTATATATCACACAAATTAAAAAAAAATAAAAAAATTTAAATTTACCAGTCCAAAAATAGATAAGAAATAAAATTAAATAAATAATGTTATAAAAAGTCACTCTGTGCCAGCTTCAATCATCAATCTTCATATTCAGCCTTTCAATGGCTCACAAAGAAACCTCAACATAAAAAGAAAAATCACATAGTGCATTATCTTAAATAAACTATGACTGAAACAGATGTGATAAACGTAAACAACCATGCGTGATCACAAATACTGAAAAAAGTGAAAGTGTCAAAACAGTGCCAGTGAATCAATCGAGTGAAAAATATGCAGCCAAAAACATGTGAAACACTGGGGTTTATTTACTAAAGCTGGAGAGTGCAAAATCAGACTCACTTCTGCATAGAAACCAATCAGCTTTCAGGTTTCATTGCCAAAGCTTCATTGAACAAGCTGAGGTTAGAAGCTGATTGGTTTCTATGCAGAAGGGAGTCTGACTTTGGACTCTCCAGCTTTAGTAAATAAACCCCACTGTGTCCACATCTATGGCCATTGAAAGGCTGAATATGAAGATTGATGATTGAAGTTGGCACAGAGTGATTTTTAATAGCATTATTTATTTAATTTTATTTCTTATCTATTTTTGGACTGGTAATTTTTTTTTTTTTTTTTTTTAATATATTTGTGTGATTATATACTTTTGGGAATATTGGTATTAGCATATTCATTTTCACAGTTTTTACACTTTTTGGGGAAAAGTGTATCTTTATGCTATTTATAGCCTTATTGTATTGAATTATTCAAGGGATCCCGTAAAATGCACATACATCATATTAAATGATTGCCTTCGATTATTACTGGTTTTAGTAAGAACTAGCTCTGAAAAGTAGAAATCTAGGAAAAATGTCAAGCAGATATTCAAATGTATAATATATTGAAAAATGAGTTTTTGCATAGAATTGTATTATTTTCATAATTATAAGCAGACATCCAGAGCACCCCTCCCCAAGCATCAGGAGTCAAAAGTCCACTTCGCTTCCTTACATCACAGTGCGGGAAGAAGCTGATGGCAGAGCTGGGAAGCAGAAAGTACAGGGTCTGGAGGAGGACCAGAGGAGGGCTGGTGTCAGCTGAATGCTGAGATCAGGGGAGGCGAAGACAAAGGGGTGCTGCGGCTGCACAGAGAGGCACAGGATCTGTAGGAGGAGTTCTGTCCTCTCTGCTGCCAAAACGGGTGGAGGGCAGAGATAAGCCTACGGCTCCACAGAGAAGAGCAAGATCTGGCGAAGGAATTCTGTCCTCTACTGCCAACTGCTGAGACAAGCTGGGGGAGAAGATGAGGGGAGTGCGACAGCTGCAGGAGGGGTTCAAGGGCATATGAAATGGCCTGGCAGACCGGATTCGGCCCGTGGGCCTTGTGTTTGACACAGTTACTCTAAAGTAAACCTGTCAGTATGTATGCTGCTGTTGATTGCCTCTTTCTGAGGAAGATGTTTGCAAAGTAAAACAAAAAGAAAGCGCACCAACCTTGCGCATTGAGCTCTGAGGAAGAAGGGACCCCCTTCGAAACACGTCAGCGGAACTTGGAGAGTCTCCCCTCTTGATGTGACTTGCACTGGTCTTGCACGTCAATGTTTCTTTGAGGATCTTATATGCGTGTTTTACTGCTTTGTTTGTGAATATATATCTCATTTTAATAAAATCAGTTTATTGAGGTAATGTGCAAGGTTGGTGCGCTTTTTGTTTTACTTTGCAGTACTGGTCGGGCTTCCCCAGCCTTGTTAGGAGCTGCACAACCTTTGATCCATTGGTGGACAAACTTCCATAAGTGGTCTATCCACCCATCCAACTTTGATCTGAGTCTCTGAGCATAGGAGGTGTTGTTTCTGTTTCCACTGAGGAAGATGGTTGCCTGAGTGTGTCTGTCTGGTTTTAGTCCTTCAGACCTGGAACTTTTATCATCTATATGAAGAGTTATGAAGGTTGCCCTGATTGCTTTCTGAAAATGATAACATTCTGGCTTTCATGATGACCTCATGGCTTCAGTACATTTCAAGTTAAGCCTCTTTTACAAAGGTGCCGTCCATTCCTTCTCAGCAGGGGATCCTGGACTGATCCATGCTGTGACAGCTTGGAACGGAAACAGATGTTCCATGTCCGTTATGATTTTTCCTCCATCGTTTGATGGCATTAAAAGCAACCCTTGTAATTCCTATGGCTAGCTGGATGTAAGCAGATGTGTCTATATCTGCTCAAGTCAGTAAAAGTGAAAGTGGATGCAAACTTATTGGGGTTGATTTACAAAAGGTAAATATACTGTGCACTGTAATTGCACTTCAAGTACACTGCACATGCAGTTGCTTTATATCTGAGGGGAAGCTCTGAAATGAGGCAAAGCTATACTGATTTCTTTCAACCAATCATGTGCAAGCAAAAATGCTATTTTTTATTTTCCTTGCACGTTCCCCTTAGATCTACTATAGAGCGACTGCACTTTCTGAGTGCACAGCCTATTTTCCTTTAGTAAATCAACCCCAATGTTTGCATGATTGGAAAAAAAAGCATTAGCGGTGCCTTTAGGCGTACAAAACCTCCATAGAGAGAAATAAAGTACATAGTCTGGCATTAATGAGCTCATGGCTTTAACCGCTTCCCATATATATAGGAGATTTTGCATTTCCGGGTAGGGGGTGCGGCTGTCGCACCCGTGACTGTCAATCCCCGGGTCCAGACTGGTGATTACTCGCCAACGCCCGGAGATTACCGAGGATCTCCAACGGGGAGGAGAACTGTTTTGTTTACTAACAGTTCTCCTCCCTGTCAGCTCGGGCACACTGCTTTGGTTGGCTGTGCTGACATGAGATCGAACAATGCAGAAGAGCTGAATGCCGCTATTGAAGCATCCTGGTCTTCCATAACACCTCAGCAGTGCCACAGGCTGATAGCTTCCATGTCACGCCGCATTAAGACAGCAATTGCTGCAAAAGGGGCCCAAACCAAGTACTGAGTACATATGCATGCTTATACTTTTCAGAGGTCTGATATTGTTCTATGTACAATCCTTGTTTTATTGATTGCATGTAATATTCTAATTTCCTGAGATTGTGGATTTGGGGTTTTCAGGAGCTGTAAGCCATAATCATCACAATTATGACAAATCACGGATTGAACTATCTTGCTTTGCATGTAATGGGTCTATCTCGTATATTAGTTTCACCTTTTAAGTTGCATTACTGAAATAAATGAATTTTTGCACGATATTCTAATTTTGTCGAGTTTCACCTGTATATCCGCCCACATCTGGATCTGTTCAGGTTCATCAGACTAAACACAATGAGGTTGATTTACTAAAAGCAAATATACTGTGCATTGCAAGTGCATTGAAATTGCAGCTGCCCTAGGTCTGAGGGGAAGCTCTGAAATGAAGGCAAGCTCTGCAGATTGCTATCATCCAATCATATGCAAGCCAAAATGCATTTTTTTTTCCTTTGCATGTTCTCCTCAGATTCGGAGCAACTGCACTTTCAATGCACCTGCGGTTCACAGGTAATTGCCTTTAGTAAATCAACCCCGTAGTCTTTCATCTTGTGTAATTTAAGTTCAGAAATGTTTAATATAATTTTATAATATAAAATGTATAATGCAATAATCACCTCATGAACCAATGATAAATAAAAGCAGCACAAATATATATATATATATATATATATATATATATATATATATATATAAAAATAAATAAAACACTAGCAGAGTGAAAATATAACACAAAATATAACACTGTAGATATACATAAATATTTAAATAATTTGACATACGTTCATCAACTGAAAAATGAAAATTGTGATGAAGTGCAAAGTCCTTTTCGGTGGATCAATAAGCACTTCATCACAATTTTAATTTTTCAGTTGATGGACTTGTGTCAAATGATTTAATTACTTGTGTATATCTACAGTGTTATATTTTCACTCTGCTAGTGTTTTTTTTTATTATATATATTTTTTTTTGTGCTGCTCTTATTCATCATTGGTTCATGAGGTGATTATTGCATTATTCACCATTACGGCAGCTGCATGCTTACACATTTTATGCACTCATTTATTGACTTGGGTGGGTGATTTATTCTGCATTTTTTCAGGTGTTGGTTGTTTTTTTCTTTTTTTTACAGTATATATTTTTACACCTCATTTGCGAGGTCAATATATGGTTTGTATATTGGTTTTGAAAGAATATAAAATGTATAGATGTTGAAAATTTCTAGAAGTCGATTCAAGTCATAGGATTTCTAATGTGTGACTATCTCAGAGCCGGATTCTTTTTTGATATCCAAGAGAACTCCCAACTATAATTCCTATCTCCATTCTCTGTCATATAAAATAAAAACTATCACACTATCTGAATAGAGTTTGCATTGGTTTCCTCCAGATACTCCTCCCACACTCCAAAGACATGGTGGTAGGTAAATTGGATGCTATCTAAATTCGCCCTAGTATGTGTTTGTGAGATAGGGACCTTAGATTGTCAGCTCTGAGGGCTGAGACTGATGTGAATGTACAATATACAAGGTGAGCCAAAAGTAGGCATACATTATCGATTGGATCATGACATTTAGGGCTCATGCACACAGGATGTTTTAAAAATGCTCCTTCTCTTGGCAGGCAGCATTTTGGCAGAAAAAACACCTGATGCTTGTAAAAGCATCTAAGTGTTTAGATGCGTTTACAGGCGTCAAACACTTAAACGCTAATTAATTTCATTGGCCAGAAGAATAATTTGTTCTGGCCATTGAAATAAATGAACGCTCAAGCGCTAAACATGTCTAGTGTTATGCGTTTACACGCACCAAGTATTTTTTCTTCCAAAACGCTGCTGCTCCTGGATGGACTGGCCCTGGGTTTTTTTTCCTGCTGGTAAACACCCCTACCACTAAAACCATATTAAAGTGTGTGTGCATGGACACATAGAATAACATGGAGGGGCGTTTGAAAGCAGTGAAAAAAATTCCTGACGCCCCTAAATGTGTCTGCAAAAATGCTTTGTGCGCATGAGGCCTTAATATTATGTAACAATTGCTACACACACCATGGCATTTGATTTTTTGTTCATCCAATATTTATTTTACTTTACAGATATTGAGAACGATATGGACAAAAGTAGGTATATAGTACTGAGTGATTGGGTCATGTTAGACTCTTAGGTACAACATGCCTAGAACATGCCCCTGAGACTGTTTATTCTCTTAGATGCTTAAATTTTCCTCCATCTTTTTTATAGGTAAGGGTTCTTGTAGCACTGGGTATATGTGGTTTGGTATGTTCTCCAACATAGCTGGATCCTGTCCTCGATACAGTAAAGCACAAATGCCGGTTAGCATCAATGTGGAAAACTGTTTATGAAATTAACTTCTATAATTTGTCCAGAGTGGGCGTCCTTTCAAAATGCATTCAAAAAAGTCCATGTGTGGCAGCTAGTTAATGCTGCCAAGCCACCCAATCCGACCCTGCCATCATTCTCAATATCTATAAAGTAAACAAAGTAATTAATAAACAACAATAAAATACAATTCTATGATCCATCTACCTGCCTTTGGCCCAATCTCTATGTAAAACATTGCATAAATTCTCAGCTCTATAGAAATACCTGTAATAATAAAAATAATACACATTTGGAGTGTTCGTGACATTCAAGAAGCCAGGGGCTGACTCTCATCATGAGACCTGATCTATAGCTAAACTATAACTTTCGGATGGATTGACCCTTTCATTTATAATAAGTATTTGTATATCAACCTTCTTTTTCTGAATGACAGATTATCAATTCTGATATACCAGGGACACGTAATTAGTAGTAGGTAGAGCTGGCAACTATAAAGGCCTTCAGAATAACAAGTCTTCTTGCTATATGCACAGGACCACAGTGTCATGCAGAGCAGCCTGTATATGTGCATGTGTACTCCCGGGAGAACAGCTGTATTCACACTGCTGTGCCTACATGTGGATTGAGAGGCCAGCACTTTGATGTGCAAAGCTCCTTTTGTCATCATTTACCTTTCTGTCTGTGCTCTTTCCTCTGGGCCTGTTCTCTCTTCCTCCCTCTGCCTTTCATTACATTTCCCCTACACACACTTCTATTCTTTCCTCCTAGGCACTGTGGAATAGGGACATACACAAAATGAATAACCCAGCCGGAATGTGTCACATGACGTTGCCCCATTCAGTGGAAGACAGGATATGATATACACACACTGAATATGGATCAATGGCTTAAAGTAGTTGTAAATGCACAGCTGCATAGACACATGTTAATAAAGTTCATATTATCTACTGACCATACTAGCAATTACTTAACAAAAAAAAATTCTTTACCTTTTATCAGATTTTAGGCCCCTATCACATCTGTGCATTTTAGGTGCGGTGCGCTACAAAAAAAAAGTCCTGCATGCTGTATCTTTGATGCACTGTCATCAAAATGCATGTTCTTTAGTGCGCTTAAAATGCACTGCACCAAAATCGCAGATATGGGAACCGGCCCTTAGGCTGCATTCACACTTCATAGTTTTTTGCGCTTTATTTGTGAGTTTTGTCACGTGATTTTTGAGCGTGTGTTCATACGGTATTTTTCAGGCATTTTTGATCTTTGGAATTTTTTTTATTAGTCAATAAACTATCATCTGTTGCATAATTTGTTGCTAGGTTTTTCCATCAGCTTTTATTTCTTTTTTTATTATTAGTCGTTTATTATTTTTAGTGTTAGTATAGGGGTTAGGGATTCATATTTTATTTATTGTCTTATTATTTGATAGGGTTAGGTTTGTTAGGGTTAGGGTGTTAATAATTATTTATTAATATTATTCTTTTTTTGTTTTTTTAGAGTAATGGGTTAGACTTAGGATTAGGTGTTGGGGTTTGGTGATTGTTTTATTTATTTTTTTGTTTGCTATTGTTAGAGTGTTAATAATAATAAATGAATAAATAAATGTAGAATAAACACACAAATAAATTCAATTAATCATAAATAAAATAATTGAATAATTAATAATAATTATTATAATATAATAATAATAATAATAATAAAAAAACACATTAACTCTAGCAAAAATAATAATAAATAATAAGAATTATGTTATTATTCAGTTTGTTTTTTGTTCAGGTTAGGATGCTTATATATTAATAATAATAATAATAATCATAATGTATTTTTTTTATGGTTGGGGTTTAAGGTCAGGGGGTTAATTATTATGCATTTACTTAATATTACATATTATTCATTTATTTTATTTACTATTATTTTTATTCATTTGTGTATTTATTTTACATGTATTTATCCATATATTCTTAAACTATAATACTAGAAAAATACTCCAAAAATACGCAACAAAAACGCACGGGTCACATTTTCATTAATTTCTATGGATTTGAAAATGCTCAAAAACTCATAAATCTGCCCAGTTTGAGCAACAAATAAGCTCCAAAATTTGTTTGAGCTTCACATGTTTGGCTTTAGGCGACTTGGAGTGGAGATGTAAACCATCTCCATTAAGAATAATTGATTTTTTTCTCCTCAAGCGTTTTGGAGCTTCAAGCTGCAAATCGCTCAGGTGTGATTGGAGCCTTGTCTTCATCCGGGTATTGGGGGGCAGTTAGTTTTGAAAGACAGCTCATTACATTACTCACCGTGCGCTGTTTCATAAGGGTGAGGCTGCTTTATAGAAGGCATTGTCACAGCAGCCTGATATACCGTATACAGAAATTCACATATAGATGCAAAGAAATTTTGAAGGGTAACATACACTTTAAGCATTCCTCCTATATAATTCAGAAGCCAATTAGCCCATGGATACATTTGCAAGAGATTTTTTTTAATTTGATTTAAACTGATCTGGCACAAGTATGATCACCTAATCAATGACTAGTTCCAGTTAAGTGACTCACAAAGTAATAATAGATAAGTGTTCAGCAATGGCAGCTCATGAATTTCTGTGTAGATTTTCTCAATCATAGTTTTGACAACAGTTTAGTAAAAGAGAAAAAATAATTTTGACCTATAATATAGGTTTTTGTCCTACACCAATATCTTATGGGTTAAGCTCATACCCTTTTATATACAGAGAATATAAAAACAATTTATTCACAGAGATTTCCCAGCATGTTGAAAATGTCTGAATGCAATAACAAGTACTCCCAAGAAATAAAAGTACTCAATATCACTAGAGTTTAAGGTTACTAATAGAAACTTGTCATAAAGGAAATATGGGGGTATCCTTCTTACCTGGCTGTCAGACTGATCCATTGGCCTAATTATTTAAAAAAAAAAAAAAAACATGCAGTAAGTAAAGCCAGAGCCTTTGATCTGCAAGTCTGTTCTGGGTCTGTTCAAAAATGCCCAATTCCACCCTCATACCAACTAGGGATGTACCGATATATAGGTGGCTGAAACATATCAGGCGAAAATAGTGTTTTTGGCAAAAAAAAGTGCTGATTATGGTGCCAATACATGCAAAGTCATGTCTCATTTAATGCAAAAACGCCCCCTAGTGACTTCAATGCAAAGTCGCATCCTCATTGACTTTGGTGCAAAAACGCCCCCTAGTGACTTCAATGCAAAGTCGCATCCTCATTGACTTTGGTGCAAAAACGCACCCTAGTGACTTCAATGCAAAATCACATCTCAGACTTGCATGCAAAGTCGCATCTCTATTGACGTTAATGCAAAAACGCCCCCTAGTGACTTCAATGCAAAATCACGTCTCAGACTTGCATGCAAAGTCGCATCTCTATTGGTGCAAAAACACCCCCTAGTGAATTCAATGCAAAAATCACGTCTCAGATTTGCACGCAAAGTCACATCTCTATTGACTTTAATGCACCCCCCCCCCCCCTAGTGACTTAACATGCAAAGTTATGTCCTCAATGATTTCAATGCAAAAACGCCCCTTAGTGAATACAAAATTATGTCTCATAGACTCATGCAAAAACGCCCCCGAATGACTTCAATGCGAAATTGCATCTCATAGACTTTCATGCAAAGGCACATCCCTATTGAACAAAAGCAAACAAGGGTGGACTCTCATCGTGCATTACAGTGGTACACCAGGTATTTATTGTGTAAGCAAATAGAAGTATACTCACAAACCAAAGGAAATTAAAAGCAGAATATGTAGTCCGCAATGACAGTCAATACAATGCTGTGTCCCAATTAGGGATAACCTGACGCGTTTCGGGGGACGAACCCCCTTCTTCAGAGCTCAAATGCATGCCTGCTGGTCCCATGCTTATATACCAAAAAATGCCAAAGAGGTCAAAAAGCCCCTCACCCCACCCACTCCTAGTGGTCCAATCGCAGAAAGGCCGATTGTAACCACCTAAAAAAAAAACGAAAAAAAACAAACATAGTTTTAGTAAAGAGATAAAAAATGGATAAATGAATAAATGTAAAGATGAAATAGTGTATATAGAAACCACATCAATTACTTAAACATATAAATGTAAATATAAAAAAAATTGTTGTGGTGCGCATGCGCGAACGGGACGTTGCACAGGGCGCACGCGCACCTTCATTCTGATGGTGTGTCACGTCCACACTAAACCAGCGTGGCAGGCTGCACAGATGCCACGCTGGTTGTTGATCATACATTTTCAAATAGTACACAACTATACCTTCAGTATACATTATACATCATTCCTTGCGTTATCTTATCCTTACTGGTTTCCATTTGGGACGGATACATTTGGGATAGTGATCGTTCATTAAGAGCCATGCAAACCCATCTTGGAGGTACCAGTAAGTACAGTATACATCTTTATATATATAATTATTTTTTTATATTTACATTTATATGTTTAAGTGATTGATGTGGTCTCTATATACACTATTTCATCTATTCATTTATCCATTTATACATTTTTATCTCTTTACTAAAACTATGTTTGTTTGTTTTTGGGTTTTTTTTTGAGGCGGTTACAATCGGCCTTTCTGCGTTTGGACCACTAGGAGTGGGTGGGGGGGAGGGACTTTTTGACCTCTTTGGCATTTTTTGGTATATAAGCATGGGACCAGCAGGCATACATTTCAGCTCTGAAGAAGGGGGTTCGTCTCCCGAAACGCATCAGCTTATCCCTAATTGGGGCACAGCATTGTATTGACTGCCATTCTGGACTACATATTCCGCTTTTAAATTCCTTTGTTTTGTGAGTATACATCTATTTGTTTACACAATAAATATGTGGTGTACCACGGTAATGCACGATGAGAGTGCGCCCTGCATGAAGATTTAAGCGCTGGTTTCATTTGTTTGTCTTTGGATTACATCCCTATTGACTTTAATGCAAAAACGCCCCCTAGTGATTTCAATGCAAAATTGCCAGACACATTAATATATATTTTTTTTAAATTGAAAAAACTGTTGGTTTCAGTTTTTTCGCCAATTCCATTCTGAATTTTCAGTTTCAGCACCAGAATTTTAATTCTGGTGTACCACTAATACCAACCCCTGAAACCCTCTAGAGCCCCCACCCTCCAGCATTTAAAAAAAATATGTCTTTGCATGCATACCTTTTTGATAGGTAGGTATCTTCATCACGGGATGCACAGGGTCCTCTTAATTCCTCAACAGTGGGCAAGTCCTAAACTCTGCAGAGAACAGCACCACTTAATGGTGTGGAACCATTCCTGCAGCATTCTCCTGTGAGCCAAAGGTGGCTTGTTGACATATCCCTTTGATGCTGGGCATTGTTCAGCTCACAAAACATTAGTGCGAACAGTAATTTGTAGATATTTATTTATTTATTTCAGATACTTATATAGCGCCATCAATTTACGTAGCGCTTTACATATATATTGTACATTCACATCAGTCCCTAACCCTCAAGGGGTGTACAATCTAAGGTATGAAAATAAAAGAATGAGGAATATGGTATACTTAGTGTATCTGACACCCAAGCCTTCCAAATAAAACAACATTATTTTTAGCAATAATAATAATAACAAAATTAAACAATGATGTCCAGAAAACAGTGAAAATTGGAGTGCTCCTACACGTTCAATGAGTTCAGTGGAGGTGACTCTCTACATTGATGGTTAGTGGAGAAGTCTTCTCCTACACCGGTTGTCAGTGAAGGCCCTAGTACATTGGTGGTCAGTGGGCAGAATGCACCCTAAGGACCAGTTCACAATAGATATTTATTTATTTATTTCAGGTACTTATATAGCGCCATCAATTTACGTAGCGCTTTACATATATATTGTACATTCACATCAGTCCCTAACCCTCAAGGGGTGTACAATCTAAGGTATGAAAATAAAAGAATGAGGAATATGGTATACTTAGTGTATCTGACACCCAAGCCTTCCAAATAAAACAACATTATTTTTAGCAATAATAATAATAACAAAATTAAACAATGATGTCCAGAAAACAGTGAAAATTGGAGTGCTCCTACACGTTCAATGAGTTCAGTGGAGGTGACTCTCTACATTGATGGTTAGTGGAGAAGTCTTCTCCTACACCGGTTGTCAGTGAAGGCCCTAGTACATTGGTGGTCAGTGGGCAGAATGCACCCTAAGGACCAGTTCACACCATGCCCACACATGAATTTGTGAAAACAGTGCGTTCCTGTGTGATACAAACCGCATGCAAAATGCACATCATTTGTAATCTGCAGTGGGTGTCAATAGAAAGCTGATACCCCAAACTCAGGTCACAAACGCAGTGCATTTGCCTGCACCAGATTGTTCGGTTCTTTCTTTTATGCACTACTTACACCGCTATGTGATTTAAGCCCATTCAAAATGATTGTGTTGAAATGGCACTGCACAGAAATAAATGTGATTCACACAGGAATGCACAGCACTTTGTTATTTATGTGCAAGCAGAACTGCTCATTGCTCAAGTCACCACTAGCAATCATTGGAGGAACCTTTGTTGAGAAATGTTGATCTAAATAATGTGAAAAATAAGTGATATGTCAGAATATGGAACTAAATTTGGATTCACTGCAAACTAACATATAGGAGAACCGAGATATCCACATTTAACTGAATATCTGAAAGCTGATTCACATAAATCACAATTTCTAATATCTGGGAATCATAGTTGCATAGTTTAAAAGGTTGGAAAAAGACACAACTCTATCCAGTTGACAGTTATGTGTGTGTGTGTGATTTTTATTCTCTATTAATTCCCATAGACCTATATATTCCACGTTCAGTGGAAGACATCCAAAAGTTTTTTTCTTTAAAGTTGTCAACACTCCCAGCTAGTACCAGTAAATGGGTGAAAGAGTTCCACAGTTTAATGCTGTAACAGTAAAGAACTCTTTCCTCAATCGAAGGTAAACCTCCTTTCTTTTAATCTCAAATCGTGGCCATGTGTCCTCTTCAGGGACCTTAGAGTAAACAGATTATTAGAGTTAGTGAAGTCACCTTTGATATACCTGTACATTGTAATGATATCATTTATGTAATCCATCTTCATAGCTGAGATCCTTCATCACCCTTATTCATTTTGTTGCCTGACACTGAACTGTTTCTTATTCAACAACATCTTTGTTAAGTACTGGTGACCAAAAGTGAACTTCCTATTTAGGATTTGCATTCACTGTACAAAACATCAATCTGATATGTAATTAAAGCGCTGCGCAAACTTTTGGCGCTATATAAATCCTTTATAATAATAATAATAATTAAATGTAAATTCTAGTTCACTTACACATTGTCTGATTTATGCTCAAGTGTAGGTTGGCTGTATTTTCTTTATGTATGACCCTGTATAAGAATCATTAGCACTAGGGTTGGACAATGCTCAAATACTGGATAATTCAATAAAGCAGTAAAGTCACTTTTATGGCGGTATGGACCCTTTAACATGGCCTGTACCTAATTCATGAAAGCCATATGCCTGTTTCAGTACAAGTACTGACCCCAGTGCCGCATTCGGGTAGTTCTCACTGACACCACAAAACTCTTTGGCCATTTGCCTGTTAGTGTGAGGAGTGCAGTGGTGGAGGAGGTAGGGTGGGAGTGAGTGCACTGAGAAAGGTGAGTCCAATGTGGACACTCTGAGCCCAGTGCTGGCATGGACTAATTCATCTCTCTGACAGGTACATGAACCTAGTGCTGTGCCCCAACAGAATGGTATTGAGTGTCTACAACACCCCTTCTGAATTTATTAGTGTAGTTGGTACAAAGATGGAAATGCCATCAGATTACTTGGGTGTTTATGTACAATTTTCCAGTAGTCCCCATTGTTGTGTGGTCCAATCGATGGTCAATGTTTATTGGATGTAAGAACATCAGGACTGTTGTATTATGCTGAACTATGTAATGATGTTGTAGAACAATGGAAAATCAGCTAAATACGCTGCTCAAAAAAATTAAAGGAACGCGTTTTAATCAGAGTATAGAACAGGGGTGGGCAAACTTTTTGACTTGAGGGCCGCAATGGGTTCATATATTGGACCCGGGGGCCGGACCAAGAGTAGATGAATGATGTGTATGTGTGAATTAATATAAATTAAATTAAAATTTGTAACATTTCATCCCCCATAGTACTATTCCCCCCCAAGTAGTAAGCCAAGTCCCCCCTGTGTCCATTTACTTACCTTTGCTCCGCGCGTTCCTCTCGCCGTGTTCCCGCGCCGTTCCGGTCTTCAGGGCGGACTGTGAGAGGAGCCTAGCTCCCCTCACGTTCGTCACGCTGCCCTGCCTACACACATCCTGACAGCCAATCACTGGCTATCAGGATGTGAGTGGCAGCGAGACTGGCCAATCATTGCATTTGAGCGCGCTGAATGATGCAAATGTTTGCCTGCCCTGGCTTTTTTTTTTTGTATCACGCTCCGCGGGCCGGATTAAAAGGTCCGCCGGGCCGTATACGGCCCGCGGGCCGTAGTTTGCCCATTCCTGGTATAGAATCAAGTCAATTAAACTGCTGGGATATTGATCTGGTCAGTTAAGTAGCAGAGAGGGTTGTTAATTAGTTTCAGCTGCCTTGGTATTAATGAAATTAGCAACAGGTGCACTACATGGGCAATAATGAGGCAACCCCCAAAACAGGAATGGTTTTACAGGTGGAGGCCACTGACATTTTTTTCCTGCTCATCTTTTCTGACTGCTTTTCTTTAGTTTTGCATTTGGCTAGGGTCAGTGTCACAACTGGTAGTATGAGGCGATACCTGGACCCTATAGAGGTTGCACAGGCAGTCCAACTCCTCTAGGATGGCACATCAATACGTGCCATTGCCAGAAGGTTTGCTGCGTCTCCCAGCACAGTCTTAAGAGCATTGAGGAGATTCCAGGAGATAGCTGTTACTCTAGGAGAGCTGGACAGGGCTGTAGAAGGTCCATTATGCTGCCTGTAACATCATTCAGCATGACTGTTTTGGTGCAGGGTCAGTGATGGCCTGGGGAAGCATATCCATGGAGGGACGCACAGACCTCTACAGGCTAGACAATGGTACTCTGACTGCCATTAGGCATTGGGATGAAATCCTTGGACCCATTGTCAGACCCTACACTGGTGCAGTGGGTCCTGGGTTCCTCCTGGTGCATGACAATGCCCGGCCTCATGTGGCGAGAGTATGCAGGCAGTATCAGGAGGATGAAGGAATTGATACCACCAAATGGCCCCCACGCTTGCCTGATCTAAATCCAATAGAATACCACTGGAATATCATGTTTTGGTCCATCTGACTCTGTCTGGTTGCACCACAGACTGTCTAGGAGCTCATTGGTGCCCTGGTCCAGATCTGGGAGGAAATACCCCAGAACACCATCCATCGTCTCATTAGGAGGATGCCCTGACGTCAGGCATGCATAGAAGCACACGGAGCCATACAAACTGGGTACCATTTTGAGTTGCTGCAATGAAATTTCAGCAAAATGGACTAGCCTTGCTGCATCATTTTTGCACTTTGATTTTTGAGGTGCCTTTGAATTCAGTCCTCTGTAGGATGATCATTTTAATTTCCATCAAACAATAAGGCATCCTTTCATTCCTAACACATTAGCCAGTCCATATCAATAGAGATATCCAGCACAATATTTTTCACCATTGAGATCTGATGTGTTTTCAAAGTATTCCTTTATTTTTTTTGAACAGTGTATTTTATCTCATCAAATCACCTTTCAGTTCTAAGTAATTGTTAATGTATTTTCCAAGCCTATCAAAGTCTCAGAGATCAGACATTTGCCTATTTTTGCATATGGGTACCTTAATGAAAAAAAATCCTTCATTGGTCAGTGTATTTATTGGTTTCCGAATTAACTGCAGCAAATGTTTCTGACAAGGTGAGATTTAGTTTTGGCAGCTTAATGTGGCCAACTTAATGTGTATAGTAACCCTAACCCTACCCTCTCCTATCCTAAATCCCTAGGTTAAAAAAAAAAAAAAAAAAAAAAAAACAAGAGAAAAAATATTTACTTTCAGGTTCTGGTTATGAATAATACTGGATCATCAGATGCTGGAGCAGTTAGTGAACAAATGTTTTAGCTTCGCAGATTCAATAGCATAGCACTTATAGGTTGACTTTGATGGGCTAAATAACCCCCAGGTCTCTTGGGGAACATAGAGGTGGAGTCTTTTCCCTATTATTTCTAGGTTTGCTCTACCAGCTTTTGAGATTTAGATGGAGTGTTGTCACTACACCCATTTTATTTTCTCTAACAGGGGTCGCCAAACTACAGCCGGTGGGCCACATCTGGCCCACTACACAATTTTATATGGACCTTGGCTAGGGTCAGTGATCTATCCCTAGGCACAGACTGAGGATTCGGATCAACAGAGGCTGCTTATGGTCTCTGCTCTGACCTGATGTAAGGAGGACCTTTATAGGGACTCTGATGTAATGGAGACTCTAATGTAAGGGGGACTGTGCTGGGAACTATAATGTAAGGTAGACTCTCATGGGGCTTCTGATGAAAGAAATGACTTTAATGGGGACCCTGACATAAATGGGGACTCTGATGAAGTCCCTAATGTAAGGGGGGGCTCTAAAGTGGTGCGGAAGCCTGGGGAAGGGTGTAAGAGAGACTCTGAAGGAGATTCTGATGTAAGGAAGATACTGAAGGGGACCCTGATGTGAAAGGAGGCTTCTAAATTAGGGGACACTGATCTAAGATGATCTAAGATGGGGGTTGAACCAGAGAACACTATGCATTCATTCGGAAAATGCAAAGCATTCTCTGAATGGAGCCTGTGCCGAGTGGTTGACCCTCTGGCCCTGATTTACTAATGTGCCTAGGAGCATTTCGGTGGGCTAATGTCTACTTTTCAATAGCGACCGTCTACTTTCAGATGGCAAAGACATTTACTAAAGAAAGCATCAACAAGTAGACACGAAATTGAATTTCCTAACCAGGCACAATCCAGGAATCAGTCTAGGAAAGCAGACTTGCTAAGAAGCACTTCTAACACAACGAAAAATCACTGCAGAGACATGTTCACATTGAAATTTGCTTTCACAAATGTTGGGACTTCACTTTAAACAATATCTTCCATTTCAAAAATTTTTTTTATTTATTTAAAAAATAGTTTTTTAGAGGAATTCATGACAGTCAAGAACTAGAACAGCTTCTATGCACGGATATAAATGCGCATATGCAGAACACATTTTAGCTGTCTTCCATGGGTGCTTTCTTTTTAGCCGCTGTTTAATAGTAAATCTCTGTGTGGAGTCCTCTGACAGACGGCACTCGATCACGTCTACTGTGTTAAACAAACTATTTGTAGCTAGGCATATCTTTATGTATTCTAATTTGATTTACTTAGTTCTATTGACTCTGTTTTTGTTTTGTATCCTTTATAATTATTTCTGTAATGGTTTTACATATTTCGAAGGTCTAGATAATATATATTTTGACAGCTGAATGTAAAAATAAAGGTCGGCAATTAAAAAAAAAAAATGGTGTGGGGCCCCCCTCCCATCTATACCAAGCCCTTTGGGTCTGGTATGAATATTAAGGGGTAACCCAACGCCAAAATAAAAAAAAATGGTGTGGGGCCCCCCCCCAAATCCATACCAGACCCTTATCTGAGCATGCAGCCCGGCAGGTCAGGAAAGGGGGGGGGGACGAGCGAGCACCCTCCTGAACCATACCAGGCCACATGCCCTCAACATGGGGGGGTGCTTTGGGGCAGGGCTCCCCCCCAAAGCACCTTGTCCCCATGTTGATGGGGACAAGGGCCTCTTCCCCACAACCCTGGCCGGTGGTTGTGGGGGTCTGCGGGCGGGGGGGCTTATCAGAATCTGGAAACCCCCTTTAACAAGGGGGCCCCCAGATCCTGGCCCCCCCCTACGTGAATGAGTATGGGGTACATGGTACCGCTACTCATTCATACAAAAACAAAAAGTGTAGTGTAAAAAAAGACAGGACACGGTCTTTGTCAAGTTCTTTAATAAAAGAAAAATCTAAAAGAATGTCCCCTGAAGTAGATCCAACATCAATCATGGTGTAAGGCACCGGCGACCCGAAAAAAAAAAAAAAAGTTCCTTTCCCGACGATGGCTCTGTTGTGAGCCTGGTTGACATCTCTTAAAAATGTAAGGGGCGGGGCCACCCGGGAACATCATCCAAGTGACCCGCCCCGTAATGTCACATGGGGTGGGGTTACATGCATGATGTGGCCCCGCCCCTTACATATTTAAGAGCTGTCAACCAGGCTCACCGCAGAGGGCTGGGCAGCCATTGTCGGGAATGGAACCTTTTTTTCTTTTTTTTTTCTTCGGGTCGCCGGCGCCTTACACCGTGATTGACGTTGGTCTTGTCAAAGACCGTGTCCTGTCTTTTTTTACACTATGCTTTTTGTTTTTTTTGTGAATGAGTAGCGGTACCATGTACCCCATACTCATTCACGTGGGGGGAGGGGCCAGATCTGGGGGCCCCCTTGTTAAAGTGTGCTTCCTGATAAGCCTCCTGCCTGCAGACCCCCACAACCACTGGCCAGGGTTGTGGGGAAGAGGCCCTTGGGGACAAGGTGCTTTGGGGGTATGGTTCAGGAGGGGGGGTGCACTCGCTCGCCCCCCCCTTTCCTGACCTGCTCAGATAAGTGTCTGGTATGAATTTTGGGGGGGACCCCACGCCATTTTTTTTAACATTTTGGCATAGAAGTTCCCCTCTAAATCCATACCAGACCCGAAGGGTTTGGTGTGGATGGGAGGGGGGACCCCACGCCTTTTTTTATTTATTATGGTGCAGGTTTTTAAATGTAACTCTCGCTTTTTTTTCTTCCCTATATCTCAGAAATTCAGCTGTCACTTTCCCCAGCTAAAAGAGAAAGTTTTCTTTGAGTTTATATCCCTAAAGGAAACAATGTTTACTTTAAGTTTATTAAAAGATACAAAGTTTTCTGTAACTTCAGGGAAAGTGATAGATAAGTTTGTGAACTATAGTGAAGAAAAAAAAAAGGCTGTCATTTGCATTTAAAACTCAGCATCGACATACACTTTGTATTGCGAAAAAAATTATTAACAATTGTGTAAACCGAGGCATTATTTTCAATGGATTTTCATTCATAAACCGAAAATTACGTTAACCGAGGCGTTGGTAAACCGAGGTACCCCTGTATTAGTATTGCAATCCTTTGTATTGGGATACATAGAACCAACATACATCTGAATTGGCAACATAGTACAACATTTATGTCACATTTTAGATATTTGGCTAGTTACACTGACCTTGCCCAGGGATTATGGTTGATTCACACCACAGAAATACAGGGTGGTTTAGTGTTCAACAGCTCAGTGGACAAGTGGTTAGCACTGCTGCCTCACAGCCCTAGGGTTGTTGGTTTGAATCCCGACCACAGCAATGAAGTTGCATGATCTCCCTGGGTGGCTACCCTAACATAGATGTGCTGGCAGCATCTTTGCTTTCTGTCTAAATGATCCCTAGAATTAGAATGAGGCCTTGTCTGTTCAAACACCTTTAAAGTGGCACCTTATGTGAATGTCAAACGATGGGATGAGATAAGGGCCTGGACTAATGATTGATTTGATAATGCTGGTTTGCACTCTGTCCCCTTTTGGGAAGGATTTGACAAGCCAAGAGCTGAGAGAGAGAGCAAAAGGATTAATAAAATAATGGCATGGAGTTCCCCCCCCCCAAATCCATAACAGACCCTTATACCGCATGCCTTCAAAGATTTATTTCCTTTGTTGAATTGTCTGCTTGGTTCACACTGGATGCGATTTAAAATTGTGCTTTTTGTTGGCAATTTTCTGTAAATTTACCAATGAGTTATTGCGTTTTCAATTGTGTTTTGCATTGCGATTTCTATTTTAGTCTATATGTGAAATTGCTGCAAAATGCAGAAAAAGTTAGACAAGACCTACTTTTGAAATTGTGCTACAGCAATTCGCGTATACTAAGACACTCACATCCACATTCATTAGATCCGATATCAGGTATAATTTCAATTCCCAAATCGCACCTGAAATCACACACCCGGGATGCGACTTGGCAAGGGATTTGCATGCCCTGCGACTTGCAAATCGCATGCCAAATTGCACCCGATATGACCGGGGGCTAACACCACAGTCACATCTAATCCGATTTGGAAATTGGGCAACTTACAGTGAAGTCGCACAATTTCAAAATTAGATTGAACGTGAATGGAGCCTATAGTGGACAATAGGGTGTGACTTAGCCTACGATTTGCAAGTCGCCTGGCATGTAAATCGCATGCTAAATTGCACCCAATGTGACTGGGGGCCACCCCGGTCACACCAAAGCAGATTTTGAAGTGGTGTGACTTACACTACGGTCACATCATGTGACTTACAGTGAAGTCCCATGATTTCAAAGTCGGGAGACATGCTGATTTAAAGTGCGATTTGCAAGACATCTGACACAGATCTCTCTGCAAATCGAATGAAAAGTAGTGTATTCATTACTTTAGAAATTGTTATGGCTCCAACCAAGTTTAAACCACACCAATATGAACGTTCTAATAGCGGTCACATTGAGTGCGACTTGGCATGTGATTTGCATGACATGCGACTTGCAAATTGTATGCCAAAGTCGCACCCTATTGTCTGCTATTAGAGAGGTCACATGGGTGCGTTTCTGACACTGATTTCTAAAGTAGTACATGTACTACTTTTGTGGCGATTTGCATAGATATCTGTGTCAGATCGGCATCTTCACTGTAAGTCGCACGATTTCTAAATCGGCTTTGATGTGACCGGGGTGTAAGCCCTTTTTATGTTTGATTTCCTGAGTGTTTTTCTGATTTATAGGAAATCCCGCATACTAGCAAAAGTGAACTGACATTTTCAGTATTGCATGCGAGATGTGGTCATGTGACTGCCTTAACTCATGCGATAATCTGGAGTGAATTGTGCCCATAGTGCCAATAAATATTGCCGATAGGGTTCCCCTTCACATCCCTGTGCAATGTTCTGTTGTATGCTGCACAGGTACACTTCACTGTGGCTTTCTTTCTGACTCTGAATTGTGGGGCCTGTATACCAAGGGTTAACGCAGGTGGGAAGAGGATTCATTAGGTGCAAACACTTTCTCTGACCAAATGAATGACAGTGGTGGGTGTGGCCTGTGTTATATAAAAAGTTGCAGTAGTGGGTATTTTTTGCCTTGTATTAGGCCAGGTTATTTTCAGCAAGTCCTTGCCTGTGGTATTTTGGGGAGGAAGAAATATTGTGGTGAATTGATCCAGACCACACTCACGCTGTGTTTTGATGTGGGCTGTAAATGTTTTGCATTTTTTTCCTTCTAAGGTGTGTTTGTGTGCTTATTGTACAATGATTGTGTGTTTATTATCTTTGCATTGTAATCCAAACACGTCAATTGCTCTGCTGTTCCAAATCTGCACTTGACTATAGTTTGCTTGCATATTTAGACTGAAATGCAGTTTTCGGACAAACCTGATGAGAAATGTATGTATGTGTGGGGGATTTGGGGAGGTGGGAGGTATTTTATTTTGGCACATATGTATTTTTATATTGATATTTTGATCTGCAGCCTGTTTTGTGGATAGATAAGCCTACTAAGTGATTCATATTACCATTTGATTCCTGCTGTAAACTGTGAAAACACAGTTAATTAGAAGTATAATCTTTTAGATTGTAAGCTATTATGAGCAGGACCATTCTATTTTAGCAACATTAATCCTGTTTTTTTTTTCCCACCAAGAAATTGACTACCTACTTGTTGCTGCTGTCCAAATAAATTTGGAATATATATTTGATCAATAAATGTTTGGAATATGTTTATTTTGGGGGGGGGGTTATTTCATGTTCAAGTTCAATATACTAGCACCCCTAACACTTATATTTTGCGAGCTATATAATATGCCCAAATCTAGCCTGTTAGAGTGCACAAATGCAATTATGTCCAAACTAACAAACCAAAAGCCCCCTATTGCACCAAGACCATGTTATGTACCAATGAATAGGTCGTGTTCAATGTGCAGCTAGCTATTCTTTTTCCACAATCCTCTTAACAGTAATAAATTAGGCCCCCAATTTATGTTGACTTTGGGCCTTTACTGGCAAACATATATTCACCAATGCCAAATACACAATAGAGCTGCAAACATATATTCACCAATGTCATATACACAGTAGACCTGCAAACATTTATTCACCAATGCCAAATCCACAGTAGAACTGCAAATATATATTTGCAAATGTCATATACACAATGGAGCCGCATGGAAAATTGCTATGGTGCACAAATAAACGCCAAGACGGCTGTTGGAGGAGGCACTAGAGCAGCTGTCATACCGGACATTTGCGGGAAGACATTTGCACACACCCGGAAGTGGTAGTGGGGAGTGTTAGTGGATGGGAGTGTAGTTAGGAGAGTTTAGTAGTAATTTGCAAGTCTATTTTTTAGTTTTGTGAATTGTTATTATATGGAATTCCAGACCACATCTAGACATGGCGAGATCGCTGTTCTCCACCGAGGAGCTGGTCCTCATTTGCAGGGGAAACATTACTAATAATTGTATTTTCAGTTGAAAACATGTCCAATTCCTAGATACATTGAGGTACATAGCAGAGGTTCAAGGTATTCCTTAGAAGAAGTTATTGTTCTTCCTAACTATACAGGTGGCACAGACACAAGCATACACCCAGGGCCACTGTTAGATATCATGGGCCCCGTACAGCATACCTGACAGCCCCCCACCGCCAGAGAAAATATCTAAATTATATTTATGGTAAAAATACACTAAAAACATTATTAATGAACACAATCCCAACCATATTCCTGTGAAATTGAAATGATAAAACTGTGCTGAGTTCATAAATAAAGCTGTGTGTGTAATTGAGGTCTTTGAACTCATTCACATGGGTGCTGTGGCCTGTAGTGTGTGAATCAGTAGTTTGTTTTTGTGGCTGTCGCCGTTTGCAGGCAACCTATGTTACACTATGGAAATGCTGCAGGTCCTAATTTGACAAGCATATGGGTGCAGGTGTGCAGCCCTGAACACAGACAGTGAGCATTCAGGGCCACTTCCCCATGCCTTCACACCTGTCAGATTAAAACCTGTGTTCATACAGCTGCTGTGTCCCCATAGTGTAACAGGTGGCTCTAGCCACATGAACAACCCACTCATTCATGCTGTACAGGCCAGAGGACTTGTGCGAATGTGGCATTTTTTACTTTTTTTTCCTCAGCTCATTAATTTCAATGGGCTGCCTAATGTGTGGGAACATGCAAAAATACTACAGGCATATTATTTTAAAAGTGTGCTGCACCTAGCCGCACATAGTGTGGTGCCATGCGTTTTGGTGGCTGTGAATGCGTCTGTGTTTACTAGACATGTGGAGGTGCACAAGTAGGTTTTCATTATGGTACCTGCGCACATCTGCAAAGGGCATTGCATTTCTTTGCTGTGCAGGAAAATGCATGCTCTTGCATGCGTTTCTGCACCACAAATGGTGTGAACAAGTCCTAAGGGCCAGTTCACAGTATAGAAACAAAGTCTAGATGTGTTCCAGATGCGTTTTTGCATGCACTTTTTTGATGCATGTTTAGCATGTTCCAGTGCATTTTGGATGTGTTTTTGACGTGTTCCAGTGCATTTAGGATGCGTTTTTGATGTGTTCCAGTGCATTTTGGATGGGTTTTTGATGTGTTCCAGTGCATTTTTTATGCATTCCAGTTAATTTTTCCCCCTCTCATTTTGGATGGGTTTTTGATGTGTTCCAGTGCATTTTTTTATGAATTCCAGTTAATTTTTCCCCCTCTCTTTTTCTTCAATTTAATTAAGGACATGTGCGTTTTAGTGCGTTCCAGGGTGTTTCACCGCGTCCAAGTACAGTTCTATGCATAAACAATGCAGCCTGTTTGACTTTTTTGGCAGCACCTGCAACACACTGGAACTGCAAGCGCTAATGTGAACTATGACATTGACAACCATATAACCTTCTTTCTGTGCGTTTTGGATGCAAAAAAGCAACTGAAACACATGTAGTGTGAACTGACCCTGAAGGTTATTATAGGTCAGGGAACTGGACTGACCAGGAATTGTGAATTCAATCAGACTAGTGGTGAGATACAATCAGGAATCGTATAATAATGCTAGATCTGAGCTGGAGGTGATAGGAAATGAGACACATTCACTTGATCAGTAAATAAATAGTTAAATAAAAAGAGTGGGGAGGTAATACATAGATTTGCAGATGGAACAGGTGATAACATGGGGGGTGGGGGTCAAGTTGTATAAGGAGACAGGTTTAAGGGCTCGTTCACACTTGACTTTATTTTTAACTCTTGCCAAACGGCCCTATAGCTTTTGACAGGCGTTTGGGAAGCGGTTTTAACACTCCTCAAATGCTCCCCAAATGCCCTATGCACAGTTTTGAAGCATTTGATAGGCATTTGCCAAGCATTAAAACTGCACCACAAATGCCTGTAATGAAGTTAAATTGTATTAACGCTCCGCAAATGCCTCGCAACAGCACAGCAAACGTCTGCCAGGCATTTGAGGAGCGGCACCATAGACTTGAATGGGAGGCTTCAACTCCTCCTGACTGGACATGAGGCACCAGTTTTGCTGAGACACAACACTAACGGTTCAGTGTGAACAGCACTGTGTGCTGCCATGTGCAGAATTTTTATAGGCATTTGAGAAGCGTTAAAAACGCTTCCCAAACGCCTGTCTGACGCCTGCTGACAAAGCTAGTGTGAACGTAGCCTTAGCGAAGATAAAGTTGTAATGAAATATAAACAGAAGGAAAATGTAAAGTTTCAAACTTGCCAGAAGAACAGGACACAGGTAAGATTCACTCCCATTGATTAATATTCCTGGCACTGACAAAACCCTGGAAATTGATTTCCATATTTTGGGCATTCACAAATGTTAAGGAGCTTATAATCTAAGGCCAGAAACTCAGACATATACTAGGCCTAATTAACCTAACAGCATGTCTTTGGAGAGTTGGCAGAAACACACCCGTGCAGAGAAAACATGCAAATTCCAGACAGGTCAGCCATGACTGGGATTAGAACCCCTCACCAAAGTGTTGTAAATCCTGAGTACTAACTACTAAGCCACTGTAGGAGTTTGAGCTGGAATGGAATAGTTACATGATTAAAGAGAAGGAAGATATATAATTATATTGGGAAATTAGAACTAGACATTCAAATTATTTGAGATATAAGTGTGAAAATGTTTGACATTTGAAAATAGAATGTATTCATTAGGAAATGCATTAGTTGGACGATCATTTTTGGAGAAACAGCAAAAAAAAAAAAAAATTATAATATAGGTGTGCTTTTTATTTTAAATTATAAGTATTCTCATATGCAAACAGGAAAACGCCAAGGGGACAAAGCCCGCAGTTGTGTGCCACCTAGCGAACATATCCGGTATTGCATCTAGAAATGTGTCTGACGCAATCCCGGATTTACTAACAGGAAAAGAGTCTACAAAGTAGACTCTTTTCAATGAGCTTGCTAGACACCTTTCTGATGACTGACAGGTCTAGATTGATTGAATTAAGTCTGCCTGAATGTTCAGCGTCTGCTGGTAGACTCAATTCTTAGTAAATCAGGGCCTCTGTGTTCACAATGCATCAGGATGGCTACTCAGCATGGACCTGGAAGTAAGTGGAGATCAGTAGTGGAGTAAACAGTGTCTTCTTCAGTGATTTCAAACTTCCAAGAGCATCAGCCAGATATTTTCATATCCACATGTTACACAAGTCCAAACTGGACCAAAGTAAAAATGTATAAAACATCCATATCTGGAATTCAGCTATAATAAAGACAGTTTCCAGTATCTGAGGTTCCAGCATCTAAAGGACAATCTGTGTGACAGTGAGGAGCCTCTGCTCCGATCTAACCAGGAAAAGGAACTTACATATCAAGATAACCGTAAATGCTAAAGGTGGCTGCCTTGGGACAGGTAGAAGAATTTGATGTATGTCACTCTGCTTCTTGGAATTCCTATGAATAAAGATTATCATACAAACAAAATCTTGATTGGAAAAGTGCTGTGCTGTTGAATATGCGGGCTAAAACATTTGTTCACTAACTGCTCCAGCATCTGATGATCCAGCATTATTCATATCCAGAACCTGAAAGTAAATATTTTTTTTCTCATTTTTTTTTTTTTTTTACCTAGGGATTTAGGATAGGAGAGGGTAGGGTTAGGGTTACTATACAGCCCTTTCTTGGTGCAGAGTGCAGGGTTGAAAACCTGGAAAATGTAAACAGGAACCTAAAGCGCTACCTGCTGGCTGGATACAAAATATGTTTTCAGACTGACCGTAGTAAAGAAAGAAAGAAAATATGTACAGTGGATATAAAAAGTCTACACACCCCTGTTAAAATGTCAGGTTTCTGTGATGTAAAAAAACAAGACAAAGATAAATCATTTCAGAACTTTTTCCACCTTTAACCACTTCAAATTTGGACACTTTCACCCCCTTCTTGTCCAGGCCAATTTTCAGCTTTCAGTGCTATCACACTTTGAATGACAATTGCGCAGTCATGCAACACTGTTCCCATACGAATTGTTTAGCATTTTTTTGAGACAGATAAAACTGTATTTTGGTGGTATTTATTCACTGCTGGGATTTTTATTTTTTTGCTATATAAATGAAAAAGTCCAAACATTGTGAAAACAAAGTGTTTTTCTTATAACATTTTGGAAATAAATAACCTTTCTTCATAAATCTTGGCCAAAATGTATTCAGTTATCTTTTTAGTAAAAATAAATAAATAAAATAACACAAATTAGTTTATAACAAAAACTATAATTTTTCTAAATTTTTTTTTACATTTTTATTTTTTTTTTATGTTTTTTTTTTAACATAGTGACACTGTACTACTTGTGGGGGGTGATGAAGATTGTTTTTTTTACACTGATTGCTTTTACAACCATAAAGGCTGTAAAAGCAAAAATTTCTCCCTCTCTCTGGCTGCATTCTTGCAGCCATTGAGAAATACTGTTGTGAATAGCCTTGTACCATGTGACCTCTGTGATCATTCACAGATTTCACTAGTAGTAAGCAATGATGTCAGCAAGTGACATCTTGCTTACTACTATTCATGTGATCGCTGATTGGCCAATCAGTGATCACATGATTGGGACCTCACACAGAGGTCCCGTACAGCGATCGTTTATAAACAACCACCCGCTTCAGCACTGCTCCCGTCCAGTCGGTTATGTACAAGGGCCGGACGGGAAGTGGTTAATGTGACCTAAAAACTGTACAACTCAATTGAACAATAAACTGAAATCTCTTAGGTGGAGCATCACAGAGAATGCAGAGGAACTACTAAAGTTGGAGCTGTAGTAGGAAGCAAGAGCTGCATAATTTGATGCCTCCTCTGTAGTGCTGGCTCCTGTCCTATGCAGATTGATACCAACTGCACATCACCCCACCACTTATCACGGCTAGAGGTCTCCAGAGCGGTGCCAGCAGCAGGAAAGAAGAGGTCTTCAGGTCAGTGTGAAGCAATACCCTGGGCATAATAGTATAGGGCTGCTTTCACACTGATGTGCTGCAGTTTTCCCACACCACGAGTGCAGTGCAGTGTACCTGCAACTTTCCTGCAGGTTTGCTGCGTTTAGCCATAGACTTCTATTATATCCTGCTGGTTTCTAAAAGCGCACCAATACACCTGAATGACGACGTTTTGGTGCACTTTCAGAAAGTGCAGCACACTTGCAAGTGCAGCAGGCACTCCTGCTCCTCTGAAAAGCGATCCAATTGTGTTTGACAGGTGCTATCAGGTGTGAGAAAGCGACACTGCACCTGGTGATCTTTGACTTCTCCCTTGTTGTTCAGGTAGATCTCCACCTCTTTAAGGTTGCCTACCCCTGTATTAGGGCCAATTTTAGATGGGAGCCAATTAAGCTACCAGAATCTTGGAGGACATGCAACTCAAAGCAGGGACCCCGGTGCTGCAAGGAAGAAGTGCTAAACGTTCATGTTTCATAGTCCAAAAACAGGGAACTCCTGCAGTACTATGCTTGGCACTGTAGACATTACTGAAGCATCCATAATTTCAGTATTGTATGTACGTCACGCTGGTACATGCAATACTAAAGTTGCTGCCTGTGCTGGGACCGCTGCAGTAAGCACTTTCACACCATCTTTTTTTAATGGATAGATGCTCAAATGTGAGAAATACATGTACATGTAACAATGTGAGCTTTCAATATAACGGTAATTTTGATCACATGATAGTATCATGCAGGGGCAGACTGACAACTCATGGGGCCCCCGGGCAATAGGGGGATTATGGGTCCCCTGTGTCCTTGCCCAAACTCAAAAAATCCTATGAAAAAGGTACCAGGGGCATCTCATGGGGCCCCCTACTGACCCTGGGCCCTCGGGCAGTGCCCGAGTTTCCAAATGGTCAGTCCGCCCCTGGTATCATGATAGCACAACATTTTTCAGTTGGTAAATGATCATTTGTTTTACCACAATGGACCATTGTTGCTGTATTCAATTAAATGTAACTTTTATTTGTTGTAATGAGCAATTATTTTAAAAATGATCAAGTTTTTGACTGATATTCCATGTAGATGAAACATGATAATATCTGACAGGGAATGACCACTAAGGCATAGGTTGGTCCATTTATTCTTTTATTCCTCCCCCCACTCTTACCGATTATGCTGTGTTGTGTTCACAATACGCACTTACCAACCCAGTGGATCCAACGTTGTCCTGCAGCAATCCATAATTCAGATGTGACAGCCTGTATCCCCTGCCGCCATCTTGGTCCTCTTTGGCCAGCTGCCTCTTATGGGTTCAGGAATCCCCTGGTCACACCTCCCTGGAAATGTGATAAGGACATCCCAGGGGGCTGCCAGTGCAGGATATGCCATTATCGACAAAAAAAAAAAGAAAACATCTATCATTATTG
This sequence comes from Staurois parvus, assembly GCF_062004578.1. Taxonomy (NCBI): domain Eukaryota; kingdom Metazoa; phylum Chordata; class Amphibia; order Anura; family Ranidae; genus Staurois; species Staurois parvus. The sequence continues at coordinate 3,769,466 of NW_028318500.1, read as the reverse complement.
CAGAGGGTTGGTGTTGGGGTCCAGGCATTCACCTAAAGTTCAATTGCATAGGGAAGTTCCAATTTACTGGGTGCAAATAGGTTGTGAAAGGGGCTCATTATTCAGAGTCCAGTGCAAGCATGTTAATACAAGTTAACCTGAGTGAGTTTGCCTTGTGAATCAAGCATAACAGGTCATACCCACATTTCTCCTAGCAGTTTGACTTCTAAAACATTTATATCTAAACACATGTAAACCTAACTGAATAATATTTATTCATTTTTTAAATAAAGTACTGTTTTTTTCATCCTTCGAGACAGCTCAGTGCTGCTGATCTCATGAAGCCTCTTTGCAGCTACTTCCTATTTACATGCATGAGCTCCAGTAACTACACGATATTTCTAATGCTGAAAACAGCGAACCCATGACTGTGTTTTTCGGAGAGTGTGTAACAATCCAAAAGTGGGATATGGGGACAGAGGATTAACAAGAAGTGCCTGATCCAGGACCTTCACAGCAGGAGCAGCAAGTACTATAAGGTTCATTTTTACATTATTTTGACATGTTAAAAATTATATAAAAGTTTAATTTTTGGGTTTGCATCTACTTTTATCATTTTCTTTAGGTTCACTATCAGTCCATATGGCCTTATAGAGAGTAGAAGTAATGCATTCCATATTTGACCTGTATTGTTACTTGTACACAGGAAAGGAGGTAAAAGGGGCAATGGCCTGAAGTGCCCCAAAAGGGTAAATTCAGCCCCGCTTTTTCAGATTTTATTTATTAAGATCCTTCCTAAAGCACTGGACCATAATCTTTTAAATATTTCTATATTTCTGGTAACCAGATCTATAAAAAAATATATTGTGTAGATATTTAACAGCATTGAAATCACTATCCCCCACACCACTATATTTCCAAATTCGTAGAACTGTCTTCTAACATAGCACTGACACTATCTATTGTGTCATCTTGTGGTCTTTAATGGTTTTAGTTTCCTAAAACTGAAAGCATAACTTTCACTCTTCAAAACATTTAAGGCCTAAGGCCAGGTTCACACCTGTGCATTTGTTTATACATTTGCGCTTTGCAGGAACGCAGTGCATGCCATTTATCATGATTTCCTATGGATCATGTTCATATCTATGGATTTTTTGCAGGTGCGTTTTTTGGAAAGGGTTAGGATTTCTTTTCCTGCAGCAGTTTGTGTCATAGTTCAATAGACTTCAATGGAACTGCATTTAAAATGCAAGTGCTGCGTTTTGTGTGTGTTTTTGACATGTTTTTGATGCATTTTGAATCTGATCAGCAACAAGTTGACCAAAAAAAGTAATACAAATGCAAAACCCATCAAAAACGAGTAATGCACCGCAAAAAGCACTGCATAATAAAAAAGATCAAACACAAACTGAATAGGTGTGTACCTAGCCCTATACTCATTGGTTTATTGTAAACACAGTTTCTCCTTACAGAAGAAAATCAACATTAAATATTTGCCAAAGATGCATTTGTTTCAAACAAGTTTAGCATCGTTTGGCATTTGGACATTTATTTATTTAATTGACCAGAGTTTTTAACTTATTCTGGCTATTGAAATGAATATATGTTGAAGTGCTAAACACGTCTAGCAGTGTCAAGCGTTTTTTTTCTGCTGCTCCTGGACACACTGGTAGTGAGGTTATTTTCCTACCTTCAAACTCCTCTAAAAGGCTATGTGTGCATAAACACATAGGCTAACATGCAGTGGAGTTTAGAGCAGGGCTTCACAAATTTGCTTTGAATCTTGGAGCCAGCTAAAAAAAGTTAGGAGCAAGTTTTCAGTTTTTGTTTATTTTTTAGTGAAGCGTGGGTTGTTGGTGCCTGGGGCAAGGCAGCTTGTGGGCAACAAACGTCACGCGATTTTCCACGTGACAATGACAGCAAAACAGCACCATGTTTTAGATGCCATTGAAAATAATGGCACCTGAACCTGCATTTTGTGATGGCAATGATTCTGTCATGATCCCAAGATGCCCAGGTGTGAATGGAGCTGCCCTGGTTCACACTCACAGATTCGCATAACAAACTGGATATTACTTGTTCCGATTGAGGTGGTTCACACGGATGTTATCAACACGCATTGTGCCATCACGAAAAGGGTCCTGTGAGAGTTTACAGCGGTGCGTTCCAGATTTTCAAGTGATAGAGTGGCATGCGGACATAAGTGTCCACATAGGATTGCTATTGACAGGAATTTTTGCATTGAAGTCAAAGGGAGGCATTTTTGCATTGAAGTCAATGGGAAGCAATTTTGCATTGAAGTCACTGGGACGCAATTTTGCATTGAAGGCACTGTGACACAATTTTGCACTGAAGTCACTGGGGTGCAATTTTCCATTGTAGTCAATGGGACGTGATTTTGCACTGAAGTCAACGGGATGCGATTTTGCATTGAAGTCAATGGGAGGCAGTGTATGAACCCAGGCGACAGGATGCAATTTCTACTCGCCACAACCACCTGGGATTTGTCAAACCCTGGTTTAGAGGCAGGAAAAAAAAAACCGTCAGACGCCCCTAGGAGCAGCTGTAAAGCAGCTTCTTCTTCTCTAGAATTGTCACTGATGCAGAAAATGAGCAATCCACATTTCTGGTGGCAAAACGGAAATGGACGGTGAGGGGAAATCTTATAAATGATAAATCTTTGTAAAGATTGGCTAGAGATACACTCAAAAGCCCAACTCTGCTCACTGGAAATAAAAATAAAAAATAACATAAAAATATTAAATAAAAATATAATCTTGGGACTACCTGCACTGCAAGAGTTAAATGCACGTTAGGTCTAGGGGTAGAGGAATAAAGTGGAATAAATAATTTATTCCTTGCCCTGGCAGGCCTCCACTCCACTGTGTAACCAGTCCCCTGCAGCCTCTTCTCTAAAGTGCATTGGCTGACAGGCACATGTTGATATCATCATATACAATGCAGGACCAACAGCCTGTGGGCAAGATTTACTCAAGAAGAATGCTAACTCCAGGTCCCCCAAATGCAGCATCAGCTTCCCCGAACACAGTAAGAGGAACTGATATTGTTCCTCTCACTGTGTGATGTCAGAAACCATAAGCAAAAAGGATTTGGTCACTTCCGGTTTTGTTCTGATGTAAATAATAGTCTAACAGACCCCAGATCTCTCCAAAAAGAGGACCTGTCACGGGCCTATACTATCACAAGGGATGTTGTTCATCCCTTGTGATAGCAATAACATTAATATAAAAAAAAAGTAAGGTACAATGTAAAAAAAAAAAAAGTATATAAAATAATAAACTAAAACTTTTTTAAAGCACCCCTGTGCGCAGACAAAAATGCAAAAGCACAGGTAGGCCCCGCAAGCAAATGTAAACGGTGTTCGCACCACACATGTTAGGTATTGCCGTGCACGTCAGAGCAAAAGCAATAATTCTAGTACCAGACCTCCTGTGTAACTCTAACTGGTAACCTGTAAAGGCTTTTAAATCATTGCTTATGGAGATTTTTATTTTTATTTTTTTTGTATCATATCATTTTTTTGGCGCCATTTCACAGTCATACAAAATTGTAAAGAGTGACATGTTTTGGGTTCTAAGTAATTTCCTAGTAAAAAAATGCTGAATTTTATATGTATGACAGAAATGTCAGAATTGGCCCAGACTGGAACTGATTAATATTTTACAAGACGTTTTCTCAGAGATAGAGAACAGCCATTGGATTATCTTTCATACAGATGTCTCCAAGTATTCCTCTCTTAGTGCAACATAACATCGAACTGCCCCCTAGACATACTGTACCTTGTAGCTTAGAGTCCCCTAGAGCAAGAGTCCATAGTAACTGTGTCTGTCTTTAGTACAGTGATTGACCACCTGCCAGGGAAACAAAGGAGAGGTAGTAGAGTGTCTCCCACAACTCAGCAATTACCTCTTGCTATTCCCATGCACAAAACCCCAACTTGGTTGCCTCCCCTGGTATTTACAGCCAGCCACTAGGGGCAGAGCTATGAATACACAGGAGTTGGAACAATTTATTTAACTCCTGACTATTCCAAGGGTAGGTGGAGACAGGGAGGGGAGGAGGAGATAAACAATGCAATGTTATAATTATTACACGGTTAAGTCGCCATAAAGCCCCTTTCTTTAAAAGCTCCAGACATTACTTAAAGCACCTCCAATTTAAATAGGGTTGGTGAAAAAATGTTTTATTTTTTTATCTGGACAAGTAGATGGTCATGAGGAACAAGTAGATTGGAACCCCAATTTAGTCCCGGACAAGTCGTTTTTTCAAAAATGTCCACACCCGTGCTCACACAGGTTACATGCTCCTATAGGTTCAATGAAGTGGGACCTGCAACACAGTGCTAATCACTATAAAACTGCAGTCCCCGTTACTCATGGACCCTCAAAGTCGTTTTAAAGTCCTTCTTAATAACTCCATTTTCCCTTAGTGAAAATGCACTTATTGTCCTCCCACTTCATTGCTCTATCCTAGCATAGCTGAGTAACAGCCACAACCCTCAGCATGTTTTCTAAAGAAAAAATAATAATACAAAAAAAAAAATAGTATTGTAGAGAAAAAAAAGGGTGTCTACACTGCAGTATAAAGCTTGCCATAGATGGATCAAAATTTGAATGGCTCAGCAGGGAGACCCACTGATCAATGCCTCGCAAACAAGACTGTTGGAAACTTGTGTTCAATTGGCTGCAGCACTGATCAGGGTATTCTGGCAGTAGAGGAATCCTGCTGTCAGAATACAATAGCGCATCTATCCATGGCCAGCCAAACATATAGACACACTGGGGGTTATTTACTAAAACTTGAGAGTGCAAAATCTGGTGCAGTTGTGCATGGTAGCCAATCGGCTTCTAATATCAGCTTGTTCAGTTACGCTTTGACAATAAAACCTGGAAGATGATTGGTTTCTATGCAGAGTTGCACCAGATTTTGCACTCAAATGTTAGGTAAAAAACCCTATTGTGGGCAGGGGTACCAGGCAAAGATGCCCCCTGTCCAGTTTACCATGGCCATTGAGCCTTTAGCGGCCCTTATATGGGCTAAAGATACCATTGAGGGCAAGGGCTTTAGGTACGGCGTACAGCATGAGAAAATCATACTGTATGCTAATGACATACTTCTACTCCTGGGTGATTCTGATCAATCCTTGAAAGCAGTTATGACCACAATATCGGAGCCCAATTAATTGTGAGACTGGAGTATTTGCCAAGTTTGCTCTGCCACAGCTGGACCCAGGGCTTAACCCCCACCTGGCATCTTTTGGTCCAAATTATGTCTATTTATGGCAGATAGAGCAAACCTAGTCAAGATGATTATGATGACCTAACTGCTGTACTTTGTCCATGACACACCAGTGGTTATCCCACTCAAAATCTTTAGGATAGTTAACTCTATATTCAGCTTTCTACTATGGAAGGGTGGTGCAGCCAGGATCAGACTGGAGCAACTACAGCGGGCGAAGGATGGGGGGGGGGCTAGCGTTCCCAAACCCATGGCTGTACTACCTGGCCTCCTAGCTTCAATACCTTGTGGGAGGTCTGGTCTTAGAATCCCAAACTGTGGGGGAATAGGTTGTACCCGACATACAGGCTTATACACATAAGGCATTTAACATATTTTTGGGTTGTGAGATCATCTAGAATACTGAACAGGAAGACCTGTGGGTCCAATGTTAGGGGTAAATCAGATACTGTTCTTAGTCTAGCACCCACCTGATGCCAATTTGGAATTAAAGGCACAGCACATCATATGATAAAAGGTGCCTATCTCAGTTTGACATCTGCTACAGATATGGTTGATGTGATGCAATCCCTGGAGGTACAGTAAATCCTATGTAGCAATTTCAGCTAAATAATGTGGACTTTAGCAGAGATCAATCAATCTGCAAGGACATGAGAAGTTTCCCTGCTGTACTTCACAAGGCACTTCGTTAAGATGTCACTGTGGACCAGCAGTCTGACTCCTGCTGCTTCCAGTACTGATCACCCCACAATCTGTGACCTTCATCGCCCTTATATTGCATACTAATCACCCTGCAAACTGACTCCCCCTCCATCCCCATTATAACTGGCAATATGTGCACCCCTCACCACCGTACTGTGACCCTCCACTTCTCCATACTAGATAGCTTGCAATCTATGCATTGGATGGTAATAACTGAAGATCTCTTACACAATACTGCAAGTGACCCATTCGGCTAGTCATGCTAACTAGCTTCAGAGGATGGTCCCATAAGGCAGAGAGATCCCCAATGAGGGTCTGGAAAGAAATCCAAAAACATAAAAATAGCAGTCTGTGCCACACCAAGGTCTGTAGGGTTCAGAAAGGATATCAGTTAAACCTTGTTAGAATGGCCTAAAACAGACCACATGTTTCAGGGGTTTTATGCAGTCCCCCTTCATCAGGGCTTTGATGCTGTATAAGCTCAATAAGACTGGACTCAATGGAAAGAGGTAGCAGCAACTCAACCAATCCAGGCCCTTACAGCATTCTATCTCATTCTGCACAGTGTAGGCTAGATTAGAGTAGATGTAAAAAGAGGAGCACTTTGCCGTCTTCATGAAGGGGAAATGCAAAAAAACAGCCAGGCATGCGGTAAGAGACACAGAAGGATGATGACAACAAAGGCAGCTTGTTCTCATCATATTAGACAGCCAGTCTTGTTGCTCTTGTACCTAGAAAGTACCGAGGCAAAGCAAAGACAGAAGCTTACCCCTTTCTAAAAATGCAAGCTGCCTGGCTAACACTGGCACCAAGGGCTCGTTTGTATGTGCAACAGCCCTTGCCTTCCCTCTGAAAAGAGATCCACGATGGATTGCTTTGCAGAGGGCGTTTTAACACCATAAATCTGTGCATTGAATGTGGTTGCAGGACTACGCCATAGACTTGCACTGATCATGCTCGGCCACAGAACTGCCACAATTGGACAAAAATGTGAATTGTGAAATTATAGTTCTGTTCTAAAATATTCCTTTAAAAAAAAAAATGACACACAGACTAGAATACCACATTTAAACATTTACCAATTTATTATCATAAATAGTCAACATAAAATGATGGAACTTATTCAGTTTAAAGTCTGGATGCTTAAAAAGTGACATTTCAGCTATTGGTAGATGCAGGTGGGATCAATAAGCAAATATTTTATTCAGTCCCTTGGGTACAAAATCTTGATGGTGGAGTTCATAGCTCCTTCCACTTGCTGCAGGTATTATAAAGGGTCTTATTTCTTGGATTTTTGCTATGGACAGTAATGCATCACGGAGGAGGCTCCTCCTATGGCAGAAGAAGCAAGAGTCCAACATAAGGGATGCAAAGCCAGAAGGCAAATCTTACCACAAGAGTCCATAAGAGATAAAAGACACTAGTGGGTAGTCATGGCCAAAATATATATGTATATTTATATTGCACCATCAGTGGGTGACCGCTTGAATCCACACAGCCAAATGAGGCATTGGGGCTTCCAAGGGATTTCCTGTGCTCCCAGTTTGTATATATATATAGGATGTACTATGCCAAAACACCCCAACTAGTAGGCAATTCAGTTTGTCATCTTGTCTCAAAAAAAATAAAGCAGACATGTAAGTAAAGCTGGCCATAGATGGATCAAAATTCGGCTGGTTCAGCGGGGACTGGCTGAATTTTGATCCATGTGGGGCGGCTCCCCCTCGCCAGAAGTCAATTTAATTATTGACTTCTGTCAAACAGGCTTGTTGGAAAATATTTCTTTATCAGCATTAGAAAGGAATGGGCTGCAGGCGCTGATCAGTGTATTCTGATAGTAGAGAGTCCTAGCTGTTATAACACAATATCTCAGCTGGAAAGATTCCTCTGTCCTCTCGAGTGTGGATATTGGAATTCGTTTGTTTTCTTCCATTCAGTCTGCTGGCTAAAGAACAATAATAATCCATCCATCTATGGCCAGCTTAACTTAGCAGCGTTCGTAACATATTCTCCCTTTAAATCTACCTCACGCATGGCTTCAAATTTGGCCTTCCGAATTTCAGCCTATCAGATGCACTTTTAAGGTATTTAGGCAGCTGCACCAGAATACAATAGCCAGCAGTGGAGGTTCTCCATTCTATGTCTTGATTGGATTTCTACTGGATTTAGAAAATTATACCAGCAGGGCTAGCTTTAGCCCCAGAGATAGAGATGCTGACCCTAGGGAAAAGCCAATGAGCACACAATGGTACAATTGGCATTCTTACAACTTCATATGTGTGGCTGTCTGAACACTTTCACCTGATTGTACATCAAACTTATTTTTGAATAATTGTATTTGACCAAGTAAAACTATTGCTGTATATGCTCCATTACCAGCACTGACATTGATGTTGGTATAACCAACTCAGATGTTGATTTTCAATACAAAGCAGGGACATACAAGTCTGTTAGAGATCCCCCTTGTAGTTACCTTACCCAGGACCCTTCTAAATTAGTACCCTGATGTCTTCACATGAACTCATTTTCCTGTATTAAAAAAAAAAAAAAATGAAAGTTTATTTTATGTACAAGTACAGCACAATACAGTGGTCCACAGTGTCCACCCCCACTCCTACTTTTTATCTGAAACCTCCAGCTTTGGGCTTTCTTGTGCCTCCAGGTCGACTGGGACTGCTTCCCAGGGGCTACTAAGATCAAACTTCCAGAATTCCTGGAATCACACGTTTCAACTCTTAATAATGAACCTGGAAGAAGAAAAATGATATTGTATCAAACTATCTTCAACATGAAAACTGCAACACATGGCATATTCTGAAGAAAAATGTAAAAAAAACCAACAGGCTGGTTGTATCCAAGTCGATCGATTGATCAACTTGGGTACAATCAATCTGCCCATACATGGATTGAATCTTGGCTGGTCCCTGCTAAACCAGCCAAATTTCAATCCAAGTAGCTTAAAGTGGTTGTAAATGCTTACATTTACCCAGTGAAGTGACCGGTCTCAGGTGATATATAGAGAAGAAAAATCCATCTACATAAGTTGCACCTGTCTATCTGCAGTCTTCTCCTCTCTACATCCATTCAAAGTGCTGAATTTATAAAGCTTGCCTGAGAATTCAGAAAAAGGCAGCAGAGAGCTGAAGTTACACGGCAGAGAGCTCAGTGAGGAGAGTTCAGAGAGCAGATTGAAGGGAATTTCTACTGAGGATGAGGTGGAACCTTTATCGTGGGATCTTTAGGATAAGGGACTTGTCACAACCAGTCATTACAAACAACTGAAATAAACTAAAAAAAAAAAAGACAGCTTTCCCCATGATGAAGTCACATGACCCGGTGGCGTAACGCATACGGGAGGGGCTTTGACGTCAAAACGCTTGATGGTTCCATACTGATACCAGCTGGTTACACACAGAATTTCAATGCTGCCATATTCAGGAGGCAATACTTTTTCCACAAAGCCCTTTCTGTACATTGATCAAATGAGTGTACTACTTTTTATCAATAAATGCTTGTTTAAGGATAAAGCACTATGATCTAGTTACTCTTAACATATCCACCGTGAGAGGAGAGCCAACTGATGAACGAAAGGGATCCCACTCAGCAGGACACCATCTCATCCATATTTGGTGTAATTAAAGGGACACAGGCTTTATACGACCTCGCTTAACGGTTTGGTCATATACTTGAGGTGAGAACACAACCGGTAGGGGTGCACGCATTTAAGGTGTATTCACACAGAAGGTGTATTAAGAAGCACAGAATGTATATATTTAAGTGAACACAAGACTTTTTGAAGAATTATATATGGACTTTTTTTTATTCACAGTGGATTCATGTAATACTGCACTAAATGTTATTTGGGCATGTATATATATATATATATATATATATATATATATATATGATTCACATTATATTGATAACAGTGGAGCATGGCACAATTTGGTATTTATAATTAAATAGACACATTGGTATGAGTATGTGTTAGGTGCGGGCAATCTACTAATTTGCAAGTTTCTGTTTGGCACATAGTAAGCGGTATAGCAGCTCACAAGTTTTGATTATAATTTATGTCATAGTTACCTGCTCTGTGCAATGGTATTGCACAGAGCAGCACCGATTCTCCTCTTCTTGGGTCCCCTGCCAGCACTCCGGGCTCCTCCCTCCTGCCCCCATAGCCTACTCACTCCTGAGACAGCTAAACCCCGCCCCTGCTCTCTCCTCACTGGCAGTGATTGACAGCAGTGGGAGCCAATGGTTCAAGCTGCAATGTGTCAGCCAATGAGCGAGAGAGAGACCTGGGAGAGTGGAGGCTCCTGTGCACAGGGCTCAGGTAAGTTTTAGGGCAGGTTGGGGGGAAGCAACACACAGGTTTTTTACTTGCATGTATAGAATACATGAAAGTAAAAAACCTTCAGCCTTTACAATCACTTTAACTGATATAGGGTCATAAATCGCAATATTTATTATAACCAGAAGATGGCGCCACACCACAGCTTTGCATGAGGTCACCAGTAATAATGGTACATAATCCACCACATCAGTATCTCTTCATGCCCCCCCCCCCCCCCCCCATTCACTAGTCTTTATGAAGATTATGTCACTTATTGTACCTTTATGCTGATCATCTCACAAATTTCACAGGGCTAAAGGTTATATTTAGGAAGCACTAGCGCTGCTCACATATTTATTGTTTTTAACTGATAGCAATACACAGTTGTGTTGATGTGAATTAGGAAAGGGGCCCGACGCCTGTGACATATAGGGCACTGCGGAGGTAGTGTTTTTTAACCTTTAGCTCTGTTGCGGGCAAGCAGCAGGGCTCATCTGTCAAGTGGAAGCATTTGGGCAGCTGCGCTACTGCCCGATTGCTTCCACAAAGCCCACTACAGTGCCAGCCTCCGCCCCCCTTCCCGCTATGTCTCCCAGGCTCCGCTTGCCCATCTGCGGATCTGGGACCGGTTCAGCGGGTGATGACCCAGAAGTGCTGTCACTTCCGAGTCCCCGGTGGCAGATTTCCTGACCATGAAGGCTGGGAAAGAATGCAATACAGTGTGATGGTCACTTGAATGGCCAGTCTGATGACATCACTCCTACACATGTATCTGGGAGTCACATCGCCATGGCACACGGCAGGAGCTGTAAAGGTATGCTGACCTGTGCGACTCCCTGTACATGACAGATGACAGGAGGGGGAAGCATTGATGACAGAAGCAAGGGTGGACTGACAACTCATGGGGCCTCCGGGCAATAGGGGATCATGGGGCCCCTGTGTCCTCGCCCACACCCAAAAAGGCCTATGAAAAAGCCAATGAAAGGTACCAGGGGCATCTCATGGGGTCCCCTACTGACCCCGGGCCCTCGGGCAGCGCCCGAGTGCTTGAATGGTCAGTCCACCCCTGGACAGAAGAGACTCAGAGCTTCTCCTCGGTCATGACACCTGCCTATCAGTGGTTTTGTTATAAATGTGATTTAATATAACTTCAGCAGGTTAAAAAGAAGAAAAAAGCCAAACATGAAATCTAAGGCTGCTTTCACTCCGCAGTGCTTCAAAAACACACTCTTCATTTTAAAAAAACGCATGGTGTGTGTTAAATGTGTTGCTTTACAGCGCATATTGGTGAATAGCTGGTTGTTAAGGACATCATCAGGTACTGGCTCCTTAACTACCAGCTATTCATTGGTTGTTAAGGACGCCGGTGGGTGTCCGCTTCTTAACAACCAGCATATTTCTGCCACATGACCTCAAAAAGTCACCTAAAAACATACCCTGGGTGCATTTTTGGTGCGTTTCCCATTAAGTGAAATGAAAGGTACATCTCTGGCGCACTTTTGGAAAGCGCACCAAAAAATGCAGCATGTAGGACTTTACAAATCGCAGCTCAAGGATGTGAAAAGTCTTCTAGGAGTTATAGGAGGGAAATAGTTGAATGCACTTTTGTCCCGCTGGAAAGGAGCGTAATATCGCAGCAAAAGTGAATCGATGGGAAAAGGGTGTCATGGAGCGGCCAGATGTGAGGATTGGCTAAACTCTGAGGGCCGGATGACACCAGGATGGCCCAGGATTGTGGCACTGAAGACTTCTTCTGGAAGAAGTGGGAGGATTGGAGAACTCAGACAATCAGCGCATTGTTGGGCAGAACTTGGACACGATTTGGACATTTTTCTTCATTTATTTTGATTGCAATGAGCTGTACCCTGTGCAGGCCGGGGGGGGGGGGGGGAGCAGCCGCTGCCTGATGAAGAGGGGGGGTCTGGAAGACATGGACTGGTGGGGGGGCAGATGGGGGAACACTGGGGGGTGATGGGGGAGCCCCAGCTATGTCTGCCCCCCCCCTTCTCCAGACATCATCACCTATCAGTTTTTCTACACAGAAACTCCCCCCAGCCTCCTCCACAAAGCCTCCTCTATTTACCATCCCCCGGCCTCATCTACCACAACACACCCCAGCCTTCCCCACCCAGAACCCCCAGTCTTCTCACCACCACCGGCCTTACCTACCACAACACACCCCGGGCCTTCCCCACCCAGCACCCCCAGTCTTCTCACCACCCCCGGCCTCACCTACCACAACACACCCCGGCCTTCCCCACCCAGCACCCCCAGTCTTCTCACCACCCCCGGCCTCACCTACCACAACACACCCCGGGCCTTCCCCACCCAGCACCCCCAGTCTTCTCACCACCCCCGGCCTCATCTACCGCAACACACCCCGGCCTTCCCCACCCAGCACCCCCAGTCTTCTCACCACCCCCCACCTCACCTACCACAACACACTCCGGCCTTCCCCACCCAGCACCCCCAGTCTTCTCACCACCCCCCACCTCACCTACCACAACACACCCCGGCCTTCCCCACCCAGCACCCCCAGTCTTCTCACCACCCCTGGCCTGCTCCATCCACTACCACCAACCTCCTGGCCTGACCTCCCCACCCAGCACAGTCCGGGCCTCCTCCATTCACCACCCCCGGCCTGCTCCATCCACAACCACCAGCCCTGACTTCCCCATCCAGCACAGTCCGGGCCTTCTCCATTCACCACCCCTGCCTCTCCTGCCCTCCGTCCCCCTCACCTGCTCAGCTCTCCCCGGGACCCATCATCCCTGCACCGAACAGACTCCCCGCACTCAGCTCCTGCTTTCCTCGGGCCTCGGTCTCCCATATACATTACATTGAGCAAGATGGCCGCCGGAAGGAAAAAAGCCGTTTAAATGATGTGTATGGAGCTGGAAGGGAGACATCTATGGCGAGGAGCGGTATTACAGCTGTGGATGACTGACAGAGCCATCGAGTGGCGGAATTCAAGAATAACCATTAAAATGACGGCAATACTGTAGAATTATATGTAAAATCTATAAAATTATAGAAAATGTATTTGGTTATAGTGTTGTATGACCGATATATTGCCAGTCAGAGTAACAAGGCCTGAAAAGTGACAGTTGGTGACAGTTGGTGTGAGGTGGCTGCATCACACATCACTCTTACGCTGGGAGAAGAGCTGATCGCATCGTCAGAATTTGCCTCCTGCAATTGGCTGAGATTCCTCTCATTATTATTACAATCTGCTGCCATCACCAAGCTAGTATTGTTCACAATATTATTAATCTTCTATATGTTTAAGCTGTTTTCAGGTAATCCTACATCAATCACTATCAGGATGCTGCGATATTCACGACACAGATCTTGAGGAAGGCCATCACGCCAGGAGGGCGCAGAGTCTCCCATCGCCCATCGGACAAGCTCCAGAGCTCAGCGTAGTCAGAGACGGGAGGACGCTTCTATCAACCGGAGCCGGTCGCCAAGAGACCGCAACAGGGCTGCTGAGCACCACCCAGAGCCACAGGCACCACCGGCCATGGAGCAACGCCGCGAGGAACAGGTAAACTGTCCCATTTGTTTGGCAGATTTGGAAGATGGAGATGCCACTGCTATTCTACACTGCACTCACCAATTCCACACCAGCTGCATCCAACGCTGGCTTCAGGAGAGTGCTACTTGTCCCATCTGCCAGGAAGCCGTTCCTAACCCGCAAGAGGACCAGGATCTCGATGATGAGAGAGACTTTCTAGATGACCTTGGAGTCCACTATAAGATCGACCAGTACGGTATTGTACACATTTATTTACATCCTGCAGACAATATTGTATAACACCTTTCCCTTCAGATGCCTGAAAGGCATAAGCTGAGATGGTAAAATATTGTACATTTTAAGCAATTTCCTATATTGTATAGTTTATAGTAGTTAATGCTTTGAAGAAAAAAAATGTATATTGATATTGTTTTATTATAAAAAAAAATTATGTTGTTTTTTTTATTATTATTATATATTTTAAGAAGTGTCCTGTTTTGTAGTAGTTAATAATATTAATATTAGTTAATGCTTTGTAAACCCCCCCCCAAAAAAATGAATGCATTATAATGTAATGTATTGTATGTAATGTATTATATATTTGAAGCAATTTCCTGTATTCCATAGTTTATAGTAGTTAATGCTTTAAAAAAAAAAACTAATAAAAAAAATTATAAAAAAACAAAAAACGGTTATTGTTTTTACTATTGTTGTTATTATTATTATATATTTTAAGTGGTAATTATAATAGTTAATGATTTAAAAAAAATAAAGAAAAAAACAAAAAACACAAAAAAAATTATACTGGTATTGTTTATATTATTATGATTATTATTATTGTTATCAATATTACATATTTTAAGCTATTTTCTGATTGTAGTAGTTAATGCTTTGAACCCCCCCCCCCCCAAAAAAATTTAAAAACAAAGAAAAAAATACTATTATTATTTATATTATTAACTGTTTCCATTCCACCCTATAGCAGAAATACTTCTACAGGGCAGCAGGGGTGCGCAAAATCAATTATATATACGTGATTTGCACTCCCACGGTTGTCACGGGACAGGGGCGCATGTCCCCGCCGACCCACAGGTGCCGTCATTTGATCCCCAAGGGATCAATCATCCGATTTAGGCCAGTGATGGTCGGTCTAAGTCGGATGATTGATCCCTGTCCTATCAGAGATCTTCCTGTACCTGTGTTTACACTTACACAGGTACAGGAAATGATGCAATCTTCTCTCTCTGGGCACATTTTACTGTTTTATTGTTACTGTTTTATTGCTAAACATTGCTGTTTTCTTTGCAGGAATGCCATGCAGCTGCAGCACCGACCTGTTTATTCTGACAGCAACAGGAACCTGCTCTCAGAATATACACAAGTAGGTGTATGTAGTGCTGTTGGATGAGATTTTTCATCCGCAGTTAAAAAAAGAGCATATATGCCGAAGCATTGGGGCCTGGGGTGGACAGTGGGTGGATGGCCCCTATGCTTTGTCATATATATTTTATAATGTTTTTGGGCACATATTTCTATAAAAAGTTGTTTTATTGCGTTACTGGTTTATTGTTAACCATTGCTGTTTTCTTTGCAGGAATGCCAATCAGCTGCAGCACCGACCTATTTATTCTGACAGCAACAGGAAATTGCTCTCAGAATATACACAGGTAGGTGTGTGCAGTGCTATTGGATGATATTTTTCATCCGCAGTTAAAAAAAGAGCATATATGCCGAAGCATGGGGGCCTGGGGTGGTCAGTGGGTGGATGACCCCTATGCCTCGGCATATATATTTTATAATATTTTTGACACATATTTCAATAGGAAAGTTGTTTTATTGAGTTAGTGTTTAATTGTTACTATTGCTGTTTTCGACCGATGTGAATAGAGGAATCTGTTAGGTTCTTTTTTTTTTTTTCGTTCAGCCCATGAAACAAAAAAAGGACGTTTCATGTGTGCCCACCATTAGAAGTGGGTGGATGCAGGGTGGTATATTCTAATGGTGGGCATACCACACACTTTTTCTGGTAGAGATTTCTTCTCTTTTTTCATTCAGCCCACAGGCTGCATAAAAAAAAAGAACATAGCATATTCACCCAACAAAGACCAGTGACATACTGGTACATCACTGGACTTTGAATGGTTATACCAGGATGATGCCTACAGCTGCAGCCATCCTCCTGATATAGTTTTTTTTCAGCCGGCGATTGGCTTACATGTAAAAGCAATCCTAGTGGCTAATTAGCAGAAGATGCCCCCCATACCCCGCTGCCTTCCACGGCCTTCTCAGGCAGTCCCATGCCATCGGGGGAAACCTGAGAATGAAGCTGGTATTTCTGCCAGCTGACCATAGAGTGGATTGGAGACTGTAATGGTGCCAATCATCTCTTTAGTCTAAGAAATCGGAAGCTACGAGCATTTCATCACTTAAGTTTCTCAGGATATAAACAGCGCCATTTGTAAATTGGGAAAGCATCTCATCACACTGATCTTTTTGAGATTAGATAATGTAAGGGCAGAAGAGATATCTAGAGTCTGATAGAAGCCAGATTTCTCAAAAAAGAATATATGACAATGCCCATTGGAGTTACAGGGGATATTTGCATTTCCTGTGATAGCATTAAAAGTTATTAAAAAAAAAATGAAGGGGACAGTGTAAAAATAATTAAAAAAAAACAAAAAGCACCCTTGTTCCCCGCACACGTACCTGTGTGCGAGCATTGACCCCTTGCCAGTATGTAAACAGCAGTTGCACCATGCATTGCCATGACTGGCAGTAATTCTAGCACTAGACCTCCTCTGTAAATCTAAAATGGTAGCTTGTAAAGGCTTTTAAAGCATTGCCTATGGATATTAAAAATGTATGCAGTTTGTCGCCATTGCACAGGGCATGCGCAGTTTAAAGCCTGTCATGTTTGGTATCTACAGTATTTACTTGGAATACCATCATCTTTTATATTTTACCAAATATATGGCAAATATATTTTATTTTTGTGCATTAAAAGTAAACAAAAGTGTATTTTTAGCCAAAAATTAGCATTTGAAAAATCTCTGCGCGAGTACTATGTTGCATAAAAAATTGCAGCACCCACCATTTTATTCACTACTGTGTCTGCTGTAAAAAATATATAATGTTTGGGGGTTCAATGTAATTTTCTAGCAAAAAATTTTTTTCATGTGAACAAAAAGTGTCAGAAAAGGCTTGGTCGATAAAGACAGACTATACAAAAAAAAGAAAAGGCTTGGTCTTCAGGTGGTTTGAAGAGTAAGGGATGTGTGGCATAAACATCTAATGCTGGATATAAAATGCCCCCCCCAAAATGACTCCTTTTTGGAAAGTAGACACTCCAAACTATTTGCTGAGAGGCATGTTGAGTCAATAAAATAATTCATTTTTTTACCATAAGTTTTTGGAAAATGACAAAAAAAAAATTATTTATATTTTTCACAAAATTGTCACTTAAATGATTTATTGCTCACACATGCTATGGGTATATGTCAAATTACTTCCCAAAATATTCCAAAACGCATGTCAATTATACTTCTCTCTACACCACGAACTTTCTCTCTGGAATCCACCAAGGTCGGGTTCATCATCTCATTACTCCAAGGTGAGCCATAGTCCTGGGCCCACCGACTTCTAAAAAAAAAACGATTCTCAGCTGCAAACCATGTCTGCCTTCTTTAAAGCAATTGCCCAGTTATATGATGACCCACAGTGGACTGCCACAGCAGAGGCTGCCCTCCATACGCACAAGCAGGGGCGGACTGACCATTTGGGAACTCGGGCACTGCCCGAGGGCCCGGGGTCAGTAGGGAGCCCCATGAGATGCCCCTGGTACCTTTCGTAGGCTTTTTTGGGTGTGGTTTGAGTGTGGGTGAGGACACAGGGGCCCCATGATCCCCTATTGCCCGGGGGCCCCATGAGTTGTCAGTCCACCCCTGCGCACAAGCAAGGCCGCAGAGCAGTTGAGGACTATGTTATGGACTTCAGACGCTGGAGCGCAGACACACAATGGAATGACGCAGCCCTGTGACACCAGTTCCGCTTTGGGCTTGCTAAAGGGCTAAAAGATGAACTGGCCCGGGTCCGTGTACCCAATACATTGGAGGCTCTTATTACTTTGTCCATCCATATAGACCGGCGGCTGCGTGAACGCAGGCTGGAAAGAACTACTCAGCAGTCACGTCCAGTATGGATGATGCCCAGGGTGCCTTCTTCCGCTCACTCCCCGGCTGCTCACACCATTCCGGTCAATCCTGTGCCTCCAGCATCTGACAATCCAGAACCCATACAGCTTGGATTGCTGCGTCCGTCCTTCTCACCTGAGGAACATCAGGCCGTTGCTAATGTTGGCTCCAATCAGACTAAACCCAGCAGCACTATTATGCCCCGTACACACTATAAGAAAATCGTATGAAAATTTTCATACGAGGACTGATCGTCCGATAATTGGATCGTTAGTACACAGCTTTTGAGAGCCAATCACGACACTTCGTACGACAATATCCGAAGGGACAAGCGCAAAAATATTTCTCGTACAATACCAGATCGTACGATTTTTGTTTAATCAGTACAGTAGTCGTCTGAAAATACAATACAAATACAATGCAATACATGACATCACTTTCGAAATTCTTTTCTTTCATAGGAAAATTTTTGTATCTTTAGTAACCTTTTCACTTTCGATGTGAGACTAGCAGGCGAAAAAAAAAGGGGGCATAAGCCTGCGCTGTCTGATCTGCAGCTCCTCCTGTATTCCTGTTCCTGTGAGTGATTACCAGTGATTGACCCCAGTTGGTTTCTTGGACTCTGCCTTCTGACTCTGCCTGATCTGCTCCCACCATCACTGACCCTGGCTTGTGACCTGACTATTCTTCTGCCTGCCATTCATGTCTGACCTGCTTATCTGTTATGGACCCGGCTTGTCTGACCCTGCATACAGTCTGCTACCAGTCGGCTCAGTGTAACGTCTGTCTGTTGCCTGCCTGCTCTGCTGCCAGCTGGTCCAGCTATCCTATCTGCCAGCGAAGTGCCAGCAATTCTCGCACAGACTAGAGGACTGACCAGGCACTCATACCCCGCCGTGCTCTTGTGATTGCTGTTCCACCATCAGTGGCCCTCGAACCGGAACTTCATCCGCCATCAGGCTCACAAGTAATGTACGTGACAGTAGACACTATAACTTTCACACAAAGCAATAAATATACACTTATTGGGATTTTTTTTGCCAAAGACATAGCAGAATACATTTAGGTCTACATTTATGACGAAATTTGAGTTTTTTGGATATTTTTTATGACAGAAATTAGAAAATATTGTTTTTTTTTAATTTTTGGTCTCTTGTTTATAGCGCAAAAAATAAAAAGCGCACAGGTGATCAAATACCACTAAAAGAAAGCCCTATTTGTGTGAAAAAAGGACATAAATTTAATTTATGTACAGCATTACATGACCATGCAATTGTTAGTGAAACTAGCGCAGCAATGTATAGCAAAAAATGGCATAAATAACAATATCTATACCATAGTTTGTAGATGCTATAACCTTCACACAAAGCAATCAATATACACTTATTTGGATTTTTTTTACCAAAGACATGTAGCAGAATACATTTTGGCCTAAATTTATGACTAACTTTGAGTTTACTATATATTTTTTATAGCCGAAAGTAAAAATATTGGGGTTTTTTTGAAAATTTTTGGTCTCTTTTTGTTTATAGCGCAAAAAATGAAAAGCGCACAGGTGATCAAATACCACTGAAAGAAAGTTCTATTTGTGTGGAAAAAGGACATAATTTTCATTTGGGTACAGCATTGCATGACCGCGCAATTGTCAGTTGAAATAGTGCAGCGCCGAATAGCAAAAAAATGCCTGGTCAGGAAGGGGAGTAAATCCTCAGGAGGGCAAGTGGTTAATATTATAGTTTTTTTTGCGGTTTTCTAGTAGTTTGTAGTAGTGATAGTATTGATGCTTTAAAAAAAAAATGTATAAATGTATGAAATGTAAATGTAAAAGGTAAATCTAACTTTATTAGTTTCTTCCCCAGCCAGGAACACCAGGACCTGGAAATTACATTTTGCATGTCGCTTTTGGGTCATTAACAGAAAGGGAAGATCAGCAAACTGACATTTACTGATCTTCCTCTCATCTACCCATTTAACAGGAAAGGGAGATTTGCGACGGAGCATATGAAGGGGGGACTGGCATTTTCCAGAGTATGTGAAAGCAATCAGGTGGAAGCGCTTGGGTGTAACCAGTTTTTACACTATTTTACATTTTCTAAATTTTTATTTTTCTTTCTCATAGGGACAAAAGTTCCCTATGTGATGCATTTTTGGTGACAGGTTTTCTTTAATGAGACATCGGTGTCTAAAAGATCCCTGGTGTCTCACCTGCATTTCAATAAAACAGAGTGCAGATTCCACTCCATTAGTTTCTTCACCAGCCTTACTGGCTGGGGAAAGAGACATTTTCTATGTTGTTTCCATGTCATAAACAGGAAGGGGAGATCACATACATTCTCTTAGGACTTGGGTTCCGACTACGACCTCTGTGAGCTCTGGCTGTGGCTCCTCTTGCTGTACCACCTGACATGCTGGATAGCTTCCTGTCTGATCCTATATAGACCCTTGCCTTGCAGCTTGCATATATATACAGTTGCAAGAAAAAGTATGTGAACCCCTTGGGATTACGTGGAGTTTTGCATGAATTGGGCATAAAATGTGCTCTGAACAAGTCACAACAATAGAAGAACACAGTCTGCTGAACATAATACTACACAAACATTAGATGTTGCCATGGTTTAATTGCACATAACATGTAAACATTCACAGTGCAGGGAGGAAAAAGTATGTGAGGCCCTAGCTTAATGACTTCTCCCAGAGCTAATTGGAGCCAGGAGTGAGCCAACCTTGAGTCCAATCAGTGTGATGATATTGGATGTGTTGGTGACAGCTGTCCTGCCCTTAAAAAACACACACCTGTTTTGGGTTTACTGGTTTCAAGAAGCACTGTCTGATGTGAACCATGCCTCGCAGAAAAGAGCTCTCAGAAGACCTACGATCAAGAATTGTTGACTTGCATGAAGCTGGAAAGGGTTACAAAAGTATCTCCAAAAGCCTTGATGTTCATGTGTCCACGGTAAGACAGACTGTCTACAAATGGAGAAAGTTTAGCACTGTTGCTACTCTTCCTAGGTGTGGTCGTCCTGTAAAAATGACTGCAAGAGCACAGCGCAGAATGCTGCATGAGGTAAAGAAGAATCCCAGAGTGTCAGCTAAAGACCTACAGAAATCTCTGGCACATGCTAACATTTTTGTTGACACATCTACAATAAGGAAAACATTAAACAAGAATGGAGTACATGGGAGGACACCACGGAGGAAGCCATTGCTGTCCAAAAAGAATATTTCAGCACGTTTGAAGTTTGCAAAAGAGCACCTGGATGTTCCACAGCACTACTGGCAAAATATACTGTGGACAGATGAAATCAAGATTGAGTTGTTTGGGAAGAACACACAACACTATGTGTGGAGAAAAAAAGGCACAGCACACCAACATCAAAACCTCATCCCCACTGTAAAACATGGCGGAGGGAGCATCATGGTTTGGGGCTGCTTTGCTGCCTCAGGGCCTGGACGGATTGTTGTCATTGATGGGAAAATGAATTCCAGAGTTTATCAAGACATTTTGCAGGAAAACGTACGACCATCTGTCCGCCAACTGAAGCTCCGCAGAGGATGGGTGATGCAACAGGACAATGACCCAAAGCATACAAGTAATTCAACAAAACAATAGCTGCAAAAGCCAAAGGAGGGTCAGCCAGTTATTAAGTCCAAAGGTTCACAAACTTTTTCCTCCCTGCACTGTGAATGTTTACATGTTACGTGCAATTATACCATGGCAACATCTAATGTTTGTGTAGTATTATGTTCAGCAGACTGTGTTCTTCTATTGTTGTAACTTAGATGACGTTCAGAGCACATTTTATGCCCAATTCATGTAAAACTCCACGTAATCCCAAGGGGTTCACATACTTTTTCTTGCAACTGTATATATATATATATATATATATATATATATATATATATATATATATACGCACACACATATTTTTTCATACATTTGAAATGGTTTTCGTTCTTTATTTTTTTTTCTCTTTAAATATCTAAAGAAAAAAAAAAAAAGGAGTGTGATTGGTCAGCTATAAGGGAAGGAGGAGGCCGAATTTTTTTTTTTTTTAAGCATCTTGCAATAAAGAGAAAGGAGCATGATTGGCCGGTTATAAGGGGAGCAGGAGGCCAGATTTTTTTTTGTAAGCATCTTGCAAAAAAGAGAAAGCTTGATTGGCCAGCTATAAGAGGAGGATGAGGAGGCTGGATTCTTTTTTGTGACACTAAATGATATTTTTATTTTCCAAAACAATCCATACACTTTCTCTACTTTATGACACTATAATCTATTTTTCTGTCTCCATGCAAAATTCTCTGTGAGCTCCAAAACATCTCCTTTTTCCTCTCTCTGCTGTTTTTGAAGAGTGTGTGAAGGGGGTACCGGCATTTTTCAGGGTATGAAGAAGCAATCTGGTTGGAAGCACTTGGGTATAGTTTTTTTTACACTTTTTAAAATTTTCTAAACTTGTTATTTCTTAATCGCATAGGGACAAAAGATCCTTATATGATGTATTTTTGGTGATAGGTTCTCTTTAATGAGACAACAGGGTCTAAAAGATTCCTGATGTCTCACCTGCACTTCAATTAAAGTAACAGAGTACAGATTGAACTCCATTAATTTCTTCACCAGCCATACTGGCTGGGGAAAGTGACATTTTCTATGTCAGGAGCGTGATTGGCCGGCTATAAGGGGAGGAGGAGGCTGGATTTTTTTTTTCTTTTCTTTTCTTTTTTTTTTTTCTTCTAAGCATTTTGCAAAAAAGAGAAAGGAGCATGATTGGCTGGCTATAAGGGAAGGAGGAGGCCAGATTTTGTATTTTTTTTAAGCATTTTGCAAAAAAGAGAAAGGGGCGTGATTGGCTGGCTATAAGGGGATGAGGAGGCCAGAATTTTTTTTTGTAAGCATCTTGCAAAAAAGAGAAAGCTTGATTGGCCGGCTATAAGAAGAGGATGAGGAGGCTGGATTCTTTTTTGTAACACTAAACGATATTTTTATTTTCCAAAGCAATCCATACACTTTCTCTACTTTATGACACTATAATCTATTTTTCTGTCTCAATGCAAATTTCTCTGTGGGCTCCAAAACAGCTCCTTTTCCCCCACTCTGCTGTTTTTGAAAAGAGTGTGTGAAGGGGGTACCAGCATTTCTCAGCGTGAATGGCTGGCTATAAGGGAAGGAAGAGGCCGGATTTTGCATTTTTTATTTTTTCTAAGCATTTTGCAAAAATGAGAAAGGAGCGTGATTGGCCGGCTATAAGGGGAGGAGGATCCTGGATTTTTTTTTTCCTAATCATCTTGCAAAAAAGAGAAAGGAGCATGATTGCCCGACTATAAGGAGAGGTTGTGGAGGCAGGATTCTGTTTTGTGACACTAAACGATATCTTTATCTTTCAAAAACAATCCATACACATTTCATGCCCGGATATAGGGGGGTGCTGGGGAGGGCTGCGCCCCTCCAGATTTCAGTTGTGTCCCCCCAGATTGCTGAGCTTCTTCCCTCCCATCCCCACACTCAGAGCCTGAACAAGGGAAAGGGAACCTGAAGCAGTTAACTCCAGAAAGTGACATAAAAGGGAGAGATTGGAGGATCAGTGCTATGCTGTGCTCCCTCCTCCAGTCAGGACAGTGCTGCTCCACATAGCTGATGACACAGGATCGCTATGACCATCAGGCTGTACAGTTTCATTCCTCCAAGGACTGCTCATCTCCCAGCAGCAGGAAATGTAGGTAGGGGCGGGTAATAAAACTGTGTACAGCCCAATGGTCGGAGCGATCCTGTGTCATCAGCTATATGGAGCGGCTCTGTTCTGACAGGAGGAGGGGGAACGGCACAGTGCAAACCTCCGGACTGTAAATTGGGAGGATGGGGGGAGAGGGGCTTATAGGTGAATTGTATATAATGAAGGGGGAGGTGTGGGGGGAAACATTCATTTGTGCTTGAGATGAGAGGGGGCTATTTGTGCTGGAAAAGGTAATGGGGGTTGGGGGATTTCTGCTAGGAGAAGGAATAGGGGGATTTGAGCCAGAAGAGGGCTTGGGGGGAATTTTTGTGCCTATTTGTGCTAAGAGGTGGTGGAGGATTTGAGCTAAGAGGGGATGGGGGCTAAGAGGGGATGGTGGATTGGAGCTAAGAGGGGGTGGGGGATTTGGAAAAGGACAGGATCTGTGCTGGGAAGGGTACTTTGGATAGGGTTGTTCTAGGAGGAGAAATCTAGGGGAATTTGTCATGGGGGGGATTTGCACTAGAAGGGGAGATTGGGGGGATTTGTGCTAGGAGGGGGATTAACAGGAGATTTGTGCTAGAAGGGGAGATTGTGAGGATTTGTGCTAGGAGGGGGGATTAGCAGAGAGATTTGTGCTAGGAGGGGGGATTAGCAGAGAGATTTGTGCTAGGAGGGGGGATTAGCGGGGGATTTGTGTTAGGAGATGGTGAGGGAATTTGGGCTAAGAAGGGGGATGGGAGAAATTTATGCTAAGAAGAATTTTGGGGAGATTGCTGCTAGGATGGGAAATTCGAGGGGGAAGTGGATGTGTGCATGGAGGGGTGATTTGTGCTAAGAGGGGGGATTTGGTGGCACTAGAGGTGGAATTGGGGGTCAAAGATTTGTGCTGGGAGGGGGGTTTATACTGGGAGGAGGGGAAATTTTTGCATTGTTGTTTGGGGAGGATTTTGGCTTGCAGACAGAATTTATGCTTGGAGTGAGCGTGCAGATTAGTGCTTTTTTTTTTTGAGGGGGAGGGATTCATGTTGAGACAGGATGCTCACACATGGGGGGGGGGCCTTAGTTTGTCATCTTTGCCCTAGGAGCTAGATGTCCTTGTTCTGGCACTGTCCGCAGCACACACACAGGACAGTCAATAGATCTGCTCCTCCCCACAGATCACATAGCTTAGATTCAATTCCCTTACAGACACAGCCTCAATCTGCAGTGCATAGCTGGCTGCTATGTTGCAGTTCTGACTCTGTCCTCTTCTCTTCTGACCCATATCCTCTACCCTGCTGACCCTCTGTACCCTACTCTGCTGACCCCTGTCCTCCATCCTGCTGACCCCTGTACACTGCCCTTATGACCACTGTCCTTTCTCCTGCTGACACCCTTTCTTCTGCCCTACTGCTCCATCTTCTGCCCTACTGCCCAGTTTTTGCCCTGATAACCCCTGTTTTATATCCTGCTGACCTCTGTCCTTTTTCCTGCTGACCCCTATCTTTTTCCCTATTGAACCCCTGTATACTGCCCCACTGACTCTAGTACACTCCCCTGCTGATCTCAAATCCTCTGTTCTGCTGACCCCCTATACACTGCCCTGCTAACCCCTGTACACTGCCTTGATAACCCGCTGTAAACTGCCCTACAAACTAATGGCCTCTGTTATCTGCCCTACAAACTGCAAACCCTATCCTCTGCCCTGCTGGCCCCCCTGTACACTGCTCTA
This sequence comes from Staurois parvus, assembly GCF_062004578.1. NCBI lineage: Eukaryota > Metazoa > Chordata > Amphibia > Anura > Ranidae > Staurois > Staurois parvus. The sequence continues at coordinate 3,744,064 of NW_028318500.1, read as the reverse complement.
CTGACTGCTATACACTGCCCTGCTGACCATGCATCCTCTGCCCCCCTGAAATTTTTTATTGCATCCCCACATCAGACAGGCTAGATCCGGCCCTGACACATCTACTACTTAATGTCCCTATAATCTATTTTTCTGTCTCCATGCAACATTCTCTGTGAGCTCCCAAACATCTCCTTTTCCCTCTCACTTGTTTTTGAAAAGAGCATATGAGGGGGAATTCGGCATTTTCCGGGGTATGTGGAAGCGATCCAGTGGAAGTGCTTGGGTGTAACTAGTTTTTTTTACATTTTTTTACATTTTCTAAACTTGTTATTTTTCAATCACAAAGGGACAAAAGATCCCTATATGATGCATTTTTGATGATAGGTTCTCTTTAATGAGACATTGGGGTCTAAAAGATTCCTGATGTCTCACCTGCACTTCAATGAAACTAACAGAGTGCAGATTTCTTCACCAGCCATACTGGCTGGGGAAAGTGAAATTCTATATGTCACTTCCATGTTATTACCAGGAAGGGGAGATCAGCAAGCATTCTGTTAGATCCTATGGACAACCTTGCCTTGTAGCTTGTTTCTGGGGAACCTTGAACTCCTTTCTCCTCTCATGAACTTCCTGATTTATGCCATGCCACTGCACTTCCAGTTTGCCAGATTATTGTGCTCTTCTCCAGCCCATATCTTGCTCCTTTCACTACTACTGTCATCCATATCTTCACTACCACTCGTTACTGACCTTGGCTTGGATATCGACTGCACTTCCACTTGACCCCAACAGGAAACCACTTGTTACTGACCATTGGCTTGATTACTGGCTATGCTTCTGCTTAATCCCTTCATGCTACAGCTTGGGTCCACACTGTTTACTGACTAGGTTTCTGCTTGATCCCTATCTGCTACCAGACTCCGGCTTGCTCACTTCCTGGTGGGGCGATCCTGAGGACCACAAGCTGGCACTAGCACACAGCAAATACTATCTCCACCATCATTAGCTCTGGTGAAGCTCTGGTTTTTGTTCTTTTAATTTTTTTTTTTTGTATTTGACATCTAAAAAAGAAAAAAGGAGCACAATTGGTCGGCTATAAGGGGAGGAGGAGGCTGGATTTTTTTTTTTTAAATATCTTGCAAAAACGAGAACGGAGCGTGATTGATCAGCTTTAAGGGGAGGAGGCGGACTGATTTTTATTTTGTTAAAAATCTTGGAAAAAAAAGAAAGGAGTGTGATTGACAGGCTATAAGGGGAGGAGGAGGCCAGATTTTTATTTTGTTAAATATCTTGGAAAAAGGAGGAGTGTGATTGACAGGCTATAAGGGGAGGAGGAGGCCAGATTTTTATTTTGTTATATATCTTGGAAAAAAAAGAAAGGAGTGTGATTGACAGGCTATAAGGGGAGGAGGAGGCCAGATTTTTATTTTGTTAAATATCTTGGAAAAAAGAGAAAGGAGCATAATTGACCGGCTATATGGGGAGGAGGAGGAGGAGGCTGGATTTTTTTTTTTATTATTTAAAAACAGGTCTGGCAAAGAAAAAAAAAGGAGTGCGATTAGCTGACTTTAAGTGACAGAGTAGGCCAGATTTTTTTTTTTTATTATTTTGGTCTTGTTCACACCATTTAGCTGCATTTTACTACACAACACTATACATGTGTGGAGGTGTGCAGTAAAATGCAACTCAACAGACATGTTGTGAATAAGCCCTTATTATTACTGCACTAGATGATGCCCACCTGAGACCCCTTCGGTATAATATAATGACTACCCAGCTGGAAGAATGAGTATATGCAACTTTCTGAAAGCGGAATTAAACTTCCATTGCCACAATCAGTGAGCTGGCAGACTTTTTATTGCAAAAAGAGAAATGCAAAGTGTCTGCAAAAAAATACAGCTGCCTGCCTGCTTTCTTCTCTGGCAATGTAAATTGAGCTGCACATGTCTATGGTCACTGTGTGCTGGGATGATGGCCTCCTGCGGATATGCAGGAATGACTTCATCCCGCGACCGCCAACAAAGATGGCCGATAACTAGCACTGTCAGAGGAATCATATGTGCAGCCGTGTGTGAAGATATGCGCCTAGGCATAATACAACTCCCAAAAACAAGAACTGGACGTGCCCTAACTCATGCACATGCATAAGCACATTAGCATGGGCAGTATACTCATGCACATTAGCATAAGCTAGCCTGGGTGTTTGGCACCCACTTGCCTATTTAAAACTGCACCAGAGACCAGAGGATTGCCGAGTGGTTGTCAGCTCCTACTGCCTGTGACCCGATTCTGTGTTCACTCCTGTGCTTGACCCGTTCTGTTTGACTCCGCTTGTTCCTCATATTCTGTTGTTGACTCTGAATTGTGACCTAATGTCAGGGACCCCAAGCTTTACCGCGGCGCACGGGTCTGTGCATGTGCGGTATGCTGGGGCGCACTAGCGTGCGGGCACTAGGACCTGGGCGCCCGCGGTGGCATCGACGGTCGCACATGTGCACTCGCGATCGCAGACGCGCGCCCGCCACCAATGAGGGCGCAGGGTGCCCTATTTAAACAGGCTCTGTCTGTGCTCAAGTTGCCGTATGGTCTTTTCCTGTATCCTGTTTTCCTGAGAGATTGCCTTGTTGCCGACCCTGCCTGACCCTGATTCATTGACTGTCTCCTGCCCTGATCCCTGGCTTGTCTGACCATTCTCCTGTCTAATCCTGCACATTTGATCTCCGTTACCAAACCTGGCCTGTGACCTGTTTATCCTTCTGCCTGCCGCTTGTACCGTCCTGCCTCCACTGTTACCGACCTGGCCTGTCTGACTTTGCTCACTCTGCTTCCTCACATCAGGCTCTCACCTGCTACATACCACCGGCAAGTGCTTCTACCACAGCTGGTTGCACCCAGGGGCCACGACCTGGTTTCGGCCTGCTCCAAGTCCATCCCCACCATCAAGGGCTCTGGTGAACAAGCAGGTCAGGCTTAGATTCCGCGCCTTGGGGAATCCTGGTCTGTGGAGCGCTAGAGGCTACCGCCGGCCGGTCCATAACACCTGACTCTTCCACCTGCCTGCTGGTCTTGTACCTTCTCTGCTCACCCGATACTGACCCTGGTCTGACTATAACTACGCTGTTCTCAATTCTGTACCTCTGATGCCTGGCTATTACAGACTTCTGCCCATCTGAGATCCTACATCGTCTGCTCGCCAGCTTGACTACTGCCTGCCGTTCTGCACTTGATACAGTGCTTTCTGTATCTGCCAGTTCACCAGCCTGCCTGCTGTCCAGCATCTCTTCCAGCCAGGATCTCCTACAAGGCACCGATGCCACTCTATGCCGTTATATCCTGTCATCAACTCTATGAGAAAGAGGACAGGAGGTGTAAGGGAAAGCCCTCGTCAGCTCGGCCTCGACCAGGTATGTGACAGTCACCTAGGAGAAGATGCCATTGAGAGATGGGACCATTGAAGGAACTGTAAGGCAAGCTCTGTTCTATGTGCAAGAACAGGAAAATGTTCCAAAAAACACCCCAAAACACTACATTGATAGTGATCTTAATTCTAGGGTCTCATATGCTATCATGCTGAGGGTTGTTTTTTTTTTTTCAAAAATAATAAAAATATATATCTTCTATAGCTCTTGTCGGATGATTAATTTAGTTATTTAAGCCTGAAACTACACACACACACACTTCTCTTGATCAATATGTTGAATTTATTGCAGGTAACAAATGCACAACTGTTTTGAGCTTCCATACACTTGATGAAGAGTGGGGAAACTTGAAACTGTTGTGCAGCTGGTAAACCTGAAATAAATGAAACATAATGAGTGAGACAGTTTAGAATGCAGTGACTTTCCTGGATTGATAAGTCTATGTGACAGTTTGGAGCCTGTCAGTTATCTGCTTACTACAGATGGCCAGGTGTGGGCTACTCCATTATTTCTTCATCAATAAAGCATGTAAAAGGTCTGGAGTTGATTCTAAGTGTGGTATTTGCATTTGGAATCTAGTGCTGTGAACCTACATCATGCATTCAAAGGAGCTGTCCATGCAAGTGAAGCAGGCCATTGTAAGGCTTCAAAAACTAAACAAATCCATCAGAGAGATAGAAGCAACATTAGGAGTGGCCAAATCAACAGTTTCGTAAATTCTGAGGAAAGAAGAAAGCACTGGTGAGCTCAGGTCAGGTCATTTTGTAGGGCTCTGGCAGGGCTCATCCGGTTCCTTCTTGCACAAAGGAGCAGATACCAGTCCTTCTGATGGGTTAAGGATCTTCTAAGGCCCTGTCCAACATTCCTGTCTCCTGGAATCCCCACCATACTCTTGAAACTGTGATGGGAAACACAGCAAACCTTCTGGCAATGGCACATATTGATGTGCCATCCTGGAGGAGTTGGACTGCCTGTGCAACCTCTGTAGGTTTCAAGTATTGCCTCATGCTACCAGTAGCGACACTGACCCTAGCTAAATGCAAAACTAATGACAAACATTCAGAAAAGATGAGTAGGGAATAAAATGTCAGTGGCCTCCACCTGTAAAACCATTCCTGTTTTGGGGGTCATCTTGTTGTTGCCCATCTAGTGTACCTGTTGTTAATTTAATTAACACCAAAGCAGCTGAAACTGATTAACAACCCCCCTGCTACTTAATTGACCAGATCAATATCCCAGGAGTTGATTTTACTTAATGCTATACTCTGATTAAAACGTGTTCCTCTAATTTTTTTTTATAAGTGTATAAAGTGTAAAGTTCACCCATTCATTCCTATAGACTTCCGAGTACGAGCTCATATTTCAAAACTCATAGTATTAAATAGATGACAGTGCCTGGCTAAGAAAATATTCAGTAATTGTACTATTACTGGATCAGGAATGGGTGAGATAAAGCTGACCACACACATTACAATCTGAATGTACAATCTCTGTTAGATCTACCAAGGTCTATGTAGTGCAAGGGCCTGTTGGACTGAATACAAAATGGTTGATTGGATTAGGTAGGTGTTCATATTACATAGCTTTGTTAAATCTAAAGCGGATTGTATGGTCAAATTGTAATGTGATCCTAAGACTAAGCGGGAGCATGGTGGCAAGGGACCCATCAGATAATGTATCTGCACAAAAGGTGTAGTTACACTTTGAAGATGACCTACGGGAACAGAAACATTTATTAAAATTATTCCTCAATAGTCACAAAGGATATAAATCCACTTTGTGTGCATCAAATGCCTTTACAACCCCAGATATTACCTTGTGACATCATCACTGTTTTGTACATAGCCTAAGCAGAGCTTTGGGAGGGACCCAGCAGGTGCCACTCACTACGGGTTGCCTGCAGGTACTAGAGGAGTGGGAGGAGACAAGACCAGCCATTCAGCACAAGGAGAGAGACAACAAGGACCGGTCTTTATTACAGGAAGCTCCCACCTAGAGGTAAAGTCACACACTACTTTGCTGGACAGATTTGGAAGAAATACACAAAGCGCACCAATATCCAGGTAACAGCACACATGCCTCTTGTTACTGGACAAAATTTGCTTATCTCAGAGTTCAGTTTTAAAGGCATTAGGTGTTTACATATAATATATAAATGGCTGGTAACTACTGAGCACATATACCCCCTTCCTGCCCAGGTCAATTTTCAGCTTTTCGGCGCTGTCGCACTTTGAATGACAATTGCGCGGTCACGCAACATTGTACTCATGAAATTTTATAATTCTTTTTCACACAAATAGAGCTTTCTTTCGGTGGTATTTAATCGCCACTGGGTGTTTTAATTTTTGTTGCACTATAAACAAAAAATTAAAAAAAAAGTTTTTCTTTTCGATAACATTTTGCAAACAGGTCATTTTTCTCCTGCACTGATGTGCATTGATGAGGCTACCAATAACCGGCAACTGTATTTACTTTGTGATCTGCTGTGTCATTGGTAAAAGGATGCTGTAATTCGCCTTTTACCTCATCACGTGATCAGCTGTGTCCAATGGACACAGCGATCACAGAGATTGCCGTGCGCATTCTGGGAGGACGTCATATAGCCGTCATTCGGCTATAGCGTGGTTACCAAGTGGTTAAAATCTATTTGTATTTTGCTGTGGGTCAGTATACTTCTTGTAATTTATTTTTGTTGTATTTGTTAAAATCCTGGAGGTCGTCATTTTATAACTGAATGTTATATGGAAAAAGTTTGTACCTGTGCAAGCATTTGTAATAGTGTTTTAACATTATTGTTTGGTTTTTCTTGGCTTTTCAATGACGTTGTTTTATTGTGACAATCCTACAACCCTCAGTAACCCTTCAGGCGAGCTCGTAGGTGTAGGAGGCAGCATGGTGTACAAGTGTCTGATTGGTGACAGAAGAGCGAAGACCTCCCCTGTCATTGCCGATTTCTACTAGTCACTTTATGCAAGTGTCCGTTGTTGTGTCTCCATAGTCATGATACATCTGCTTGGAAAGATGCTGTGGCCTAGTAAGCATTACCAGCGAATAAGGAGTTCTCTTCTGTGGTAGCCACCTGCGTGGCTTTGACCTAGACAGGCCAGTTTTAGAAATCACCATCTGGGGCCAAACTTCTTTTCCCAGCTATTTTTTGGGAGCTGTAAAATACAGATGCAGGCAGAGATAAGCTAAGTGACTCAGCGGTGGCCACCCACAGGTAGGTTACTCAGCTTGCATCTACCTGTGCCCCCCCCCCCAATACAATAATTTTGTTAATGGCCTCTGGAGCCATAGGGGAACGAAAAGTGAGAAGCAGATTGTGGGATTCTGCTGCTTAACCGCCTGCTGACTATAGAGCTTACATATACGGCAGTAGAGTGGCTCCTCTGTGCTGGATCACGTACCTAGTGTGGGGTGCCCACACATACGCCCGCTGGCACAGCTGTGCTGTGATTCATAACAGCACATGCTGATCGCAGGGTCCCAGTCCCTGATTGACTACTGGCATTCAGGGATCGGCTGTGAGCTTCACTGAACACAGCTCTGTGAAGGTAATCAACATAGAGCTGTGTTCAGTGACAGGGGATCTTGTTTTTGTTTCCACTGCTAAGCAGGAAATAAAAACAACACTATCCTCATTAAAAGAAGCACACATTACACTAGATAGGCACACAGTTAACCCCTTGATCGCCCAAAGGGTTAACCCTTTCCTGCTCAGTGTCATTAGTACACTGACATATTATAAGCCCTGATCACTGTAATAATGTCAGTGGCAGTTAGTTCCCCCCAGAGTCAGTGTCAGATTGCCCGCCACACTATCGCATTCCCATTATAAGTTGCTGATTGCCACCATAACTAGTATTAAAAAAAGAAAAAATCCAGTATATATGCCATTGGCTGTAGACGCTATAATGTTCAAACAAACCAATCAATATACATTTATTGTTTGTTGATTTTTACCCAAGGCACGTAGAATACATTTTGACCAAAACTTAAGATATTTTTTTAATGGGATATGTTTTAGAGCAGAAATTAAAAATTTACTTTTTTTTTTCAAAATAGTTTTTTCATTTATATAAAAAACCCAGAGGTAATCACATACCACCAAAAGAAAGCTCTATTTGTATGAACAAATTATATAAATTTGGTTTGGGTATAGCATTGCATGACTGCGCAATTGTCATTTAAAGTAGCGCAGTGCCACAAAGCAAAATATAGCCTGGTCAGGAAGGGGGTAAAAATCTTCTAGAGCTGAAGTGGTTAAACCCCTCTGACCAGCTCCTTGTATCTCGAGGTGACCACTGCAGCTCTGTGCGTTCTTTTATACAAGATTTTTTTCATGCTGCCCCTGCGAAGCACATCCTGGATAGTAGTACACCATTCCCCATAGGAGGCGGAATAGAGTGGGATTTTCCACCTACCTTTGCTAAGGGTGCATCACACTTTTCTCAAATTACACACTATGGACTTACACCCAGATCTCACATATCAGAAGTGTTGCAGGGATCAGGGAGATCTCATCCACCTTCTGTAGCGTTACCCAAAACTTCACTGATACTGGGACACAATTGTGAAGACTATTAACAATATGTTCCATATGGACATACCTTAAGTGCCCAAGATTAGTATCCTAGGTGAGGTGGTACAAGATGCGTATGTCAGAGAGTCAGAGAGCCAGAGCCCTTTAGCTTTGTGCATTGGATCTCTCAGAATACCCCTACACTTCAGATATGGGTTGATAACATGGGCACCACACTTAGTTATGGAAAACTGATATACCAACACAGAGGTAACCCATATAAATAAAAAAAGGTGTGGGGAAGATGGTTGGCCATACCAGGCCTAGCTCCTGTGGACATAATATTGGATAGGCTTTTAATGTGATGTCTTGTGCTCACAACCTTAGTAGAATTTTTGGCTTACCATTGTGGAAGAGAAATGTGAAGTATGAGCTAACTAGGTGTAATGCAGTTGCTTGGATGTACCAAAGGTAATTCTTTGATAACTGAACTGTATATGTAACTGTGGTACTATTTCTAAAACCCTATCGTGCAGCAATGACAGGAAAATGGAGGTAAAACTATGCATGGAAATAAAAAAGGTTGTTAGTGCAATGTCTGACTGAATTTAACGTCCCCTAACAGGTGTCTAAATTGTAAGTCCACAGCTACAAACCTGCATTTTTTTTTGTTGATTTGGGACTCCAAAACACGCATAGAATAATTATTGTTATGACTACAGGTACTTATATAGCACCATCAAGTTACACAGCTTTACATATTTATTATACATTCACATCAGTCCCTGCTCCCAAGGAGCTTACAATCTAAGGTCCCCAACTCATCATCATACATACTAGGGCCAATTTAGACAGGAGCCTATTAACCTACCAGCATGTTTTTGGAGTGTATTGATTTGAAACCAGAATACCCCTAGGAAACCCACACAGGCACAAGGAGAACATTCAAACGTCAGTCAGGTAGTGCCATGGTTGGGATTCAAACCATCAACAATAGTGTCACCACTAGGTAGGAAGCGCTAACTACTTAGCCACTGTACTGCCCAAATCAATAGGAGGAGAACCTGGTCATGTGGCCTGCCGCAGTCAAGGGACCAGCCTCTTCCTCAATCAGTTTTGTCTAAATTGGCATGTAAACACCAACCCTGTCCAATAAGTACAAAAAGAATGTGTTAATCCTGGTAGAAATCTTGTCAGCTGCTCTGCCTGTGCTTAACATTCTGTTAAGAGGAGGAGGAGGTTTCTGCAGCCATGTCCTAGGCTTTCAACAATACAGTGAGCTTTGTCAACAAAAGAAAAGAAGTGTATTACTAGCACATCACAAAATAGGTGCAAATAAGAATAGAAAAGGCTTGGACAAAAAACAAATGCAGAAACCACATCAAAAATTGGTAATCGACAATCTATTAAATTTTTTTTAATTTACATTCATTTTATTTTTAGTTGTACTGACCTTTTAAAAAGTGTATGAATGTTTATAGATATAAGCACATAGCAACAAAAAGGGCTGAAAGAGTTTAGGTGTTTATTTTTCAGAAATTATACTTACCTAGGTATATGCAGCATCAATTCGATGCTGCATCTACCCCCGTCAGCTCCAACACTAAGAACTGAGCGATCAAAGACCGCTGATCACTCAGTGCTCTGTGTGCAGAGAGCTGGTGACTGTTAGTCACCAGCTCTCTGCTCTGGCCCCCAGGGTGCTCACTGGAGTGTTGGGCGGTGGAGTGGGCAGGAGTGGCTGGCTCAGGAGAGGCCAAGGCAGGTTCCGGTTCTGGGGATCTTTCTCCAATCTGGACCGGCTGAACATTGGTCACAGGAGTGCAGAATGAACTGTGATTTAATGGTTATGCGCTAGGATAAATCACAATGTTGATGTAGAAGATGCAGCATTTCATAAATCAGTATTAGTCGTGGACCTATCTTATATTTAAAGTGTATGTAAATTAAGTTAACACATTTCTCTTTTGTGCTCCCTTTTGGTATGTTAAATATACAATTATGTGTTTTATTAAAAGGGGGAATGTTCATCCAGCCAGAAATCTTGTCAGTTAATAGCACAGATAGTTTTCAATTAGAATTGACCCCTGCCATCTCAACAGACTACAAAACACCACATCTAAGGACTAGTAAGCTGCAATATCAGCAATTTGTTTTGTACAGCTTGTTTAGACTATTGTGAATGATTAAAGTACACCAAAGCTCAATGCAAAAAGCTGGACTAATTGCCCAACATTAAAGGGTAAGTTCCCCATTGGAACATTATACACGTTCCACACACAGTCCGCACCACCACCCCCCTACATGTGAAAGGTGCTCTTCTCCCTGCGTCTGCTGTCACTTTTTAAAAATAATACAGCCTTGTGGGGCTCTACCTACACAGCCACATCATTAATTCAGATTCCTGTGAATAAACTAAGTAACGTCCACCACTGCAGCAGACAGATTTGTAGTTTGAATGAACTTCAGGAACGCGAGCAGCAGATCCATAGTTCATTTACACTGCCCACAGCTCTGCAAATATCAGCCCATATAGAGTTACGGGCAACAGAGCTCTAGGCAGTGTGTACAGGATGCTGACAGCAGCTGCAATACTTTGCAGGCTCCTGTATTAATAAATAAGTGCACATTTTTTTTTTTACCTGCAGAAATATAACCGTACATTATTTTTTATGTAAAGGTGAGCTTAGCTTTTAAAGCAGAACTTGCACTACAAAACATTGTCAAAAGATGGGAGCAGGAGTAGACATGTCTTCTGCCAAAATTTGTGCACTCTGTGTTGTCAGGATCGTGCAGTTAAAAACAGAACACTTTTTGCATTCCTTTGTTTGTAATGCTGTAGCAAGACCCAAAATCCCAACTACTGCCTGCAAGCACATCAAGGGACAATTAGGCTCCGTTCACACCAATGCGTTTTTTTAGTGCTTTTTGCAGTAAAGCACTACAGGCCATTTAACATGGTTGCCTATGGAACATGCTCACATCTACGCTTTTTTTGAGCTGCTGTGTTTTTGGAAAGGGTCAGGGACTTTAAAAGCAATAAATAAAGTTCAATGGAGAAGCTGCTGCAATGCATGAAAGTACATTTTTGCCACATTTTACATTTTTATTCTGCTCAAAAAAAAAAAAAAGCTGAACAAAATGCAAAACAAACTGGAGAAAGCATCAATCGCAAGATGCATATATGTGAACCAAGCCTTAATGTCAACAAGCATCTGCTAGGAATCAAAGCCAGTTGCAATCAGCACTGGTCCCCGTCGCCTGTGTAGCAGCTTCTTTTTAGTTCGCAAAAATTATATGCAAAAGGAAGTACAAACTTTCATTATGCTTTAATATATTTACATTTTGCTGAAGTGCTGCATTTTGTTGTTTTTAGGGAAACCACAAGTTCAAATCCAGGAAGTTGTATATTGCTGTCCATTCAAAAGCATTAAAAAATGTGCACTAAAGTCATAACAAATGTAGACACCAAGCATACTAAAATCTATCATCTTAGGACTCTGGGTCACCTACCCAGAAAAAATACACAGGTCCAGAACGCTGTCTTTACGGATTTGCTTACGTATTCCAAGACAGTGACAAAAGTATTAAAGTGTATATAAAGGCTTTTTCATTTAGTGGGAAAGAACATCCTGTCAAGTTTTTGCCATATTTTTGCTGGGGAGCTAATGCAAACTAAGGTGGGAGTATTTCAGCAGAGTTTTAGGGGGGCAGAACATAGCCTACAGGTATGGCTTTTACAATAATCAATATTTTAAAGCTGATCAGTTTTTTTACCCTACTTGGGGCCCCTTATCACTTCATTGTAAAAAGGAATTCCAAAAGGTGACTTATCCTGTAAGGGCTAATGCAAGTTGTCAACTGCAGGAAAAAAAAAAAAAAAAAAAATTCACTTATGATTATGTGATGGGAGGAGGAGAAAGAAAAAAAAGGATCCAATTCTTCCAACCACACATTGAACGTGGATGGGGAAATCCTCCTGCTGTGCTATTGTGTTCTGAGCCTTCCCAGCCATCAGAATACACCGATCAGTGATGTCGGCTATAGCAGGCCGCACTGATCGTTCAGGAAAAACCCAACAAGCTGGTTGCACAAAAGTCGATTGATAGAGTGACTTTTGTACAAGCAGCCTGCCCAAACATGGATCAAAATTCAGCCAGTTAAGCAGGAACAGACTGACATTTTCATTAAGCTCTAGTGGCTGCAGTGTGGTGGGTTGTGTGTCACACTGTACTAGAGCATAAAAACAAAAAAACACAACAACACACACAAGGGAGAAAGGTCACGCATGCAACCTTTCTTCGCTCAGCGCCTGAACGGGCTTGGTAGGAGGCAAGGCATTTAGCCTCCTCTTGCAGTGGAATAGTTGGCCAACACAGTCTTACCACACCTGGTGTGAATGTGCCTATAAAAGCACAGTTATTTATAAATAATGAAGTTGATGACAAATTCCCGGCAGTAAAATAATGTTCTTGGGTCCCAACATTGTCTGAAAAGGCGTTTTAAGGAAAGAATTTTACACTAAGTTAGCAAGGATCATAATCTAGCTCTAATATTGACGTGAATGGGGTTAAACTGACTTTACACCATATGACCTGAACCAATCCACTTGTTCTGTTGTATTCTCCAGCATGCAGCAGTTTGGTCTCGGTACATCAGGCTTCAGAGCTGGAGATAGAGTCTACAGCTATCTTGGAAAAAGGAAAGTACATAGCTGCTGGTTCCCTACTTGTGCAAAGACACCATTCCAGAGTTCAGCTATACTAGAGCTGAAGCAATCGATAATAAAAATAGTTGTCAACTATTTTCATTATGATTAGTTGGTCAGCATACAGTATGCATTATTTGTATACACGCTATATTGCCAAAAGTATCAGGACACCTGCCTTTGCACACACATGAACTTTAATGGCATCCCAGTCTTAGTCCATAGAGTTCAATATTGAGTTGGCCCACCCTTTGCAGATATAACAGCTTCAACTCTTCTGGGAAGGCTGTCCACAAGGTTTAGGAGTGTGTCTATGGGAATGTTTGACCATTCTTCCAGAAGCGCATTTGTGAGGTCAGGCACTGATGTTGGATGAGAAGGACTAGCTCACAGTCTCCGCTGTAATTCACCCCAAAGGTGTTCCATCGGGTTGAGGTCAGGACTCTGTGCGGGTCAGTCAAGTTCCTTCAAAACAAACTCACTCATCCATGTATTTATGAACCTTGCTTTGCGCACAGTCATGTTGGAACAGGAAGGGTCCATCCCCAAACTTTTCCCACATCATTGGGAGCATGAAATTGTCTTGGTATGCTGACACCTTAGAGTTCCCGTCACTGGGACTAAGGGGCCAAGAGTAACCCCTTAAAAAACCCCACACCATAATCCCCTCTCCACCAATCTTTACACAATGCAGTCAAGCAAGTACCATTCTCCTGGCAACCGCCAAACCCAGAACCGTCCATCGGATTGCCAGGCAGAACTCGTCACACCAGAGAACACATCTCCACTGCTCTAGAGTGTAGTGGTGGCGTGCTTTACACCTCAGCATCTGACGCTTTGCATTGCACTTGGTGATGTAAGGCTTGGATGCAGCTGCTCAGCCATGAAAACCTATTCCATGAAGCTCTCTACACACTGTTGTTGTGTTAATCTGAAGGCCACATGAAGTTTGGAGGTCTTTAGCTATTGACTCTGCAGACAGTTGACGACTTCTGCACACTTCAGCATGCACTGACCCCATCCTGCCATTTTACGAGTTGCTGTTGTTCCCAGTTGTATCCACTTTGTTATAATACCACTAACAGTTGACTGTGGAATATTTAGCAGCAAGGAAATTTCACAGATGGACTTATTGCACAGGTGGCAACCTATTACAATACCACACTTTATTTCACTGAGCCCCTGAGAGCGTCCCATTTTTTCACAAATGTTTGCAGAAGCAGTCTGTATGCCTAAGTGCTTGATTTTATACACCTATATTCACAGTATAAATGAACCCCTTATCAGCTGTTTTTGTATTTTAAAAGGCAGGGATGTTGAATTTTTATCGCCCAACGCCAGGCACATGGAGTTATGGGCATCGGGCAGGTAGCTTTTTTTTTCACTCTGCCCCCAGCAGGGCTCACCTGTCAGGTGGAAGCATTCAGGCAGCAGACCTGTCACCCGATTGCAGCCCACAGTGCCATCTTCCCCCCCCCCCCCCCCACCCACCGCTCGCCAAGTCTCCCAGGCTCCGCTTGCCCATCTTCAGGCCTGGCTCAGTATGCGTCAGCATCTAGGAGGGGAGGGAGGAGAGCTAACACATTCGCTCCTGTCCCCTTCTTGTCCTGACCCAGATATTACATTTGATGTCACTTCTAGGTCCCTATTCACAGATTGCCACCTACTGAGGCCGGGAAAGAATGTGATGAGGAGGTAGTTGGGGCTGATTTTAGTGGTGCTGTTAAATAACTCTGAAAAGCAATCCATGTATGGATTGGTTCAGAGACTCAGAGCAGCAGAGGCAAGGGAGTGATGTATGCAATTGTCAAACGTGGACGTGTTTGGACAGGGACTCACCAGTTTTTCAGCCTTCGCCCAATTGTGTGTGCGCCTTTCAATTTGTTGCCTGCTGCACTGCACACATTTTGCATACTTTCAGTGCAACGGGGTGTGTAACCAACCATCAGGGGGTGTAAGATGGGTGGAGCTGCTGAAACAGGCACAGCAGGGATTGACAACATCACAATGAGGCAGAGCAAAGATTATGGGCCTCTTCAGTATGAACTCCCGGATGGGCAGCAGGTGGAGCCAACCTTCAGGAATGATCTGAGAGGCTCAGGTGACAGCTTGGCGTATGGAGATGGCAGGCAAAAGATGCCACCAGACCAGTGTGCACTCAGCCCGAGCCCCCGCTGCTATTGCCAACAATCTAAAAATTTACTTGTGTGTGCAGTGCAGACTGCCATTACCATCCATGCCATCTGCCTGACCTCAGAACTGCCACATGCCCCTAAAGTGATGGAGCTGGCCCTGAGTCCCTAGCCTGCTCAGTAAGATGGCCCAGTAGGACACACTCTCCTCCATGTTATTTCCACAGGAATAATGAGCAGTAAACACGGCACCATTTTTCTCAGTAAATACATTTCTGAAAGGTACTATTGCTACATTCACCACATTGGTAACAACCCATGCAATCCATGGATGCAAATAAACCAAAACACAAGTTCAGAAATTAAGTTATGTGTAATAAAATGGAAAGACATAGGGAAAAAAAAATATTGAACACATGGAGGTGCAAAAAGGCATGGAAAGCCAAGACAACAGCTGAAATCTATCAGTAATTAAGAAAGCAATCCTGCCCCTTTTGTCAGTGCAAATTAATATCAGCTGGTTCCATCTCAACTGATGGCCTATAAAAAAGGAGCCTCATTACCAAGGTGTTACATCTCAAGATGGGTAAAAGCAAAGAGCTCTCTCAAGACCTTCACAACCTTATTGTTGCAAAACATACTGAAGGCATTGGTTAAAGAAGGATTTCTAATCCTCTGAATGTTCCAGTGATCACTGTTGGGGCCATAATCTGGAAGTGGAAAGAACATCATTTCCCCATAAACCGGCCACAACCAGGAGCTCCTCGAAAGAATTCTGAAAGACGCGTGAAAATAATTGTCAGAAGAGTTGTCCAAAAGCCAAGGACCACTTGTGGAGAGCTTCAGACAGTTTGAAACAAGTGAAACAATTGTTTTAAATAAAATAAGTAATGCACTCAACCACAATGGCCTGTATGGAAGCTCCCCATGCAAGACTCCAATGCTGAAGAAAAAGTATGTTGAAGCTCGTTTAAGGTTTGCTGCACAACATTTAGACAAGCCTGTGAAATATTGGGATAATATATGCAGGTCAAATGAGACCAAAATTTAACTTTGAATGCCATAATACAGATCATATATGGAAGTCAAATGGCACTGCACATCACCCCAAAAATACTATACCAACAGTGAAGTTTGGCAGTGAGAACATCATGGTGTGGGGCTGTTTAACATACAGTACTGGCAAACTTCATGTCCTTGAAGGGAGGATGAATGAAAAAAATGTTCCCAGACATTCTTGACAATCTGCTGCCATCTACCAGGATGATGAAAATGAGGGTGGACATTTCAGCAAGACAATAATCCCAAACACAAAGCCAAGAAAACTCTCAATTGGTTTCAATGAAAATAAAGCTGCTAGAATGGCCCAGCCAATCTGACTTGAATCCAATAGGAAATTTATGGAAAGAACTAAGGATCAGAGTTCATAGAAGAGGCCCACGGAACCTTCAAGATTTGAAGACTGTTTGTGTGGAAGAATGGGCCAAAATCACACCTGAGCAATGCAGGAGACTAGTTTCTTCATACAGTAGACATCTTTAAGCTGTGATTACCAAAAGATTTTGTACAAAGTATAATATAAATTTCAGTTAGCGTGTTCAATACTTTTTCCCTGTGTCAATTCCATATTAATAAATAACAAAAAAATTTAAAAATTGTATGTATAGATTGCATGGGTTGTTACCCACATTTGGTGAAAATTTCATGTTAGTATCACCTTTAGCGAGAAAAACGGTGATGTGTTCAATGATATTTTTTGTTTTTTTACATATTACCTAAATTGTACACCACACTTTTTTCCAGCTGTGTGGATATTTTGTTTAGCTTTTTAAAAATTTGTACAGGTTTGTAATGTTAACGTAAAAGATAAAGTTCTTTATTCTGCAGTTTGTGAGCAACTGTCCCCGTTGTTCAATTATAAATAAAAATAAAATATTGCATATTAAGCTTTTTTTTTTTATCTAATTAATCGAAACAATCGGCCAGCTAGGTAACTATAAAAGTAATTGTTAGTTGCAGCCCTAAGCTTTACTATTATTTAACTCATAATCTTCCCCCACTTATGCAAATTAGGATAGCAACAAAACGAAAAAACACAGTATTCTAAGAATATAAGTAATTTAATACTGTTAATTTTACAGCACAAAAAAAATAAAAAAAAAAAAAAAAAAAAAAAAAAAAAAAAAAGGACTCAAAAGCTATGATTTCTCCTTAAAAAAAAAAAAAAAAACAGGTTAAAAAGCATACACCTAAAATATTGTGTATTCTGTGTAACCTAGTGAAACATCTTCTGTAGGAGAAAATATTCTGTCGATGTGGGCTGCCCCTCTGGAAAAAAAAAAAAAATTAGAGAAAACATCGAGCAGAAATCAAAAGTGTGGCTTATGAGCGGAAAATCAATGGTCTGAAACAGTTAAAAATGTTAATTACACTGAATTTCAAAACAAATTCTCCCCACCCCAAGTAAATACAATATAAAATTACAATTTACAAGCAAAACAAAATGGCACAAATGCATGTTTCCTCCCTTTGCAAAAATAAAATGGGACTGCGTCCCAAGTGACAAATTCCCTTTCAACTTTTGTCGTACTCAAACAACCAAGTGGACAGTGAAATTAAAATTCAGGGCATAGCTAAAGCAGCTATTCACACACTTTTTGACTGGAAAGGGTCCAGATCCAGCAAAACAAAACAATCGATAGGGGAAGAAGATTGGTTTAAAATGGCAGAATGTGAAAAAAAAAAGCTATTTCAAGACCATAGGCATACCAAACCTCACTGCATATGAGTTACATAGATCGTAAACAGCAGTTGGGCTCTTTTCTATTGTATATGCTTGCTGCACTATTCCAGGAAAAGGGGAAAAAACTCAGAAAGAAAGAGCTAAGCTGATTGTATGAGGATCCGTTTCCTCCCTTTGTGCTCAGAAGCTGCGGTAGACTAGTACAGCTCACTGTAAGAAGGAAAAAAAAAAAAAAAAACATCTCAACAAAAGGATCATCAATGAGTCAAAGCAAATAAAACTAGGCCTGGGTCTGAGGTTTAAAAGATGTCTTGACATATTACTAGCATTCTGCAACAATACAGAAGCAACGCTCAAGTCTGGATTTCTTTTTTTAAATAAAAGGGAATGGAAAAAAAAAAAAAGAAGGAGATACAAATTCACTAAGCTTTTCCAGGAGATCTATTTTCTAAACACCTCACAGGACAATTCCATAATGGCACCCACTAAGAGGAAGAGAGAAACAGAAATACAGATGGTACACTGTGGCATCAAATATCAAGCTGTAAATCCATTCATTACTAGAAGGACAAGCAGATGACATCTTTCACTACAGTGACAGAACTCTGCATTAGAAGAGGAAGTAGACATGTTCTCAATTCCTGTCTAGAACAATTATCTGTATAAATAAAGGCCTCAAATTCACCTACTACCACAATCTTGAGGTGTCCCCATAAGGATTTGAGCACAACAGAATCTCTCCAAATGGGGCAGCTTATCACAGCACTCTTATGTTGTAGCGATGTGTATAGTCAAAGATCCAATGTCCCTGCAAGCCTTTAGGCATGATTTGGATTTGTTAAAAAAAAAATAAAGACGCATCAGAATTCCACCAGGCATTGTTCTCCACAGCAACACAGGATTAGCGGCTGGCAGCACAGCATTTCTAAGTAAGCTTGTTCAGGCCCTTGAACACGTGGTGAGCAGTAGCTCTGCATTATGGACAAACACAGCTATGTTACATGCGTCAGTAGGTGAACTTTGGAGTGTGTTATTTTCAGAAGTGTCAAATAACCAGGCGGCTGAAAGATCTGAGTTGAAGGATATGCCAAGAAAGCTTCAGAGGATCTGGAAGAAGAACAGTTAATTAAGCAGAGCTGAGAGGAGAAACAAGTCACTCATTATCATCCGGATTCTGAGGGTCAATAATTTTCACATGTGTGAAGGGGAAAAGCCCTTTTCGACCATTCACTTCTCCTTCCCATTGGCCATTAATATTCATTCGAGTCACTTTCACCACATCGCCCACCTACAAGTGAAACAGAAAACAGCACTGGGTCAGATATGGGATAAGTGCAACTCAATCAAACATGTCAACTACATATTTTGAGTTTCTTTAAAACGGGTGTAAGAAATTTATTTTAAGGTTCCATGTTTATACTTTGTTTTTCAGTCTGCTTTTTTTAGTATATAAAAGTACATAGGACATAAAAACTGATTGCTTAGTCAAAGATCTGATTACTGTATCACAATAAACAAGTTTTGCAAAAACAAACCCACACAAATATGTAAGAAATGAGAAATGGTCAGAGGTGTTTTAGGATTGACACAGCGCTACACTTCAGCAGTAGAGATCAACTTAGGAATCAAGTTTGCCATCTTTTGGCCTCATGGCTGAAAATATTTCCTAATGTCACAGTACGACAGAATACAACTTCATAAATGATGTATTCTTTCGTTTATGAGCATGCACAATCTTGGTCACTGGATTTTTACAGATGAATACTGTACTGATTAGGGATGCACTGAAATTTCGGTGGCCGAAACAGTTCAGCCGAAAATACCCCATTGGCCTTTGGCCGCTATGAAAATAGGCACCAATACAAGGGACGAAAATAACCCCGCCCTTGCTGCCCATGCTAGGGGGTTCTCAGACTTACCTGAGAACCCATCCAACAATCCCAGCATTGGGCACAGAGATCCGTGAAGGAAAGATGGCCTCCACTGATCTCTATTCCCGTCATTACTTCACTTACGGTTCCGATGCCTTGTAAACGAGGCCTTTTTTTTTACTTCTTTAAAAGCACTACATCAATGCTTTTTTTGAACTAATGCTTTACATTGTAGAGGAGAGATGTGGGGTCTTATTGACCCCATATTTCTCCATAAAGAGGACCTGTCACTGGTTATTTGTATCACAAGGAATGTTTGCATTCCTTGTGAAAGGAATAAAAGCGATTAAGGAAAAAAAAAAAAAAGAAGTTTAATTCATTGTATTACATTGTCCCTTTCTTTTTTTGTTAAGTGCCTCAACTGCCCCCCCACCCCCCACTCAGGTGCAGTGGTGAACATATACTTAAGCCTCGCCCACATATGTAAACGGTGTTCAAACCACATATGTGAGGTATTGCCACGAATGTCAGAGCAAGAGCAATAATTCTAACCTAACCTAATTCTAACCTCATCTGTAAACTTTAAAAATTTCTACAGCTTACCAGTTTAAAGCATCACCCATGGAGATTTTTAAGTAGTTTGGCGACATCTCACGAACTTGCGCAATTTTAAAGCATGACATGTTGGGTATCTGTTTACTCGGCGTAACATCATCCTTCACATTTTATAAAAAAAATTGGGGTAAATATTGTCTGTGGTTTTTGTTTTCATTAAAGTGTATTTTTAAAAAAAAAAAAAAAAAAAAAAAAAAAAAAAAAAAAAAAAAAATTGCGTTTAAAAAATATATTCATTTTTTAAAACTGTCCATTTCGGTTTTCGGCCAAGTGCATCCTGAATTTTTAGTTTCAGTCCCAGAATTATCATTTTGGTGCACCACTAATACTGATTAAACAAACATTGTTCGTTCTGGTATCGTATGAGAACATTTTTTGTGCTTGTCCCTTCAAATAATTTTGCATGAACTGTCATGATCGGCTCTCGAAAGCTGTGTACTAACTGAATATTGGATGATCGCTCTGAAAAAGGTATTTTTCATCCAATTTTCTCATTGTATGTAGTAGGCATTAGTCTGTCCCAATAGAAAGGCTTAGGCAGCCCATACAGGATTAATTTTCTTCCATTCAACATGGGTTGAATGAAAGAAAATGAATTGATTCCCCTCATCCACACTCTCTAGGTGTGACAGAAGCGAGGTTTCCCATGTCCGAATACACTCATCAGTACCGCCAACCATAGCCAGCAGCACTCGAGCAAAGATTTTCCTTCAGGCTGGTTGTACAGAAGTCGATCAACCAAATTGCCCACTTTTTTTTTTTTAGATTTTTAAAGCTATACTATTGGAATGAGAATATATAACAAATATAAAGTAACATGGGTGCTATCCCAAAACTGTCTGCAAAAGTGGAAATACACATTAAAGCAGTAACTGTGCAAAGACATATCACTGGCCAAACACAAAATTGTAATACACTGAACAATGAACCGTTCAGGATGACTTCATATTATACTGCATATGAAGCCAACAATTCTGAATTGAAAATCTGTTAAAAGCACAGGACCAAGCTCCAAGCATTCATTATCTGAAAGTAGTTGTAAAGGAAAAATATATTTTTCCTTTACAACAACAAACATGTGATACTTACAGAGCAGCTCCAAACCTCCTCTTGGATCCCCCGCTGGTGTGCCCGGCTCACTCCTAAGCCCAACTGCTGCGTCCATTGACCTAGACAGTGGGACTCTGCCCCTTCACTAGCTTTGATTGACAATAGTGGGAGCCAATGCCTCAGCAAAGCCTATGAAACCTGGAAGTGAGGGGAAAGAAGAGCTGCAGACGTGCACAGTACTGGATCAAATGAGGGCTCAGATAAGTATAAGGGGAGTGAAGGGCCAAAACATTTTTTACCTTAATGCAAGGAAAGTTAAAACAAAAAAAAAAAAAAAAAAAATGTTTAGGCTTTAGAACCACATTGCACAAAAGTACTACACCACTAGGAATAACCTTACCACAGATGTGCAAGAGGGAAAAAAAAAAAAAAAAAAAAAAAAGCACAAACAAAAAGGGAATGCTGCATTTTGGATGATGAGAACTTTAACCGCTTTCCCGCTGCCCTATAGCAGATATACCGCTACAGGGCGACAGGGGTGCACAAAATCATGTATATATACGCGCGATTTTGCACCGCTTTCACGGCCTTGGCTGTCAGTCACTGGGTCCCAACCAGTGATTACTCGCCGGCACTCGGTAAACGAGCAGTGTTACCCACGGAGGGAGAGAACTCTAAGTAAACAATACAGTTCTCTCCCCTGTCAGCTCCAGCACACTGCTATGCAGGGCTTTGCAAAGCAGAGCCATGCAGAGCAGTGTCCTTACAGTGAAGCACAGACACAGCAAAAAAAAAAAAAAAAAAAAAACAAGCAAGCAAGCAAGCAGTTAACCTTTGATTGCCCCACGTTAGCCCCTTACTGCCCAGTGCCATTAGTACAGTGCTTTTTATTAGCACTGATCACTGTATTGATGTCACTGGGGATGTCAGTGACACAAAGTCAGTTCCCCCCAGTGCCAGAATGCCCGCCGCAGGCCCGTTATAAGTCGCTGATTGCCGGCATTACTAGTAAAAATAAACAAAAAAAACCCAGTATATATATATATATATATATATATATATATATATATATATATATATATATATATATATATATATATATATATACACATATATATACATATATATATATACACACACATATATATATATATATATACATATATATATATATATACACATACATATATATATATACACATACATACATATATATATATATATATATATATATATATATATATATATATATATATACACATATATATATATACACACACACACACACACACACACACACACACACACATATACATATACACACATACACACACAAAATACCATTTGTACACACTAACTTTCACGTAAACCAAATTTACACGTATTGGGATTTTTTTATTCTAGCAAAGCCATGTAGCAGAATACATTTTGGCCTAAATTTAATTTTCATTTTTTTAACTGGACATGTTTAATAGCAAATAGTCAAAAACATTGTTTTCTCAAAATTGTTGGCCTTATTTAAAAAAAAAATGGATTTCATTCTAGACCACAACATTCTTAAAAAGGCCAGCAACACAAAACAAAAATCTAAATCCCCCTGCCTTATTGAAAAACACAATGACATAATACATTAGGTTGAGTATCAAACATACATAGTCACAGCTTTTAGTGTAACACACACAAATATGAAGTACTACTACACATGTAAGAAGTTACACGGACATGATGCTGAACAATCTCAGTCATGATTTCCCTAGGTTAGTTGGACTTTGCTGTAATACTCAGAAATTCAAACAGCATGCCATTTAATAGATGAAGGCTTGCCTGTGCAAGAACCAACAAGTCTATCTGAGCGTAACATTTACTATTGTCAACCACATGTTTCACCCCACCCATTATAAACCTGCAGGTGGCTTGCTGTGATCTACTGCCCAATGGTTATTTCTGGAATCTCTAGCCTCGGGGAGGGAATAGTGACTCAGAATTCCATGCACACCTCAGTCCCACCTGAGCACACACACTCTTCCTCTGAGTCAATGGCAAAAACTTTTACCATGTGTCATTTCCTCATCTTACACATCCAGGACTTCTCTCCACTGACTTATCTGACTTGTGCCAAGCTGCGCTTCCTGATAACAATGTAAGCATTCTTTTTGCCTGAACATTAACAAAACCGGAATTGAAAAGAAAAAAAAAAAAAAGAAGAAAAAAAAAAAGGGGAGGTGAATACAGCCTGCCTCAATTCACAGGCTCCTGCTTTTGCTGTGCAGAGTTTTAAATTCCGGTCAAGGATCATGCACTCTCAGTCTGGGTTCACACTGAAGCAGTTCGGAATTTGCAGCGTTTTCTGTGTGAATTCCGCACCGCATCAGCATCACACCCAGTTCATGCGAACCACTGCAGGTGTGTACGTTAACACCCTGAAATCTGTGGGCAAAACGCAGTGCGATGTGCAGAATAGGATCACATAGGTGTGAATACCTATGCGATACAATTCTATTGCAGACAAAAAAAAAAAAAAAAAAAAACAAAAAGAGTCCCCCCCCCCCCCCCCCTTTTTTGTGCAGGTCAATTAGAGCCATACAAAATGTATGGCTCCAATCGCACTGCACACAAATCGCATGCGATTTGCACAGAAATGCGGTGCAGTTCCTGTGTGAATTACATGCGATGTACCGCACATATGTAAACCCAGGCTCAATGTAAATAAGTCTATGACTAGCCTGCTCCGGTCTACAGGTCCCATCATTCCAGCTGCACATATTAGGAGAACATCCATGTAAGGGTTTCTCCAGTGGAGCTTGAAAGAAGCCTAAAAGCTGGGTACACAATCTGGCTGGCTCAGCAGTACCTGGCTTATGTTTGGACAGTGTGTACAGCTGCCTGTCTAACAGAAGCCAGTCCAACGACCGGCATTTGTTGAAGTGTAATGCTGGTAAACCAGCGTCAGACCAGCAGGCGATCAGTGCTGGCAGTCATTCCACATGAGGTGTTACCTTCAATAACTAAATATTAAAAATGATAACTAGATATTTTCAGCCGATTTTATAAGGAAATCTGGAATATTCCTGTAAAAATCAAGCTTGGTCCTACACCCTTTTAGTCAATGACACCCCCATCAGATTACAGAACCAATTCAGAATCTCTGAAAAATTAAATATTTTAGTACAGCTTTGGGTGTCGGTATATCTGGAACAGGTTGTGTTCAGTCTGAACTGCCCAGGTTTATGAGAGATTTTCTTATAACAATCTTCCACTCAAAGAGTATTTAAACCAAACAGAATTTCACAATTTACAAAAATGTATGCTGCAAAGATCCAAGTTGAGCTGCAAATATTAGTCAAATCTGGTCTGGTGCAAGATCATAACATTTAGGTTGATGAAACCAAACAGGACTACTTTAACAAATATTTTACAATGTATCTCTATGTATGCCAAGCTGTACTAACAAGCATATAGAATGTGCATTTAAATTTAAAAGGATAAATGACTCCAATGTTTATTTGCACTTCTGCTTACATAAGAGATGTGTTCAGAATTTAGTTTCCAAAAGCCAGAGCTCAAACAGTTACTGAAAATATATCACGCCTGTCAAGCAAACTTGCTGGGATTTCAAGCGCTAGGAACACAACGACCTACTTGTTAACCTTCTGAAGTGTGTCAATTTGCCAAGAAACAACCTAATTAGAATAACAACCCAGAGAGACTCTGTGATAATGTTCTACTAATTAACACACAACAAATTGAGTCAGTATAGACCTACTTAAATGTATATAAATGAGAATAGAGGGCCCGCAAAAACCTTCCTAACAACCTATATACTAAACACAATGACATTTGTAAATCAAATTTGCACGCGTTTAACCTAGAAAATTATGTTTAAAATTCAAGATAAACACATTACAAAACTTTTCCCCCAGATCACAATCTGTGTCCTACATAAAGTGTAGGGGGGGGGGGGGGGCAGACTCTATTTAAAAAAAGGGGAGAAACCAGTAGCAGAATTTTAATACTGGCACCTCAGTATGATTAATTCATTCCAAGAGAGCTTCTGTACATTTAAAATCCAGAGTTCTCATGCAAACAGCAACCGCACTTCTGGATTTCACAGCAGTCTGCCCCTACCTCCCTCCCACTTGGCTACAAAAGTGTAACAGGCTACCTCCAGGCCAACAAAAATTAATGTACCACAATACTAATAAAACGGACTAGAGTGCAATTAAAGATCTGGTCACCGTTTGCATTACAGAAATGAAGATAACCATGCATGCAGACTCATTAGGTGTTCGATTTATAATCTCACAACAGATTTGCCCTCTTCATCAGGTTTACAGGTTAGATTTCAGGTAGTTAGCCATTACACTACCTGTGGAGCAAGTAAGACTCTGAAGAACTCATTACAATCTAATGTACCACTGCAAGGCCTGGTAGTCTCCCGATTCTCTGTTGCAGCAACTTAACATTTCAAGGGAACCTGCTAGGATGACTTTTCTTTCACATCCAAGGTTCCTCATCACCACTGGAGCCTGCTTCTGTCCCAAAACGGTGCTTGATCCAGAGTAGAGCACGCACCTCTGTAGCAGACACAGTTACAAGCTTACCGTGGAACCAGCACATCTACTGGGAAAATAGCAGCGTACAGCACTGATAAAAGACAACCATGACAGTTCACGGATTTTCTGACAAGTGCCCTTCAAGATATATAAAAGATGCACTGATCGACAAAACAGACTGAACAAATAATACCTCTTGCACATGATGCAACACATGAACCAGGCAAGTAAGATGGCATAGAAAGATGGCTGCATCAATGCATTCTTCACATCTTTCATTTGAACTACAAGCTTACTCCATCCACAGCAACTTACCTCTAATGCAAGAGCAGTTTTGTCATAAGCACATGGCACTCTTTTCTGAATAGCTTTAGCATAGACAGGTCCATTCTGGGTAGATGGTAATGGAGTGACAGTAGGAGGATTGCCAGAGGTAGGGAGCGGGCTGGGAGTCTGCGGCTGAGCGTAGGCATGTGCGGGCTCTGGTATACCATAGCTGTTCGAATTCCTGTTTCCCATTTTGCCATGAACTGGTACACGTGCTAGCTTTTCAACGTAGGGTACAGGTATCATACCAACACGACCGTCTTTGTTCCGGGCACTCCACCATTGTTCCTCTGGCTTTTCTACAATTATTAAAATTTCTCCCTTTTTAAAAGGAAGGTCCTCCGCATCATTTCCAGGGAAGTCATACAGAGTTCGTACATATTCCAAGTTTTCCTCTGATGCAACAACATTGGGGGCCGATCCTGCACTGACAGGTGGGCTTGGGTACCTTCAGACAGAAAGAAGGAAATGTTTAAGAAAAAGGTCAAAAAGCTTAAATTCAGAACCATTAAAAGCAATACTTAAATACAATCATCAAGCAATATGGTGCATAAGAACTAAAAAAGACAGTTGTAGAAAGTATATATACCATCAAGCAATATGGTGTCCTAGGAGCCAACCTATAAACGGTCATAGGACAAACACTAAACAAGGAACTGAAAAAAAACTGTTTTGAAAAACCAAGTTAAATTAAAAATTGTACCCAGAGACACTTTAAAAGTTGACTACAGAATGAAGCAGCTGAACAATAAGAACATTTTGTACAAATATCTCACCATGTAGGATGCAAGAAATTGTGCATCTATGAACGGTGAGGGAGTTTAGTTTGAAGTAATTCATCAAGTTTGAAACTTAAGGGAACTGTTTTTTTTAAGCTTTGCACTAACAAATAGTGCCCAACAAGATTGAATAGTGCATGTCAAAGGGGACGGGGGATCACTAAAGGATATACTAATTCAGAAATCAAAATATCCTCGCACATAAGACCAGGTTTATAGAGCAAAAAGGTATGGATTCAGGAGGTCTCCTGGTAAGATGAAGAGATCGCAGTTATGCAAGCTTCATGCCGAGTAATATTTTAATCTCAGACAACTGCCTGTATTACGAATCAAAACCAACTAATCGCATTTAGTGAATAAGCTTAGCAAATTACAATGTATGTAAAGCACCAAGTAATTAGATTAGGAGATTAACAATCCCTAAACATACCAGCTTCCTACAAAACCCAACTGTCCCCTAGATTCCATTTGTTACTAAAGTCTTTTACACCTTGACAGTTTACTGAGCAGTAAATATGATGCAATGCAGTGGTCACCAAAAAAAGCAGAGAACAGATCGGTAAAGGACTGCATTCAGCAGAACAGATGAGGTGCTAATAAG
Source organism: Staurois parvus (assembly GCF_062004578.1). Classification (NCBI taxonomy): domain Eukaryota; kingdom Metazoa; phylum Chordata; class Amphibia; order Anura; family Ranidae; genus Staurois; species Staurois parvus. Next base: position 3,716,762 of record NW_028318500.1, on the reverse strand, counting down.
ATTTGTAGAAGAAACGTGTGTGAAAATTGCTATCAACTCATTATGGCTTTAATGAACATTCTACACAAGTTTACAAACGAGAGGAAAGATATTGAGCTGGAGTGATTCAGCAAAGAAAAAGATGAGCCTCTCAAGTGCAGAACTTCTAGCAAGAAATCAATATTAAAAGGTGCTGCAATATCCAAGCTGGGATCTAAAATGAAAAACCAAAACATGGCCTCTGGAGTAGAGACTCTTGTCATAGCCTATTAAATATTCCAGACACTATTGATTTGTTTAAGCTGATGCACTAACTAGTGACATCCACAGTACTGAGAAATCAGCAGTAATAATACAGTGGCTGGCCAGGAATCTGAAACCAGCTAACACTGCATCAGCAACTTGTTTTGTGTTCCTAAACAAAGCAAGGAATTAATTGACACAAACAAGAACCATCAAGCTGATGGAAGCACTGTATCACACAGGCAGATCACCAAAATGCCCAGGAATGACAACTCCTACTAGTAGTTAGGAAGCATTATCGATCTGTGGTATACTGACAGACAACTGTAATTCACATCTTTCAATAAAAACACAACTGTTACTGAAAAGAATAAATTGTCCATTACTCCCAATAGGTTTCACCTTTAAAATAAAGCAGCATACTGGAGTGAGCCATCTTTAAAAGGATAAGTTCACCTTTTTGACAAAAATAATAAATGCATTTTTTTTGCAGGTGAAAGAAAAAAATGTGTATTATTTTTGTCTGCAGGAGCCTGGAAAGCATTGCACCAACGATCAGTACATCACTGATGCCATGCAGGTCTATTGCAGACCAGTCAGAATATCTGCTTGCCGTACGGGATGTACAAGCAAGCAGATAATCTGACCGGAAACTTCAATTAACTACCACGGCACTCTGCAACACCGTGGTAGTTCATTGAAAACTTCAAGCCGACAGCCCCTAAGGCTGCTGGGACTTGTAGGCACTTATTCACAGAACTCTGAATGAATGACGGGGCAGTGTGGGCGGAGCCCCGCATGGCCACGCTATTTTCAAATCTGACAGATAGCACGGGGTGGCGGCGGACGCAGCTGCAGCTATGAGAACGTTACATGTTCCACTCTAAAAACGGGTGGAACATGTATCATGTTCCCAAAGGTAAACTTATCCTTTAAAAGAGCCCAATAAAAGTAGACCCTGTGTGCAAATGTATGTTCCCCTTTACCGCAGCCCCTGATTAAAATGCACCATCATTGAAAGCTATAGAGAAGCAAAACATTCGAGGAATATGTTACTTACATCTTTATTGTCATGGAATCCTCAGCTTTCTCAGTATCCTATGAGAAGACCTAACATTTTTCTTCCAATTTTTTTTTGTTTTTGCTTTTAGGGTCCATACACACTGGGCTTAAAGGGCAAGTTCACCTTTTAGCAAAAAAATAACTGCACATTTTTTTGCATTTAAAAAATGTGCATTTATTATTTTTTGCTTTAGGAGCCCAGAAAGCATTGCACCAGTGATCAGCAGATTGCTGGTGCCACACAGGTCTCCTGCCAACTGTCAGTGTATCTGTGTGCTCGTACCTTGTATGAGCAGGCAGTTATACACCGACAGGAAGAATCAATTAACTACCATAACGCTCAACACCGTGGTAGTTCACCAGGAACTACAAGCAACAGTCACAAATGCGGTTGGGAATTTTAGTCTTTTCATTCACAAAAGGCTATGACTGAGTGATGAACGGCTGCGCTTTTTCAAACTTGACAGCTAGTGGTGGGGGGGGGGGGGGGAGAAGATTCCTGGCTAGCTGTTACATTGGCAGATAAGGGGGAGAGGGGGCCAGTACAACTTTAACAAGTTACAGCCTGAATATGGGTGTGACCTGTTTAAAAAATAAAACCTACTTTCCTTGGCAGAAAAGTTCATATAGACCATTTTTGTACAGTTTAGGAAGGTATAGGAACATTAAACTTTTTTTTCTGCCAGAAAACTGCTCTCAGAAACACAAAACCAGAAGGGTTTATTTCTGCCTCTAAACACGAAGCTTAAAAAATGCATCTAAACATCCTAATGCATGAACACATAGGATAACATTGAGCTGCTTCTACAGGCAAATCAAAAAACTCCTCTAGAAGCAACATTAAGCCAGTGTGCATGGAACCTCACAGTGGGTTGTTTTTTGTTTTTTTTTTTAATTCAGCAGTTCCCAGGATACAACATAAGCAGATCTTATTTTCATCCAAGGTCCACATTACAAAATTCATAGCAAACACTGGCTCTATTTTTCCTATAGCATCATTAAACAGTGCTAGTCTCCATACTTACAAGCAGGGCAGAGTGCAGCAGTTATGTGCAAAGTTCAGAATACAAATGTCACCTTATAATGGAAATGTAGTTGGGCTGCTGTGGGTCCCTGTGCTCCTCACACTGCTGACACTCAGGGAACCTGATCCCAGCCCAGCTGTGAGGATGGCTGCTATGAGCCCCTGTACTCGGCACATTTCTAACACCCATCAGGGATTCTGATAAGTGTCCAAGCTATGAGGGGAACAGCTATGAGACCCTACACTCCTCAAACCGCTGACACTCAAGGACTCTGGTCCAAGCCCAACAATGTGTAGGATGGGGTGAGGGGGGATACTATGGGCCCCTAGACTGCCATTTCTGAGACCCAGCAGTGACTCTTAACACAGTCCAGCAGTGATTGGGGGGGGGGTTGTGAAGCTACAGGCCCCTGGACACCGCATACTGCTGGCACCTATTGGAAGACGGATCCCAGTGCAGCTGTGGGCCCTTGCAATCGGCACATTGCCAACACCACTCAGGGACTCTGATCCCAGCACAATTATGTTGGGGGGGGGGCAAGCTATGGGCCCCTGAGCTCTGCATACTACTGGGATGTAAAGGGGGATGCTGTGGGCCCTTGGATTCAGCACTTTGATCCCAGCCCAGTTGTGAGGGGGGCATATATGGGCCCCTGGACTCAGCGTAGCACTGAAACCCGTAAGGCGCTCTGCTCACAGTCCTATGTGAAGGGGGCTGCTGTAGGCCCCTGTGCTGGGAACACCACATTGCTGACACTCATCCAGCTGAGATGGGGGCTGTTCTGGACCCCTGTGCTCATCACACTAACACTCAAGGACTCTGAGCCCAATCCAGCTCTATGTTGGGGGGAGCTATGAGCCCCTAGACTCCATCTGCTGACACCCATCAGGGACTCTCATCACAGTCCAGCAGTGAAGGGGGTGCAGCTATGGACCCCGCATACTGCTGACAGTGCAGCTGTGATGGGGCTACTCTGGGTCCTGTGCTATGAACACATTACTGACAATCCAGCTGTGATGGGGGCTGCTCTGGGCCCTGTGCTGGGAACACATTACTGACACCCCTCCAGCTGTGAAGTGGGCTGCTCTGGACCCCTGTGCTGGGAACACATTACTGACACTCCTCCAGCTGTGATGGGGGCTGCTCTGGGCCCTGTGCTGAGAACAAATTACTGACACTCCTCCAGCTGTGAAGTGGGCTGCTCTGGACCACTGTGCTGGGAACACATTACTGACACTCCTCCAGTTGTGATGGGGGCTACTCTGGGCCCTGTGCTGGGAACACATTACTGACACTCCTCCAGCTGTGATGGGGGCTACTCTGGGCCCTGTGCTGAGAACACATTACTGACACCCCTCCAGCTGTGAAGTGGGCTGCTCTGGACCCCTGTGCTGGGAACACATTACTGACACTCCTCCAGCTGTGATGGGGGCTGCTCTGGGCCCTGTGCTGAGAACAAATTACTGACACTCCTCCAGCTGTGAAGTGGGCTGCTCTGGACCACTGTGCTGGGAACACATTACCGACACTCCTCCAGTTGTGATGGGGGCTACTCTGGGCCCTGTGCTGGGAACACATTACTGACACTCCTCCAGCTGTGATGGGGGCTACTCTGGGCCCTGTGCTGAGAACACATTACTGACACACCTCCAGCTGTGAAGTGGGCTGATCTGGACCCCTGTGCTGGGAACACATTACTGACACTGCTCCAGCTGTGATGGGGGCTACTCTGGATTCTGTGCAAGGAACACATTGACAATCCAGCTGTGATGGGGGCTGCTCTGGGCCCTGTGCTGGGAACACATTACTGACACTCCTCCAGCTGTGAAGTGGGCTGCTCTGGACCCCTGTGCTGGGAACACATTACTGACAATCCAGCTGTGAAGTGGGCTGCTCTGGACCCCTGTGCTGGGAACGCATTACTGAATCCAGCTGTGAAGTGGGCTGCTCTGGACCCATGTGCTGGGAACACATTACTGAAAATCCAGCTGTGATGGGGGCTGCTCTGGACCCCTGTGCTGGGAACACATTACTGACAATCCAGCTGTGATGGGGGCTGTTCTGGGAACACATTACTGACAATCCAGCTGTGATGGGGGCTGCTCTGGACCCCTGTGCAGGGAACACATTACTGACAATCCAGCTGTGATGGGGGCTGCTCTGGACCCCTGTGCTGGGAACACATTACTGACAATCCAGCTGTGAAGTGGGCTGCTCTGGACCCCTGTGCTGGGAACACATTACTGACAATCCAGCTGTGAAATGGGCTGCTCTGGACCCCTGTGCTGGGAACACATTACTGACACTCCTCCAGCTGTGAAGTAGGCTGCTCTGGACCCCTGTGCTGAAAACACATTACTGACACTCCTCCAGCTGTGATGGGGGCTGCTCTGGACCCCTGTGCTGGGAACACATTACTGACAATCCAGCTGTGATGGGGCTGCTCTGGACCCCTGTGCTGGGAACACATTACTGACAATCCAGCTGTGATGGGGCTGCTCTGGACCCCTGTGCTGGGAACACATTACTGACAATCCAGCTGTGATGGGGGCTGCTCTGGACCCCTGTGCTGGGAACACATTACTGACAATCCAGCTGTGATGGGGGCTGCTCTGGACCCTGTGCTGGGAACACATTACTGACAATCCAGCTGTGATGGGGGCTACTCTGGGTTCTGTGCTGGGAACACATTACTGACAATCCAGCTGTAAACTGGGCTGCTCTGGACCCCTGTGCTGGGCACACATTACTGACAATCCAGCTGTAAAGTGGGCTGCTCTGGACCCCTGTGCTGGGAACACATTACTGACAATCCAGTTGTGAAGTGGGCTGCTCTGGACCCTGTGCTGGGCACACACAGCTGACACTCGGGGGTTCTCCGTGTCCCCGCCGGATCCTGCCCCACGTGCCTCTCACCTGGGGGCCGGCTCGATGAGGGTGGTGGTGTCCAGGTAATGGATCTTGTAGAAGTCGAGCAGTGCAGGCAGGTTGTCGAACTCCTGGTCCCCGATCTTGTAGCGGCGGCCGGGCAGGGAGTTGATGATGTAGTGGGAGACCCGGGAGTTCTCGGAGACGGACAGCACGTGATCTCCGGGGCAGGTGGACGAGTCTCGAACCAGGAAGACCCCGTGCCGCTGTCCCTGCAGCCGGGACTGAGCCTCGTGCCGGGAGACCGGACCGAAGTACCAGCTCGAGCGGTCCGAAGAGTCGAAGCGAGCGGACGACATGACTGAGCGGTCGATGGGAGATAAGAGTGGTATACAGGAAGGTGCGGGCAGAGGCTGGTCACTGGCAGGCTGTTTCCCGGGCAGCTCTGGGTGTCATGGTCACAGCGGAAGCGGCAGGTCCTGTCAGGCCCGCGCGGGGTGTGCGTGACCCAACTCGGGTCCCCTCCCTATTCTCTGCTCTACGAGACTGGGGAGACAGTAAAGATGGCGGAGGACTGCGGGCTTTCACATACAGCGAACCGGATACACGCCACGAACCCGCGGCAACCAATAGCACGCCTAACCTTGGCGGTCACGTCCGAGTCCACCTCCTGATAAGGAGTGGGGCGTTTCCTTGAGATTTCATTGGCTGCTGCCCACGTCACTTTTTATTGAGCGGACGGGAGCGCGACTTTTCATATGGCCGTACGAGCGGCTCGCCAAAATTCCGACCAATGAGGGTGCGATTTGCCTCTGACGTCGGTGAACATTCAGGAGCCCGTGCTGGGGATTGGCTGCGCTGCCCCGCAGGGTGTTCTGAGTTCTCGACTTGGGTTGCTTTTGACGTAACGCAGACCAATTACATCACTTTGTTAAAATACACCCAGTGTCGGCTTTATAATTGGAGCCCTATATAAAGTGATGGAGAAGAGCCCAGCTAGTGGGGTTCGAGTCTCCTCCTTCAGTGCTAAAGCACAGTAGTCCCTGTGAATGTATGGTCCTGACACAGGGACAGCTTTTTCCTGAAGGGAGTTCAAACTTTAACCACTTGAACCTTCTCCAGAAGGTTTTACCCCCTTCATGACGAGGCCATTTTCTGCTATTTAGCACTGTGCTACTTTGACAATTGTGCAGTCATGCAACAATGTACGTAGTAAATAGAATCAGTGAGCGCTCAATGATGTAGCAGCTGTAGCACATAAAAGGTAACCAAAATAAAACCTCATAAAATATATATATAAGAAAAGTTCAGCGCTAAAAGGTATATACTCCAGTCTGGTAATAAAATTGGTGACAGTTTGTGATAGGTGATCGGTACAGGAGTTGATAGTGACTTCACGTTCCAGTGGTGTGTTGGTAAATAGTAGAAATACGCACTCACCAGATGCGTATATTTTATTACACATATAATCAATAACACCAGAGGTCCCCCTCATGGGATGGGATGGGTGAGCTGGGCCGTATTAACAGACTCTCCTCCCTCTGGGTAGTAGGCAGCCAAACGATCGTCTCCCTTGGTGTATGTAGATGGGCGTCCAGGTAGAGGCCTCTTTAATGGATGGGCAGGATGCTTATCAGCTTGCCCTGGAACCAGCGCCCTCCTCTGGACTGGTGTCATATATAATTCAGCTCCTGTATCTTGAATTTTGGGCTCTGAAAATGAATGTTATCTCACCAGGGAGCCAACCAAAAAATGGCCCATAGTGTACTATTTTAAAAAAAAATTTAATTTATTAATCCACGTGGTTAAGAACATAAAAGGTGTACAAGCAAATGGTATACTGACCATTTAAAATAAAAAGATGGCCGCCTGACCTATGATAGGTGCCGGCGGCAAGATGTCACGGCGTAATGGTCCCTTTCAAGGGGCCATTACGCCGCGACGTCTTGCTGCCTGCACCTATCATAGGTCCGGCAGCCATCTTTTTATTTTAAATGGTCAGTATACCATTTGCTTGTACACCTTTTATGTTCTTAACTATGTGGATTCATAAATTTAATTTTTTTAAAAATACTACACTATGCGACTTTTTTTGGTTTGCTCCCTGGTGAGCTAACATTCATTTTCAGAGCCCAAATTTCAAGATACAGGAGCTGAATTATATATGACACCAGTCCAAAGGAGGGCGCTGGTTCCTGGGCAAGCTGATAAGCATCCTGCCCATCCATTAAAGAGACCTCTACCTGGACGCCCATCTACATACACCAAGGGAGACGATCGATTAGCTGCCTACTACCCAGAGGGAGGAGAGTCCGTTAAGACGGCCCAGCTCATCCATCCCATCCAAAGAGGGGGACCTCTGGTCTTATTGATTATATGCATATTGAAAGATACGCATCTGGTGAGTGCATATTTTTACTATTTACCAACACACCACTGGAACGTGAAGTCAATATCAACTTCTTTACTGATCACCTATCACGAACTGTCACCAGTTTTATTATTTTATATTTTATTACCAGACTGGAGTATATACCTTTTAGCGCTGCACTTTTCTTATATATGCAACAATGTACCCAAATGAAATTTATATAATTTTTTCACACAAATAGAGCTTTCTTTTGGTGGTATTTGATCACAACTGTGTTTTGTTTTGGGTTTTTTTTCTAAAAAGACCACAAACATTTTGAAAAAAAAACTATGTTTTCTACTTTCTATTATAAAACATCCAGTAGGGAAATTTAAAAAAAAAATCTAATTTCTTCATAAATTCAGACCAAAATGTATTTTGCTATATGATGTCTTAGGTAAAAAAAAACAAATCTCTGTGTTTTTTAAGTTGTCATTTTTTGTGGAAAATGAAACAAATCATTTTTTTTCACAATTTTTTTTACATACTGTCACCAGTACAGTACAGCATCATCATATGACTGAGGTGACGGTGATCAGGAATACTGACTGGTGACACTATGTAAAACAAAAAAAAGTAAATTTTGTATTCAATTTTTAAAATATTTTTTTCTTACTGTTTTGTTGTTTTTTTTTTACATCCTATCATCATATTCGTTCAGTGTCACCATAGTGAAACTGTACCACTCTAGGGGGTGATCAGGTTTTTTTTTCTTTGAACTGAAATTTACTGATATAAGCAAACATTTTAGTTGTCATGAATGGGTAAACATTCATGACAGCTTAGTTGTTGACATGCTGTGATTAGCTAAAGGGAATCACATGGTACAGGTAGACAAATACCATGTGATAGCTGTGAGCCAATCACAGCCTCACAACACTAAGCAAGCAGTCATGAATGGAAACCATTAACGGCTGTTTGTTTACATTGTAATTATGTGATCCCTATGACCAGTCATATTGATTACATGATACCCAGTTACTGGTAATTGTAATCCGCTGTGTCTGGTGGACACAGCGGTCACAGTAGCAGCGTGCTGCACACCCCTAACTAGGAACAGGTTGGATAAAGTACATGTACATGATCCAGCCTGCTCATGCCGCCTGCCCTGAGTAAATGTACCGTGGGCTGGCAGCAACTGATTAAACATGTGCTGGCCTTCAGTGGGGGTGTCATCAATTGTTTTAGAAAAGTAGGTATGCCTATTTATTGAGTGCATGAGTCATAGTACATAGACACCCATCACCCCTCAATCCTTGTAGATGGGGAACAGTAACACCTTCAGCACAGAGAGGAAATATCAGATTCTCAATCAGAAATCCCACATGAATGTCCTACAATCTCAGAGCTCTCTACAGGAGAACCTGGTACAAGCAAACTCTCCTCCTTGGAGATCTAAGTGCAAAAAAAAAAAATCAAATTTTTCCTCTTCCCAAACACATAGCACATACACTATATTGCCAAAAGTATTGGGACACCCCTCCAAATCATTAGATTCAGATGTTCCAATCACCTCCATGGCCACAGGTGTATAATATCAAGCACCTAGGCATGCAGACTGCTTCTACAAACATTTGTGAAAGAATGGGTCGCTCTCAGGAGCTCAGCAAATTCAAGTGTGGTGCCGTGATAGGTTGCCACCTGTGCAATAAGTCCATCCATGAAATTTCCTTCCTACTAAATATTTCACGGTCAACTGTTAGTGGTATTATAACAAAGTGGAAGCAACTGGGAACAACAGTAACTCAACCATGAAGTGGTAGGCCACGTAGAATGACAGATTGGGGTCAGCACATGCCGAAGCGCAGTGTGCAGAAGTCGCCAATTGTCTGCAGAGTCAATAGGTAAAGACCTCCAAACTTTGTGTGGCCTTCAGATTAGTAACAACAGCAGTGCGTAGAGAGCTTCATGGAATGGGTTTCCATGGCCGAGCAGTTGTATCCAAGCCTTACATCACCAAGTGCAATGCAAAGCATCGGATGCAGTGGTGTAAAGCACGCCGCCACTGGACTCTAGAGCAGTGAAGATGTATTCTCTGGAGTGAAGAATCACACTCCTCTGTCTGGCAATCCAATGGACGTGTCTGGGTTTGGCGGTTGCCAAGAGAATGGCATTGTGCCAAGTGTAAAGTTTGGTGGAGGGGGGATTATGGTGTGGTGTTGTTTTTCAGGGGTTGGGCTTGGCCCCTAAGTTCCAGTGAAGGGAACTCTTAAGGCGTCAGCATACCAAGACATTTTGGACAATTTCATGCTCCCAACTTTGTGGGAATAGTTTGAGGATGGTCCCTTACTGTTCCAACATGACTGCGCACCAGTGCACAAGGCAAGGTCCATAAAGACATGAATGAGCGAGTTTGGGATGGAGGAACTTGACTGGCCTGCACAGAGTCCTGACCTCAACCGGATAGAACACTTTTGGGATGAATTAGAGCAGAGACTGTGAGCCAGGCCTTCTGGTTAGACATCAGTGCCTGGCCTCCCAAATGTGCTTCTGGAAGAATGGTCAAACATTCCCATAGACACACTTCTAAACCTTGTGGACAGCCTTCCCAGAAGAGTTGAAGCTGTTATAGCTGCAAAGGGTGGGCCAACTCAATATTGAACCCTACGGACTAAGACTGGGATGCCATTAAAGTTCATCTGCATGTAAAGGCAGGCAGCGTGTATGTGGCGGCAGGAAAAGTGGGTCTTACCACCCAGCCACTGTGCATATACGTCCATGGCAGTCTGAGGCAGTCTGAGGTTGTGTGCTGAGAGAACTGCATGCTTCTCAGCACACTGGCCGAACTGTCTCTAACAGATCTCAGTCACAGCTTCTGATAGGGGGTCAGAGCGATGGTCTCCCAATTATATGACCACTGTGAAAGCCAAACACAACAGTCAGGTGATCAGAAAGCCAATCCATCATTTTGCATTACAGCGGAACTAAACTCACAGAGCTATTCAATTCCTCACTAGAGCTGTGCACAATGGAAAAATGAATTTCGTTTTGAGTTCATAGAATGATTCATTTTTGGAACGTTTTCGTTTTTCAGGAGAGTATATATTGGTTGTTCGTATTTTCCTAAGTTCTGTTTTTCTTTAGTTATTTTGGAAAATTGGCTATATTAATTTTAATGTTAATTCATTATTTTTGGAGATTACTTATGCACTCTGAGTCATCCTTGCTAGTCAAACCCACAAAGAAAACTTAAATGAGCTGATTGGATGTTATCAACTGGAGTCACGTGCATCCGAAAGTAACAAATGGAATCAAATTAATTTCAGATTCATTTGTTATACTATGATCCACAGATTCTGATAGATCCACCTCCATCCAACTCAAATACTAGAAGTTTGAATCAATTTATATCACTTTTATACCCTACTGTTTATATAGAAATATGTTTCCTTTTCATATGTAGTGCATTTTTTAAATTAAGGAGAAATGTTGATGCAAAATTATTTAAAAAAATGGATCCGAACTAACGAATGGAAGAAAATTAATTTCAGATTAATTTGTTAAGTTATGATTGAGAGATTCTGAGGGATCCACCTCCATCCAACCCAAATACAATAAGTAGGAATCATTATCTTTTTTAATTTTTTTACCTTACTGTATTTATTGTAATATGTTTCCATTTTATATGTATTGCAAAAGGTTAATGCAAAAAGAATCATCTAAATATTAGAATATTCACAATATGTTCACTAGAATAAAGACAAATGGATTAATTTAAATTCAGATTATTTGTCATGTTGTTACATCATTTCAGATGATTCAAACATTAACAAAATGCTCAAACAACTATCGCATCATGTCATCCAAATGAAACATATTAACTTGTTTTCATTATAATTAATTTTAGATTTGTTGAAATTTGTTACTATTGTGATTTGGAGATTTGAATACATCTGAATCATGAAAATTTCACCTGAATTTTCATTCGTAATGAAACGTCTACTCTTCATTCCAATGATGTGGTGGATAAATTCCTTGCAAGTCACTGTTATCTTCTTCATAGCTACTTCCAAACTTTTTAATCCATCAGATTGCCCAGTCAGGGGATGATGTCACTCCCACATGCGCACAGGAGTCTGTCATTCCGGCACAGCTGGAGTGTGTATTCAAATAGAGAACTACTGTATGAGCGGGCAGGTAAGTGTTTGTTATTGCAGAAGACACAAAGCATTCCTCTTCTGCAATAAAAAGCTGCCTCTTTACAGTTTCTTATCAATCAAGTTTAGTTCCACTTTAAAGTTCACTTAAAAGGGTCACCTGTAGGTCCATGAAGGGGGTAAAGTCCAAATGAACCCTCACCTTAGGGCTAAATACATTCAAGGTGCATCAAAAACCAAAGGTGTGCACATTTTTTTTTCTTAAAGTAGCCACAACCTGAGTAGAAAATCTTGTTGCCTGCCAGCATGCTGCAGAGCATGACCCTTGCTGTGTTGAAGCAGTGATCCCTCTGCAGTGGTCCCACACTCTCCCCACCCTTCCTCTCTCTAGTTAATCAGACCTTTAGCTTTGCAATCAACCTGCTAATTGGAAAGCTATGACTCAGTGGGGGGGGGGGAGGGGGCAATAGGACACAGTGGCATTACCAGTTCCTTCTGCAGGTGTTGAAAGCCAGGGCCAAGATGTTTTTTTTTTCAAATGGGGGTAAAGAGATCTGTTGTATAGTTCTGGAAGATGGTCCCCTAGGTCAGAAGGCACTTATCACACTACTTGGGAAGAGCTGACAGTCACCAGCTGGACACTACAGAAACAAGATAGAAAGAATATTGACTCATTCGAGCTTTGGTGCTGATGAAGGATTTTATGCATGCCCTGGGCTGTCTATAGAACTAATAGTTCGATTTTGGATCAGATCAGATCGGCTCTGTCACTAGAAGACCAAATGATAAAGTTATGACTGTCCTGTGTTGGTCACACTGGCAGAAGAGAGAGAGCCACAGGGAAACCAAAATATTGTGAACCTAGGTTAACCGCTTCCCGAACTGAGGATGTCAGTGACACCAAGTCAGTTTCCCCCAGTGTCAGAATGTCCGCCGCAGTCCAGCAGTCCGGCTATAAGTCACTGATTGCTGCCATTACTAGTAAAAAAAAATCCCAGTATATATACCGCCATTTGTAAACGGTATAACTTTCACGTAAACCAATTCATTTACATGTATTGGGATTTTTGTTTTTGTAGCAAAGACATGTCGCAGAATAAATTTTGGCCTAAATTTATGACAAAATTCAATTTTTTAAATTTTTTTACTGGACATGTTTAATATCAAAAAGTGAATAATATTATTTTCTTCTCAAAATTGTGGGTCTTTTTCTTTTTTAGCTCAAAAAATAAAAAACATACAGGCGATCAAATACCACTGCAAGAAAGCTCAATTTGTGGGGAAAAAAGGATGTAAATTCCCTTTGGGTGCAGCATTGTATGACTGCACAATTGTCAGTTAAAGTAATGCAAAAAATGGCCTGGTCAGGAAGGGGGTTAAATCCTCTGGAGGGAATGTGGTTAATAAAGCTACATTATTCTGCAACATTGTATTTATCAGTCTCCACAAGCCCCAATTCTCTCTCTCTCTCTCTATATATATATCAGTCAGCCAGTGGCACAAGCTGAAAAAGTTTACAATACACTTGGATACAATTTATATATTTTATTGTGAATTTGTATCCCATTGTGAGAAGGATTAGTATTGTCAGCATGAAAAAGGGCTCATTTAGCCCTGGTGTACACTGCTGGGACGTCTCATGTGACTTTCTGACACATGCAACACAGAAAGTCGCATGACAAGTCAAAACACATTCATTTCAATGGGTGCCATCCTAATTGATACATCTCAAGTCACAGAGACAGAAAACAAAATTCTGCATCTCCCTTGCATCATGAGTGCCATAGAGTGCAATGGTAAAATCACAAAAGTCGCATGGAAGTTGTTTCTTTGTCTTATCTTTGTGACTTTGGCTGCGACTTTAAGTTCAAGAATATGTCACACTCTGTATTGTTATGATTTGCTAAAGTCGCATGAAAGTTGCATTGAAGTTGCAAGCAAGTCACAATGCAAAGTCGCACTGGAAGCCACACTACTTTGGGGTCGCAGCAGTGTGAACTGAGCCTTACACTAGTGACATGGGTTGCAGCTCCTCTGAATAGCGATCTATGAACAGGCATTTGACAAAAACTGAGGATGTTGCCTCCCTGACCCCTGTTTTTACTCCCCAAATCCCACACTACTGCCCTGAACCTGCAAGGATTGCATGCAGTTGCAGGGTAGCTGCAGCGCAATCCCATGCACTTAGTTGAGTTCAGCCTGCCGAATGCAACAGGGAGAATAATTCCTCCTGCACTCTTCAAGCAAGGCTTCATGGCCGCAGCATATATATACATCCCCAGCCACTGCCTATGCTGCACAGCACAGCCACATAGTTTTATCCCCCCTGACCACAAATGTTAACGAGTCATAACAGAATTATCACCTATGATATCTATTTAGTCCATAGGAGAAAGCAAGCTATTGTTTAATCATTATTATTGTTTTATTTTCTTTTAACTTGATTTTTATAGGCCTTTAACCTAATTGTATTTGGGGGATGACTGTTAAATTGAACCATTCATTTTTATGGAAAGTCCACTTTGAAGTGTATCTAAAGCCAGATTTTTTTTTAAATGATTAAAACCCGTCAGGTATTTATATGTTCAGTATATTATTTATATGTATATTATTTTGCCATTTGTACTCTATTCAGATTTCCCTTTCTGTTCTGTAAACAAAACAGGCAGTGAGAGAAAAATCTCTCCAAATTAAGGCAAATCCTCTTAGGCCTTATTCACAATGTCAAACCTGTATTTATATACATTTAGAAGACATTTCTAAAGACATATACAACATAAATACATGCAATGATTTTTTTAATGGTACTAGTCATATTTTGATGCAGTTAGTTTAGCTGCATTTAGAGAATTTTCTGTGCATCCAAGATTCAGTCAGAACCCCCCCCCCCCCAAGCATGGCTAAACACATGAAAACAAAACCAAATGTGTCTAAACCTGCTTTAAAGCAGGAACATCTAAATGCAGGACTTCCAGAGTGAATAAAGCCTTAAGGCTTGTTCACACTTGACTTATTTTCTTCTTCTTCCCAAACACACCTATAGCATTTGACAGGCGTTAGACAAACATTTAGGGAGCATCTTTAATGCTCCCCAAATGCCCTATGCGCAGTTTTAAGGTGTTTCATTTGCATTTTCCAAGCATTAAAACCACACCACAAATGCCTACAATGAAGTTAATGGTAATAACGCCCTGCAAACGCCTTGCAAATGCCCCAAAAATGCCTGCCAGGCGTTTGAGGAGCATCACCATAGACTTGAATGGGAGGCGTTAAAAGGCTTCAACTCCTCCTGACTTGACACGAGGCATCAGTTTTGCTGCGACACTAACACTTCAGTGTGAATAACACTATGTGCTGCCATGTGTATAATTTTCATAGGCATTTGAGAAGCGTTAAAAACACCCCTCAAATGCCTGTAAAGCGCCTGCTTACCAAGCTAGTGTGAACTGAGCCTAATGGCCATACACCCTTCTATTTGTTTCAGATCAATTATCCCTGTGATTCAAATAAATCATCTCAAACAATTAGGGACCATGCAGGGATTTTTTGTCTACTCAGGCAAAGTTGTATTATATCCTTTCCATTCTGGCACCGTAAGGTGACTGTCTTAGCAGCCTTAATCCTCCTGAATATGTCCCCAACTACTGTGAACTGTCAACACTTCTAATAAAAGTTTGTGGTCGGGCATCATTGTGAGGTCCCCTCAGCTGATCCCTACAGCCGGATCCCTCCTGCAAAAAAAATAAACACAAGAAAACTCTTCCCCCTTCCTTTTGACTTAAAGTTCATATTGTGTGGGATTCTTACTCCCTTGGGTGCAGAGGGGTGTTGGAAGAGAAGGGAGGAGCATTGGTGAACCCCTCTCTGCTGCGATCCAGCAAAGTAACCTGTAAGGCCCTTTTCACACAGGGTGGAATCCGTTTGCTCAGCAGAGCAAGTGGATGACAGGTCCCTGTCCACTGTGCTCATGCACAGCCCACTCTGCAATATGGGCCAGGTGTAAACAGATTAAGCTGTCCATTTACACATGACTGCCCTCAGATCAACCCGGATAGAGAGGAACGGATCCGCTTCCATTTGTTTTGAGTGGATCAGATTAGAGGTAGGTAGGTGTAAACGAAGTCAAGTCAGCAACACTGAGATACTTTGTTCATGAATTTGATTGCATTTCAATTGATCAGATTATGAGATTACATGGTAGAAACAGAGATACAATCAAAAACCAGTCAGGCCCTCACACCACATAATTATTGGAAGATCTAAAGGAGATTGTACAGTCAGATTGTAAAGTGTGTGATGAGCTTTAGACAGTTGTCAGTAGGGATGAGCTTCAGATTCAGGTCGACCATGAGTTGAAGCCAGGGGCGGACTGACAACTCATGGGGCCCCCGGGCAAAAGGGGATCATGGGGCCCCTATGTCCTCGCCCACACTCAAACAAATCCTACAAAAGGTACCAGGGGCATTTCATGGGGCTCCCTACTGACCCCGGGCCCTCGGGCAGTGCCCGAGTGCTCGAATGGTCAGTCCACCCCTGGTTCAAGCGGAACTCAACTTGTTTGCATTTTGACGAACAGGCAAACTAAATGGCAACATTTCGCCAGTTCACCTGCCTGTCTGAACCTTTGGTTGCTATAGAGGTCCCACCACTAAATAACAGCTTCCCATCAGCTTGTTCACATTGTTAACAAGCTGGCAGGTATCCTGGGTGGCTGTCAGGAACCATGAACCAGGCAGAGACAGTAAGGTAAGTGAAAACAAAACCATAGCATGAGTGGGTAGAGCCCATCCCATGAGGCAAGTAGTTAATTGGAAAGCAAACAAGGCTTGTATCAGACTATGATGAATTAAAATTGTATTTATTAAATTCTTTGCAAAATTATTTGCAATGTATTTATATTAAAGTAACACACAGTGCTCAGTAACCACAACATACATATAAACATACAAGACACAAATTAAAAACAATGATAAAGTAATAATAATAAATTGAATATGGCCAAGGAAGTAGCCTTAACCTCTAATCATGAATTCAACTATTTGAGGTTCCATGCACACTGGACGTTTTAATAATGCTGATAACGATAGCTGTATAATGTCACGTTAAAATTTGTTTTTCAGAGTTTTTTAGCGTTATTGTATTAGCGTCTAGCGGTGTTTTTTTCACGTTTGCATTTTTTAGAGTTTTTTCGACCAGAAAAAAAGTTTTTTTATTGTCAAAAAAAGTACAAAAATGCTGGTTTGCCGTGATTTACCGCGATTTGCCAAGTTTTTACAGCTAAAAGCTCCTCTAGAAACCTACTAGTCCTGGGTTTTTTTTCCAGCCAAAAACATCCCTGCCAAAAAATGTTGATTACAGTCTATGTGTGCATGGACACATAGGATAACATGCTGGGGAGTTAACTGGCTGTAGAAAAAAACATCAAAAGCCAAAAACAGCAGCTGTAAAAACGTCCAGTGTGCATGAGGACTTCAAGTTCGAGATTATAATGTACCAACTTTCTACATAATACCGAAGGCACACAAGAACTTGATGAACCCTCCAGGAAGACCTACAGTCTCTAGGGACCATTTTAGAAGGTTGGTAGATACCTTGACCTCTTATTAAAAGATATGGTTTGCCAACTAAAGTCCTTTGTACAGGATACTAGAGACAGCCTAGCTCAAATAGCATACTTAAAAGTAGAAGAAAATTTATGATTGATAGAAATTGATGTTGAATCACTATACACCTCGATTCCCCATCATTTTGGATTAAAAGCAGTAGATTTCTTCCTTAATCATTATTTTCTAGAAATGTGCCATCAAAATTAATTTATCCTTGATCTTTTGGAGTTTGCCTTGTGTAACAATTTTTTCCAATTCTATGGAAAATACTATCAACAGGTGAGGGATACCTCTATGGGTGCACCTTGGGCTCCTGCCTCCATTTAGGCGTGTGGGAGGAACAGGATGTTTACACCTCATCGATGCACCAAGGCTACATTTCCACGTGGCTGAGATACATCGATGATGTATTTGTCCAATGGAGAGGAGATATTGAAACATTTGGTCAATTTCATGAACTACCTAAATCAGAATTATAAGAACATCCAATCACCGTAAAGACACAGCAGGAAACATGCTTTTACAAGCTGATAGCCATCACCCAGTCTGGCTAATAAATGGGATTCTGGTGGGACAATTTCTACGTATCAAACGGAATTGTACCAAACAGGCTGATTATAAAAATGTGGCTAGAGATCTTTATTCCAGCTTCCGTGAATGAGGTTACTCACATAGACAATTATGTAGGGCTAAGAGACAAGTGGCCAATTATGATAGAAATAGCCTCCTCATTAAGAAAGCTACTAGAGAAAGGGAAAATTCCAGTGGCCCAGTAAGATTAATCACCCCCTTTGGATCCCAATGGGAAAAAGTAAGAAAAGTACTTCACAAGCACTGGGGAATTCTTTCCAATAGTCCCGGCCTGGACACCATTGTGGGAGAGTTCCCCCAAATGGTAGCCAGAAGAGCACAGAACCTTGGAAATATTCTGATCCACTCGGAATTAATAAAGGATTTGTCATGCAATTGGCTTTCTGATCATCCCATGACAAGGGGAATGTACCCATGTGGGAAGTGTCAGATTTGCCAATACATGGATCGAACTACTATCTTCCAGGATTCAACAAAAGAAAATACCTTCTAAATCAGAGATTTGATAAACTGTTCTACAACTAGAGTGATCTATATGATCCCCTGCCCCTGTAACAAAATCTATATCAGCAAGACCAAGAGACAACTAAAAGTGAGGATAGGGGAACATCTATGAGAAATTAAAGACAGAAATCCTAAGAACCTGGAAAAACCACTTGCTAAAAACTTTAGGAAAATCCACCAAGGTAGCCCGGAGGAGATTAAGATTAAGGGCATTTGTGCCCTAAAATTATCTCAGAGACGAGATGATTACAATACGGTATTGCTCAAAAAGGAAAAATGGTGGATTTATAAATTGAGATCATTGGCCCCACTTGGCCTCAATACTGAACTGAATCTTCAGGTATTTTTTGAAGAATAAGCTGTATGTAATTTCTTTCCCCTTTTTTGGAATTTAATGAGATCTGTTAAAAGAACGTCTCCTAAATATGGACAGAAAATTGATGATGATGGATGGTTATGTTGTATGTATATTCAAAATAACTGCAGGACTTAAAAAGTACATCCAGTTTACTTTTTACTCCATGGAGGTAGATCTGACTGATATTTAATTATTTACCTGGTCAGGTATTAAAATTACAATGTCCTCTTTAAGAGAATAACAATGTGTTGACATGGGCGGGATAAGCTACCACTTAAAAACAGTAATGGAGCCGTCCACACGTTGTCCTGATGAGGCTACGTTTGTACATAAGCAAAACGCGTTGACGTCATGAGGCGTCAGTGATGTCACATTCACACGCCCGCTGGCCCGACCATGAGGGTGATGGTTTGATGTGGATGAAGGGATGGCTGATACATTACGACCTGGACATCTGATGGTCATCTTCCACACACAGGTCTTGTACATCACTGCAACGGGGATGGCTGCTTAGCGGTAAGACTGTTCCGTGCACCTCCTTAACAGCATCCTGCGATGACTAAGGACTTTTCATAGCGCAATAGTGCAGACCCATCAAACCTACAATATCACCAGGTGGATGATGATTGCCTGACCCGGTGGAAAACCACCCCATGGTCTGTAAGCGACATTGTTTTTTTTAGATCCCCCTGCAGTGTAGGGGCTGACGTGGATGTTAATTTCTCTGCACCATATGCAGTGGCGATGTACATACTGCCGCATTGTGGATATAACTAGATGCATCTATGAGCAACTGCTGTATCTAGGTCGATGGTGAACACCTATGTAGTGGGACACTTAACATGAGATATGTATGAGCCAATATATCATATATTGAATATATTAGACCCCCATGAGGGGAAGCTGGTGAAGAGGTGGCCCATTGCTTTTGCAGCTTATTTACTGGCGATACATATACCGCCACAAGGTGGATATACATTGACACATATACCGCAATGCTATGGATTTATACTGTTGTCCGAATTAACTTTTCACTTCCTGCAGCATTCCCTGAACTTGTGCATCTTCCCTAATGGAAACAGACTATGGGGTTTTACTAATTGATCTGTGTGTTTAACTATACAACAGCCCAATGAATGAATATGTTTTGCTCTATTTTTCTACTACAAAGCTGATACCCACAAATTTTGATTCTTTAGCATAGAATTTTATTTTTTGATCTATAGACTTGCCATCCAATTTCTGCAGTTATCAACGCCAGAGGGATCTACCGTCTATGTATTACATGTATTGTGTATGGGCCTAGGGGGCGTAAATGTGTATGTATCAAACCTGTGGAGCTGTAATTTAAATTAAAACTTGAAAGTTTGAATATACCCACTTGGGTTTGGGCTTCCGCAGGATACATATACATATACCACAATTGACGTCCTTACTTGACATTGTTTTTAATTTCTGTCTTGTATGTTTATATATATATTGTGGTTACTGAGCACTGTGTGTTACTTTAATATAAGTATATCGCAAATCATTTTGCAAATAATTGAATAAATACAATTTTATTTCATTATAATCTGATACAAGCCTCGTTTGCTGTCCAATTAACCACTTGTCTCATGGGATGGGCTCTACCCACTCATGCGATATTTTTGTTTTTGCTTTGGTTTATGGTTTAGACAGCAACACTTTTAAAGTGATGAGGAAATCAGTGCTTTTCAAAACTTCCTTCTAATATTTTTCTGTTTTTGGAGATAGTAAATGCACTTAAATTCACACCTTTCATGAAATAGCAAATACAGTATAACTAAAATCAGGAACGTAGTCAAAACAGAAGCCAAGTTTGGATACCAGAGCGGGTAATCAGACGAGATGCCAGAGTCAGGAAACCAGAAGTCAGCACAGTCAGGAGCCAAAAATCAGGAACAGAATTCAGAGAAGTCAGCCAGACCTGGTTGCACACAGGAACACAGGCAGGAACACACTGGAGATCATAGACCACACAAGGGAAAGGAGGAAATGAGCTAAGCTGCTAAAATAGCAAAAAAGGTTGGGTGTGGGCTGGACTAAAAAGGCAGGTCCAGATGAGTCACTGTGGAGATGAGTTACTGGTACTTAACAGACAGCGGAGCAGCTTCTGACCACTGAAAGAAAGCTGCTAATTAAGAAGCAGGAGCCCAGCCCTGACAGTACCCCCTGTTTAACGACCCTTCCCCCTCGGGGGGGCACCAGACTTGAGAGGAAAATGTGAATGAAAAGCACGGAGGAGGGCAGGAGCATGTACGTCCTAGGATGGGATCCAAGAACGTTCCTCCAGACTGTAATCCCTCCAGTGAACTAGATATTGTATGTGTCCACGAAATCTACGGAAGTCAATGATAGATTGTATCTCATATTCCTCAAGGTTGTCAACCTGAACCGGGCAAGGGTGTGACTGTGGAGTAAGTAAGCACCTGATTAGCACAGCACAGATAAAATCTGTACCACCCAGTATCAAGCAGGGAGGAACATGCTTGCCTACGTGTTCTCAGGGGTGTGTTCTTTTACATGGACTCACCATCACTAACACTTGTAGTATATCTGAGTGCTGGCGACAAAAGGGAGAGATCTCAGATGTATCTTACCCACACATATTTTTTAACTTCGTGCTGAATAAAAGAAAACTATATAACTAAATAAATAGGCTGCCACTGCTGGCCTCTCGTGAAACATACAAATTGCCTGTCTGTAAGGCTAATGCTTTCCTGCTGCTTCTGAAGCCCCTTGTGGCTCATCCAGTCTTTGGTCTAGTTCAACTGTCCAACTACAATACATACAAAAAACATCTTTAGCAGCAAAGCCCAGTAAGTGGTATAATAAATATGACAATAGGTTGTATCATTCGTTGGAATACAAGAGCAATAGCTCTTATTATCAAATGTAATATCCATTCAACTGATGGTTATCATTCCTCAACATGTTCTTCAGAAAGACAAAGGACACTACTAAACAAAAGAAAAGGGTATAGATAAGATAATATACTTACTGTAGATGTAAATCAAAGTTATATAATTATAAAACTGTATTAATGAACTGTATAGGACCTAATACATACAACAGTATGCTGATGTCCAAAACTGGGGCGTAATCCTGTCTGGGAAAGATCCTGTTCAGGCAGAGAGGACTGGTAGAACCCCAGGGGTGTCTTGAGACAGGTATCCCCCATTTGCAAATGTGGGGAAAATAGAAAAAAATGTAATAATAAAGTGCAGAGTATTTGTCCTACCCAAATATTTTAATTATGTATAGTTGTTTGTGCCATTCTTTGGGCCACCACAAAAGTGCTTGTAAACGTTTGTGGTATTTGAACTTCTGAATATATCAGGATGTGGTGCTCCATTTCTTTATGGTCAAATCCAACCAGTTTTTCTGGTATTTGTTTTAGTTCCACTGTTTTAGTTTCACTGTCCATCCACCTGATAATCACGAGTTCTACTTGTTTCAGTTTGTCAGTACGCAAGGCTGTACCCCAAGGTTCAGTGTTGGGACCCTTACTTTTTAATATATTTATAAATGATATAGGGTCTGAGATTAAAAATCCCATTTCAGTCTTTGCAGACGACACCAAGCTGTGCAGTGGAATAACGTCCTTACAGGATGTCTTCAATTTACAAGCCGACCTCAATGCACTGTTTAATAGGGCAAGTATGTAGCAAATGAGGTTTAATGTTGACAAATGTAAGGTTATGTACTTGGGGGCTAAGAATATGCATGCATCATACATACTAGAGGGAGTACAACTGGGGGAATCAATGGTGAAGGATCTAGGGGTTCTAGTAGATCACAAGCTTAATAAGGGCATGCAATGCCAAGCTGCGGTTTGTAAAGCGAGCAAAATCCTCTCCTGTATTAAAAGAGGTATAGATTTCAGAGAGAGAGAGATATATCATATTACCCCTGTACAAATCATTAGTAATACCTCATCTGGAATATGCAGTTCAGTTTTGGGCACCAATTCACAAAAAGAACATTGGGGAACTTGAGAAAGTACGAGAAGGGCAACTAAACTGATACGAGGCATGGAGGAGACAGCTATGGAGAAAGAATAGAGGAACTGAATTTATTCTCTCTTGAGAAGAGGAGATTAAGATATATGATCAACATATATAAATACATCAGTGGTTCATATAGTAAACGTGGTGTAGAGCTATTCACCCTGAGGTCAACACAGAGGACAAGGGGGCACTCTTTTTGTCTGGAGGAAAAGAAATGTAATCTCCAAATACAGAAAGGTTTCTTCACAGTGAGAGCTGTGAAAATGTGGAATAGACTCCCTCAAGAGTTGGTTCTGGCCAGCTCAGTGGATTGCTTCAAAAAAGGCCTGGATTCTTTCTTAGATACACAGAATATAACTGGATATAACATTTATAGGTAAAGTTGATAAAGGGAATATCCGATTGGCTCTCCGGGCATCAGGAAAGAATTTTTTTCCCAGCAGGAGCAAATTGGATTGTGCTTTGCTGGGTTTTTTTGGCCTTCCTCTGGATCAACATCTAATGTAACATCTTTTTAAATACAAAGAGGACAGTCCCAATGTAATGAGGCAAAGGAATCACAGCCATAATCTACTACTACAGTACTAACTTGTAAGTGAGAAGAGTCTAAGTTTCACTCTAGCTACAATCCCGTCTCAACCTTCTGCATAAAGGTACTTGCTTGGAGACTTACTTGCGTCCCTTGGTAATTTACCTCCCTGCAGTGCTCAGGTTTCCCCTTGCATCTTACACTCTAGACTTATCAATCAGGCACCCTTCCAGCATTACCACACCCAAATGTGCACCTTCCCAGGCTTGTATGAGTGTCTTAGGTAAGAGCCTGTACTTGGGAATGGAAATCTCACTTGATCTCATATTCCTTATTGCAGAGGATTCCATTTCCATCATGGAGGGCTGTACCCCTTGCGATGCTTGCTCTGCCACAGTCCTATCCCTAAGGACCTGGCCCTTCAGCGTTCGCCAGCAGTTCTGTACACTGTTCACAGTACTGACACTTATGTTCACCCTACTGCAGTTTTCTGGCATCCCCTCTGTGGAACACATAGACCTTTCCTGAAGTGAGTTATGCTGGCCATTAACGGATCGAATTTGGCCAGTGCAGCAGAGACTAGCCATATTTTGATCCACCTGTGACCACTGTGGTTCAACTACTCAGGAAGTATTTTCTTGCTTGATCAGCACTGCAGGCTATAACCTGCAGCACTGATCTGTGTATTCTCCTCCGTCAGAATACGACACAGCACGGGGAGGATTCCAGCATCCCCATCAAGTGTGTGGATGGGGGATTCGGGTCAGGTTTTTTTGTTCAACCCACTGGTTGAATGAAAAAAAAAAAAATATATGGCCAGCTTTAGTCTGCTAGCAGTTCCCGCAAAACCGAAGGTCCTGTCTTCTGCTGTCCTAGATATGAATTAACATCTACAGTATCTAGCACTAGTAGCCTTGGGAACTGCTTGACTCAATCTTTACTAATATGTCAACTCTCGGTGGACTTTTGTCAAAATTGTTCCTGGCATATAGCACTTTTTTCCCACATACTCCATCAAGAATGTGGGGTTGTTTGGGGACTTCCCATTTAACAGTCTCCACCATTCTCATGCAATCTCCCACTCCTTTTAATTTTCTCCATATAAGTTAGGGAGCTGAAATTTGATCTAGGTACCAAGTTGCTTATTTCAGACTAAAGAGTTCCAAATGCTCTTCGCCAGGCTCTGACCAGGGAGGTGTTAGCTCCCTTCTCCCCTATGTAGGAGGATTTTCCCTAGCAGATATACCCTCTTGCCTACTCCCTGAGTCTGCTTCTCTGGAACAGACAGTTCCCAAGTTGTCAGGAGACCCCCTGTTGGTCACTCTTTTGATCTGGTCTTTCGAGCTGGACTTTCTTTAGAAACTGCAAGATCTCTACCTGTTATAGACCTGGCAACCTACTCCCAATGCCAGACAGCGTTCAGTGAATCTTCGTAACCATGCTGTCTTTCCCAGATACAAAGTATTTTCTTTTGAATCCCTTTTTCTGATCTTTCCCACTTTGAATAGTGGGAATTCCAAAATGTATTGTCCCCAAAAGGGACAATGTAAGCCCACAAGTATTGTGGAATCTAAGACTCTTGCCCATCGCACCTCATTGGAGGATTCTGTACTTACGGGGTAGGCTAGATGATTCCTAGAATAATTAATCATTATTTTATATCTGCTTAGACAGTGTTACAATGTGATTTCCACACTTCTGAAACACTAATGGGTGTTGGTTTGTAGAATTTCTTTGCATCATTTCAATCCTGATGTTCTTGAATACCTGTTTGAATTACAATATATCTCATCTCTGTATCTTATACAGAAGATTATTTTTTTCACCCACTCTTTTTAAGATAAATTCAGGGTTAGCTCCTTTCAGTTTTTGTGTTTTTTTCCCTTGTCCCCATTTACAGTTCATGCAGTGAGGGCTTTCATGTCCACAGATAACTCCTTAAGTTGTCTGTCAAGTATCAACTTATGGCTGTTGACCGATTGGCCTTTTCTTTGTACATGTATAGCTGCCCAAGCTTCCTTTCTGTGAAGCCAGGAGTTAGGTATGTTAGTCTTTTTCGGCAGGTGCCCAAAGGGTTTATTCATTTCTGGACATTGTATGTTTTCATTCTGGGGTTTGGCCTTGTCACGTTTTGTTGGTCTAGTTTTTTTCTCCTGCACAGCTGGTGCACTATTGCACCTGTTTGTTGGAAGTCTTCCCGTGACTCCTTCCAGTAGCACTTTCTTCACTTAGTGGTGTTATCGGTCCTAGGCTGGAGCACCAGGTTGATCCAAGTTGCCCTCTCCTTGGTTGTTACAGCTCAAATGAATTGGCCTTTTTATCTATCCTTCTTTTAGATGTTGATTCTTGCAGTATATTCTTCACTTTGTTAGATCTATTTGCCCACTTTTCAGCTGGACTGCTTTTTGGATGTTCCGAATATTTAAGAATTTCAATTCCTGCATCCTCTAACAGATGATTACTTACTGTAAATTTTTTTTCTTAACTTCCTTGAGGGACACAGGTTTCACTCCAGTGTTATTGGATGTACTGCTTACTCACAAATAGAATTGGCCCTGCAGCTCTAACCTGCATTGCCGTGGTGTTTTGTGCAGGTCAGCAGTCTTTACTGGGGACACAATTCTATTTTTCCTTATGTTTTTTTTTGTGCAGTTTTGATGTGCATGCACGGTGGGGTAGGGCAGTAGTGGGCTGCAGAGCCAGTTTGTAGTTTTGGGAAAGTTCAATAATTATACCCCAGATCAGGAAAACGTTTTGGTAGCCAACTATCCAATATAATTTTTTAGGAATCAGTCACAAGTGTTTCTTCATTGCTGTGCTTTTGTTGTGTGACTGAGCACTTATCGGGCAGTACCGTGAGAGTGAAGAAGCATATAGGTCAGTACTGTGAATGCGAGAGTGCATATCGGTCAGTACTGGGGGACTGAGAGAGCATATGGGTCAGTACTGTGAGATCGAGTAAACATATGGGTCAATACTGTGCGCATGCATAGGGGGCAGTTGTGTTGGTATAAGAGAATGGATCAGTACAGTCTGTGTGCATTTCTTTATAAATTTTGTGGCACAACATTTTGGGTGTGCTGCAGGTATGGTCCCATGGCAAAGGTTTATGGAAGAATGCATGTAAAAAAAACACACAAAACATGTAAAACATTTATGTGGCACCTAAAAACACAGAAATGCATACAGCAGGGGTGCACAATTTTTTTTATTTTTTTTAATAGAAAACTACTTGGCCAAGCGACTAAATTGGGGTCCCAATCTACTTGATAAAAAAATAAATATTAAGGGCTGATGTTTTTTTATTAGGCATAGGTGTTTTTAGGAATGTCTGAGGATTTAAAAATGAACTTAAACGTTTTAGGTTTTTAACATTACGCTGTTTATCTTGTACTCACCTTCCTGCCTGTCTCCAGCACCGTGCCTAGGAACTAGCAGGGAGGGAAGAGAACTTGCAGTGTAATTAGCACCGACTGGGTGCTAGTCAGGAAATGGGAGCATCATGCTCTCTTAACGCTCAGCAGAAGCTGAATGGATGAGCCTTGGATCACGCTGACGCAACCTGGGATCTGACTTGTGAGACCCCAAGTTGCATGATACATGAAATCCCATGTTAGTCAATGAGAGTTGTCTTGAATTAACACTACTGAAAATCACTCCTACTTTAGAAAAGGTTCCTGTGCTACTTCAAGGCGACTTCTATCCAACTTGTGCCAACAGACTTTAATGGAAGTCACCTCCGAGTACTCAAGTCACCTGGCAAAGTTGCAATGTAAGTTGCGCGACTTTCAGGTCATAGTAGTGTGAACCGAGACTGAAGCCCATGTGAAAGGGGACTAAGACTTGAAAAGCATATTTTAGGCCCCTTTCAAAACAGAGGTCATCTCTTCAGTCACATTTTTTTCAAACAAAAGACTGATTCAGTTTACATCAGTTTGCACATCCATCTTCAGTTCAGTTTACCTCAGCTTACATCAGTTTATATTGGTTAATTTCAGTTTACATCAGTCTACATCCGTTTTTCTGTTTTTTATTAGTTGTTGCAGAGACCAATCAATCAGAGGTGACAGAAGTAAAAACATAAAATGTTTATTAACTAAAAACAAACATAACAAAAGTAACGGACGTAAACAGATGGCATGCATTTACATTCGTTCCATTTCAACAGATCTGGACATTGGCTGTTCTGTTTAAAAAAATTGACCTGAACAGACATGGATGTAGGCAGATGTAAATGGATGACCATCCGCCCACTCATAGATATAGACAGTGGTTCAGTCTGGAGCCATCTGAAAAATGGACACATAGATCTAGACTAAATGTCCATGTGAAAAGGGCCTGATATCAAAGACTTTTATTTGCACCTTAGAAGATACACCAAGGAAATAAAAAGGTAATCGTAATGCCCACCCAAGAAACAAACAGAAACTGCAATCTTTTGCATTTATTTTTTTGATAAATATTGTGAAAGATCTCAGTGCACTAGGTCACTGTGCAAAGTGCTAAGATTGTTCTGCTGAGTTGTCTAGCAAAGTATTAGGAATTTGAAACAAAGCCATTACAAGCATATGCGTAGAGGTGAATGGCACTATACTTCAAAAGTAAAAAGAAAAGAAAAAAAAAAAAAGAAAAGGTTTTACCTTGATTAATTTCCAGTACAGAAAAACAAAACAGTTTGCACAAAGGATTCCCAAAAATCAAAATGACTGTGATGAGGCAACAAATGGGTAAAAATCTGTTAAAAGGCAAATGTGAAGATTGCACTTGTCTCGAACCAAATGGCAGGATGCATGAACAACATGCTTACAAATTAGTCTCATCAGGTGATGTTAGTCTTCACCAGAATTATCTAAGTCCTCCCAGTCTGACACACTCATTACTTCAGATGCATTGTCAGGTGGATGATGCACTCTGTCCATATAATGCATGTACATCTCATGTGTCCAAACATCAGCATCAATGAGCACAGATCTGGGAAGTGTAAGCACACAGGCTGCCATGCCCGAGATGTCATCCTCCAGCTGAGGTCCATCCTCCCATAAGTCCCTGTCTGCATCATATACATGTACATAATCCATGCGATCTCCTTGGTTGTGTGATCTGCCACCTAGGACATAAATTTTCTTGTCTAGAACAGCAATTCCAGGCTCTCCATGCCCTGCAGGCACGGGGCACATTAATGACCACTGGTCTGTTTTTGGGTTGTAGCTTGCAACCTAGAAGTAGAAAATGAAATTATAAAAACGGATATATTTTGTATTTTATCTGCACTGCAACATACTGAAAAAAAAAAAAAGCACACGTACCACTGAAAACAGTTGACATTTTGCCTTCTTTAAACTGTATCTTGTTTTTGTTACGAAGCAGTATAGAGGGAAAGTAGATACTACCCTGTTTTATTTCAATTTTCACATTCAAGCTACAAACCATGAAATGTGTTACCACAGAAAAGCTAGATCTACTGTATGTGGTAGGTAAAGCAATTCTAAAAGGTTCATTTTTGGTAAAATAACAAACATGTCATACTTACCTGCTGTGTGCAGTGTTTTTTTACACAGTAGCCTGGATCCTTCTCTTCTCAGGTCCCCTGCAGGCTCTCCTGGCTCCTCCTGTTGGGTGCAAGCAACTTGCTATGGGGCACTTGCTGCTCCATGTGTCCATTCACATATAGAGCCGCGGCTTGGCCCCGCCCCCTCTCCTCATTGGCTGACTAGCTGTGATTGACAGCAGCGGGAGCCAATGGCTCCCATTTGCGGTCTCAGCCAATGAGGAGGCAGAGACCCATGACAGCCGAGGCTGTCATTCAAATCGCTGGACCGAGATGAGGCTCAGATAAGCAGTAAGGGGGCTGGGGGAGCTGTTGTACACAGGTTTTACCTTCATGCTTTGGATGCATGAAGGTAAAAAACCTTCAGCTTTTACAACGACTTTAAGTATTGTGGTGATATGCAGTAATGCTCAGCTCAGGTTATGATCTGGCAAAGATCCTGTGTCCCCAGATGACTGAATCCTTGCGCATGTGCAGAAGTGACATCATCCTGTGCCGGCCAGTGAAGACAGTAGAAGATGCAGGAGAGGTAACTTATGGCCTGTATTCAGTTGTCTTCTCATACCTATAGTGACTGACACTTAATACATGTTTTACTGTAAAGTCAAGTCTCAAATAGAGACCTGCAGGAGTTAGAGGTTTTTAAAATGGAGCCAGCTTGCTCATATTTTGAAATGTGTGTCATAGGCTGACCCTTTTAAGGATAGTAATCTCTTCAAATGTATCTTATCTACAATTGTAATTTCCATTTCACTACTTGTTCTGTTAGTTTTCCAATATTTGCTGAGCAGGCTCTTGGCCGCATTCAGAAGGTATGGTATCAATGATTTTTATATGTGAGGACAGACACCATTGAATTGTAAAATAGAAGGACCCAAAGGTCCTGTTGAAGAGTTACAATAGAACGTTTCGCTATGAGGTTGGTGATCTCCAATAGGATACAATATGTGGGCACTGTCAGCAAATGTAGGAACAGGCACCAGGTGTTAGTCCACTGCAGAAATCCATGGGTCCCACCTACTTAAGCCTACTGGGTCTTTGCACCAATGAGCTATACAAGTTTAAAGTTGCTCTCCGGTATATTGGTGCTGATAGAGTTATGAGTATACGTTAGGAGAAGGGAGTGTGGAGAATTTAACATCCTGCACATTGTACAAAATGGTGCAGTTTGATGTATGTCACATAAAGTACAGTACATGGGGAGAACAATCTACCACACCAATACACTCAGCACATACATCTATTAAATCTCACATCAACTCCAGCGTTGTCACTGCCAATAAAATTCCTTCTCAATGCCTACTGCACCGCCTAGATTTCCTATGAGCCTGCGCAGTGATAATGGGAAAAGTAATTACAGGGCACCACATTACTTCCTTCTCCCCCTCTTTGATACCACCCCCTGACCCTGGCAGAGAGAGCAAAGCTGTAGCTCCTCTGATTACCCTGCTAAAAAGAGAATTTCTCCACTTAATTTATGACATAACTAAATAAAAAAACAAGAATATATTTTTTTAAAATACAACAGCAGATGGCATTTACATGGGAAAAGGAAGTATGTTACCTGAAAAAAAGGTAAAGATAGATGTTGATTCAAACGGTATAAAATACTCATTGTCAGCTATTGCTAAAGCTTGGGCTAATTATATGTAGAGTAACAATTTGACCATCTAGCATTTACCTCCAAGACATCCTGTCGAAAGCCCTCATCATCGTTGCTTCCCCCTATCACATATGCTTTTTCTAGAAGAGACACCATGCCGTGCCATGCCCTCCTTACTGGTCCTGAGGCTACATATGTCCACTGATTTTTTTCTGGGTCATAACAGCAAGTTTCCTTTAGGTATGTGTTTCCTCTCCTTCCACAAGCTATGTACATCTTACCACCAAGAGCTGATCCAGCATGTGCATGCACCTGCAGAGAAAAAAAAAAAAAAAAAAACAGTCCTCTGTCAGGTGAGAAATATAAAGGCTGCTGCTACTGACTTTCTTTTGTAAATACTAGTTGCCTGGCTGTTATTGTGACTCTCTGGCCTGAATACTTTCTGGGACACTGTCCTGAAACAAGTATGTAGATCAGGAGTTGGGAAAAAAAAGTCAGAAGTTCTTTTCTTGTTATAGATTAGGAACACAAGGTGTTAAAGCAGTATGCTCAACAATCAGCTGCATTTCCTCTCATAAAAAAAACAAAATAAAAACAAACAATAGCACACATTTTAGAGATCAGAGTATATAAACCCAACCATCAGCTTTTGCAGCTTTCAAAAACCAGCATTATATTGTGTACAGACAATGCACGAGTTATTTTTTCCTCCCCAAATTTTTTACAAGGGCTTAGTTGAAAAACCGTGATGTACACACATTATTAGTAAAACAGCCAGTGATTATTGATTTAGCCAATTATGGATGTTATTTTTTTTTACATGATAGTGGGTGCTATTTTACATGATATGGCCCTCATTTATCAAGGACAGAAATACTGCTTTCCCCGGGAGACCAGTGTTTACTCCACACTTCTGCTGCATTTTACATTGCAATATAACATGCAGGTTGCGGTGTAGAGCCTGTGGTGACCCAGAGAGTGTTCTCTGCATGTTTATTTTTTTAGTAGTGTAGGGGAAGGCTAGAACCCATCAGCTTTTTTTTTAATTGCCGTCTGTGTCCTTGTTGCAGATTTCCCTCACAATTCCTGTCTTGCTGGAACTGTGCTGTGACA
Source organism: Staurois parvus (assembly GCF_062004578.1). Lineage (NCBI taxonomy): Eukaryota > Metazoa > Chordata > Amphibia > Anura > Ranidae > Staurois > Staurois parvus. Next base: position 3,685,195 of record NW_028318500.1, on the reverse strand, counting down.
GGTGACAGTGAGGGGAAATCTCTCTAACAGAGACCCACACAGCAATAAAAAAAAAAAAAAAAAAAAAACCCAGCAGGTGCTCAAATCCTACCCCAAGCCATAAAAAAAAAAAATAAAGCTTTAAAGCTTTGTCTTGACTTACACTTAAAGGCAAAGGTTTTAAAGGAACATATTTATTTTGGGTCATGGCATCTACTTCTGGTAGAATTATTCCATGGTACTATATTGATTCTACATTAGGCCACCAGAACTTTAGAGTACCAAGACTACAAATATATAGTAACTGTTTCTAAGCTTTTTTTTGTTCATATTAGTTTCTTGCCTGTTTCTGAAGTGGTGCCACATATTCCCATGAGTTGGTGTATGGATCATATCTTTCCACCTCCTTCAGCTCCTCATGGTAATCCCTGCCTGCTACTGCATAGATATACTTGTCCAAAATACACACAGACAAGTCAGCACGGGCCTGCTGCATGGACTGGATCTGGAACCAGCGATTGTGTCGAGGGTCATATCTTAAAAGATAAAGAAACTGTTGATTTCCATGAAAATCCACAAAACACAGACATAACACTTTTAACGGACAGATACAGATTATTTGCAGGTAAAAAAAAACAAAAACAAAAAAAAAAAAACACTCAATATTACAAAATGTTCAGAAGTTCTTTAAGAATACAACAGTGAACCACCTGCTCCTACATGGGTATATGGCTATTGATTAAGCAATTTTAATAAAAAAAACCCAAAAACATAAAAATAAGTTTTTCAAGTTTCCACTGCAGTCAAGCACATGTGGAAGAATTACAACCATTTTTTGGTCCAACGTCAGAAGGTTACAGCAGAAGTGCTCTGAACTGAGTAAACAAACTCTACTGCCATGATGTTCTAAGAGCTCCTGTTCTTTTCTAGGTAAGCTGTGCTGGTATGCAGTACAACTTAGTGGATAAAGTAACCATGGATACAAAATTTTTCAGGGTGTTAGCTACTGGACTATGTGTTAACTGGTATCACTTTTGGCATACAAACCAAATTTTCACCCTAAAAATGTAAACAGGCTTGACATCTTAGGGCTCTGCCACACAGGGGCTCTCCAGCTGCAGCGCGTACTTGCTGTCATGGAGGGATAGGTTTAGCATCCAGCCCCACTGCATGCACCCTGTCATAGTCTATGGCGGGCTACAACTGGATAGGGCTGAACACATTTACCGTAGGTTCCATAAACTTTGACAGGCTGCAGTCAGTGGGGCTGAATGCGGTACCTGTCCCTCCAGGGTGCACTAAAACAGCAGGATTGAGGGACACACTGCAGCTAGACAGCCCCTTGTGCAAAAGAAAATGGAATATCACTGACCGGTATGATATCCCCTGAAACCCAGATATTAGAGGCAAACTGAGGACATGGAAATACTAAACTATTATGAACAACATTCTCAGCTTCTCTGAGCACTAAAGCAAACCTGTTGTGGTTAGTAATAATTCAAATACAAATCATATATTTACAAATATGTAAACACAACATCATTTCAGCATAATGTATTTTAGAACAGAGAAAAACAGAAACAAAAACTCTGTTAAGTATGGTTCTTTTCTATTTCTAACTCAAGGGTTGCTTAAAATATCAGGAACAGAACGCCACACAGAATGGATGGAAGCTAAAAGAAAGGTACATTTTTGTAATAAAAGTAAAATTAAATTTTATATTGCTGTTTGATTCAAAGCCAGGACTCACAAAATGGTAAGTTCTGTACAGTATGTCTTCAGTCAAGAGTTAGAAATTATGTGTGGATAAAGGAAAATGCAGAGAAGATGCTGCAGAAAGAAGGCAACTCCAGAGACATGTCAGCTGAGCTCAATGAACATAGCTTGTGTCCATCTTTTAGAAGTACGAAAAACCAAGGGATCCTGAGATGCAATTTGTAAGTAGCTATACTTCTTTTGTCTTTTAAAAGCCAAAAAAACCCCCCACAAACGAGCAGGTTTAAAGTGTATGTCCAGCCAAAACAGTTAAGTTTGACAGATAGGAAAGTATTAAGACTTTAGTCCCAGTGACAATAGTTTCACTAGGCAGGAAATGAAGGAAAATCTTCATCAGCGACCCAAAGAAAACATGCCCCTTAATTGAGGATCAGTAGAAGGTCAGAATTCCTTTCATTTTTCATTGTAATTTTTTATCATTGCTGGAGATTTTCCCTCACTTTCTTTCCATAACTCCTGGATAGCAGCAAAAACCTAACAGGAATTTTAAACCTTCCACATTTGATACAAAAAGTTGAACTAGACAAATATTTTAAAGTAGACAAACAGGGAATTTATACTGCTAGACCGTTTATTGACAAAAAGACTAGACAAGAAAGGGAAAGGTAGAAAGCTATATTTGTTGCTTTCTAGACGTGCAGTTCGTTTTCTTCCAAATCAAAAATCTGGTGAATTTCTCGTTATTCGGATGTATCCAAATTTGCAAAATTACAATAGTAATGAATTTAAACTAATACTAAATAAAGAAAAAAAAATTCATCTGAAACTCAAATTTATTTGAAGTCAAAAACAAGAATAGAATAAAGTTGCATAGAAAATAAAGGAATAGAATAGAATAGACTTGAGTAAAACAGAATAGAAAATAAAATAGATTAGAAAATAAAGTAACAGAATAGAAAAAAAAAACAACTTAATAAAATAGAAAGAATATAATAGGCTTCCAAAATTTGAGTTTCAATAAATTCAAATTTGTTGCTTTTCGATTCAGTCAAACTGAATTCAATTTGACTGAATTTGGAAAATTTGAATTGAATTCGAAATAAAAAAAAAAACCCGAAACAAAAAGAATTCTTAGAACGAATTAAACTAAATGAAATTATTTAAATAATGAATCAAAACAAAACACTTTTTTTGTTCTACACGTCTATTCATAAACACTGGAACATATGTTATTAATGTGCATATCTCTACCCTGTATTGCTGTGCATGATAATAAAGATGACTTGTACAACTTTTGACCCTCTCTATCATGTGTTGAGAATCCCATGAAAGTCTATGGCAATGCATGAAAATGCATCAATGACACTATCTGATGCATTTTCATGTGCTACTAGCCTCCAGGTACAAGGCTTATTAGAGACGTTAGTAGTGTAACTCCTCCATGGTCCTCCCATAGGCAATACAAGGATAGGGAGAGGAGAAACCATGCAACTTAGTTTGTTTTACAATTTAGGTAATGCAAATATATTCTAGCACATGTGGTATATTTATTACTTGTATACCCTTTGCTGCCAAGTTGTTTTTTTTCAGAAAGGCATGGTTTGGAAGCCCAAGTAGTGCATTTATCATCAAACGTACAGTTTGTGCTTCGGTGAGGTGTACTTTATTAGGCAGTAAATTATGGAAATCATTTATAGCACATAGCGCCTATTTTATCATCTGTGTACCCTTTGCTGCTGTGAGAATTAGTTTTAAATTCTTGCAGTGCACACGACTGACATTTAAGAAAACAAAAACAAAAAGGTCATAGACTCAAACTCTTTTATTTCACAGAATGCAATATACTTTGAAAACTAATAATCATTATTTTAAAAAAGTGCACAATAGCAATCTAACAGTAGGGCCTTGTTCACACCATGTGCACAGATGTGAGTAGTTCTGCATGCGTTCTGCAAGGGCACAAAGAAAACAATTGTTCTCTATTCACACCAAAACACTGGTGTGAACACCTGCAGAATTTTTCTGCACAGAAATCTGCAAATTGTATAAAACTCACTGAACCGTGCATGAAAACTGATGTCTCTGCAAGTGAAATCTGTGCATTTTTGCCAACAGTTTCTCTGCGCAGATGGTGTGAATGAGGCCTTAAAGTTACCATTTAAACATTTTGAAGTTGCCAGTTCTGTCCTGTGCAGAAATAAAGTACTGGGCAAGTTTGTCTCAATTACTGACCACAATTCTCCTCCCTCGTGTCTCTTCCATTGAGCTTTCAATGTAGAGTGCAAGAAAATCTTTGAAGCAGTCTCACTGCCTTAGAAAATGATGTAGCTGGTACATAGCTTCAACACTACATACTGCTTAGGCAGGGATAGATGGATGGCCAAGTGCAACATGAGCCATTTGTTTGTTAAAACTCCACAGCAACACTCCACCATTCATCTTCTAATTAAAAGCATGCCTTTCTGTGCCCAAGATACATTTCGCATAGGGATGCAGGAGATATTCAGTCAGACTGAAAGCTTTGTCATCCACAAAAATCATGGACAATAATGGTTCTGTTGTTCCTGGAAGTTCACAGTTTGCTGGCAGGTCAAGGTTTCCAGTGCATAGCAGTTATCTACAAGTAAAATGTGCAAAAACTGATGAATCTGAGCTGCTACCATATGATCTGAAATTGATGTAGGGGAAGCAGAAGTTTGCATCTGCAACAGCAAGTACCACCAGAAAGAAAGTTTTTTTGCTATTAAAATAATTTGCTGACACTATCAGAAGGAATAACCACATGAATATGCTTGCCATCGATTTCCCCAACACAGTTTGGAAAATGGCATTGCTCGAAAAAAAAAAAAAAAAAAAGTAGCTTTGTTTGCCCAATCCTGGCTGGTTGGTTTTTTAATCACGTCAGATAGCACATCCCATAGCGCAGCACAGGTGTTTACACTATCAATTTCTAATAGGAAAATCTAGAGCCCTTTCAAATTGTGTCAGACTGCCATGTGAATGTCCTGCTGTCATACCTATAAAAAAAAAAATATATATATTAATTAATAGCACGTTATTATGTTACAGTTGCATTTCTTAAGACACATTGGAGGAGTATTGAGGACAATTATAGATGCCACCAGCAACGTGAATCAAGAAGTGGATCTGCTGGAGGCCCAGTGGTTTACTAGTTACATGCTTGGGAATTTTTGGATCTGGTCATTAAAATGAGGAAGTAAATTATTAAAAAAATAAATAAATAATAGGGTTTTTTTGCAATGGTGACTTTTTTTTGCTGCTTTAGCTTTTGTCAAAGTGATATTTCAATATAACAGTTGCAGATGAATTTGACCATCAACTGTTAGCTAAGCACTGACTACTATATTGTAAACAATTATTTTTTCTTAATAACACTGAATATAATTGGGAAGAACCCAAGACAGAAGAGGAGACCAAGACAGTTGACTATAGGGATAATAAAAAAAAAAGGCTGCCCAGCCATCACATCATCCTCAGCTGCCAAGACAAAAAGTGATAGATCAGATAAGTCACATAACTCCAAAGTCATTGTTTTTAGATTACAAAAACTGTACAAGAGATGTGACGGTAATGTAAATGGAGGCAATGCATTATGCTTTGAGAGTCTAGTGGGATTTTTCAAGGTGACCCAGAATTTCCAACTACAGTGGGTATAGAAGACAATCAGCCCCCTGAGTGAAAGATATAAAACCCACATGTCAGAAAATAATTAAAAAAGTTCAAAGTCTTTAAGTTGGAAAAAGGATCACCCCCTCCTAAAAATGACTTCTAAACTCAATTAGGTGTAGCTAATCACATTTTTAATGGCACACAAAGCCATTTGGCTTTCAACTGTAATCATTTGGGTTAGCTCAGCATGAAAAGAACTTTCCTGAGCATTTCATTCCCTGATAGTGCAACTGAAGCAAACAATCAACTATCGCTGGCAAGGTACTATCAAAAGATCTCCGGGATAAAGTTGTGAACAGGCACAAGTCAGTGTGCCTGTGATTATTTTAAAGGGGGGGGGGGTGATTCTTTTCTATACCAACTGTGAGAAAGGCAGTATTAGATCTCCCTCTAACTATTTCCCACTAGAACTCAATACACCTGCCAGGTCAAGCTTAACTAGTCTAGCCTCACTCTTCTCCTGGATCCAGGTCAATCTCTTGGAAATGTTCATATATATTACAGACATCCTTCATATTATGCAGCACAATCCTTTGTCCACAACTACCCTTACCAGCACCCAAATTAGCCACCTCATGCCTCACTGGTCCTTATCAGCAGCTCATCATATGTAGAAGTGCAGTATGATTCGGGATGGCAGGGTGCACCAAATTCTATTCAGGATTTATAACCTATTATATGCCATTATTTGGTTTTGTTAAGGCCAATATTTTATTTTCCGGTTTTATAACCCATATTGGCTTTTTCAAATTGTATGTTTGTGCACATTTCGCATTTCAAACAGTTCATTGTAACTTGTTTTTTCGAATTTAACAAAAAAAAAAAAAGTTTAAAAAAACATAATTGCTGATAATTTCAGTGTTAATGTTTTAACTAAAATTTATTAGGTGTGACTAAGCACAATTTCTATATTGGCAGACCCAGTGAGTGAGTCCATGCAAAAAATAGTCATCTACACACAGGTCTGTGAAACAGTTCTTTTATTCAGATCAGCAGTGAGAACCACTTTCCAAAAATCTAAGCAAATACCTTAAGGAAGTCTTATTGCCTAACTGATACAATGATATGAAGGCTTCAGTACTGTAAACAGAGGTGTAATCAAGATTATAAATGTAAGCAGCATGTGCACTTTGTATCAGTGTGTCATTTATGCTGGGGATATCCAACCCAATAGAATCTGAAATTCCCTATTGACAACCTCTGTGTTTCTCTAACTTCATGAAGAGCAAAATAATGCAATGTTAAAAAACAGAAAAACTGCTTTGAAGTAGAGAACGTACCTTGCAGTAATCATAACGGATCAATATCCAAAAAAGGTATTATGACATTCAATATGTAAAGTCATCCAATTCAACAGCTCATAAAAACTATGGTAAAGAAAAAAGGTGTTACATGAGATCTCAAGATATAGATAGCAAATTAGGAAGAAAGAGGGTGGGGGTTGAGATGGAAAAGGGAGAGAGGAGGGGAAATAGGAAGAAGGGAAGATGAGAGGGGGAATGGAGGGGGGGGGGTTATAATCTTACCTTTAAAAGACATGTAGGTATAATGAATAAAAAAATTGTCTTCATGCTGTTGAAGTTCTCAGTACAGCACCCCCAAAACTGGATATGCATCTCCCTGCTGGAAATAACAGGGTGCACCCAGTATCTTTTCTTTTCCTGTACTTGAGCATCTTCCACAATTACTACAGCAGAAGCTGCAATCACACTGAAGCTAATAAGGTCACACTTTGCAATATTAGCCCAAGAAAACTATAGCAAGCCTATGAAAATAACACAGTAGTGGAAACACATCCTTCTGAACATAATCCTATATCACTGGCCCCGAAAGGTAGCCATACATGTATTGAAATTTGGCTGGTTCAGCAGGGACTGGCCAAATTTTGATCCATGTATCGCCAAGCTGGTTGTGCAGAATTCAATCTATTGATGGACTTCTGTACAACCAGCCTGTCAAGTTTTTCCTGAATGATCAGTGCCACTGGCTCTAGCAACAGCACAGCGGGAGGGATTCAACCATCCACATCAAATGTATTGAAGGCGGGAAGGATTCAACCATCCACATGGGATGTTTTGAACGGGAACCAGGTCATATTTTCTTGTTCAACCCACTGGTTGAACGGGAAAAAAAAAAAAAAGGATTAATATTTGGCCATGTTAAGGCTGTATTCACACATGAGCTGAGTATCCAAAAAAAAAACAAGAAAAAAAAAAAAAAAAAAAAAAACAAGCTTATTGCCTAAAACGAAGCTCAAGTTTGTAGCTTTTGAGCTTCAAAACAACAATATGCTTTGGTATGAACAGGCACAACTGAAAACCATGGGATTTTGGATACTGAGCGATTTGGAAGCAACAGAACACTCATGTGTGAATGGAGCCTTTGAAATCTGATTAACAGTTGGCAAATGCTTTGTACGAAAATTACCTTTAAAACTTGTGTATAAAATCGCATCATGGTGCTTCAAAATGTACTAGAACACACATACAAATGCACCTAAAACTGAGACACATAGGTGTGAATGGGCCTTTAACGTCAGCATTTTTTTTTTTTTTTTAAACTGAACTTTTTGGCATTCATCTACCGGCAAAGACAATCTAGACATTAACTTGCACAGCCCATGCTCTTGCACAGAGGCCTTACAAAGAAAGTGAGACATACATTGTTAGCCATATATCTATATCTTCAGCGGTATGCAAATACTGTCATTTAAGGGCTAAAAGTTTAAAAGGTTATCTGAATTATTTTAAAATATTGCATAATTTTAACATAGCTTTGACATTACAACACACAGGGGCAAAGCTGAAGAAAGCAAAAATCCCCTCACCTCCAACATCGTGCTTCTGCACGGTACCCCCTCACGTTGTTGTCTCCCCCAATCAAGTAGACAAAGTTATTGAGCACTGCAATGCCTTGATTAGACATGCGTGGAGCTTGAGGGGCGGTTAGTGGTCTCCATTCCCCAATCAGAGGGTTCAAATATTTGGCCTGATCACTGAGTACAGTATAAGGAGTAGAGAACATCCCTCCAAAGCCCACTATGCAGCTGAACTCGGAACGTAGCTGTGTTTGGGGCCCCTGTAGCACCGGCTGCATGATTTCATTCTTGTGATATTCCAGAGCACCGGACACTGTCACTTTGAGGGGACACGGCCCCAGCTTGTCATGTAGCCTCTGCAGGACTGGAAGCTCCATCAAGGGGAAGCGTACAGTTTCAAGTAGCTTTGGAGACTCCGTCAGGCTCACCTGATCTGTTTCCACCTGCTCTGAGGTGTAGTGGTAAAGTAAAGCTCCCTCATATACCTCATTTTCTGATCCCACCTGAAATACAGATTTTACACAGAATTTAGAAGTAGTTTTGTGTCAGGTACTTTTAAAGTAAACTTGTAAGAAACTGTTAGGATGTTTGAACAATTAAGTCAGCGACATCGATTGTTTAATTGATTTAGGTATAACAGTGCCTCCACTATAAAAATACTAAATTAAGCTGACCAATTAATTATTCTTGAGATTTGTTGCTCTATGCAGCTATTCTTTTAAGTGTAATAAAATTGTGTGAAAGTATGGACTATGAAACTAGAAAAATAAACTAATATTTATTCTTCAATTAGGTCAGTTAAACACAAATAATGCAATAATAAGAGACCTCGCCGCTTCAAGACCCTACCCCTCAATATAGCCTCTAGCATCAAAAGACTTGTGATACTAAGTCCAAGATATCAATAAGAAATAATACTGCAGTGCTACACATTCCAGTGAACAGAAATTTAAAATGACATTTACATAAAGAATGCCGTATTAGCATGCAAAACTAATGTCAAAAAACAAATACATCCATCAAATTAAATGTGAATCTCAAACTGGAACATCAAAAGTAATTTTGTTATTGTGTTCAATAAAGTCTATTTTTCCTTCAAGGCACCGGTTTAAAAAAAAATATGTAATGATTGGGGATGCCAGGTAATTTTCTAGGAAAAAAAAATAATTGTGAGAAATGCCAGAACTGGCCCAGGCGGCAAGTGGTTAATCTGTCTAGAGTTTGGACTCAGTGTCTCAGTGCCTCACTTTCACATCCAAAACATGCATCAAACACTATATAATACATATATTTTGCCAATTAAGCAGTGTTTGAGAAAAAGATTTGATTACTGGAGCTTGCTTGTTGCAGACTACAAAACCTGTAATCTTACCTCCAATCTGTTGCTGCTGAGCAAAGAGTACACTTTTTCCAGAGGAAGCTGCCTGTATATTTGTGTACGTGAGAATGTAATAAAATTTTTCAAAACAAATGTATCCAGCTCTTCGCTAAGTTGGTTCAGGTGAAATAACTCAGCCAGCTTGTATACCTCCACCACGTTTTCCTCATCCACCCAGGAAATGAGAAAGTCACAGCAGAAATCAATAACTTCAGAGATCTGAAATAAAAATGCAGTTTATATATAAACACACATATATAATATTTTACACACACACACACACACACACACACACACACACACACACACACACACACAAGTATTGGGACACCCCTCCAATTCATTGGATTCAGGTGTTCCAATCACCTCCATGGGCACAGATGTGTAAAATCAAGCACCTAGGCATGCAGACTGCTTCTACAAACATTTGTGAAAGAATGGGTCGCTCTGAGGAGCTCAGTGAGTTCAAGCGTGGTACTGTGATAGGTTGCCACCTGTGCAATAAGTCCATCCATCAAAATTTCTTTGCTATTAAATATGCCACAGTCAACTGTTAGTGGTATTATAACAAAGTGGAAGCAACTGGGAACAATAGCAACTGAGCCACAAAGTGGTAGGCCAGTTAAAATGACAGAGCGGGGTCAGCGCATGCTAAAGTGCACAGAGCACACAAGTCACCAACTGTCTGCAGAGTCAATAGCTAAGGACCTCCAAACTTCATGTGGCCTTCAGATTAGCACAACAACAGTGTGTAGAGAGCTTCATGGAATGGGTTTCCATGGCTGAGCAGCAGCATCCAAGCCTTACATCACCAAGTGCAATGCAAAGCGTTGGATTCAGTGGTATAAAGCACTCCGCCCCTGGACTCTAGAGCAGTAGAGACGTGTTCTCTGGAGTGACGAATCACGCTTCTCTGTCTGGAAATCTGATGGACGTGTCTGGGTTTTTTTTAAGTTTTGGATAATACTTTGTATAGGCCAGCTCTTGCAATACAGCAGTCTCATGTAACTTAACTGCCCCCTTCTACAATGGAAGTCTGGTAAAATTATCTGGTGCCTAAATTGGGATTCAGGTACAAACTCTGCTGGTTGGGCTGCAGGCAACAAGGGAAAAATGCTTTGAAAGTAGGGTTGTAGTCTAAATAAACAGATCCACATAGGCCTCAATAGCGATCTTCATTAGTCAGCAGAGGTCTTTTGGTGGGGTCTCTAGGTTTTTCTATATGTAAAGGTTTCATAGGTACTTTAGAACTAAAGTAAAATGTTAGTTCACCTTTACAGAAAAGGGTGAACTAAAACTGTACACCCTTCCAACCCCCTAGGTACCCTTAGTACTTATCTCCGGGGATGGTAAGAGATCAGTCCCCATGTAGCCAGTCCAGCGGTCCGGGGGTTTGAAAGCTCTGTGAGGCAATAAATCATAAGTACTGGGAATTTCAAGATCCCTGATCGGAGCAATAGATGGGTGTGGCGAATATAGGCCCCCTAGGATACCTACTATACAGTGAGGGAATGGGTTGGGGTTTTTTTTTTAGTGTAGTTGTACATTATGTTTAGTAGGCCTTTAAGGCCTCATTCACACCAGTACTATCAAACCTGTATTTATAGGATATTTCTAAATGCATGTAATGATTTTTCAATGGTGCCAGTCACACTGTGTTTACCTGCATTTGGGTAGAGTCAGTTTAGCTACATTGTGTGTGTTCAGAATCATATTAAATGTGCTTTAAAGCAAGAACATTCAAAACACAAGAAAAAGCAATTCGGGGAGGCATAAAAGTTGTTTATACTTTCCAGATGACCTCTCCTGCATTTAGAAAAGCTTCCAGTGTAAATGAAGCCTAATTGTATATATTGATAAAAATTTATGTAAATGAATTCTATTTTATGCAAAAATTCATAGCCCACTCTTTATAGTTTTAAGCAGTACCTGAAGTTGGCAAGCTGCAGCCAGCGTTTCCTGTACATTGTGGACACCCAGCTCCAGCTCCGATGTGTATATGAAATCCAGGATCCTGCACATTGCATTGTATGTTATGCCATGGATATGCACTTCGTGCTGATCCATTTCTCTCAACCCTCCTGCAAACATCCCCCTATTAAAAAAACAGCATCACAAAAAGAATTTGAGGAAAGTATTAATGCGCCTGCACAAGGTCCCCAAGATCCTGATTTCAAAAATAAAGAATACAAACAGGAAAGGAAACACATTTATAGATGTTTTAATAATCTGAGTCTGTATTCTCATGACACCAAATAAACAAACACATTACCCAACAAACTGTCTGCATTTACTAACAAACTTTAATAAAAGATTAAGTGGGTCAAGGCTTTTCAAACAAAAACGTGACCTAACAGTCAATGCCTGTGTTTAAAGCTGTTGAACTAAAAATAGCAATGCCCTGTAAACCACACAGATTATCTAGGAAAAAAACTTGTGGACTAGATTCTTGTTCATTGCACCAAGTAGTATGAGAAGACTAGATCTGTGATAAGTCCATCACAGGGCATAAGGCATCTCACTATTTTTCTGAGGCAGACCTAAACGTCTGTTAAGGTCCACATTATTATAGACTGCATAACAGCATGCACTTGCAGATACACAAAAGGATTGCTTCTTAGGCCTTGTGCCCATGAGCGTATTATGGCATGCACCCATGCGAGGGCCCTGTTTGCCTGCAAAGGTTTTCCCCATACAGGGAGTCCATTTTCCATCAACTGGGAAGCAGCAGCGGCACAGACACAGCTGCTGCTCCTAATTTGACAGACATGAGGGGCATGGCCCAGAGCACACTGTCTGTGTTCAAGGCCATGCACCTGCACGTTGGAAGCCGTGGCTGTGTCTGTGCAGCCGCTGTGTCCCAACTGACATGAATCGGACTTCCTGGGGATGGATGGAACAACTGTGCATCTCTGTGTGGGCAAACACGGCCCTCGCATGAGTGTACGCTGTAATACGCTCGTGCGAAAGAGGTCTTACATGACAGTTTTTATGCAGCAATAGCTCTTCAACAACAACAGAAGGATAAAAAAAAAAAAAGAGAATAAGTACCTGAAATAATCACAAGATGCAGCCAAGAGGATTCTATGCGCTTCCAAACACTTTCCCTCCAACTTGAGGACCACATCAAACAATATGCCTGCATCACGGAGACCTACTAGACCATTAAGTAAAGTCTGTGAGTGCCTGACACTTGTGTATATTTTGGAGGTGTTTTGTGCAGGTGATTGTTCCTTGGATACATGGTCTGGTTTCAAAACCTCATGGTCTTCTGCCATGTCTGGAAAAAGTTCTGATCCAAAATAAAACACTTCAGCCAGTAAAACATCCATACGAAAAAAAAAAAAAAAATTAAAAATCAGACGAACTTGATAGATTCCAGGTGTTCCTGTGGATTTTAGAAAACAATTTTTATTGCACATTTACCAAAAATCATCAAACAAATAAATAAGGTTCCAAATGGCGTTTTACAAGTGTATGTTATAAAATGAAAGCAAACAGAGAAAAATCCCCTTTTCACATTTGTACTTGGAGTGCTATGGGGTTTCAACTTTAACAACCAAACAGCATAGAATAGAAAATGACAGCACAATAAAACTAGCATTAGATAAACTGCATGCATTTTTCACACTCAAGTTCTAGGCACAGCCACTTTCCTTTTCCAAGAATAAAGAACATATGGTTAACCATAAAAAGAAGTACACAGAATCACCAACACAGGACAATTTTTAAGACTATAATGGCTTTTAGTCAATGGTAATTCAAATTTCTTTGAATGGTTAAAAAATATATAAACCAATATTTTAATTAAAGCGAAGTTCCAGCTGAAAAAAAATAAAATAAAAGTCAGCAGCTGGTTTCACTGGCCATCTTTTCTCCCTGGTGCCGGCATCTTAGGTGTGGGCACCCGGCTGTGACAGCTTGCGGCTTCACAGCCAGGTGTCCACTGCGCATGAGCGAGAAATGCTGCTCTTTGTGAATGGCCCCGTAGTCTTCTGGGATCTGTCACCTGCCTAAGCGAACGCAGCGGAAGTGGGAACCTGTCAAATTCGGATACCCGCTCCCCAAAGGTGCCAATCCTTAATGGGGAGCGGGGGGCAAAGCAATAAAGCAGAACTTCCCCTTTTGGGTGGAACTCCGCTTTAAAGTGGTTGAAGTGACTGACCTCAGTTGATGCACAGAAGTGAATTAAATCCTTCTACATAAGTTGTACCCACTTATCTTCAGAAATTTGTCCTCAACAGCCTTGTAAACTCACAGACCCACAAACCAAGTGGCAGTGAGCCAAAGTTACACACTGTACAAGTGCTCTGAAAGCTAATTGGAGGAAAGAGACATACCCCCCTTCACGCAGAGATGATGCAGAGTTGAGGACAGGAATCACAGGCTGTGTGCTGGAGCTCTCCTCTATCACCTTTTTATTTCTTGGTGTCTAGAGAAGCTGTCAAAAGTGACTCATGCTGTTAGCAGAGGAACTAGACAGCAGGGCGAAATCATGCTTTGGGTAGAGAAAAATACAGACTATAGAAGAATGTGCTTTGTTCATATTTCATGTCTGAGTTTTACAACCGCATTAAATAAATGAAATGAAGGTGCTAAAATCGGGTTTAAAAAAATTCTATTTAAATATATATTGTGAACCTCAAAAAGTGCCTTTTATTGCTCTCAGCCTTCTCCAAATCACTAAATGTCTTATTTATTATTGCTGCTGTGAGCCGACATCCTGTTAGAGGGCAACTATGTTCGTTCTCCATGGTCTCTCACTGTATGTAGAAAGATAACCACTGGTGGTGCACTGAAATAAAAATTCTGGACCAAACCCAAAACTTCAGGATGTACTTGGCTGAAAACCAAAATGGACAGTTTAAAAATAAAAAAAAAAATCTTTTATATATAATTGTATTATGTTTGACTTTTTAATATCATGAATTTAAACGAAATTAAAAAGATACAATCCAGTAACATAAAATAACTTTTGTTGAAAGTAACACACAAAAATTGGACAAAGAAAAGAAACCTTAAATATGCTGCACAAGAATTAAAAAAACAAAAAAAAACAAAACAAACAAATGCAGCCATTATCGGCACCATTTTTTTATTCTCAGCAAAAGGCCGATAATTCTTTTTTCAGCGGCTAATATCTCAGTGCATCACTAATAGCCACCCTCTTGCTTGCTCCAAAATAGACTATGGACTGTAGACTCTGGGATGTATAGTATGTTTAGAGCAGTGCATATGACTAGCAAGCAAGTGCTTGTTCCAAACAAACTGAAGTGAGGAGGAAAATGAGAGGGTTCAAGAACTCGTAGAGGATAAGGAGACAGAAAAACCTAGTAATGAAAAATAGATTACAGGACCATTAAGTAGTGGACGTATTCTAATATCCTTATTCTCCAAAAATAATTGAGTGTCATTTTTAGAAAAATCTTCATAGTACAAATAAAAAATGTATTACACCGCACTATATCTGCAAAGACTTTTGGGCTTTACCCTTTGGATGTTCATTGTATTACATAAAATCTACTAGTTCAAACAATTTTTTAGTACAAAACATTGTACAATACATTTTAAAAACTGTACAGCTGGTTAAAAGATGTCTGTTAGGTGCAGTCACTGCTGAATTGTGTATGTTTAAAGTGATTCTAAAGTCATAACATTTTTTATCATCCAATTTTTTTTTTTTCTAACACAAATAGATTTTTTGGTGGTAATCGCCACTGGGTTTTTTATTTATGCTAAATAAACCAAAAAAAAGTCCAAAAATTTTGAAAGAGAAAATGTGTTTTTCTTTGTTTCTGTTTGCAAATAAATAATCTTTCTTCATAAATTTAGGCTAAAATGTATTCTGCAAACTAATGATGGCCTCTCTCTCATTTCTTGAGTCCCAAAAATGCCAGGACAGTACAAATATCCCCCAAATGACCCCTTTTTGGAAAGTAGACAGTGCAAAGTATTTAGTAATGGCGAGTTTTTTTTAAAGAATATATTTTTTCCTAATTTTTTTTTTTTTTTTTTACATACCATCACTTGTGCAGTACAGTTTCATCATATAACTGATGGGATCAGTACTGACTGGTGACAGTATGCAAAAAAAAAAAAAAATTTCCCATTTAAAATTTTTTTTTCTTTTTATTACGATTTTTTCAACATACTATGACCAGAGCAATACACAAAGGCACAAATACAGACTTTTCTTTTCCTGCAGAAAGTTTTGCTCTATTATTAAAGTATCCTGCTTTCTTTTGCTTCCTTTGTATGAAATACCTGGTGTTCCTGATGGTCCCTCTGCTCTCCTATTAAAAACAGACCACACTAAGTAGGAGAGTATGCCATGGTCAGTTCTCCAGCTGTGCTTGGAACTGAGTCTGCTCTCCTCCAATGATCACATTTATCCTGACAACCCCTCCTCCCCCAAATAGCCTTTCGCAGAGAAGATCGGTGTTCTGCAGTTTCTCCTCTTATAGCTCTTATGCAGCTGAGAAAAGAGGCTATGTTAATTTATTTATTTTTTTTTATAAAAGAATTGGGGGAAAAAAAAAAGGCATTTATGTTTATTTTATATCTTTACACAAATTATGTGCCTTTCATTTCTATTTAAAACTGAGCGGGTTGTTTTACAAGGTAAGGGTTTATAATCACTTTAACAAAATAATAAAGGACACTTCAAAAGCTTTTAGTCTATACACCTTATCTTAGGTGGCCATGCTTTATTGGTAAAGAATCCTCATGATTCATGCGGATGCTGTAGTTTAAAGGATACGTTCACCTTTAGGAACAAGTTACATAATCCACCCATCCCACTGCTGTAGCCTCTCCCCGATCAGCTGCCTCTAGTGACAATAAGCTGGGGATTTCCACCCCAAACTTGCGGTCACAATTTAAAAAAAAAAAAAAAAAAAAAACTCACTCACCAAGTTCTGTTAATGGGAAAACTACAACTACCGTCAGCGTTTGCAGCTGATGACTTCAATGAACAACCGGAGCGCTGTTGAGTGCTCTTGTAGTTCATTGATGGTTCCTGTCACTGTGTAACTGCCTGCTTGTATGAGACAGCGTACACTGACAGTCTGCAGGAGCCTTGCAGTGCACACAGCATCTGCTGATATTGGGTCCAATGCTTTACAGGCTCCTGATAAGAAAGAAAAAAAAAAAACCAACAAATGCACATTTTAAAATATTGCAAAAATATTTTTTTTTCTTCTTCAAGGTGAACTTATCAGTTTTGGACAACAAGACACCCCTACATTTGTGAGATCAATTGTTCAGTTTTGATCTTGAACACCACAAATATCACAAACAACCAGAATCTTTGTACTGACTGCAAACCTTGTTGTTAAAAGTGGTTTATTGTGAAAAAACAAAACAAAACAGAACTACTAAAAATGAAAGTAAAAGACTATGTAAGGCAGATCCACACCCAAAGATAAATGTGGGTAGGGCACAGAAAAACAAACCAAGTGTCAAAATAGTATTACGGTTATATCTGCTACGATAACAACTACACGCTTAAAAGTTAACAATTTCAAATATAATGTACACCGCAAAACAAGTGTGTGGATTAGTATCATTTGTTATTGTCAGAGTAAATGATATATGTGCTACACAGTAACCAGAGTTCCTGCTGCTATTATCCTCTCTGCGAGATGAGCCACATATTCAATAAAGATATCTTATGTTTAATGCAGACCGTCACTAGAAGCTGCAATAACATTAAAGCCAGACTGATAGAAAAAAAAAAAAACACCTTGCAGTGGGCTGCCTGACTCCCCATCCCTTTCCTGGACGTCAATGCACATTATATAAGGGAAGGGGGTAGAGGAAAGGCTGTATGATGTATCTTACCCCTCACTCCAGCACTTTCCTCTTCTCTCCAGGCTACGGGTTGGTCAGAGTCATCATGTACAATGCCATGGACTCCACTGCTTCAGTATTTTTTTCTTGTGCCGGGAATTGAGTGTTAAAACAGTATTAAACCCAAACATTTACTATATTGCAGCTTACCAAACTTTAGACGTGGTGGATGCATTTGTTTTCTTTTTTAGGCTTTTGTACCCTTAGCTTTCACCTTGTGATCTGGCCAGGAACACACCTCCTGTATTACATTGCCCTCACTCTGGATGAAGGAGCACAGGCAGCACATTTGGACTGCACCATTGTCAAATTGGGGGGAGGAGAGTGTTAGATGTACTAGCAAATTCAAATACACTAACAAATTGAAATCAAACTTCAGCTGACACTGCAGCTACATAAGCAGTTACAGCTTTTTTTCATTTTGGGATAAAGGTTTTATACAAATAAACACTGATCACTGTAAGCACCCCTATCAGTGTTAAATGTTTTATCTTATCTATTTAACTGTTACCTCTGCAGAACTTACTGGCTGTATCACAAGATGGAAAAAAAAAGCCCAAGAAGAAAACTAATGCAGCAACTATATCTAAGAATTGGTAAGTTGCAATAGAATAAATTTTTTTTGGATTTAACACCGTTTTAATGTTTTTCACCATGAGTTTAATGAGTTAACCTGCTGTCACCCATCTAATGTATATGTGCGGTGGTAAAGATGGTGGGCTTTAACATCCACACATATGCAACAGCTCCCAGTCTCAGTAAAGATTGGGATCTGGCAGGACTGGCTCCAGATCATGGGGCCACTGTGACAGCCAATCACACTGGTTACATGATCAAGCCTAGGTAAGAATGGCATAGCTTTACTGCCTGCTGACACTTGGGGGTTTACTTACTAAAGCTGGAGAGTCCAAAATCAGACTCCCTTCTGCATAGAAACCAATCAGCTTCCAGGTTTCATTGCCAAAGCTTCATTGAACAAGCTGAGGTTAGAAGCTGATTGGTTTCTATGCAGAAGGGAGTCTGATTTTGGACTCTCCAGCTTTAGTAAATAAACCCCTTGGGATCTGAACATCATATATTCCAGAAGCCTTCAGTGATCTATGTAGGTCTATGAATGAAGGATGGTGGATGAATAAAAGGTCTGCCTGCTCTGTTCATAGATTGCTTTTCCTTTATTGAAGCTATAGTATGGCTTCTATGAAAGGGAGGAAGCGCTTGCATGGTTGGTATGCTCGATAAGTGCCTGTCACAGGTTCAGCGTTGATATTAAACTCAAAACTAAAAATGTAATATATTGTAGCTTACCAATCATTAGATGGCTGCATTAGTATTGTTCTTTTAGGCTTTTTTCCCCCTGGTTATCAGGTAACACATCTCCTGTATTAGAGTGCCAGCCCTCTGGATGAAGGAGCCGGGGGGCACAGCAGACAGCAGCATTGTTAATCTGGGGGAAGGGGAGTGTTAGACATACTAGAAGATTTAAATACACTAACAAATGGAAGCTAAACTCTAGCTCCCACTTTATAATCTGTTACAGCAAACTTTCTTTTTCTTGTGCGGTAAAGGTTATACATGAAGACAGAAAAAATAATAATTGTAAGCACCCTGTCAGTTGTAAATGGTTTGTCTCAACCCTGTAACTGCTACAACTGCAAGGGAGGTTGTTCTGTTGAAAAACAACAACTTATGGCCAGATCATCAGGTGAAAATAAAAGGAGAGCCTAAAGAAACTAATACAGCAATCACATCTCTAAGAATTGGTAAGCTGCAATACAATGAGGCTTCTTTCACACAGATCTGTTTTTCTTTCGCTTTTGCATTACATAAAGTGGAAGAAAAATGTGTGAACATGTAATCCTATAGAACTCTTCACACTGATCCATTGCGGGTCTGCTGAATTTTTTAAAATGCAGCTTCCTGCATGTTTGGTGCAGCAAAAGTGCATAACAAAAAAAAAAAAAAAAACGCCAAACCCACATTGTGTTTTTGAGTCACATTTCCTGTGTAAAACAGACTGCAAACATGATAAAAATGCAGCAAAAATGCATATGGGTTTTTAGCGAATTGTTGCTATGGATCAGTGTGAAAGAAGCCTAAATGTTTACTTTTGGGTTTAATACTGCTTTATCCCCCACAGCACTGATAGGTTGTGACTGTTAGTCATAGGAGAGGAAAAGGGAACTTTGGATTTCCACTATAACAGCCAGTGCTAGCTGTGTGCCAGGACACTTTGGATTAAAGTAGAACTTCACCCTCTTTATGCTGCTAACATTAGTAAGTAGATAGGAAGGTATAATATATTTACTTGTTTTAAACAGTTTTTTTTACATTTCTTTAGTTACTTCCTGGTTACAATGCCTACGTAAATGATGTCCTACATCCCAGGAGACTTCAGGAGGGGAGAGGGGTTTTCTCAGCTAAGCACACCCTCCTATCTGCATGCCAGTGCTAAGGGCAGATGCATTCCAGCAAGTAAATGCTACACGAATCATCTACCCTTACTCAAGATGGCCATGGCCAAAAATGCTAGGGGGGTGTTTTTCAAAGTGCTTTCTCAGCAGAAAAAAAAAAGCATGGAGACATGGATGGATGGGTGCATTTGCTCTGAATATTAAAAATAAATTAATTTGCGTTTTTGGTGCTCAGATACAGTGTAGTTCTGCTTTAAAGGAGAAGTTTGAAAAATACATAAAAAAAAAAACATTTATATTCACCTCCATGCTGCAGCATCAGTCTGATGCTACAGCTGCCCCCCACTGGCTCTAAGCCTGAGAACTGAGCGATCAGATGACCGCAGTTTGCTCATTTCTTGGCCTGCTCAGAGTGGCGACTGTCAAGTCACTGCTCTGCCACTCCAGCGCTCGCTCAAACAGGCAGCTGGGTGGATCCAGACAATATGGTCGGGAGCAGCTCGGAGATGTCAGCTGACAACGGGCTTTAGCTGATTCTGGGTCAGAGGAGAGCAAACGTAAGTGCACACCCATGATCCACAAGAGATGTAAGGCAAAAAAACGCTCTAGCCATTGTTCTCTTTTAGAATGTAAGTAATGCCCCCTGTGCTGATTTTTTAGAACTTTTTTCCTCCTAAATATAGGCTTAAATCAGGTAGCTGTTCAGAATTCCACCTGCTAAAGTGACCCCAGTGGCAGATGGGTGGTGATGGTGTGCCAGCTTCCAGCTAATTCGTGGAGGTAGCCCAATCACACAACATAGAGAAGGGAACTACCATAAAGGCATGCCCTGTGTCCCTTCAGGGCCATAAAGGTAGGTGGCCACAGAACCAGAAGAGCGGCGTGTACCTAAGCTATCATGTGACCCATGCTTCCTCTTACCTGCCGCGGTTCCGAAGCTCCGCACCTGACTCAACCTCTATCAGCAGCCCTTCAGCTGGAGCGTCACTTCCATAAACATGGCGACAAACAGACGGGAATGGGCCAAACACAGGCAGTCAGCAACGCTTACCTAATAGTACCCCATGGGCCTAGGACAGGCAGCTGCTGAGCAGCCCCTACAGTGTACAGCGGACGCTGCCGATGCAAGCTCGTTCGCCAATCAGCGGGAAGGAGGTGTGTCTCCTAACAGGGAGCCAGGAAGGTCGCAGGAAGCAAGGCGTCACTTCCGGACGGGTTGCGGAGTTCTAGCGTGGGAACTAAAGAGGTTAGCAAGCGAGTATGGACGTGAACGGGCCGGACAGTGACTGGCGGAGTGCGGGCTTCAGGCAGAAGCTGGTCAGTCAGATGTAAGTGATGGTCTCCGTCTCCTCTTGGGTTCCCAGGCCTCTTCCTGAGTGAGTGCGGGGTTCCCCTAGAATGTGAGGGGGCGGCGCGTGTGTGGAGCTCCAGTGCTTTGTTGGAGGAAATCCTATGATTCTATGGATACATTCTTGCCGTTCGCCTGTAGATGACCGCCGTGGTTACTATTCCTTGTAGGGCTTTGGTGGACTGTACTTCCAGCCATGAAGAGTTAATCACGCTGTAAAGGCTGCTAATAAATCACTGATCGCCGTAAAGCGAAACTAAACCCTCCGATCCTTTACAGCCATCTTGGCCTCTATTTCATCTGCAGTTACCATGGTGCTGCACATGTTAATCAAATGACTGTTCTAACACCAGACATTTCATGGTTTGAAAATTAGATTGAGCGACAAAAATAAAGCAAGTGTGGCAGTTATCATTCACGGAAGTCCATGGCTGTAACGGTTTTGGAAAACAGTTAAATTAATGGGTTTAGTTCTACTTTAACCACTTGATGACTGCGCTGTAGCAGAAAGATGACTACAGCGCAGCTCTCCAGTCCTCCTGTTTGCCCCCTGGGGCGTGCTTTGTGAACGCTTTTTTGCCAGGCGCCAGCATGTAATCACTGGCCAGGACCTGGTGATTGACGGTTGCGAATGGTGGCGCGGGTATGGAATGCAGCCCCCCTACACGAAAAGGAAAAATCACGTGTATATATGTGTGATTTGCGAACCCCTGCCACCCTTTAGCAGTATTTCTACTATAGGGTGGTTGGGAAGTGGTTAATCAAACTTTTTGGTCTTTTTTTTTTTCGTTTTGGTTAGCAAAAAAGTAAAAACCCCGTGGTGAATAAATACCACCAAAAGAAAGCTCTATTTGTCTCAAATGATCAAAATTTCATTTGGGTACAGTGTTGCATGACCGCGCAACTGTCATTCAAAGTGCGACATCGATGAAAGCTGTAAAATAACCTAGGCAGGAAGGGGGTGAAAATGCCCGGTATTGACGTGGTTAAAGTAGTTGTAAACCCTTACATATACCCTGTGAAGTGACTAGCTGCGCTCGGGATTACCCTGCAGCATTTCTCAGGGATTCCCTCTATCACTTACCTTGTCCTGCGCTCCCGCGATGTCCCCCCATGCAGCGTTCTGGCCGATGCCGGGATCCGGGTTCCATTCCCTGTGAGCGTCAGGACGTACGGGGGACAGAAAAAATTTTAAAAGTGACATTCACTCAATACACTAAAATCTCATTGTAAAACATTACTGTATCAAACCATTTCACATACATTTTGTCCCTAGTGCTTTGTCCTCTGTCCTGCCTGCTTTTTTACTGTTCTTTCTGCCTGGAAACTGAGAAATGTCCATGGCGTCCAAAAAGCGTCCCTTTAGGTCAAAAGCGGTTTTAGACCAGCTAGAGAACAGCGATAGTAAATCAGAACCACTTGCAGAATTGAGTGATAATGATTCGTGGGGAAATTCATCATCAGACACTGAAAACAATTTTGCGACTAAGCTTAGTGATGTTCGAACTTGGTGCTTTATTTCAAATTTCAGTGTTTTTGGTTTGATTATATTATTGAATTAAATTTTTAATATGATATTTTTTATGATTATTTATTATATTATTTATGATTTCGTGTTTAAAATTTTATCATACCCGGGATGTTTACTAGACTCTTGTTCGGACAGATTTCAGTGAGTTAGTCCTAAAAATTACAGCCTACAATAAAAAAAAAAAATAACACATTTCCATGCAAAAAAAATTTACCGCTTTGAGCACAGAAATACCGCTAGGGAGGTTAAAGCAAAACTAAACCCTCCTAATCTTTACTGTCAGGAAAGCTGCCATCTTAGCCTCTGTTTGAGCTGTAGGTGCCATAGTCAGTTATGACGCCAGACATTTGATAGCTGGACAGTTTGTTTGAGGGAACAAACACCTGTGACAGTTATTCATGTAAATACTAAAGAACAAAAAACCTCTTGTATTCACCAGTTATTCATGGCATACCTTGAAAGTTACAATTTTGATAAACCGTTAAATAAGTGGGTTTATTTCTGCTTTGGCCCCTTTCACATAGGTGTTCAGTCTAGATCCATTTGTCAGTTTTTCAGATAGATCCAGACTGAAGCCCAATGTCTGTCTATGAGTGGTTGTATGTAAACAGATGATCATCCGTTTACACCCATCTACATCTGTGTCTGTTCAGGTACATTTTTTTTATTTTTAATAAAGAAACAAGGCTGTGTCCTTTTTTCATTTAGAAGGAACTAAATGGATGTGAATGGATGTCATTCGTTTATGTCCATTTCATTTACATCCATTTTTAGGCAAGAAACATTTTTTGTTTATACTTTTGTCAACTCTTATTGGTCTCTGCAACAACTAAGGAAAAACAGATACAAAAACGGATGTAGACTGATGTAAACTGAACTGAAGACAGATGTGTAAACTGAATCTTTTTTTTTTTTTTTTTTCTTTGACTGAACCGATGATGCACATGTGACAGGAGCCTTTAAAGGAAAACTGATCACAAATGAAGCACTATGGCAACTGCAAATCAAACGGAGGCTAAGATAGCAACTTCCTCAACTGTAAAGGATAGTTGGGTTTAGTTCCACTTTAAAGCAGAACTAAAGATAAAAAAAATAGAAATGTTAAACGGACAGGGTCTTTATTATGGGGGAGACATGCAATGTCTCTTCTACAATAAAATAGCTGTCTGTTTACAGTCTTCTTTAGAATGTACTGTGTGCAGCTCAGTTTATATCCTCGCGTACAGCCTGTGTGTGCCAGAATGACTGTATTCCTGCGCGTACATGAGTGACGTCATCCTGTACTGGCCAATCTGCTCAACAATCAGAAGAAGCTGGGGAGAAGATGATGGCAAGGAACTTCGCAGGCATGAAACTGTTGGAACTAAAGTAAGTAGTTTTGCTTTAGTTCTGCTGTAAAGACTAACTTCAGTTGTAAATAAAACCCCAATAAGTCAGCAGTTACTGTAGCTGCTGACTTTTAGGAAACAAGCACCAGTCCATGGAGTCCAGCATTGTCTTTCTCGCAGCTTGTTCTTCGCTGGGCTTTGGCTCTCAGGTGCTGCCATCTTGAATTTTGGAGCTGGCTGTGACTTAGTGATGTCTCATAGCTGGCTGCCTACTTCACGCATGAGGCATGGCAGTACAAGGAGACTGGTCCTGCAGCCTCCTGGGATAAGGCACCCTGGTTGGGTGGCAGGGGGTGGACCAGTACAGGTCAGTCTCACCCAGGTGAAGATTGAGGAAGTGGGGATGGGTACCTGTCAAAAAAAAGTACTTGTGGCATGCACCCCCCCCCCCCCCAAAGAAAATCTGCAGATGTGTTAGTGGCAGGAGTGAGAAAGAGCTACACTTTGCTTTTCAGGTGAGGGTCCACTTTAAAGCTCAATACCGAGTATTTTCAGGAGTACTTGTGAAAATGCTCCTGACCAATACATTTCTGTGTAATCTGTGTCAGTACAAAATGTATGCACACAACGAATAGCATATGGTCTGAACAGGAGTGCGGTGTAATTCCTGTTCAAAGAACCTCCCTGCATCAATTCCATGCTGTCACACCAGGAACAGGTGGGGATTTGAAATCCCTGGGGCTTTTTCTCCTCTCAGTGCAAGGGTGACAGTACTGGCTAGATGGCTTTTTATTGGTCAGCACCATCATGGTGCTGACCAAGCAGAAGCTGCCTATCCTGTACTGTCATCCCTGCAAGGAGGGAAGAGAGAACCCCGGGGATTTCAAATCCCCAGACCTGTGAGGTTGCTTTCTCTCCTCTCCTTACTTAGAAAAGTAAGTTTATCTTCATGTTAATGAAAGCTTCCCTGACAGTTTAGCAGGTTTCTTAATTCTGACCTTGTCCGATGGCCAGAGAACCAGGCTCGAAAGACCTGGGTGTGCCAACAATGGAAAGAGGGGAAGAGAAATTAGCTGGCATTTCTTTAGACTTCATAAGCTGAAGCAGGTAAATTCTTTGGCCTCCAGTGAAGTCCTTGAAAATCATGTCAAGGATAGGTCTGAAGAGACATCATCCCTCAAAAACCAGAAGAGTCAGGTATTCCTTGGACGTCAGAGATGGTCACTACAAATGTGGGGCCAGCTGCCTCTGAGACAGTGGGAAGATCAGCAATAGACTTTGTAGAGGTAGGTGCTGAAGTACAATCAGGGCCTCTGGGACCAGGGCCAGTAAGGAACTGGGTGGATATGACTTTTACAGCAAGGCTAACTGTATAGCTACTGGAAAACAGGATTGTAAATTGCAAACTTCAGTACCTTCAGAAGGCACAGAGCAAACATCCCCAAAATCATCCGGGAAGTATTTACTGGGGTCATCCATTGAAGTGGGACATTCAAATCCCCAGACCTGTGAAGTGGCTTTTCTCCCCTCACCTTGCAGGGATGACAGTATGGGCTAGATGGCTTCTGATTGGTCAGCACCGTGATGGTGAGGCATGGAGAGGAGAGAAAGCCGTGGGGATTGCAAGTCCCCAGCTTTTCCTTGTGTGACAGCATGGGATCGGTACAGGGAGGTTTCCCGCACCGCTCCTTTGTGAACTCAGGCTATAACAAGCCTTGGGTTCACATAGGAGCTGTGGGCAAACGATTTGGACAGGAATCACACCACATTCTTGTTCAAATTGCATGTTATTTTTCACAGTGGAATTTGCGCCCATACATTTTGTATGGATGCAAATCACACTGCAAAGTATTGGCACTCTGTACTGGCAAGTACTTGACCAAGAGTATCGGTACTCGTTGAGCAAAAATGAGTATCTGTGCATCCCTGCTGACAGGTAGGATTTTTATGATGGAAGAGGCACTATTGTCACTTCTGTCATAAACCTTTATCCAGTGCCCAGCTCATCATCCATTTACAGCCCAATCTGTGCTCTGATGGAGTGGCATCATCACAGCTGAAGAGTCTGAACCTGGAAGGAAGACCAGGAGAAAATGAAGTGCCTGTGACAGCTGAGAGTGCTAACACTGCAGTGTTGGAGAAGTTCTCTTGGCAGTTAAGTCTACTATAATATGCTAATATGCTGTGCATACTAATAGATTATGGCATAAAGCTCCTGAGGGCCCAATTTTGTGTTTGTCTATGCGGAGGTTTAATTCTACTTTGTGGTGTTTGTGAAGTCAAAACTTTTCTGTAATCCTAATTAAAAGGTATGCGCTAATAACAAACTTATACAAAGGTGTATATCATCATCCAAAAAACATTAGTGTTTTAAATAAATAATTATAGTGCCCAAAAATAAATTAGTGTCCAAAAAATATATATTTATCTTCAGTGACTTGAACCAATTGTGAAAAATCCACCACCAAAGGAGATTAAATGAACTCACCAGAGCTAATGGCTGGTCAGATTATAAACCAGCAACAGCACTTGTGCTCTTGGAGCAATGAACCCGATGTCCAAATAGATATGGTGATGTTTCAGTCACTTCCAGATAATAATAATCACAGCCAAACAACTTTGCAGCCCAAGCTCTTATGATGAACTTCTCCGCTCTTTCTCATACCTCCATGAGAGCATGCAGTACACTCAGGGACAAAAAAGAGAACATAATGGTGCAATACGTTTTTTTTCATTTATCTCTTTAATAAAAAGGTATAAGGAAACTCACAAACAAGGTGTCCAACAGACACCAGCTTCAATCGCAAAAAAGGGGTTGAGATACAGTTAACGCTCACCGCAGATCTCTCCCATACAGCACAGACCAGCAAGGCTCTCTAACGTCCACATCGAGTAGGCCACGCCCAACCGGTTTCGTCACACCGACGTCATCAAGGGGCCGTGTGACGAAACCGGTTGGGCGTGGCCTACTCGATGTGGACGTTAGAGAGCCTTGCTGTTCTGTGCTGTATGGGAGAGATCCGCGGTGAGCGTTAACTGTATCTCAACCCTTTTTTGTGATTGAAGCTGGTGTCTGTTGGACACCTTGTTTGTGAGTTTCCTTATACCTTTTTATTAAAGAGATAAATGAAAAAAAACGTATTGCACCATTATGTTCTCTTTTTTGTCCCTGAGTGTACTGCATGCTCTCATGGAGGTATGAGAAAGAGCGGAGAAGTTAATCATAATAGCTTGGGCTGCAAAGTTGTTTGGCTGTGATTATTATTATCTGGAAGTATCTGAAACATCACCATATCTATTTGGACATCGGGTTCATTGCTCCCAGAGCACAAGTGCTGTTGCTGGTTTATAATCTGACCAGCCATTAGCTCTGGTGAGTTCATTTATTCTCCTTTTGGTGGTGGATTTTTCACAATTGGTTCAAGTCACTGAAGATAAATATATATTTTTTGGACACTATAATTATTTATTTAAAACACTAATGTTTTTTGGATGATGATATACACCTTTGTATAAGTTTGTTTTTAGCGCATACCTTTTAATTAGGATTATTGTTGCCAAAATTTATTTTGGATGGGATATGCTGCTGACATTTTGGTGTTTTTTGTAAGTGGCTTTTTTTTTTTTTTTTTAATTTTGGTATTGATTAAAACTTTTCTGTAGCCTTGGATAGAGTAGGTAAGCGTTAAAACCAGGGTGGATAAAAATCAATGATTTTTTTAATTTAAATCAGAATTTTTAAAATAAAATGGTTTTTGAGGAAAATATATTACCATCCAAAGGTTATTCCATCATGAAATAAAGATTAGTATTTTAATTATGTAGAATAAGGCTGTATATGTTTAATTGTTTTGGTAAATAAATTCCATTAATCCATTCACAATGTCATGCTCTTCCAGAGGTTTTTGTAAGATTATTGGGCAGTTTCTCTGCCTACAAGATATTATCACAGATGCTTGGTTTACTTTTGCAGTTCTCAAAACTGAATTGGACTCAGCAGAGATCACATGCCTCTTCTTCACAGCAAAAATGTTATAACATGAACAGAGTTAAGAAAAAGACCTTAATCCTAACTTCTACAAACCTATGAATACAGAATCAACCCCTTCAGTGCTTAGTTTCAAGAAGTTCAGTGAATAGAATAGAAACAATATTTTTCTGATTGTTTGGAGTGGAATAGATCTGCACAAGAAGAAAGTGAAACTAAGTGTGAGGAGGAAGGGGCTGACAGTCGAAGTTTCTTAAAATATATATATTATGTTTAGCCAAATTAGTTAACAAACATGGATGTTTGTTTAAGCAAATAACATATGCTGGAATGTTATTGTTTCAGTTGAATAAATCTATTTAAATTGTTATTATTAAGAGAATAATTATTTTTCTCCTTCCTAAGTACAACAGAAAAGTTGTCCAAATATGAATGATTAACCTATTAAACTGGGGATAAAAAAACTAATATGAAAAGTTGTTATTCTAAAAATCTTCATCTACTTGTATATTAAAGTTATACCAGCAAGAATTAGTCTTTATGTAGAAAACTAGGATTTAAATCAAGCCTTACTGACTAGGGATTTAAATCAAATCCACCCTGGTTAAACCCATGTCAGTTATGACTTTTGCTATGGATTTCCCAGTGGGGATTTCTCTCTCCAATTTCTGTACTGTAAAACAAAGGAAGTGTGAGCAAATCCCCTTCTAGACAGTTGTTGCCTGCCAAGTGGAAGATTTAACAAATGACTAATTTTTGATTTCCCAACACCTTAAGTCTCAGTGACTGTGGTCACCCGGACAAATAGTGAGGGGACACTGGCAAGGGATCTAAACTGTCCACACAAAAAAAATTGGCTATGCATACTAGGTGGTATCAAAAGGTTTAGAGACTAGGTTTGTAGCACGCGAACAGATGGCAACACAAGGCTGCACGCACAGTCACAGGGAGCTCCAACCTTCATAAGTCAGTGTGCCAAAATAAATCGGGAGATGTGCAACTGTTGCTATTCTGACCATGCGCATTACCACGTCTGCTATTTCATATTGGACAGCAAGTTAGAAAAAGTGAGCGTTCATACATGCCATGGCAGTTGAGTACATTATCTATTGTTTTCTTTGAAACAGTTGTACCTGCTAATTTCAGGTCTTTCCGAAGCTCTCCACAGGTGGTCCTTGGCTCTTGGACAACTCTAATTCTTTTCACTTCTCTGTCAGAAAACTTGCTAGGAGCACCTGGTCGTGGCCAATTTATGGTGAAATACTGTTCTTTTCACTTCCAGATTGTGGCCCCAACAGTGCTCACTGAATTATTCAGAGGTTTAGAAATACTTCTGTAACCATGCCATCAGTATGTTTTGCAACAATAAGGTTGCCAAGATCTTGAAAGAGCTGTTTGCTTTTGCCCATCATGAGATGTTTCTTGTGTAACACCTTGGTAATAAGACACCTTTTTTATAGGTCATCAGTTGAGACTGAACCAGCTGATTTTAATTTGTACTGACAAGGGGCAGGATTGCTTTCTAGTTACTGATAGATTTCAGCTGGTGTCTTGGCTTTCCATGCCTTACTGCACCTCCCTTTCTTCATGTGTTCAATTGCTCTTTCCATTTTATTACACATGAAATAAAGAGCGCTTGTTCTCTCACAATTAGCATAAATATTAGAACATTAAATTAAAAAAAGTCCTTAAATGAAAGTCCAAAAATGGTGACTAAATCTTCCGTAAATCACATGACCGGAAAAAGGGTGATGAATTGCCCAAAAGAGGGAAAGTAGAGATCCTCCACCAACTCCATACCTCTTACCAGAGGATAAGACCACAGGTTATGTGGTCTTACACAGCATTTGCAGACGGTTAATGGAAAGATTAAGATCATATATCTTCTTCTAGAGGTACCTCCACAGCTCACACACCAAAGGTTGTACTCCAAAATAATAGCCATAGAATGGTGATGGAAATGTAAGACAATAAGGCTTCTCCTCCAAAAAGGAACTTAAAGGTTTATAACTCAAGTGTTATAATGCAATAAACCGCCTCAGAATGTTAAGTTGCATGAAAAAGAGAAGAAAAGCTCCTCATGGCATAGTATTATGGTAATTCATTGTTTAATGAAAGTAATCCACTTACAGACAAACAGCAGAAAGAGCATATGGGTTTTGCTATTGTTTACAACTGACAAAATGGCCACGGTTATGGGGCATGACGACGTAAGAGGACGTAGCTGAATCCTACGCATTTTGTCATAGATGGCGTTGGGGTCCCTGATGACGCCATCTATGACGAAATGCGTAGGGTAGAGCAACGTCCTCTTATGTCATCATGCCGTGTACCGCAGCCATTTTGTCGATTGTAAACAATAGCAAAACCCATATGCTCTTTCTGCTGTTTATAAGTGCATTACTTTTATTAAACATTGAATTACCATAATACTATGCCACGAGGAGCTTTTCTTCTCTTTTCATGCAACTTAAGGTGGTTTATTGAATTCTAACACTTGGGTTCTAAACCTTGGAGTTGCTTTTTGGAGGAGAAGCCTCATGTTCTTACATTTCCATGACCATTCTGTGCCTATTATTTTGGAGTATAACCTCTGGTGTGTGAGCTGAGGAGGTATCTCTAGGAGAAGATATATGATCCTATCTTTCCATTGACCATATGCAAATGCTGTGTAAGGCCACATGACCTGTGGTCTTATCCTCTGGTAAGAGGCTATGTATGGTGTTGGTGGAGGATCTCTTCTTTCCCTCTTTTGGGCAATTTATCACCCTGTTTCTGGTCATGTGATGTACGGAAGATTTAGTCACCATTTTAGGGCTTTTTTTCCTTTTAAGGACTTTATTTTTTTTTATGTTGTAATATTTATGCTAATTGTGAAAGATCAAGCGCTACATTTTGCTCTTTATTTCATTTTACTATTGTTGCCATCAATTTTATGTTAGCTGCTATATATTGTTCTCCACAAAGACATTTAGCGCAGATTTATTTCAGTATATTTTATTTTATTACTCATACCTTAATTTCTGAATTATTTGTTTTTGGTTTCTTTGAATGTAAATTTCATGGGTTGTTATCGACGTGGTAAAAATTTCATGTCAGTTTCACCTTTAGAAATATATTTACCTAGAAAAATGGTGACATGTTCAATACTTATTTTACCGGCTGTATTTTTTATTTTTTTTTTGTTTGATTTTTGCTCCCACTGAAGTTACCCTTTAGCTGAACTTTCAAGCCCTCAAACAGCTGGTGTCATAGCTGATCACACTTGCAGCACCATGGCAACTGCAGATCTAAAAAGGGGCCAAGATGGCACAGATTCCGCTGTAAAAGATAGGATTTAGTATTGTAGCACTGTAGAATCACTTAGAAAATTATCTATGTGACACCTGATGTAGACCTGCTGCCCTCATTTTCTTTAAACCAAGTGATCAGTTGTTTCAGGCCTCAGAGGTTTCAGGCTTTTTTCAGCTTGACCCAGCCCTTGGCCTGGGAACTCCTTGGAGAACAAGACAAGTAATAAAAGTAAGCTTTTTATTTTTTTCTATAAGAGCTTACAAAACAGTGTATGTTAATTTAGTACAGAAACCTGTGGAATTAATTATAAAAAATACACTAACATAAAAAATGTCATGAAACACTTGAAAGAGCAGCTATCATACCATAGTGCAATCACAACACTAATATCAATAAATGTATACTTTACTAACAGTGAAGCACTCCTTTAAACTTGACACAAGTCTAACCCTTCCCTATGCCATCCAAAACTAAAAACAAAGTTTTGTCTATAGATGCATGTTAAACAGCTGGCTTAGACACTTTGGATGTAATTTACTAAAGTAGGAAAAGTGAAATTAAAAAAAAACCAAAACAATTGTGTTAATCTAAAACTTCTGTACAATTGTACAGAGGAGTAAAAAAAAATGTATTAAAAAAAAATATAGAACAAATAAAGTGGGCCTACATGTAGTTTTTTTTTTGTTTTTTTTCCCCCCTTAAAAATAAATAAATAATGGAAATAGTGTTAGGGCCTATGTAAGCTATTGTTGTAGTAACGTGCATTGCATTAGGGTACCCTATTTGCCAAATGAACCAAAACACACCAAAAAAGTGCATGTACCATTTCTAGCACAGCTTTGCACCAACCCAAGTAACATATGTTGTGTTAAATAGCATGTTGACACCGTGCGATAGTATGAACCAGTGCTTAATGATTTACGATTTAACCTAAAATAAAGTGATTATTAGCATTGGTATGGTAAGAAGCCTACAGCAGAATACACTGCACATAATTGACGCTGGCAGTGCTTACAGAACAATACAGACTTGTATATTTTTGGTCTATTCCTTCTGTCACAATGTTCTGTTTCGGTAACACTGAATAATATGTTGTTAGCCCACAGAATTAATATTGCACTGTATCCCATCCTCCCTATGCTCATATGTCCTCTGGGATGCCTGCTTTGCAAGTACAAAAGCTCACCTCTGTTCTTGGCCATTTTATTTTCACCTCTTTAACCTACTGGCTGTTACTGAACTCTAGCTTTAGGAATCTGACTGCCTCTCTAGCTGCCCTCTCCTCTGATGCCCTCCAATGGAGTCACTCACCCAGATCCAGTGAATGAAAAGGAGGTAGAGTATGATACCTATACCCCACAAAGCACTTTTCAAATTTTTCCTTCACCTCCCTCTCCATCCCTCTCCTGTTTTGAATTTTTTTTTTCTATATTATATATTTTATTAGATATTCCAGTACAAAAATATAATCGCCCAATATACAGCACAATCACATGTACATAAGTCCCATTTTACAACATCTTTTCCCCCATCCCGCCCTTCCTCCCCCTAACCTCCCCACCAAAATACCCCTGTCCAGATCTTGTTTACGAAGTTCTTACTCCTCTTGTACGTATCTATCTATATCTGTCCTTTTCCCTCTCACAGCCACTCTTGCTTTAACACTCTCCGTCAAGCTCTCTCTAGACTTTTCCCCCTAAGCCCCAAACCAGTTCCGTGTATCTTTTGATGTTTTAAAATCTAGCCAACTCCTCTACATTTCCCTAAATTCTTCCATTTTGTCCTCCACATGACACGGCTCCTCCATCCTAAAAATATTTTCAACTCTATTCAACCAGTCTTCTATCCCTGGTAGCTCCGGAGCTTGCCAAAACTTGGGGATCAAGCCCTTAGCCGCACTGATTAAATGATATAATACCCTGTTTTTATACAGTTTTTGTCTACGGGCTCAGAATAAAATCAACACATCCACGGTCCATTTGTATAATAATCCCACTGATTTCCTGAATACAGTGAATTATTTCCTTCCAAAAATCCTGTATTTTCGGGCACTCCCACCAAGTATGTGCCATTGTACCCTTTTTCCCACAACCTCTCCAACATAAAGGTGAAACATCAACTTGCTGTTTATGTGCCACACTTGATGTTATATACCATCTCGCCAAACATTTGTAATTCATTTCTACTGTGCTCATGTTTGTCACCTCCATGTGTTAATTTAAATATTTTGTTTTGAATCTCATTCTGACTGGACTGGTTTCACATCTTCTCTGCCTAGATACCCCATTTTATCTGATTTAAAATACCCACCATCATTCTTGGTCTCAGAATAAGTAGATCTGATCTTTAGTGAGGTGTGGTGTAGAACTGAATCCCGGCAAGATTTCGCCCTATATAGATCTGCCCTCTTAAAAAAAAAAAAAAAAAAAATAATAATGCCTCCCTCCATGATGCCAAACTGACCTATAGTGTTTGATCTCTCCTAACACCCGCTCATCCAATTCTCATCAAATATTTCTACTTTTAACTCTCTACTTTGTCCCTCACTGATTCCACCCTGTAACTGCTCAGATTAGTGCCAGTCAAGATGAGATGAGTTCACTTTGTGATGAGATTTGCACTGTACAGATATCTCCTTAATAGAGATGAGCGAATCGAACCAGGCGAAGTGGAATTCAATACGAATTTCAGGAAAAATTCGATTCGCGTCGAATCCGAATATTTGCCTACTTCGGGTGCGCGAATCGGATTTTTCCCGATCAGCCGGCAAAAGTGTCCCTGCAGAGAGCTCCGCTATTTCTGACAGTTCTCTGACGGTTCCTTCACATGTACAGCGGTTGAAACATTGTATCTATTTGTTTCCATTTAGGATACAGATGTTTTTATTCGGAAACTGATGTTTCAACCGCTGTACATGTGAAGGAGCTGTCAGAGAACTGTCAGAAATAGAGGAACTCTGCAGATACACTTTTTGCCGGTTTGGAATTATTCTTATTTTCATCCTACTTCTTCTTCTTCTTCCTCTTCATCCTCATCCTCATCCTCTTCTTCTGAGGATGAGGAAGAAGAAGAAGAAGAAGTAGGATGAAAATAAGAAGAATTCCAAGCCGGCAAAAAGTGTATCTGCAGAGCTCCTCTATTCTGCAGATACACTTAGAGGAGCTCTGCAGATACACTTTTTGCCGGCTTGGAATTATTCTTATTTTCATCCTACTTCTTCTTCTTCTTCATCCTCATCCTCAGAAGAAGAAGAAGAGGATGAGGATGAAGAAGAAGAAGAAGTAGGATGAAAATAAGAATAATTCCAAGCCGGCAAAAAGTGTATCTGCAGAGCTCCTCTAAGTGTATCTGCAGAATAGAGGAGCTCTGCAGATACACTTTTTGCCGGCTTGGAATTATTCTTATTTTCATCCTACTTCTTCTTCTTCTTCCTCTTCATCCTCATCCTCTTCTTCTTCTTCTGAGGATGAGGATGAAGAAGAAGAAGAAGTAGGATGAAAAAAAGAATAATTCCAAGCCGCCAAAAAGTGTATCTGCAGAGCTCCTCTATTCTGCAGATACACTTAGAGGAGCTCTGCAGATACACTTTTTGCCGGCTTGGAATTATTCTTATTTTCATCCTACTTCTTCTTCTTCTTCTTCATCCTCATCCTCAGAAGAAGAGGATGAGGATGAAGAAGAAGAAGAAGTAGGATGAAAATAAGAATAATTCCAAGCCGGCAAAAAGTGTATCTGCAGAGCTCCGCTAAGTGTATCCTGCAGAGCTCCGCTATTTCTGACAGTTCTGTGACATTCCCTCCATACAGCGGTTGAAACATTGTATCTATTTGTTTCCATAAATGGAAACAAATAGATACAATGTTTCAACCGCTGTATGGAGGGAATGTCACAGAACTGTCAGAAATAGCGGAGCTCTGCAGGATACACTTAGCGGAGCTCTGCAGATACACTTTTTGCCGGCTTGGAATTCTTCTTATTTTCATCCTACTTCTTCTTCTTCTTCTTCATCCTCATCCTCAGAAGAAGAGGATGAGGATGAAGAAGAAGAAGAAGTAGGATGAAAATAAGAAGAATTCCAAGCCGGCAAAAAGTGTATCTGCAGAGCTCCGCTAAGTGTATCTGCAGAGCTCCGCTAAGAAATAGCGGAGCTCTGCAGATACACTTTTTGCCGGCTTGGAATTCTCCTTCTTCTCGTCTTTCTTCTTCTTCTCGTCTTTCTTCTTCTTCTCATCCTTCTCCTTCTTCTCATCCTTCTCCTTCTTCTCATCCTTCTCCTTCTTCTCATCCTTCTCCTTCTTCTCATCCTTCTCCTTCTTCTCATCCTTCTCCTTCTTCTCATCCTTCTCCTTCTTCTCATCCTTCTCCTTCTTCTCATCCTTCTCCTTCTTCTCATCCTTCTCCTCATCCTTCTTCTCATCCTTCTCCTCATCCTTCTTCTTCTCCTCATCCTTCTTCTTCTCCTCATCCTTCTTCTTCTCCTCATCCTTCTTCTTCTCCTCATCCTTCTTCTTCTCCTCATCCTTCTCCTTCTTCTCATCCTTCTCCTTCTTCTCATCCTTCTCCTTCTTCTCATCCTTCTTCTCATCCTTCTCCTTCTCCTTCTTCTCATCCTTCTCCTTCTCCTTCTTCTCATCCTTCTCCTTCTCCTTCTTCTCATCCTTCTCCTTCTTCTCATCCTTCTCCTTCTCCTTCTTCTCATCCTTCTCCTTCTCCTTCTTCTCATCCTTCTCCTTCTCCTTCTTCTCATCCTTCTCCTTCTCCTTCTTCTCATCCTTCTCCTTCTCCTTCTTCTCATCCTTCTCCTTCTCCTTCTTCTCATCCTTCTCCTTCTCCTTCTTCTCATCCTTCTCCTTCTCCTTCTTCTCATCCTTCTCCTTCTCCTTCTTCTCCTTCTTCTCCTTCTTCTCCTTCTTCTCATCCTTCTCCTTCTTCTCATCCTTCTCCTTCTCCTTCTTCTCATCCTTCTCCTTCTTCTCATCCTTCTCCTTCTTCTCATCCTTCTCCTTCTTCTCATCCTTCTCCTTCTTCTCATCCTTCTCCTTCTCCTTCCTCATCTCCAAGGGCATTTAAATTAAAGGTACAGTGTTCTGCACTAATTTAAAGGCTCTCTGAAGCCTAGAAACCCTTTTTATAAGTTAACTTCGTAGCGAATTAATTCGCATCGAATCGAATTTCTTCCTGAAATTCGGCGAATCGGCCGAATCGAATTTTTGAATAATTCGCTCATCTCTACTCCTTAACTTCAAGTGGTTCTAAAGACATAAAAGGTGTGTGTGTGTTTTTGTTTTGTTTTTACCTCTAATGCATTCTCTGCATTAAAGGGTCAGTTCACCTTTGTAAAAATTAATAAATGCACATCTTTTTTTCAGGTAAAAAAAATGTGCATTTATTATTTTTTATTAGGAGCCTGCAAAGCATTGCACCCACATACAGCACATCTCAGGTGCTATGCAGGGATCTTGCAGACAGTCTGTGTAAGCTGTCTGCTCGCACCTCGTACAAGCAGGCAGTTACACACTGACTGGAAGATTGGATGAACTACCTAGAGTGCTCATCAGTGCCCTGATAGTTGATTGAGAACTACAAGCTGACCACTGCAAAAGCTGACAGAACTCATAGTTTTAAAATTCACAGAACTTTGTAAATGAATGATGTGGCTGGGTGTGCGGAAGTAAAAAACCTTCTGTGTTTTTGGGTCTGTTATTTTTTTTGTAAATATATTTGTTTGATTGTAGCTACAATGTCAGTGAGTGTTTATTATATGTGGATTTTTTTTTTTCCCCCGGGTCTCACAACTTCATTCCATGTAGTAAAACTCCACAAATTAAATTCCGTAATTTTTTTTTTTCTTGTGAAGGCATTTTTGTTTATGTAAACTGTGATTTTGGGAGATTAATAACCCTTATCCAATTTTGTTTTTCCAGTGATGAGGCCATGCGCAAAGCAGGGGTTGCTCACACCAAGTCTAGCAAGGAGATGGAAAGTCATGTTTTTCTAAAGGCTAAAACACGAGTAGGTATCATTCTCTGTGTTACTAAACACTACTTGTACCTACCTAATGAGACTGTCAACACCATAACTGTACCTAGCTTTCCCTATCCTGTGTACATATTATACTTTCCTGCATCCAGTCTTCTTTAGGACATGTTGTATGTGCAGACAGCTGGGGATATCCTGTAGGGAATTTTTCTTCTGTAAATGCTGTACTGTAATTGGTGGTGTGACCCCTTTAGAAGTGAAACTCACTGAATCATCAACCAAAAGCAGCTAGTGGTAATTTAATTTAACTTGTTTTGTTTAGTAATATTAAAGAATATGGCACTATGGACTCCTGTATGCATTCACTGATCCTAAATGGATTTTCTTTTCTAGCCAAATGACATACCTAGTTTAAAAGAGAGGTATGAGCTCCTCCCCCCCCCCCCCCCCCAATTATACTTGCGCAGATGGATACAGCATCGGTCCCCCGCCGGCTCTAAGTGTGAGAACTCAGCGATCACATGATCGTTGAGTTCTCACAGCAGCTCTGAGCAGTCAGTGAGCTTTGGCTGCACCTCTCCTTTTAAGGGGTGATGAAGAGAATACATGCACAAAGTTTGTGGAGTCCTAGTTTATTCTGTACAAGTTGATTGGTTGCTATGGGCAACAATTCTGAACTTTTTAAATTTTCTTTTCCTTAGTTTTAGTGAAAAAGCCCTATGGGTCATACTCAGAGGAAATGTTTTGTGTATATGTAACTTACCAGATGTATTTATCTGCTTGTTTCTGTTTTTATTCCAGGAAGAGTATTTGTCTTTGGTTGCCAGACTTATTATTCACTTTCGAGATATCCGTAAGTCACGAAAGATGTTTTGCTAGTAATATAACCAAGTGATTTTTGTGTTTTATCATGGAAACTCTTAAGTATAGCATTAGACATAAGCCACTAGTTGGAAGCAAAAGAGAAATAAGTCTAATCTTATGCCCTTATCAAAACCAGAAATGCCTCTTTTCTTTTTATGTTTCAAGCTGATTTCCATATTTCCTTTCACTTTAAATAGTTTGCTTGAACCAAACTGGTCCAAACTATTTCATTCAGTGCTTCAGTATCTCTACAGTGCCTTGAAAAAGTATTCATACCCCTTGAAATTTTCCACATTTTGTCATGTTACAACCAAAAATGTAAACACATTTTTTGGGGGATTTTATGTGATAGACCAACAAAAAGTGGTACATAACTGTGAAGTGGAAGGAAAATAATAAATGGTTTTCAAATTTTTTACAAATATCTGAAAAGTGTGGTGTGCATTTGTATTCAGATACCCCTAACTAAAATCTAGTGGAAACAATTGCCTTCAGAAGTCACCTAATTTAGTAAATATAGTCCACCTGTGTGTAAATTAATCTTGGTATAAATGCAGCTGTTCTGTGAAGTCCTCAGAGGTTTGTTAGAGAACATTAGTGAACAAACCGCATCATGAAGGCCAAGGAACACACCAGACAGGTCAGGAATAAAGTTGTGGAGAAGTTTAAAGCAGGGTTAGGTTAAAAAAAAAAAAAAATCCCAAGCTTTGAACATCTCACGGAGCACTGTTCAATCCATCATCCGAAAATGGAGTATGGCACAACGGCAAACCTACCAAGACATGGCCGTCCACCTAAACTTACAGCCTGGGCAGGGAGAGCATTAATCAGAGAAGCAGCCAAGAGTCTCTGAAGGTGCTGCTGAGCTCCACAACTCAGGTGGAAGAATCTGTCTACAGAAGAACTATTAGTCGTGCACTCCACAAATTTGGCCTTTATGGAAGAGTGGCAAGAAGAAAGCCATAGGAAGTCCCGTTCTCAGTTTGCGAGCAGCCATGTGGGGAACACAGCAAACATGTGGAAGAAGGTTCTCTGGTTGGATGAGACCAAAACTGAATGTTTTGCCTAAAAGCAAAACGCTATGTGTGCCGGAAAACTAACACTGCACATCAACCTGAACACATCATCACCACTGTGAAAAATGGTGGTGGCAGCATCATGTTGTGGGGATGATTTTCTTCAACGAGGAAAGCGAAGCTGGTCAGAGTTGATGGGAAGATGGATGGAGCCAAATACAGGGCAATCTTAGAATAAAACCTGATAAAGTCTGCAAAAGACTTGAGACTGGGGCGGAGGTTCACCTTCCAGCAGGACAACGACCTTTAACATACAACCAGAGCTACAATGGAATGGTTTAGATCAAAGCATATTCATATGTTAAAATGGCCAAGCAAAATAGGTGAGTTGGAAGCTTTGGTGCATGAACGGAATTATGATTTAATTGGTATTGCTGAATCTTGGCTTCATTTTTCACATGACTGGGTCATTAATATTCCTGGCTATGTTCTCTTTCGGAGAGACCGGGTAAAAAGGAAAGGTGGTGGTGTCTGTCTATATGTAAGAAGTGATCTCAGAGCGAGTGTGAAAGAGGACCTAGTTGATGGAGAGTGTGATGAGGCTGAAGCATTATGGGTGGAACTGTACAGGGGGGTGCGTACTACAAAGGTAATCATTGGAGTTTGTTATAGGCCTCCCAGTGTAAATGAGGAGGTGGAGACTCCGCTCCATGCACATATCGAAAGGGCTGGGACAGTGATAATAATGGGGGACTAACTAACAGGAAATTGACTGGAACTGTTAATAAAGTTAACAGTTAAAAGGCAAAAATGTATAAACCTACTACAGACCAATTTTATGGTACAGTTCAGAGAGGCCCCAACTAGGAATGCTGCTGTGCTGAATCTGGTAATCTCAAACCATGCATAGCTTATTATGAATGTCCA
Source organism: Staurois parvus (assembly GCF_062004578.1). Taxonomy (NCBI): domain Eukaryota; kingdom Metazoa; phylum Chordata; class Amphibia; order Anura; family Ranidae; genus Staurois; species Staurois parvus. The sequence goes on along the minus strand of NW_028318500.1, from coordinate 3,645,077 downwards.
TATAAAAGAACATCTGGGTAGCACATCTGGTTAGCAGTGACCATACCATGATTTAATTTGTTCGCTGTAAACATCAAGCACATGCGGGAAAAATAAAAATGCTAAATTTTAAGAGAGCTAATTTTCCAAGGCTGAGAGCCACTCTCCAAGACTTAGACTGGGAGGGAATATTGGCATCAATGAACACAACACAGAAATGAGAGTTCTTCAGAAAGTCTGTATGTGAACACACTGCAAAATATATTCCCATGGACAACAAATATAAAAGGCTAAAAATCAAACCTATGTGGCTTATGGCCAAAGTTAAAAAAGCTATAGATAAAAAGAAAAGAGCTTTTATTAAATATAAAAATGAAGGAACACTATCATTTAAACATTACAAAGACTATAAAAGAATATGCAAAAAAAAGGAAATAAAGGCCACAAACATTGAAAACGAACGACAGATTACAAAAGATAGCAGGACAAACCCCAAAATATTCTTCAAATATATTAATAGTAAAAAAGGTCAGGTCTGAGCATGTACTGTAGGCCCTTTACAAAATCTAGAGTGGGTGACTGGTGACAAAGAGAAGGCAAATTTAATAAATACCTTCTTCAGATCTGTGTACACAAAGGAGAATGGGGGAGCTCTTGTCCATAATTGGCATGGTATTGACACAGCTCCAGGTGATCCACATTGGCTCACAACTGATATGATCCAAACATATTTAGACAGAATAAAGCACCTGGATCGGATGACATACACCCACAGGTCCTTAAAGAATTGAGCTCTGTCTACTCAAAGCCATTGTTTCTAATTTTTAGGGACTCTTTAATGACTGGCATAGTACCACTAGATTGGCGTAAGGCTAATGTGGTGCCAATATTTAAAGAGGTCAAAATCTTTACCAAATAATTATATACCTGTTAGTTTCACTTGTATAGTTGGGAAGATATTGGAGAGTTTAATAAAAGACCACATAGTTGAGTTCTTGCTGGGAAAAAAATATTTGAAGCAACAGACAGCATGGATTCATGAAAATGGATAGAAAACTGGCTAAAAGATTTTTTTCAGAGAGTAGTGGTTAATGATTCATACTCTGAATGGTCTAGGGTTGTTAGTGGTGTACCCCAAGGTTCAGTGTTGGGTCCCTTACTTTTTAATATATTTTTAAACGATATAGGGTCTGGGTTTAACCGCCGCCCACCTGCCATATAAGGAAATGACGGGCGGCGGTTCTCTCATTCTGGGAGGATGTCATATGACGTCCTCCCAATCTAACTACATATGCGCCGCCCCCCCCTCCCCGGGGGCGCACGATAAGTGGTAGGCTGTGTTCTTGGGACACAGTGGATCACCAATCAGAGGAAAGAGCCGATGACGGTGGCTCTGTCATGATCAGCTGTGTCCAATCACAGCTGATCGCATGTAAACAAGCTTATGCCGGTTATCAGCATTCCTCTCCTCGCGCTGACAGCGAGGTGAGCCAGTAAGCCGCATTCCGCAGAGGGGAAATCTACAATGATCATCAGGGCACTGATGATCAGAGTCCTCATGATCAGTGTAGCCCCATCAGTGCCACATATCAGTGCCCATCTGAGCTGCCTTTTATTGCCAGTCAGTGCCACCTAACAGTTCCAATCAGTGCTGCCTTTCAGTGTCCATCAGTGTCACCTACCAGTGCAGCCTATTAGTGGCCATCACTGCAGCCTCATTAGCGCACATCAGTGAAGGAGAAAAATTACTTTTTTACAAAATTTTATAACCGAAACTAAAACTTTTTTTTTTTTTTCTTTCTAAAATTTCAGTATTTTTTTAGTTTGTTTAGCAAAAAATTTAAAAAACCCAGTGGTGATTAAATACCACCAAATAAAGCAATTTCTGTCTCAAAACAATGATAAAAATTTCATATGAGTACAGTGTTGCATGACCGTGCAATTGTCATTCAGTGCTGAAAATTGGCCTGGACAGGAAGGGGGTGAAAATGCCCGGTAGGCAAGTGGTTAAGAATCCTATTTCAGTCTTTGCAGATGAGACCAAGCTGTGCAGTGGAATAACGTCCTTACAGGATGTCTCCAACTTACAAGCCAACCTCAATGCACTGTTTAATTGGGCAAGTATGTGGCAAATGAGGTTTAATGTTGCTAAATGTAAGGTTATGCACTTGGGGGCTAAGAATATACATGCATCATACATACTAGGGGGGAGTACAACTGGGGGAATCAATGGTGGAGAAGGATCTGGGAGTTCTGGTAGATCATAAGCTTAATAATGGCATGCAATGCCAAGCTGCGGCTTCTAAAGCGAGCAAAATCCTCTCTTGTATTAAGAGGTATAGACTCCAGAGAGAGATATCATATTACCCCTGTACAAATCATTAGTAATACTTCACCTGGAATATGCCGTTCAATTTTGGGTATCAATTCACAAAAAGAACATTGGGAAATTTGAGAGAGAACAGAGAAGGGCAACTAAACTGATACGAGGCATGGAGGAGATCAGCTATGAGGAAAGATTAGAGGAACTGAATTCTCTCTTGAGAAGAGGAGATTAAGGGGGATATGATCTACTTATATAAATATATCAGTGGTTCATATAGTGAACTCGGTTTAGAATTATTCACCTTGAGGTCATCACAGAGGACAAAGGGACACTCTTTACGTCTGGAGGAAAAGAAGTTTGATCTCCAAACACTGAAAGGTTTCTTCACAGTGAGAGCTGTGAAAATGTGGAATAGACTCCCTCAAGAGTTGGTTCTGGCCAGCTCAGTGGATCGCTTTAAAAAAAGTCCTGGATTCTTTCTTAGATACACATAATATAATTGGATACTAACATTTTATAGGTACAGTTGATCCAGGGAATATCCGATTGCCTCTCGGGGGATCAGGAAGGAATTTTTTTTCCCTGCAGGAGCAAATTGGTTCATGCTTTGCTGGGTTTTTTTGCCTTCCTCTGGATCAACTGTGGGTATAGGATTATAATTTTGTTTTATTTATTTTTTTGTTAATGGTTGAACTGGATGGACTTTTGTCTTTTTTCAGCCAGACTAACTATGTAACTTTGTTTGGACCAAATTAGTTCAGACAAACTATTGAAAGTAAAAGGAAACATGGAAATCGGCTTTAAACCTAATTTTGTTTGGTTTATTTTTTGTTTGTAATCGTCTTTTTCATGTTGGTCAGATGTCCTTTATAAATTAGCCCAAGGCAAGTTACTGCATCAATTGAGTGTCTATGCCAGCAATGGGCAAACTACGGCCCGCGGGCCGTATACGGCCCGGCGGACCTTTTAATCCGGCCCGCGGAGCTAGGCTCCCGCAAGGCCAGTGGTCGGCAAGCCGCGGCTCTTTACAAATTTAGATGCGGCTCTCCTGTGTGCCGGGCGCCCGCTCCCCTCCCTCCTCTCCTCCTCTCCCCTCCCTCCTCTCCTCCTCTCCCCTCCCCTCCTCTCCTCTCGGATGGCCGCCCCCCCTCTCGGATGGCCGCCCCCCTCCCTCCTCTCGGACGTCAGGACTCTGCAGCTGTCAGGATGTAGGCGGGGCAGCGTGACGAACTCCTCTCACAGTCCTCCCTGAAGACCAGAACGGCGCGGGAATACGAGAGGAACGCGCGGACCAAAGGTAAGTGAATTGACACAGGGGGGGGATTTACTATATGGGGGATGAATTACTATATGGGGGACTTACTATATGGGGAATGAATTACTATATGGAGGACTTACTATATGGGGAATGAATTACTATATGGGGGACTTACTATATGGGGAATGAATTACTATATGGAGGACTTACTATATAGGGAATGAATTACTATATGGGGGACTTACTATATGGGGAATGAATTACTATATGGAGGACTTACTATATGGGGAATGAATTACTATATGGAGGACTTACTATATGGGGAATGAATTACTATATGGAGGACTTACTATATGGGGAATGAATTACTATATGGGGGACTTACTATATGGGGAATGAATTACTATATGGAGGACTTACTATATGGGGAATGAATTACTATATGGGGGATGAATTACTATATGGGGGATGAATTACTATATGGGGGATGAATTACTATGTGGGGGATGAATTACTATATGGGGGATGAATTACTATGGGGGATGAATTACTATGGGGGATGAATTACTATATGGGGGACGAATTACTATATGGGGGACGAATTACTATATGGGGGACGAATTACTATATGGGGGACGAATTACTATATGGGGGATGAATTACTATGGGGGATGAATTACTATATGGGGGATGAATTACTATGGGGGATGAATTACTATATGGGGGATTAATTACTATATGGGGGATTAATTACTATGGGGGATTAATTACTATGCTTACTATGGGGGAATATTACTATACTTACTATGGATGACACATACACATCATTCATCTACTCTTGGTCCGGCCCCCGGGTCCAATATATGAACCCATTGCGGCCCTCAAGTCAAAAAGTTTGCCCACCCCTGGTCTATGCTCATTTCTCTCACAAAGTATAGTTTCTATGCACCTTGGCAGATTACCACACCTTTTGGATTTAAAGTATTTTTATAAGGTTAATCTGTAAAAATATGCAATTATTAACACTCCCCTGCTCCATAAAATCTCTATATTCTTTCCCTTTTCTGATATGGTAGATTTGTATGCAAAGATAATGGGGTAAGGGGTTAATTCTGAAATAAATGCACATTCTTTTTGCAGGTAAAAGAAAAAAGTTCATTTATTTATTTATTTTTGGAGCCTGCAAAGCATTGAACCCGTGAGCAGCAGATAGCAGGTGAAATCGGGGTTCCTGCAGACTGTCATCGTAAGCAGTCTGCTTGTAGAGGCAGACATTTGCACAAAGACAGGAAGAATCAATGATTCTATCTATCTAGAGCACTCACCAGCACCCTGGCAGCTCATTAGAAACTACAAACCGTCAGCTGCAGTTCTCCCGTTAACAGAACTCTGTAAATGAATGACGTGGGCTGAGTCCCACACAGCCGCTTTTTTTTTTTTTTTTTTTTTTAAATTGAGACTGCGGGCGTGGGGAGAAGGGGGGGCTTGAGGCTGAGAGCTGCAGGAATGGGGACATGTTATGTTTCACCCTAAATATGGGTGGAGCATGTAACATGTTCCTGAAGGTGACTTTATCCTTTTAAACTTAATTCTAAGGTGTTTAGATTACTCCTGATATTCCGTTACAATCCCACAGTATAATTTACTTATAAGGGGTTGTCATATGAAGTGTTTGCTATAGGAAGAACAGTGGCCAATCTGCTTCTGTCATTTTATGAAGTCGAAGTCTGACAATGAAATGAAAGTCTGGTTATCAGTGAAAATAAATTTTCTTCAAAACACGCTCTTCATTCAACAGATCATAGCTGCTCATTTTATTGGTTTTCCCGTATATCTTTCTGACTAATACAGGTAGAATGCCCCCAGTCGTACTTGGACATCCTAGGTTAACAATTTAACTGTGACTATATTACATTTTTTTAGTCTAGCACCTATGGCCAGTAGTTACATATTGAGGTTGATTTACTAAAGGCAGACTGTGCAGTTGCTCCAGAGTGTAGTAAATGAGCAGAGGCTCTGGTGACTTCCATCATCAAATCATGTGCAATTAAAATTTCCTTGCACGCGATTGGGTTTTCTTTGTAAAGTGGAACTTTACCTCATTTACTAAGGTCTGGAGCAACTGCACTTGCAGTGTGCAACTGTACTTTGCAAAGTGCACAGTCTATTTTCCTTTAGTAAAACAACCCCATTGTCTAGTGTTAGAAACTCTCTTCATCTATGTTTTATATGAACCTTTGCATGGGAATAGTGTTGTTTGTTGTTGACACTTCTAATGTCCTTCCTGCTGTATCTTGCCAATTGACAAAAAAATGCTAATTTACAGTAAAGAGGTATGTACTATAGATTATAGCAGTAATTAAAATTGTAGTAAAGTCCATCATGCTTTTTTATACCTACAGGTAAGCCTATAATAAGGCTTACCTGTAGGTACAGTAAATATCTCCTAAATGTGCACCGTTTAGGAGATACTTTAGTAGCAGCTGGTGATGTCACTGGCGCACGCGCACTGAGATCTGAATGGACGGTGACGTCACCACGGCTCCGCCATTCAAATAGCCAAAGCCAATGAACCCTGAAGGGAGACTGGGTGAAGATGGCAGTGTTAGGACCCTTTTACAGTGCACCGCTGGAATGCTTAGATTTCAGGTAAGTCTGTCAGACTGTGCGTATTAGCACCTGCATTAGCCCAATCTTTTCTTTCTTTTTTTTTTACTACTACTTTAACATGTATTTGGAGCTAGCCTTTGGATTGGAGACTGTTAAGTTTGAATTTTCATTTTACAGATAACAAGAAGTCCCAGGCATCAGTAAGTGGTAAGACTTCTTAATATTTTGACTTAAGCTTCCTATACATTTCAAATGGTTACACAACTGCATTCAGGAGAGTTCATCTACAATACTCGTTAGAATTCCACTGTGCCCTTGCAAGCGACAATTTATTGTACCTGTGTGAAACGGGTACATGAATTTGGAGCAATCATCACATGTGGAGGCACACTGTAGCAGGAGTGTCCATAAGGACATTCCATCCTTAGTCTGCCTCTGCTCTTTCCCCACTAATGCACCTGTCAAATATCGCAGTGGCCGAGGAATTCTAAAGCTGGTTGGCCGGAGCCTGATGGGAATTCAGAGACACTAGTTCCCCTTCAGGTCCATTCTACATGTGATTTACCGCAGGCAGTGGGTGAAACCCTAGTCAATAGACAGCCTAGAATTGACTCACTGGCTGCTCTTAGTCACAGGGAGAGAGCAGACTATATCATGATGGGTTGTTGGCATCTTCGGTTCCCAATCTGGCTCATCCACTGTCAGCACCACTGGTTGCTTGGAGCCTGTTTGTGAAACTGAAAGCGTCCTTAACAGGGCACTTTGCCCATCTGTGTATGCCCAGTTTAAGTTGGTCTTAATTACCTCCAGTTTTGTTATTTATGAAGCGGAGGTAAATCTTTGAATTTGCTGTAGCCATAGCTATTAAGAAATAAGGCTTAGTTTACACGGACTGCTGCTCATCTGAAAATGATCATCACTCAGATTACTTTTCAGAGGCGTTTGACAGGCAGTAATGAGGCAATCTGCACTGTACGCATTTGCAGTTCTGCCCCATTAACTTTCAGGCCACATTCGGTGGCCAATATGACGGGGGTATAATAACTGCCGCAAAGTTGTGCCGCTGGAGCATGTGTGCACTCATGGACCCTGGCTACATAGCTTAAGGGGGAGAGGCAGATGGACTGTAAGATTGCAGCTCAGCTGTGTGTTTTCACAGCCCCCAACTTTACCAATAGGAGCCCTAACTGAATCTGGTGCCTGTGTCATTAAAGCTGTCTTGTGTCAGGGCTTTTTTTAATCTGGCACACTCTATTTTAAAAGGCCCTATGACCAGAAGAGTGTTTGTAAGGACTTTATTAAATTCTTTCCACTGTAGTTTTAGAAAAGTATGTGCTTCTGAAAGCAAACTTTCATTTATGGTATAAGACACTTTCATTGTCTGGTTGTGTGGGTTAACATTCTCTAGTCTTGACCTTCTTCTTTTTTCTTTTCTTTTCTTCTTCTTCCACAGACCCAATGAATGCCTTACAGACTCTGACTGGTGCAGCTCCTGTTGGTGCACAGGGGATACCCATGGGTGTTCGCCCTCCTGGGGCACAAATGGCAGCCATTGGTGGAATGGCACAAATGGCACAACAAATGACCCTTCCTGGTCAGCCACAGCAAGGTGCATCGGGTATGCCACCACATGGAATAACAGGGGTATCAGCTGGAAACCAGCCTAGTAAGTAACATTTTCTTTTAGTTTTAGATGGAAGAGGAAAGGTTAAGCCATTTGTCAAATTTGTATTTTTGTTTTTGTCTCCGCTGTCACCCTCTCTTTTGGTGACCTTTGTTACAGAGACCGTGAAGGGAAATCCCAATATTTTAGAGTTATCCAGGCTCCTCTCAGATATCACTTGGAGATGCTTGTTCTGTGACAACTTTCAAAGAAGGGACTTCACTTCAGAGAGAGCTTCTCTCATTTCCTCTGGTCTCCAGGACAGGAGTAGAAAATAAATCTTCCAAGGGGGACACTGGTGACAAAAAATAACCTGATATGAGTTTTTACTTCAGCTAGAAGGGTTTTGCCTATTACATTCACTTTATAATATTGCTGTTTACACTTTATTTGAACTTGTTGCTTGCTTATTCTGAGTCAGCATTTTGAAGCTGTAATGTTCTATGGACAGCCAGGCAACCAACATTTTAAAAAGCAGCCTAGTAATGATTGTCCCAGTTTATTTGAGGTTCTGTGGGTGTAGCTGTGTGTTGCCGTGGCTTTTGATATAACATTTATTCAGCTTTTAATAGGCAAATAATTTCATAACACCTTGCCGACCCCTCCTGATGGCCCTTTAAGTGGATAATAATACCAGGAAGCGGAGTTCCTTACTATGTGACTGTGACTGGCTGTCACAGTGGTCACATGATTTGTAGCCTGTCCCACTGGCTCCTACCATAACAGGAAGAAAGTCAGAGGGCGCTTCTGCTCGGATAGACCAATAGCTTCCTGGAGATGATCAACTCTATGTAGAAGACATCTGGAATAAGCACTAGGCAGCACTTTCAAGAGCAGAAGCAGAACTCTGTATAGATATGGAAGGAGACAGAAAGGCGCTTCTAAGTGCAGTATTCCACATGTTTTATTCAAGGAGAATGGTTTAAAACACTCCCCGTATCAATGGGTGAAAAGTCTCATCAAAGTATTACTCCTGTGCGTGGTTCCTGTCACTGCATGTCTCTCTCGCGCTGTGTTGACGAACAGCTGCAGTGGGAGCAGACAGCACAGGTCCAAGATGGCCACCGCTCTTCTGTGATCAGTCGTGTAACGCATGCCATCGGCGTGGAACACATTGGTCGGAAGTGATGTCAGGAGGGGGCACTGATGCGTTTCTGTGCATGGGCGGAAAGCTCCTTCATCAAGACCCAACCCCCAGTATGGATGAGCCGCAATATATAGTGGGAAGGGGGGGCAGACACAGGGAGGCGGCTCCGCTACCATTCTGTAACAAGGGGAGGGCGGGAGGAGGCAGACGCAAAGAAGTGGCTTCGCTCACATTCTACAATGGGAAGGAGGGTGCTATAATTCTCCGTTTGAAAATAGAAGTGGAACCGCCTCTGGACGCCCACCCCTTCCTGTCACAGAATCATAGCCCCCTCCTTCCTAATTATAGAACATGTAAGGAGCCACTTCTTTATGTCTGCCTCCTCCTGGCCTCCTACCTTGTTATGGAATGGTAGTGGAGCTGCCTCCCTGTGTCGTCCTTCCCTTCCCGCTATAAATTTGCAGCCCCTCCTTACTGGGATTAGGTCTTGATGGAGCCTTCCGTGCATGCTCAGAAACGCGTCACCGCCCCCTCCTGACGTCACTTTCGGCTGATGCGTTCCACGCCAACGTCGTGCGTTCCACGAGTGATCCCAGAAGAGCTGCAGCCATTTTGGACCTGTGCCCTCTGCTCCCCCTGCAGCTTCTGTTCAGCACAGCACGAGAGAGACATACAGTGACAGGAACCCCACACAGGAGTAATACTTTGAGCCTGTTTTTACACCCATCATTCTGACGGTGTTTTTAACTGTTCTCCTTGAATAAAGCATGTGGAATACTGCACTTAAAAGCGCCTTTTTGTCTCCTTCCATATGCTACCATAATAGGAACTGCTGGTGACGTCTCGTGTGTTGCGAGTGTGTGGCAGCCTGACGCTAAGGTAGTAATGAAGGTAAAAAAAGAAAACATGATATACTTACCTGATCTGTGAAGTGGTTTTGCCCAGAGCAGCCCTGATTCTCTTCTTCTTGGGTTCCCCGCTAGCATTCCTGGCCTCTACCTCCTGCCAAGTGCCCCCTCAGCAATCTGCTTGCTGTGTGACATGCATGCAGGCTCGCTCCTGACCCGCTGCTCTGCTTGTCCATCTACACACAGAACTGTGGATTGGCTGCAACCCCCTCTATCCTCCTTGGCTCAGACTGTGATTGACAGCAGCAGGAGCCAATGGCTCTCGCTGCTATCTAAGCCAGCGAGGAGGGTGAGTCCCTGGATAGCTGAGGCTCTCGTGCACATCGCTGGATCCAGAGGGGGCTCAGGTAAATATTAAGAGAGGGGCTGCTGCACACAGAACTTGTTCTTAACTTCATGCATAGAATGCATGAAGGTAAAAAAAACCTTGGGCCTTTACAACCACTTTAAAGCCAGCCCACTGTGCAGCCACCTACACATAGTGTGCGTGTGTAATATATATATATTTTTTTATATTACACACACATTTTGTGTTACTAAGCTTTTGATCCTGATTAGAAAAGGCATCTAACATAATGCAGTCACCCGTAGCTACTAACCAGTAGTTCTTATTAGTTGTCTCCATATTTCTGAATAGTTGTTCATCTACTATGGAGTAGGTTAATGTCTTACGTTTCCTTTCTATATCTCTTAGCCCAAATGCAGCTCCAGCAAATGGCCCAGCAACAGCAGCAGCAGTTTCAGCAGCAGCAGGCAGCCTTACAACAACACCATCAGCAGCAACAACAGCAGCAATTCCAAGTATCTCAGCAAAGTGTTATGCAACCACAGCAGCAGCAACAGTTTCAAATGGCAGCAGTAGCTGCAGCTCAACAGCAGCAGCAACAACAGCAGGCACAACAGCAGCAACAGGCACAGCAGCTACAAGCTGCAGCCCAGCAGCAACACATACTGAAGTTACAGATGCAGCAGCAACAGAGTCAGCAGCAGGTAATACTTGGTTATAGCTTAAACTATGATTGAGCTACAGTGAAAGGCTAAGTTCACCTTTTGGGAAAAAAAAATTAAATGCACCAATTTTCTTCTTTCAGGAAAACAAAATGTATTTTTTTCTCACATAGAACTGGAAAGCATTGCGCCTGTGATCAGTAGATCACAGGTGCAATGTCAGGCTCCTGTAGACAAACCCTACAGCTTTCAGCCCATATCTCTGTACAGGCTGTCAGTTTGAAAGCTGCTTGAAAGGGCTTGTGAATGATCTATGAGTTCGCTCATCAGCACCCTCACAATTCAGGGATGACTTTCCCTGCGTTTCTGCGGGTAAGGCAGCCCATTGAAATGAGTGGGCTGCCCTACACACAGCCGCACAGATGTGAACCAAAGGCTTTTTCACCTGTGAGGTTGGAGGGTAGTAATACCATGCAATTGAGCTGCTTTTACCACCCACAACTGCTCCCCCTTTAGCTGCAGAAGCAGCAGGTGGGGGTTTACACATGCTGTGGTCACAGCTGGAAGTATACCTCCAGTTGAGTGGGGTTGAACTACAACCACCCTGCAATTGTGCATTACATGTGGTTGTGGTGTGGCGATGCTGCTTTTTACAGGGTTAAAACAGGTGGTTAGGAGGTAGCATATTGCCTCTTTACCACCTGTCAAATGCCTCTGAAAAGTGATCTGAGCATGGATTGCTTTTCTGAAGAGCAGCAGTCCTTGCTGCTATTATGAACAAGTCCTACAAAAGCAGTTCTGAAAGGACAGAAATAGGGGTCAAGATTAAAATAGCCTTTATGCTGTGTTAGTGTATTAGTATGCTGTAAAATGTCTGTTTTACACTTTTGTGTATTTACAGAGCATGCTGCAATATGGTTGTGGTTTTACTATTCCTGAAAATTTTAGGGGCCCAATTATTTAATAAACAGCTTTATGGCTTTTCTATTAGAAACTACTTCAGCACATTCATACAGCACTGCTTTGAATGTGCTTTGCGTTTTCTTTGCTTTGGGACGCTGAGGCACATGAACCCTCATTTATTCTAATGTATAAATTACAGGTATTTATGTAGTGCTGAAGATTTACACATAGCTTTACATATTGTACATTCACACTAGTCTCTATCCTCAAGGATTCTATAATCTGAACATTAATGGGGGTTAAATGTGTTGGTGTTGGGAGTACCTGGTAAAACAAGCCCTATCCACTGTAAGGACTTAAAGTGAGCATTTAATTGGTGTTCTATTATAAAAAAAAAAAAAAAATTATTTATTTTTATTTTCTCCTAAGGTTGTATCTATATTCTAGATCTGCTGGAACAAAGGTTGGACACCTGTGTTTGGGCATATTTATATAACCCAGGTTGTTGATTATAAGTGTGCTTGACTTAAGCATTTTAAATTGAGATGCTGAACTTGTGTTTAGAGATGTTTAACCATTTGCTGCCCAGGGCAATTTTCACATTTTCCATATATATCTTAAACTAGCATATTTTTTTTTTTTGCTAGAAAATTACTTCGACCCCCAAACAGAAATCAGATATTTTCTGAAAGCAGAGGTGCTGGAGAATAAAATGGTGGCTGTTGCAATTTATGTTGTGCTATATTTGTACAGCTGTTTATTAAATGCAAATTTTCAGGAACAAATAGACTTAGAGCAGAATTAAACCCAATCTTTAAACTCCAGCTCATTTAATGCTACTAAAACAGATGTTTCATTGCTCTTAAATATTTTTTTAAATGACATACCATGTCCTTGTAATTTTCAAATGTTGTTTCCCCTCAATCTGGTTGCGCACGCTCAGTTTTATGTTCATTTCCAGCACCTTCTTCTAGTGCTGGCATTCTCCCGTAAGTGTGACGGCTTCTGTCCTCTCCAAGCGTCCTGTACAGGCTCAAACTCTTGCGATACTAAACTGTCGAAGATCAGCTTAATGCAGGGTACACACTATAAGTTTGTACCACTGGGTTAAACAGAAAAAAACCTTACAGGTCACTGTACCTACACAAGCAATGGTAGTGCAGCAATCTCCGCTGTGCTATTGTGTTCTGACAGAGGGGTCTGCCCTCCCCTGAAAGAACACACTGATCAGCTCTGGCAGCCATTTGCTGCTACTGCTGGTCAGATGCTAGTTTTCCAGAATGCCCATTTGACAGAAGCCGGTTGAAAGACCAGAGCTGTACACATGGGCCGAATGTCAGGTGGCTCCTGCCGAATAAATCGTTTTTGGCCGATTTCCGGCCCATGTGTACCCATCTTAAAGCAGAACATTACCCATAAAAACCTGATATAAATAGTGTTCTTTAGCAAAGAACATACATTCGACTTTAATAATTATGCTACCAATACTAGTATGTGCTGTATCTTACCACCAGAATTGTTCCTGTTTCTTCTTGTTGGGGCTGCCATTTTGCTGAAGCCCAGAGCCGCTGAACAGCATTAAATCTTTAGGCTGTCAACATTTCGGCCTCTAGATTTTCAGCCTTCCTGGCAGGCATAACACAATGGTTACTGCTAGGTCTATAACCACTGGCAGTAATTAAATGTCAAAAAATCTGACTAGGCCGGTTGTACCCAAGTCGATTGACAGATCGATTTGGGTAGAATCAGCCTGTCCTTACATAGATCAAATCTGGGCCGGTCCCTGCTGAACTGATTGAATTTTGATCCGTGTATGGCCACGCTTTAGGAATATTATTTATATTACTGTTTTTTGTGTATATGCATATTATCAGTGAAACACATCTCACAAAGACTGAGGAATGTCCAGGAGTGAATTGGCTGTCATGCAACGCAGTGAGCGTGATCAGTGTAAAGTCGGTAATTGTGAATAGTGCAGGGATATGGCAATGCTTACTGCAGCAGCATCTATCGGCAACCTATTGCATAATATACATAGCATTCCAGCAATCCAATACTGCCATATCACTATATACTTACATATTTGTTTTGCTGGCTGCAGTCTGCTGCTAGTAATTACCTGCTTTTCACTGAACTATTTACAATTGCTGGCCTTTCATTGCAAATGCTCCTTGTGTTCCATGACCGCTAATTCACTCTGGATATTTCTGATATTTTGTGATATGTGTTCACTGATAGTATGCATATGCACAAAGAATAGTAATATAAATAACTTTCCTAAGTGCCATGATCCCATTTTGTGTGAAAGTCAGTGAAAAGACAGTAATTATTAATAGCAGGTAATTACTAGCAGCAGACTTCTCCCCGTACTTCTGTCACAGGGAGAGGGAGGGCAGCGGGTGGTGGCTCCAGCATTGGGAACATGTTACATAGTTGGTAAGGTTGCATAAAGAAACCAGTCCATCCAGTTCAACCCGTGTGGGTGTGTTTATTTTAAAGCTCATATTCCTGTATATTGTGTTCTCTAAGAAGCCCATCCAAGAGTTTATTGAAACTATCAATACTTCCCGCTGATGACACTAATTGTGGAAGTGAATTCTACATCCGCTGACATTGAAAACCATCCTACGCAGTTTAAGGCTAAACAGCTTCTCCTCCAGTTTCAACAAGCAGCCCCACGTCATCTTATATTCCCTGAAACTGAATAGTTTGTTTTTTATGCCAGAATCACCCGTGGGGTACTTGTATATTGCTATCATATCTCCCCTTAAGCGTCTTTTCTCCAGGGAGAATAGGTTTAATGTTTGTATTTGTTCTTCATTACTGAGTTCCTCCAATCCCTGTATTAACTTTGTTGCTCTGGACTCTGTCCAGTTCCAGCACATTCTTCCTGAGGACTGGTGATCAGAACTGGATGGCGTACTCAAGATGTGGCTGAACCAGAGTTTTATAAAGTGGCAGGAATATAGTTTTATCTCTTGAGAAAATTCCCTTTTTGATGCATGCTAATAATCTGCTAGCTTTGAATGCTGCAGCTTGGTATCGCATGTCATTGCTGAGTCTGTCATCTATTCGTACCCCCGGAACATTTTCCATCCTGGACTCCCCCAGAGGTTCTCCCCCTAGCATGTAATTTGCATTCATATTTTTAGCCCCCAAGTGCATTACTTTACATTTTTCAACATTAAAACTCATTTGCCATGTATTTGCACACCCCTTAATTTTATTGAGGTCTTCTTGCAAAGTTTCTGTATCCTGCTGTGAAGTTATTGTCTTACTTAGTTTTGTATCATCTGCAAACACTGAGATTGATATTTATATCAACCTCTATATTTTTTTTATGAATAAATTAAACAGAATTTGTCCAAGTACAGAGCCTTGGGGTACCCCACTTACTACTCCAGTCCAGTCTAAGTATATATTATTTATTACTACCTTTTGGACACGCCTCTGTAACCAGTTCTCTATCCATGTACAAACCCTATGATCCATCTCTACAGACCTCAGTTTGTAAATTAAGCATATTTGGGGGACTGCATCGACTGCTTTTGCAAAATCAAATATACACCACATCCACTGGTTTTCCTTCACTTCCTTGTAGAATGTTAACAGATTGGTTTGGCAAAAGTGACTCTTTGTAAAGCCATGCTGATTACTACAAATGATATTATTTTCTTCAGCAAATGTTTGGTTCTGGTCCCTTATCGCCTCCAAAAATTTACATACTAGCGATGTTAGACTGACTGGCCTACAGTTCCCAAGTATATAGCTCCTAAACCTATATATCTATATCTTT
Source organism: Staurois parvus (assembly GCF_062004578.1). Lineage (NCBI taxonomy): Eukaryota > Metazoa > Chordata > Amphibia > Anura > Ranidae > Staurois > Staurois parvus. The sequence continues at coordinate 3,629,599 of NW_028318500.1, read as the reverse complement.
TTTAAACATTGGAACCACATTGGCTCTTCGCCAATCAGCTGGTACCATTCCTCTCAGTATGCTGTGTATGAAAATTAGGAATAATGGCCTGGCTATACCCTGGCTGAGTTCTTTGAGGACTCCCAGGTGTAAGCCATCTGGTCCCTGTGATTTATTTGTGTTAAGCTTTTTAAGACTTTTATAGACGCTGGCTTCTGTTAGCCACATTCTATGATGCGTTACTAGTGATGCAATCTCTACTATTCCCCTCTGTTTCCTTTGTAAAAGGAAAGAACATATTTAGTTCAGGCGCCTTTTCTTTATCATTTTGTAACCAACTTTTCTTTGTCAACTTTTGTGGGGCCAATATGTTCTGACCTCACTTTTTTACTGTTAATATATTTAAAATATTTCTTGGGATTTTTTTTTACTGTCCTCCGCTATGTGTCACTCGGTCTATTTTAGCCGCCCGGATTGCGCTCTTACACATCTTATTGCATTCCTTGTAGTCTTGGGATGCCGACATAAAAAAGCCCTAAATGCCATAAAAACGGGTGGAACATGTAACATGTTCCCAAAGGTGAACTTATCCTTTTGAAAGTGAGTAAAAGGCCTGGAGAAGATGGATATGCAGCACTCTTCTATAAAATAAAAAAAATTCTGACTCCTACCCAACCCCCACCTGCGATCGGTCTTCAATTTCTTCAAGACCGGGCAGCCTATTCCTTCCGACTCTTTGAGGGCCAACAAGGAAAATTACAACTTCTCCTGGTCAACCTCCCTTCCGTATTGTTGCATTCAACTGACCACCTCTTTGGACTCCCTATACCAAGCGAATTATCCTCCTCTGTTCAAGGATTTGGCTGACTTTTTGACCTCCTAGTCATCTTTACAGATCTCCTGGTTTGACAGGATTCATGCCTTCCACGTGGCATATTTGTTGAAATTTCTTTTCTACTTTAGATACCTGTACCTAACCATATCTTGCAAATCGAACACCATAAATTGCTCCATTTTATTTGGCACAGCTGTAGACCCAGACTGCGTGTTTTAGTTTTTAATCGCCGCTAACTGGCAGGTGGCCTAGCAGCACCCTATCTTTTGTTATTATACTGCAGTTGTTATTGTTAGTTGTTTTTACACTGCAGCAGAAATTGCCCCTCTTGTATATTCTCACACCACTGCCAAGATGCCCATCTGGGTTCACCTGGTCATAGCTGAACGTTAACCCCTATGCATGCATACTCTTCTGTGGACTCCCCCTTGTCATAGGCCTGATTTCATCACTGCTGCACTACCTATGCCAATGGAACTCTCTTGACTTACCCCAGGCAAACCTTCCTTCCCTGTTTTCTTTTTTAATCTCTGGCTACCCTCGTTCATTCTCTCCCAATTTTTTTTTTTTTCCATTCATTATTGTCCTAGCGCTTCCTCCATGAACCGATTCTTCTACCTCCTTACCTCCAAAGAGGTGCCTTTTCAGATGGAGCACTCCCCATTGACCCTCTCAGGGCTCCTATTCCCTTTACTGGCCATATGGTACCTGGCATCTTATTGTTCATGTCACTTTGTTCTCGCTCATGCCTTAAGCTGGCCATAGACAGTTTGCATCTTGGCCGGTTCAGCAGGTACTGGCTGAGATGCGAACCATGTATGGGCAGGCTGAATGTACCCAAGTTGATTAATCAACTTGAGTACATCCAGCCTGCTCGATTTTACATGAAAATATTGCTAGCTGCTGCTTTACCTGTGGGGACAGCTTCTTGTCCTGGCTCAGCGGGAGGGATTCCCCTGTCAATACTCTGTGTTGATGGGGAAATCAAGTGAATTTTTTTTCTTGCAACCTGTGGTTTGTTTGCACATTGGTTTGTAAAGAAAATCTACAAAAACCCAATAAACCTTTTGTGAAACAAATCTGTTTGTATTATTGGCTGCAGTCTTCTGCTAGTAATTACGCTTTTCACTAAATTGTTCATTTACCAAATCTCCATTAATAATGTTCAGTGTTCAAACTCTGCTCAGCAAGATCTTTACTGTTCTGTTTGTAGGCATATTGGATTTTCCTATTATTCTCCATTTCAGTTATTTCTCCTTTCCTTGATGTTTGCTTTATACTATCCTGGAATTTTTTAACATCGGATGTATTTGTATATGTTATGTTTTTGTATTTTGGAAAAAACTTAGCTATCAGGGGTCTGTTTAGACCTCTGATATTTCACCAAACCCCCCAACAATGATATTTAAAAAAAAAAAAGTAAAATAAAAATTGTAAAAAAAAATTATAAAAAAATAAAATTATTTCGGGCGTGTGGTGCATACAGAGTGCAGATTTCAGGCGTGCGGTGCATACAGAGTGCAGACGTACAGACTTCCAGTACCTGTTCTCGGACAAAAAAAAGCCCTGGGATTTTGATTTTGTTTTCAGATCAGGGGTAGAAAGTATACCACCTTTAAAGCCTAGTAAACACTAAGAGAAAATTGGCCAAAAAAACACGTTTTTGGAGAGTTTGTCCAATAATCTGATCTGATTGTTTTCAGTAGCCAATCATAACAGTTTATGCAAAATTATCTGAAAGGACGAGCACGAAAATTTTTCTCATAAGATAACTGAATGAACGATTTTCATGTAATCGGTTCAGTATTCATCTGTAAAAAAAAAAAAAAAAAATCAAGTGACCAATACCATGGATGCTTAAAAACAAAACAAAATACAATACAATGCAACACAAAACTTTACATCAGCGCGGGAAGTTGTATTCGATCTTACAAGAAATTGCTAACTCTAGTCACATGTTCTTTTTTTATCGATCTGAGATGCATGCAACCCCCCCCAAAAAAAAAAAATCATGATCATTTATGCAATATTCCCATTGTGTGTTCAAGGCTTTACTTTGAAAATAAATCACAGTGGTCAAATGCATCAATCAGCCCCTGGGGGAGCTAGAGAGCAGAGAACTGTTCTGTATATCAGATTTGTATGAAGTAGACGTGTGGAGCGACAGCACAAGAGAACAAACTGCTGAAGAAATAAATTGAGGCATTTTCCAGAGAGCTTTTTTTTTTTTTTATAAAATGTGAGACGGTGTATGAGAAGCGAGCCGGTCACTGATGCTAAACTGCCATTTTCTGCTCTATAAACAAGTTTGGGAGAAAAGTACAGTTGGACTGAGCATACACAGGAGTTTGAAAACCTCAGCTGTGGGCTATGAAGCCAACAAGAAGGATAAGGCAGGGACTTTTCAAACTTGGTTCTGTGACAGAGGGCTTGCTGCAGCTCATTTCATTTTGGGCACCATTTTATTTTCAAGCAATGAAGTATTACTAGTGGTAATATTTAATAGTTATGTTTGATGTAGTTTATTCAAACCTGTAAACATGTGGCTGTGTTTAGTTCTGCTTTAAATGAGTTTTAGTGCACACAAACACAAAGTAATACCCAATTTCTTTGGTAAAATATAAAAGATGTTACGTTGGGTAAATAAATACCAAACGTGAAGATTTAAAATTGCTCACACTTGTGAAATGGGTGACAAGCTACAGTACCCACAATTGTCAATAGGCAACGCTTTAAAAACCTTTACAGGTTATTAGTTAAATGTGAGCTATTGGGCTAGACTACCAATTACATATGCATGCCAAACTTGTGTGCATTTGCGCAGGAGCACATATGACAGGGGTGCTTTTAAAACATTTTTGTGATTTTTATTTAAAGGATAAGTTCCCCTAATATAAATAAATGCACATCTTTGTAGGTAAATGTGCGTTTTTTTGTTTTGTTTTAGTTTTTTTTTTTGAGGAGCCTGTAAAGCATTGCACCCACGATCAGCAGATCACTGGTGCAATGCAAGGTTCCTGCAGACTTACTGTAAGCTGTCTGCTTGTACGGGCAGGCAGTTACATAGTGACTGGGACCATCATTGAACTACCTAGTGCGCATGCCAGCATTCACAAAACTCTGTAAATGAATGAAGGGGGCGGCAGGCGGAGCCCCTCTTGGCTATGTTTTTCTTTTTAAATTGACAGTGGGTGTGGGGAGAAGATCCCTGGCTTGCTGTTACTAGAAGGTAGCATATCGGGGAGAGGCTGCAGCAGTGGGAACATGTTACACGCTAAAGCCAGGTGGAACATATAACGTTCCCAAAGATGAACTTGTCTGTTTTTTTTTTTTTTTTTTTTTTTTTTTTTTTTACACTTTCTTTTATCACAAACCGTAAACAAGACTTTGGGCAGTGGCAAGTACTTTTCATGGAGACATCTGGGGTCTATTAAACCCCTTATGCCTCCTTTTCCCTCTAAGGCAGATGATCAAACACAAATCTGAAGTTCTGAAACCAGAAGTGACTAAATCTTTTGTGCTTCCAACTTAATTCATCACAGAGGAGATGGATGTTCCTCCATCTCCTCTGTGGGTGGTCGACCTGTTGGGACGGGAGAGCTTGGGAACAGCAGGGAGGCTCTGCAGCACTGTGATCACTCTTACATCAAAGCTGATTACCAACACCAAAAAAAAAATAATACAAAAGTTATGGCTGAAGCTGCAGCCATTATCCTGGTATAACCACTTGGAGTCCAGGATGTATATATACGTATGCTGGACGGCAAGTGGTTAAAGATGCTCCGTTATAACAGAATATGGAATTTTTTTTAAATGTCAGTGTTTTTCATTTGTAGGGTAAATATATTCTAAGACTTTGTATTAATAGGATCTTGTCAAGTTTTGTTCCTGTTTCATGTTACTTCAATTGTTTTCTTTCTTTAGCAGCTGCAGCAGCAACAGACACCACTAAGATTTCCTCACATGCAGCAAATACAGCAACAGCCAGTTCAGCAGGTCATGCAGCAACCTATGCAGCAGCAGCCCCAACTGCAGCAACAGCAGCCACAGCAAGTGATGCAGCTCCAGTTGCAGCAGCAGCAACAGCAAGTAGCACAGAATCAGCAGCAGTTGCTTTCCACCCAAACCCAAGCCCAGTCTCTGGTGCCACCAGGACAGACACTCCCTGGACAAATTCCTTCCCAAGTTATGTCCGTTACATTCACACCACAACAACAGTTGAAGATGCTTCAGGTAATTTTCTGCAAAAACTGCAAGCTAGTTAAAAAAAAACTGTTTTTAAATATTTTACATTTTTAATTTAATACTTCTTGAAAGCTGGCCTCTTGTTTAATGGTGAGTGTGATTTTAGTGTGTTTACCCTTAGTGGGCCCCACTGCTGGTCTTCAGCAGCACTTGAAAGCAACATACTTTCCTGTCCCCACTCAGATGTGTGTTGTGCTGCACAGTGTAATTCTCAGCTGAGTGGAGTAAGGTGATAATGTTGCTTTTGAGGGCTGCTGATAAGATGCCTTGAAAATCACTAAGAGGAAGTGTGCTCACCCTTTAAAATTCAAATTTCCACTTTAGTATTTGTTTTTTTTGGGTAAAAATGTAACTCTATTTATTCTTTCTATTCTAAAAACTATCTTCTCTGTCAGCGGGGGTGAAAGTCTTGGCAGTCTAGATTTACATGGTCTTTGTGTATCAGGAACATTTTGTCATTAAAACTTCACAGGTTCTGTCAATTTCAGTCAGAAAGTAATATAAAATCAGGAATCAGAGCTTGCAATTGTAATGAGCAAATCTATCCACTCTATATTTACATTTATAATTACAAACCAGCCATTCATTTTTTACGTCGCCGCTCTGGGATAGATTACATTGAAGTGGTTGTAAAGGTAGAAGGTTTATTATTACATTCTCTGGCATTGGCTCCTGCTGCTATCAAGAACAGCCAGTATGAAGATGGCGGGGCCAAGATGCAGCATGTGTGTGTGTATTTCCAGATGCACACAGCCCAGTACGGAAGTCCACACGTATGCCCCCATACAAATTGGTTAGCTATGGTGGCACATGGGGAAAAAAGAAGGCAAGAGCACCAGCTGCAGGGGACCCCAGAAGAGGAGGTTCAGGGCCATATTGTTCAAAACCATTGCACAGAGCAGGTATGTATAAAAAAAATTAACTTTATAACCTCTTAAGGACCAATTCACACTGCAGTGTTGGGCAGCACAGCTCTGCCCGACATTGCAGTGAATGAAGTGTACGTTTTATACACTTCACAGAAGTTTGTTCAGAACCAAAAAAAAGGGGAAGCCATGTACTGTGCTGAATCGCACATCACATTGCCCCCTAGCGCAGCCAGCAACGCACAGTGGCCAGAGCAGTGGAGTGCTCCTGCCGCTCTGTGCTGCAATGTGAATTTGCCCTGAAATTTTCAGGTGAACATTATATATCTCTCATTTTGGAGTGTTCATTTTAAACTGCAGCACATCAGTGTGAAAGCACCCTTAGGCTTCTTTCATGCGATTGGTCTGATTAGATCCACCTGTTTGTTTTTCAGGCAGACCCAATCGTACCCTCCATTCACCTCTGTGAAGTGACAGATGTAAACGGGCTTGTGTCTGTTTACACCTGCCTACCTCCAATCCAGTCTGCTAGAAAAAACAGGGGGAACCGTTCCCTTCCATCTGGGAAGATTGGATTGGAGGGCCCATAGAGTAGACTGGGCTGTGTCCGTATCCGCTCTGCATATGCAGACTAGACATAGACCTGTCATCCGCCTACTTCGCTCATTGTGGCCTGTGACTGGTTACCAAGTCTCTTAAGTGGCCCCCGCTCTTCAAAAGGTTGGCCACCCCTTTAAGTACACTCAAAATCATGGTCCATATATAACATCATTAGGATGGCTGTAAATGCCTTGCTATTGATTGATTTTTTTATTTTTTTTTTATTTTTTAGTCAGTCACATGATCATTTTCCACTTGTGTAGCCAATTTGAAATACAGGGGTTGAGCACATTCCCTGTGTGTTTTGTCTTGAGTCCTTCACATGTCACTACAGTTTGTCTGTTGGCCATATCTGCACAGAGCAGATTAGTGCTCTGGTAGTCATGTGACTCGTATATTAAAAAAAAAAAATCATAAAATTGCATAAAAAAAAAGACCCTAGAAGTGATGCTTGATTGTTTTTATTAGCTGCCTATATTAAAAGTACAGTATTCTTTGTAATGAACTTGTTCTTTTAATACAGGGTGCAAATAAAAACAATCAAGAATTGCTTCTAGGGTCTTCATTGTTTTGCATATATTTAGATCATAAAATGATACAAAAAAAAAAAAAAAAAAAGAATCTAAATATAGGCAAAATAACAAAACAAAAACACCATAGAAGTAATGCTTCATTGATTTTATTAAGCAAGATACCTGTGAACGAGACCTGATACAGTTTGTTATCAAGAATTAAACCATGCTCCTATAACACTCCTATAGCATTTATGATGTGTTTATGACATGTTTCATTGTGGTTGTAAAGCGTTAAAAACTCTTCAAGAATGCTTGCAAAATGCCCTCGGAAGTGTTGTTTTTTAATGTGAAGTGCTTAAAGGGGAAGTAATGTGGAAGAAATGATCTTAAGGTTTGGCTCTGCAAGATGGATTCTTACGCTTTTATCTCTTTGACACTTGGCTCGGTCCATCTGAGCTTTGCTGACAAAAAAAGCTTTGCCACTGGCAATAATGTTCAATGCACCTGTTCCTGTCTGGCACTGTCAGTATTGCTGGCTGGATGCTTTTTCCTGCACAAAGAAGTAAATGGTGTCATCACACAGCTGCTTTGTACAACTAGGTAGTGGCTGGCGCTGTGGTGTCCTAGTTCTCTTATTTACCAGTGTATCCTGGAATACAGAAGCCTCCACTGTGTCTTTCCCAATGCCCAGCTAACACTTCCTAACGCTTGCTAACAAATGCTTCATTAACATGCCGTAAGTGCTCTAGATGCTGATAAGGGGCAGTTGCAGAGACAAGTGTCTATGCTTCATGAAAGTTAGGTGCTGCCTAATTTTTTTCTTTTTTTTTGTACATTCTTTATTAAGGAAAGGGTTTCATCACATACATCAGTTGTGCAATCCCTCTCACTAGAGGAGTTTCCGTGAAAAACAATAATATGGTCCTGCAGTAGACAATTGGGTACAACACAACTTAACAATACATGTTACATTTTTGAATATTTTACATGACATAGTTCTATCACATGCTGATATATGGAGTTAGGTTGGTTATAATTTTGTGAGAAGACCCTGGTTTTTCATTGTGCAAGGAAGAAATGGTTTTAGGGTATCTGCGAAAGTACCACAATGTCTTAGTGCTATTTCATATACAGGTGAAACTCAAAAAATTAGAATATCGTGCAAAAGTTCAGTTATTTCAGTAATGCAACTTACAAGGTGAAACTAATATATGAGGTAGACTCATTACATGCAAAGCAAGATAGTTCAAGCTGTGATTTGTCATAATTGTGATGATTATGGCTTACAGCTCATGAAAACCCCAAATCCACAATCTCAGAAAATTTTGAATATTGTGAAAAGGTGCAATATTCTAGGCTCAAAGTGTCCCAGTCTAATCAGCTAATTAAGCCATAACACCTACAAAGGGTTCCTGAGCCCTTAAATGGTCTCTCAGTCTGGTTCAGTAGGAATCACAATCATGGGAAAGACTGCTGACCTGACAGTTGTGCAGAAAACCATAATTGACACCCTCCATAAGGAGGGAAAGCCTCAAAAGATAATTGCAAAAGAAGTTGGTTGTTCCCAAAGTGCTGTATCAAAGCACATTAATAGAAAGTTTTATGGAAGGGAAAAGTGTGGGAGAAAAAGGTGCACAAGCAGCAGGGATGACCGCAGCCTGGAGAGGATTGTCAGGAAAAGGCCATTCAAAAGTGTTGGGGACTTTCAGAAGGAGTGGACTGAGGCTGGAGTCAGTGCATCAAGAGCCACCACACATAGACTGATCCTGGACATGGGCTTCAAATGTCGTATTCCTCTTGTCAAGCTGCTCCTGAACAGCAAACAACGTCAGAAGCGTCTTACCTGGGCTAAAGAAAAACAGACCTAGTCTGTTGCTCAATGGTCCAAAGTCCTCTTTTCTGATGAGTGCAACTTTTGCATCTCATTTGGAAACCAAGGACCCAGAGTATGTAGGAAGAATGGAGAGACACAGACTGCAAGATGCTTGAAGTCCAGTGTGAAGTTTCCACAGTCTTTGTTGATTTGGGGAGCCATGTCATCTGCTGGTGTTGGTCCACTGTGCTTCATTAAGTCCAGGGTCAACGCAGCCGTCTACCAGGAGATTTTGGAGCACTTCATGCCTCCTTCCGCAGACGAGCTTTATGGGGATGCTGACTTAATTTTCCAGCAGGACTTGGCACCTGCCCACACTGCCAAAAGCACCAAAACCTGGTTCAATGACCGTGGGATTACTGTACTTGATTGGCCAGCAAACTCCCCTGACCTGAACCCCATAGAGAATCTATGGGACATTGCCAAGAGAAAGATGAGAGACATGAAACCGAACAATGCAGAAGAGCTGAAGGCCGCTATTGAAGCATCCTGGTCTTCCATAACACCTCAGCAGTGCCACAAGCTGATAGCTTCCATGCCACGCCGCATTGAGGCAGTAATTGCTGCAAAAGGGGCCCAAACCAAGTACTGAGTACATATGCATGCTTATACTTTTCAGAGGTCCGATATTGTTCTATGTACAATCCTTGTTTTATTGATTGCATGTAATATTCTAATTTTCTGAGATTGTGGATTTGGGGTTTTCATGAGCTGTAAGCCATAATCATCACAATTATGACAAATCACGGCTTGAACTATCTTGCTTTGCATGTAATGAGTCTATCTCTTATATTAGTGTCACCTTTTAAGTTGCATTACTGAAATAAATGAACTTTTGCACGATATTCTAATTTTTCGAGTTTCACCTGTATATGCGGATTGGATACGGTTTGAACCACATCCAATCTTCATAACATGTAATAAAACATTGTTTCCTATGGTGCCTGTTCACATATATCAGGTGCACTGGCGGTGCAGATTCAGTGCGGTTTGAAAAAGAGTCTTGTACGATTTCTGAGCAGTGCAGTCCGGTTCAGGTGCGGATTGCAGGCTATTGACATCTATGGGAACCATTTCTAAACCGCAGGATAATTCTGAGAGCTAATCCTGTCCTGAACCGAATGTAAACCTGTGAAAAACTACTGTATCAATTGGCTGTGAAACCTGAGCTTCAGTCCGCACTGCACATGTGTGAATGAATCAGCTCTTAGAAGTTAGAGTTCAGAGAGGAAGATAGGAGAGCCAGGACAGAAATGCGGCCATCAATCATAGGAAGTACAGCCAATGAGGGAGGGAGGGGAAAAAAAGAAAAAAAAAATTATGAGAGGGAGGGTTGCAGTTCCATTTAGGATTAATTTGGTCATATGCAGTTGGACAACATAAGCTTTCAAGGAGCTAGGGCCCAGCAGGTTACCACATTTAACTGTACCTGTCAGAATATTTGAATTCCACCAGTACAATTTTTTTTTTTATTTTGAGATCCTGTCCCTAAGGACCACTGTGAGTGCTTCCAATTCTTGGATATTATTCACTCTGGCAATCTACTGTCCCATAGTCTGTGAAGTTGTACTTTTCCAAGAGCTGGGGATGCAAGTTTTTGCTGCATTTAGGGGTCAAGTGGGGGAGTAGTGACCCTGGATTATTGGTTAACAAGAAACCTGTAGTATGTTGAATGGTCTCTAAAACTGAGTGCGAAAAGGTTGTAGGGCCAGGCATTTCCAGAATAACTATGTAAAAAAAAAAAAATAAAAGTACCAGTGTGTGCGCCACAGCACCAGCAGACTGGACTCTGTTGTGGGAAGAGTTTGGTTAAAATGGATGGTGGCACAACCTTGTAGGATATCTCTTGATACCTAGTGCAGATCAAAGCCTTATGAGCGAAAGTTAAAATTCTGTCTTTTTAATCCTCTGAAAAAATAATTCTCACATTTATGAATAAATCCGGGGTCTACCCAAGAGTGGGCATCCATTAACGTTCAGTACGAGACACCTTGGGGTTTAATTACGAAGACAGCAGAGTGCAAAATCTGGTGCAGCTCTGCATAGAAACCAATTGGCTACCAGTTTTTCTTTTTTTTTTGCTTTTTTTTATTTGTCAAAGCTTAATTGATCAAGCTGAAGTTAGAAGTTTCTTGGTTACTGTGCACAGCTGCACAAGATTTTGTACTCTTCAGTTTAATAAATCAACCCCAATGTATTATGCATGGTGCCTTCAGCTAGGCAAGTCTTTTCAAAAGGAGTTAGGTGTCTCACGGACTGTCATGGGGGAGGGAGAAAGGGAATGCAAGAAGTGGGACAGTTGAAGTTGGTGCCAAGCATCCAATACCAGTACCTCATATTTAGCAGCTATGGAAGAGAGGTTGCACCATGCAGTGTAGATAAGTCTCAGGCTGTAAGCGCAAGTCTTGCAATGATCAAGGCTAAAAAGATACCCCTGGAAGGAAGTTTCAAATGGGACCATGCAGCTTAATCAAAATGGCTTTATTGAACAAATGGTAACAAATTATGTACAAAAGTGAGCTAAAACCACTAACCACCACTACTCTAAAATTAAAAGGAAAACGTTGTCTTGTCACCCAAGCAGCCGCTCATTCGGCCACATTACTACATGGAAGGTGGTAAGATGAATGATAATGGAAGGTAGTAAGATGTACGATAACGTTAAATAAAGCTACTAGAGGCCTCAGCGGATAATACGATAATTAGTGGATATCATTCAGAGTGGTTATATAAATGTGTATCCCTTATACCATATCCTGGATATGTGAATTGCTGATGTATGGGTCATGCTGAACACATCATGATTTATAGGCATATAATGTAATACAGCCACAGTGCTTGCGTGTATGGTCTGTCTTGGTATAGTTGCTGAACAGAACGTTCGTTGGAGTAAACAGGACTTTACGCTTAAAGAGGCTAATGTCTCAAATTCATCCATAGAGGATACCAGAGAAAAAGTCAAGCCTTTTTTTAAGGAGACTCAAATGTCTCTCCTCCCAGATGAAAATCAGACAGATTGAAACAAAGGACATGCTTCTTCAGATGCTTCCATCATGGTGTGAAGATCTTTATTTCCCACTGCGTGTCCTGCCTAATTTTTGATTCCTCACTGTACTCCCTCTCAGCTTCTCGTGCTCTTTTCCTTTTCCTACTTCCTTATTCTTCTTTCACGGGCCCTTCCTTTATTCCCCTTTTCCCTGGGCCTGGGTCTATCTCCCTTATCTGTACTTAGTTCAACAAAGTTAGTGGCTTTCTTAGACGATCACCTTCACTTTCAGAAGACTGGATATTTTTTGAACGTACACATGATCTAAAACGACTGGATCTACTACATTCTCTAGGAGCTATAAGATTATAAATATATTACCTTTTCCCAGACTTCCAGATTTTGTTTAAATTTTTGTTGTGGGTGAGTAGTTAACAATGACTTGCTTATATTGGTGGTGTTTTAGCCTTATTATGCATTGGGAGGTCACTGATGATTCTACGGTGGTAACCTATTGTACTCTATTAATACTTTCAATACCATTCTGAATTAGGATTGCTGTTTATTCCAATGAACTTTCCGTTCAACAACTATACCAAGGCAGACCATACACTTAGGCACTATCTATGATTGTATTACATTATATGCCTATAAATCATGATGTGATCCGCATGACCCATACATCAGTAATTCACATATCCAGGATATGGTATAAGTGATACACATTTATATAACCACTCTGGATAATATCCACTAAGAAGAAGGGTAAAGAAGAAGGTAGGTACCACAACAGTAGCAAGTAAGACAAATGGTACAAATTGACACAACCTTAAAGTGAAAACACCCATGATTACGCCGTAAGGCCCTGTGCCTCCACCCACCCAGCCCATATTCTATCAAATTTAGCTGGACAATTTCGGCTCATATATGTAAGTTTACACAATGGAAGCACACCGTTGATTGCCGACTTCCAGCCCGAGACCGTGGGCGGGGTAGACAGCTTCCATCTCAGCAAAATTTCTCTTCTAGCATAATATAGAGAATAGAAGACAAACAAATTGCTATGCTTAGATGCTTCAACTAGGTCAAGGAGGCCTAACAACATAATCAGCAGATCCATGGGAATAGACCGTTTACAAACCGCATTAATAGTATCTAATACCCCAGCTCAAAAAGGACGTAGCTTCGTACATTCCCAAAACATATGGTGAAACGTGCCTTCCGCCAAATCACAACGAGGACATGATGCCGATCTATCAGGATATATCGTAGCCAGTCGCCGCGGGGTATAATATACTCTATGGATAAACGTTAGATGTATAAAGCGGTCCCTGGCTGACATCATGGTAGGGAGGCATTGTAAAAGACAATCCTCCCATTCATCTTCCAACAGAGACGGATGGTCTGCGCGCCATTTATTGTAAAGTGACTGCATTCTAGGGGTAGATAGGGGTAGCAACAGGGAATGGAGAGAGGATAAAGACTTGGGTAAGTCCTCCTTTAACAACAAGTTTTCTGGAGGGTCAGTCTGGATGGCAGGGGGAGAAGAAAACTTGGCGGCCACAGCTCACCTGTCATAAATCCAATAAAACATCTCTGGGATATCATCTGACGCCCTGGTCCATATCTGGGAGGAAATACCCCAGGACATAATCTGTTGTCTCATTAGGAACATGCCCCAACATTGTCAGGCATTCACACAAGCATGCCATTTTGAGTTGCTGCAATGAAATTTCAGCAAAATGGACTAGCCTGCTGCATCATTTTCTTTTCATTGTAACCCATAACTCAGTCCATATCAGTATAGATATCTTGCATTATATGGATTTTTCCCCATTGGTTCCCCATTGAGATCTGATGTGTTTTCAAAGTGTTCCTTTCATTTTTTTGAGCAGTGTATATTAACAGGGCGAGACACATTTCAATATATATGCATATCAGTGGGGGAAGTCCGTGCACAGTGCAGCACCAGCAATATGATTATCACCAAAGGCAGAACCTGAGACATTGGAAATATATTTTTGGCTGATGCAATAGAAAATAATGACCAAAGTCATTAAGAATTTCACGATTGTCACCCAATAATGGCCAGACTTTTAAAAGCAAGGCTGCCATGTTGGTTCATGCTGTTGGTGACTCCACATGATATATCTTATCAGGAGGTGAGAGCGGGACACTGGGAGAAGGGGAGTATCAGAGAAGTCAGCATCAGACAGCGTTTTTACACAATGCAGAGTATTAAACCACTTAAGTTCCACAGTGAGTATAACAAGCATGCTTTATTGCATATACAAACTGATTTTACTGTTGTGGGTTTAGTAACACTTTTAATTTTTAACACAACCCAATGCTACCACTTCTATGTGAACAACACAGTGTGGTGCAATTGTAATATTCATAGCAGGCTTTGAAGGGCGGTTATGAGACTTTAAAATGCCGAATAAATGTTGCATATACACAGGGTATTGACGCACATGTGAATGTGCTCTTAAAAGTACACACTTCCGCCTGGCAGTGCTAGGGTCGTTGGTTCGAATCCCAACCACGGCACCACCTGCCTAATGTTTGCATGTTCCCCCTGTGCCTGCGTGGGTTTCCTCCGGGTACTCTGGTTTCCTCCCACACTCCAAAGACATTCTGGTAGGTTAATTGGCTCCTGTTTAAATTTGCCCTAGTATGTGTGAATGTGAGTTAGGGACCTTAGATTGTACACCCCTTTAGAGTTAGGGACTGATGTGAATGTACAATATACAGTCATGGCCGAAATTGTTGGCACCCTTGATATTTCTCCAGGAAATCATGTATTTCTCACGAAACGTATTGCATTAACACATGTTTTGCTATACACATGTTTATTCCCTTTGTGTGTATTGGGACAAAACAAAAAAAGGGAGGAAAGAAAGCAAATTCGACATAATGTCACACAAACCTCCAAAAATGGGCTGGACAAAAGTATTGGCACCCTTTCACAACTGCGGATAAATAAGAATGTTACAAGCATGTGATGCTCCTGTAAACTCACCTGGGGCAAGTAACAGGTGTGGGCAATATAGAAATCACACCTGAAAGCAGATAAAAAGGAGAGACGTTCACTTAACCTTTACATTGTGTGTCTGTCTGTGCCACACTAAGCATGGACAACAGAAAGAGGAGACGAGAACTGTCTGAGGACCTGAGAACCAAAATTGTGGCAAAATATCAACAATCTCAAGGTTACAAGTCCATCTCCAGAGAACTAGATTTGCCTTTGTCCACAGTGCGCAACATTATCAAGAAGTTTGCAACCCATGGCACTGTAGCTAATCTCCCTGGTCGTGGACGGATGAGGAAAATTGATGAAAGATTGCAACGCAGAATAGTCCGGATGGTGGATAAGCAGCCCCAAACATGTTCCAAAGACATTCAAGCTGTCCTGCAGGCTCAGGGAGCATCAGTGTCAGCGCGAACTATCCGTCGACATTTAAATGAAATGAAACGCTATGGCAGGAGACCCAGGAGGACCCCACTGCTGACACAGAGACATAAAAAAGCAAGACTACAGTTTGCCAAAATGTACTTGAGTAAGCCAAAAGCCTTCTGGGAAAACGTCTTGTGGACAGATGAGACCAAGATAGAGCTTTTCGGTAAAGCACATCATTCTACTGTTTACCGAAAACGGAATGAGGCCTACAAAGAACAAAACACAGTACCTACGGTAAAATATGGTGGAGGTTCAATGATGTTTTGGGGTTGTTTTGCTGCCTCTGGCACTGGGTGCCTTGACTGTGTGCAAGGCATCATGAAATCTGAGGATTACCAAAGGATTTTGGGTCGCACTGTAGGGCCCAGTGTCAGAAAGCTGGGTTTGCGTCCAAGATCCTGGGTCTTCCAGCAGGACAATGACCCCAAACATACGTCAAAAAGCACTCAGAAATGGATGGCAAAGAAGCGCTGGAGAGTTCTGAAGTGGCCAGCAATGAGCCCAGATCTAAATCCCATTGAACACCTGTGGAGAGATCTTAAAATTGCTGTTGGGAAAAGGTGTCCTTCCAATAAGAGAGACCTGGAGCTGTTTGCAAAGGAAGAGTGGTCCAAAATTCCGGGTGAGAGGTGTCAGAAGCTTATTGATGGTTATAGGAAGCGACTGATTTCAGTTATGTTTTCCAAAGGGTGTGCAACCAAATATTAAGTTAAGGGTGCCAATACTTTTGTCCAGCCCATTTTTGGGGTTTTGTGTGACATTATGTCATATTTGCTTTTCTGCCTCTGTTTTATATTTGTTCCAATACATACAAAGGGAATAAACATGTGTATAGCAAAACATGTGTTAATGCAATACCTTTTTTGTGTGAAATACTTGATTTTCAGGAAAAATATCAAGGGTGCCAACAATTTCGGCCATGACTGTATATGTAAAGTGCTGCGTAAATTGACAGCGCTATATAAGTACCTGTAATAAATAAAATCTTGGAGCGTAGTTTATGCATATTAACAGGGAGGTGGGGTTTGTGGATTGACTGCTCCTGTCCCAGGCTACATGGTGTGACAGGAGCAGTAAGTCCACATAAACCCAGTCTCTCTGTTATTCATAAGTTATGCCCCAAGCTCATTATGAAGAATATTGTGGAGTTTTAATACAGATTGCTAGTAAAACAATCAAGCATTGATTCTAGAGTCTATTTTTTATAGGCGTGTTTTTTTGGTTTTTTTTTTTCAAATTAAGTTTTATTTATTTTTTCCAAAAGTGTTACGTGGGGTGGTTAGTTGAGGGGAAAGGACGAAGGTTATGGCTTCACACTGGGAAAACCTAGTGCATATGCATACAGTGGCAACATCAACATATTTGGCTGGCATATCGGTGCCATTCTGTATAAGGACTCTGGTGTAATGGCAGGGTCACTGGGTATTTTAGTGACTTCTAATCTATTTTTTGCAGGGAAACATCAGCACACATAGAAGAAATATTTTGAAAGTTTAAGATAACGTTTAAAGTTTTTGTTTTAATGACACTTTAACCTTTATATCCTCAGCAGGTGCAAGCTCGGCAGGTGCACCAACAAGCACAGGCTCAACAAGCTCAACAGCAAGCGCAAGCACAGCTACAGGCAGAAAAGCAAGCTCAGCAACAGCAGGCAGCACAGCAAGCAGCTCAACAGCAGGTGCAGCAGGTTGCTCAGCAGCAAGCTGCTCAGGCTCATATGGCAGCAGCGGGGGGCCAGGTAAGTGAATCTGCTGTGTTATTTTTGCATGGAATTTATTTAGTTGCATTTCAAAGCCACTTGAAGCAGCATTGCAGGTTTATGTAGTAAAGACCCATCCAAAAATGATTGTTTCATACTCTGATTGTTAGTGTATTGAAGGAATATTTTTTTTTTTTTTTCTCCTTTGAAATGTGAAAGGGTTTCTATTACTGTCTGTTTCCCCACTGGGAAGGTTCACCCTCTTGTTTTGTCCCAGCGGCCTTGTCCCTGGGACAGAAAATAATAAAATCCAACATTTTTTGCTGTCACGGGAACAGGAATGGGGGGAATTTTTCCAATGGAGACCCTTTTTCTCTTGAGATCTCCTCTCACTTCCTGCTGTATGTCAGGGCAAAAAGGAAAATCTCACAGACCGCAATAAAGCCTGAGCAGGGTCCATATTTAATCCAAGACTGAGATAAACATTTTGGCTTTAGATACATTTTAAGGCCTAACTCCAGAAAAACTCAAAAATCCAACCATTCAGTGGGCCCCTCACCCGCAGCACTGCAAGGTTTAACTACTAGTCTAGTAGCAGAGGAGAAGGGTGTAAATTCGTACCTTGTTCCTCTCTCCAGGAGGTTCCCTTCAGAGTTGCAGTCTCCTAAACCTACAATGCAGAGTAAATGTCCCTGTATTGTATCTGATGTCGGGGCTCCACCACACAGACCTGAGCTTTTGACAGAGGAGGGAGAGCCCTGGAACTGACAGAACTGGGTCAGTACAACATCCTCTTCTGAAATCACATAGTCCTAACACCTAAAAAAAACCCCTTGCAGTGTGGGGGTTGGCTTACTGCAAGTGTGGATGATTATTATTATTAGTATTTTTTTTTTTTTTTGCATTTTTGGAGTTAGACTTGAAATGCCCAATATACCCAACATTCCCATTTTTCATTGAAAACTCATCAATGTTTAATAAGCCTGGCCTTCTTTTTTTTCTTTTTTTTTCTTTGAGTCTGGGACTCAGAGCCTTTCTATAGGATTGTTGGGAAATGCTGTAAAGTACAATTTCCTTTTTTAGCCCAAATTTGATTGCAAAAGATTAAAATAATTTCACATTTTGTCTCATTTAACTTGCACTGCTCCTTCACTGCTGGTTTTTGGGTGTTGGGTGCAGTAATATGCCTGCTGGTTGTAGAGAAGCCTTCTGCAGTCCTGATCATTGTGGATAGCTCATTCATTCTGAACAGCAATGCAGGTTGGGTTAACAAACTAACCGCTTGGACATGCATTGCACATGTACTTCATAAAGTAATTGATGATGGACTTTCAGGGTTGATACATTAACAGGGATTGCAGGCCCTAACCATGTTAGACAGATGGATAATGTTATCTTTTTTTATTTTTTTAGCCACACTTGCTTGGATTGCGCTTGTCTGTCAGCTGGTAGTGGACTAAATGGTTATAGTAGTAGGTGACCGTATCTTTCTTTGTGACTGATCTCAGAATCCCCTCCCCATTTTCATCAGGTCATCCTCCCACATGCTTTGTTTGCATTCATTCATTGCACATTTTTTTTTTTATATAATTTTAAGGCCCCTTTCACATGGGGTGGAATTGGCTTTGCTCAGCAGGGGGTCTTCCGCTGATCCCCTGCTGAGCACAGTGGGTGGATGACAGGTCCATGACTGCTCCGTTGTTTGCACAGTAAATATACTATTTACACCCAACTGCCCTCCGATCCGATTCACCTAGGCAGAGGGGTACAGATCTCTTGTGGATCGGATTGATGGCAGGCAGGTCTAAATGGACACCTAGGAATACATGGACTATCTGGTCTGGTCCGCCTGAAAAACTGACAGTCGGACCTGATCGAATCACACGTGCGAAAGGGGCCTAAATCAGGCAAAGCCTCAGCAATCCTGAAGCAAGGTATTTAGAACTTGGGAAATTAGATGTTTAGCCTGACATAACTGTCCATGTGTTTGCTGGCTTTTCCTGCATGGCCTGGACATCATTTTATTTTTCTTTTAACTGTTGTCTCACTTGGTCCTTATATGTGCCATGTGTGGTCCTATAATGTAAGGATTTGCCAGCAGACTGGCATGCAGTGGAATGTGTTTGGTAGGTTAAATAATTGCTTGGTTGTCTTTTAACTCTACAGCAAGAAAAGTTGGCTGCAGTTAAATCTGCTGTTGAATTTCAAGTACTAACTAGATTTTTGACTTGCCTTTAAAATCCATTTATTGGAGTACATCGTGGGACACAGAGCATCTCTAATAATCCTTATTCATAGGGTTATTTGACACCTACAGGCGATTGCTTAGATAACCCCTCCCATGATATATACCACAAAATGGACTTTACAAGTAAGTAAAAAATCCAGTTTTCTTTACCATACATCATGAGACACAGAGCAGCTCTATTAATCCTTACTTAATAGGATGTCCTACAGCAAAGCCCATGAGGGGAGGGAGACACGCCAACCACTGTCGGGCCTGAAAGAAACTTAGCAGCTTGCAAATCTCTGTGACCAGGGTCCCGTCCTCAGCTGCTCTTACATCCACCTGGTTAATCTTAAAAGGAGTGAACTGAAGACCAGGTTGTGTCCTTGTAGACCGAGCCACTGAAGCCTGATGACAGACAGCCCCAGAGGCACCAACACTCTTGCTAGAATGAGCTGTCACTGGAAAAGGTGGAGTATTCTTTTGAAACCATAGGCTTGAGAGATTAACTGACAAATCAATGTGAAATGGTAAACTTGGAAGCTGTGTGACCTTTCTTTGGTTCTCCTGGAAGGTCAAATGGAGAGTCCAACTGCCTGACTGTGGCAGTAAATTACAGATATAATCCTGGCAACCCAAACTATATCCAAAGTGTGTAGAGTCTTGTTCCCCAGCAATTGAGGCACGGGGGAAAAAATCAGTAAAATAGTGTCCTGATTGAAGTGGAAGTCCGCAACCACCTTTGGCAAAAACAACAGCTGAAGCTGTAGAATCACCTTGTCATCGTAAAGCACAAGAAACCGCTCACGTAAAGAAATGGCTGCAAGCTCCTTATTATTCCTGCTGAAATAATGGCAACCATAAACGCAACCTTCCACATCAATGGACTAAAAGAAGGTCCCTCATAAGCTCACATGGCTTTTCTACAGCACTGACCGTGCCTAATTGAGGTCCCATGGAGTCAAAGGTCACCTTACTGGGGGCATGATATGCATAACATCCAGTACAGAGACACGTCAAGGGATGAGCAGGACTTGGTCTTTGAAACACTGTCAAGGCATAATCTGCCTCTTGATTGAACTAAAAGCTGGTTTGCATATTAACCCACCATCATTAGCTATATTGTGAAGGCCAGCGAAAAACTTCAGGACTCCAACCTGTTACTGTAAGCAGTTGTACAACGAACACACTTGTCAGTTACTTCCTGCTTCCAAACTTCTACAAAAGCCTGCAAACATCCCTCCACCCAAACAAGTGGGTCGGAGAGTTGGGTTGAGTCCAGTTTTGCTGCCTTAGAAGACCAGGACCTCTTGTGGAACTGGCCCTGAAGCTTTGCTCTGGATACTGAAGCCTGAGAGCAGCGAAAGGACTACCTTGTGGAAACAAGCGTTGAAGTAGAAGGAATAGTCCCCCTCTGAGTCTAGAGCTTACCCTTCTTCCAAAGTGGTAAAAGTCAACTCTTACCCCCAGAAATCTTTTGGATAAACTTATCTAAATCTGTCCCAAAGAGACTTTCCCCGTGAGAAGGAAAATCTGCCAATAGCTTCTTGCAGGGCAACTCTGCACACCAGTACTGCAGAGTTGCCCTACAAGGAATACTGCACATATGTACAGATGAGTCCCAAACACAAAATCTGCTGAATGGAATCCTTCAGACTGTCCACAGCAAAACAGAGCCAGAGGGAAATGTGCCAAAATGTTGCGTAGCTCAGCCTTTCTACCCGGTTTGTGTAACCCTCTGGACAGGTGTATTACTCTAACGTTAAGGCTCTGGCAGACTCTGATAGCTGCACCTGCTGGCTGGAACAATGTGCCTGCTAAAGCAAAAGATGCCTTCAGCAAAGTCTGCAGGTGGTTTTTGACTGTTTCCTTAAAGACTGGAATGTTGTCCACTGGGCATATAGGCTTTCTTGAGATAAGTGATTGCCTACTCCACTTATTAGTGATATCTTCCCCCATCTGGTATAGTTGAGCAAATCTCTTTGGTGGGGTGAGCCCAGTCCCGCATACACAACCCCCTTGAGATGAGGGTGTAAAGGAAATGACTGGGGATGCTGTGGCAGCCGTCAGAACCCCAGTGGTGAAACCTTCATAGCTGAAGACTCAGGAAGTGGCTACTTCAGTTAAGAGCGGACTGTTTCAGTGATAAAACTCAGAGGCCTTCTGGGTCTAAGAACTCTGGCCCTGGGGCTCCTTGGATGAGGAGGCTTCTGCTTCCCCCTGCTGAAGGCTTTTACACTCTGAGTCTTCCATCCACCAATTCCTCCATCACCCAAAA
Organism: Staurois parvus; assembly: GCF_062004578.1. NCBI lineage: Eukaryota > Metazoa > Chordata > Amphibia > Anura > Ranidae > Staurois > Staurois parvus. The sequence goes on along the minus strand of NW_028318500.1, from coordinate 3,608,036 downwards.
GGAAGGGAAGTAAAAGAAGAATGCCTCAATTTCTGAAAACCACTGTATAACTGCCAAGGTAGACCACAGATCCAGAGTATTCAATAAGGGAAAGGGTTCTAAGCCCTTGAGAGCCCCTGACCCTCAGGGGACGTTACACCAGGAGGGTCTAAGTCTTCCTGACCTGACAAAGCTACCTGTGAGCCCCCCACCAAATAGCTGTCCTAATCAGTTCAGAGGATACTGTGCCAAAACCTCAGTATTCAGGATAAACTAAGAGACATCACCCCAGCTGCCAGTGTCCCCCCAACAGGTGCCCTTACAACCTGTAACATGGTCCCTAAAGCTGGAAAGCCTGCTCTGTGTCCCCTCTTTCAGGAGCCCCACTGCTCCTGCTGGTGGTATTGTTGCTGCCTTTCTCTGTTCATATAATGTCCGGTTCCCATGTCGGTAATATGGCCGCCACCATGCCATCCTATCCCTCTGACATGCAGTATCTCACAGAAGTGAGTACACCCCTCACATTTTTGCAAATATTTTATTCTATCTTTTCATGTGACAACACTAAAGAAATGACACTTTGCTACAATGTAAAGTAAGTGTATAGCTTGTATAACTGTAAATTTGCTGAGAGTGTCACTGTCTGGGGCTGCATGAGTGCTGCCGGCACTAGGGAGCTACAGTTCATTGAGGGAACCATGAATGCCAACATGTACTGTGACATACTGAAACAGAGCATGATCCCCTCCCTTGGAGACTGGGCCGCAGGGCAGTATTCCAACATAATGACCCCAAACACACCTCTAAGACGACCACTGCCTTGCTAAAGAAGCTGAGGGTAAAGGTGATGGACTGTCCAAGCATGTCTCCAGACCTAAACCCTATTGAGCATCTGTGGGGCATCCTCAAACAGAAGGTGGAGGAGAGCAAGGTCTCTAACATCCACCTGCAACGTGATGTCATCATGGAGGAGTGGAAGAGGATTCCAGTGGCAACTTGTGAAGCTCTGGTGAACTCCATGCTCAGGAGGGTTAAGGCAGTGCTGGAAAATAATGGTGACCACATAAGATATTGACACTTTTGGCCCAATTTGGACATTCTCACTTAGGGGTGTACTCACTTTTGTTGCCAGCGGTTTAGACATTAATGGCTGTGTGTTGTTATTTTGAGGGGACAGCAAATTTTCACTGTTATACAAGCTGTACACTCACTACTTTACATTGTAGCAAAGTGTCATTTCTTCAGAATTGTCACATGAAAAGATAGAATAAACTATTTACAAAAATGTGAGGGGTGTACTCACTTCTGTGAGATACTGTAACTGACGAGCATGTACGGCCCCAGACATTGGATGGGCCTAGATCAGGGGTGGGCAAACTTTTTGACTTAAGGGCCGCAATGGGTTCATATATTGGACCCGGGGGCCGGACCAAGAGTAGATGAATGATGTGTATGTGTCATCCATAGTAAGTATAGTAATATTCCCCCATAGTAAGCATAGTAATTAATCCCCCATATAGTAATTCATCCCCCCTATAGTAATTCATCCCCCCTATAGTAATTCATCCCCCCTATAGTAATTCATCCCCCATATAGTAATTCACCCCCCATATAGTAATTCATCCCCCATATAGTAATTCATCCCCCATAGTACTATTCCCCCCAAAGTAGTAAGCCAAGTCCCCCCTGTGTCAATTCACTTACCTTTGCTCCGCGCGTTCCTCTCGCCGTGTTCCCGCGCCGTTCCGGTCTTCAGGGCGGACTGTAAGAGGAGCCTAGCTCCCCTCACGTTCGTCACGCTGCCCCGCCTACACACATCCTGACAGCCATCCTGACAGTATCACGCTCCACGGGCCGGATTAAAAGGTCCGCCGGGCCGTATATGGCCCGCGGGCCGTAGTTTGCCCATTGCTGGCCTAGATGATACAGGCAACACGATGTCAAAAGATTCTGGTCACCAATAAGAATCTGGTAGCATTGAAGGTAATGGTCACTGCTGTGGAACTCTGCACACACTGGTGAAAAAACTGAGGTACTTCCTGTATGGGAGGGATTATATAGACTTCATGTCTTTTTGCCAGTGTCAAACCACCTGTAGGTGGTGCTTCACCCAGTGAGTAAGGATTAACAGAGATGCTCTGTGTCTCGTGATGTATGTCAAAGAAATTTTTTTTTTTTTCGGGGGTTGTTTTGAAGCTTGAAAAGTAGAAAAACTTTATCAAGTGTTAGAAAATGCAGACGTATGAGGATGCTCTGGGGCTGTGCTTTTGACTCTGCTGTGATCTGCAAGCTCTTATTAGAGGTGTTCTCTGCTTGGGGTGCTGTAGAATGCTTTCTTTAGTTTGTAGGGTGTTCCTGGGTTCCCCTGCTCTTTTTGGCTTTTTTTGCATGCATACCTTTCCCTTTCACCACTTGCACTGCATTTCTTGTTTTACTTTTGTCTGTTGTCCCTCTGTCCTCCAAAGATGATCACCGCATCTATGACTCGAGGTGGGATGACAATAAGGTCGCGGTTCACGCCCACCACTGAATCTGACACGCCTCCAAGCTCCATCCCTATGGGAGGACAGCAGATCCCACAGGTATTGACTGACTTGTGGGTGCTAGAGCTATGACAGTCCCTTACGAATCTGTTCTCCTGGGTTGGCAGCCTTGATCTGCTCATACTGATATGACGTTTTCTTTGTGGAATTTTTAATCATGTCTCATATAGTTTTAGATTGTCCTGCTTATGTTGGATTGTGATGTTTGTTATTGTGCATGTTCCTCTAGAACTGTAGAGTGTGGTTGGCTTTTGATCATTTCTTACTATTTTTAGATTGCTTTGTTTAGCATAGCGTTCATGTTGCAAATTAACAGTTGACTAAACACTACAACAACATTATCCAGCATAGCTTTTCTGTTTGATTTAAAAAAAAAAAATATGCTTCCTATTGCAGCTTTTAGACTCAAATTGTAGGACTGATCAATGAAGTGGCATTTCTCCTGGTTGTTGCAATGCAATTTTTTTTTTTTTTTAAACCCATCCCCATCTGCTGCTTAGAATGTTATATTTGTGCATTCTATATTTCTTCAACAAGAAAATGTTACTTTTCACAAGTTTTTTCAAAAGCACCCATACATAGTTTCTAAGTATTGTTCTATGTAGAAGAGTCTGGCCATTTCATATGACTATTTAACATGTGCAGTGATCACGTTAGAAAGTGATAGGTGAATACATTTTCACTTGGACTATTTTGAAAATGTGTTATCAAACCAGGTCAGTATGGAGATGTACACTAGCAATGTATGCTGGTTTTCTGAAATTACATGTAAACTGTAAACCCCAAAGAAATAATTTTAAGTACTGCAGTTTACCAGTTCCTTGATGTGGTGGCTGCATTAGTTTTGTTTTTTTTTCTCTTTTTCAGGCTTAGTTTTCTTTTTCACATGGTAAACCTGCAAATAGCACACTTTAGGCTTGGTTCACACATATGCAGTTTGCGTTTGATCCATTTATGCAGTACTTTTTTGTGGTTCGTTTTTGCTGTGTTTTTTATACGTTTTTGCAGGGTTTTTTAAATTTTTTTTTTCTTATTGCTAGGCAGATTAAAACACATCGAAAATGCACTACATGCTTTTCTGCAGCATCTTCATTGGAGTCTATAGAACCAAAAACGCAACGTTTTGCGTTTACAAAGTCCCTGACCCTTTAAAAAAAAAAACCCACTGGGTGAAAACACGGTGATGTGAACGTGTCCCATAGGAAATAATTTTAAATGGACTGTAGTGCATTTCTGCAAAACGCTGCGGAAAACGCTTAGGTATGAACCTAGACTTACTGTCTTAGGTGGCTACCCTCACTCCTCCAATATATATGGAAGCAGCCATGGTTGTCGTCCAGGCTAGACAGAAAGTCTGCCTTTGTTTATCTCCATTTCATTCAGGTTGATGGGATTAGAAGTTTATTAAAATCTTTTAACATCATTTTTTACAGATTGTTTTTGCCCAGTTCATGAGAAGTGAAATATACATTACATTTATTGCAAGATCAATGGGTATTTTCTGTCTTTTGCTAAAAATGTACATGAAAAATTAAATGTACCTGAAAAAGTGAAAACGATTGCAGCCATCATATCTAAGGAATAGTGAGCTGCTATATATTACATTCTTATTTTGGGTTTAGATGCACTTGAAATGTGCATTAACTGGGAGATGGATAGTACAGAAATCTTTAATGGCATGCTCTTTCTGTCTGTACCTGACTAACTGTAAAACCAGATATATTTGTAGATACAGTATGTTTAAGTTATATGAACATTTGATTGGTGCTTAATAAAGTATTGTTTCCTCCATTTTATAGGTATCATCAGCTAAATGGCTGTAGCTTTTGCTTTGTCTTTTTTACTTTTGAGGAAACTGTCAAGCATCATATTGTGAATCTAGTATAAGTTCATATGCCATTTCCTCTTAAGGCATTATTCAGGCACTGGGTACAGTCTTGTCACTGCTAACATCCATGTTTCTCTTACTCGGACTCTATGAAAATGTTTGTGAATCTAACATTCTGTCTACAGGACCTGCACCAGGCACTTCTGAGTGTTATGTGTCATTGTTTTTAGATGACACTGCACTTTTAGAATCCACTTAAACTGTGCAAAGCCTCTTCAGTTTTCCTCTTTCACAAATGCAACATTTGTTACAGGTAAATCAGGGCAATATCTCTTTAATGTCATCACCATCGCCTGTGCAACAGGTGCAGACTCCTCAATCCATGCCACCACCTCCTCAGCCATCCCCACAGCCCTCACAGCCAATGTCTCAACCCAACTCCAATGTCAGGTGAGAAACTTATCTTCCATGTTTGCCTAGTTTATGAAGTATTTGGCTAACATTATGTTTAAAACACATCTTCAGTTTAGTGTGAACGTATACCTTCCAAAATTTTGTAGGGGAAAGCAAGCACTGGGGGCGGGGGTTCTTATCATTTTTTCTCACCTGAAGCCTACTTTAGGACATTAAGCAGTTGACTTATACAAAGGGTTTTTTTTTTTATTGAAAATGTCACCTATACACAACTCAGAAGTAGGACATGGCCATAATAGGTGGCACCTCAAGGTGCTTGCACATACCCATACCAGACTTTGTTGTGGAAACCTCCTCTCACAATGTAGTGCCTACCACCTTGGCAACCAATTGGAAAGTGCACACATTGAATCATGCGAAATGGAGTGTCAGTAGTTCTAGATTCCCAACTCTGCTGAAATTTGTATGTGGCACATGCCTAGTTTAGGTACCTTTTTTATGGTATCTTATTTAGGCCCCGATAGCTGTGGGTGCTCTTCTATTTTCTTTCTGTATAAAGCCAACACAACTGCTGGTGTAAGCTCTCCATTCCAATGCTGTGCCAAAGAGCAGGCATCAAATAGTATCTAATATTACCATATCAAGTCAAGAAAGCTCCCTCCTGGTTCTGGTTTTACTTGTGACTTTGTGAATACACACCACCATCACAAGTCACCACCTGCTTACCAAACCCCTGTCCAGTGAGAGTGCCTCAGGAGCCAGCAAGGGTGCTCTGGAAAAAGTGGGTCTACACTGTCCAGGGAGAGTGCTTCGTGTTAAAGTCAGAAATATGGAAACCTTAATAACAATATAAACCATGTTAACAGTAGAGCACAGAAAACGCTTTTCTGGCTATTATATGTAGTAGTCAGAACCTTGCGGTGTCTGCTTTTAGGTAGAACATTTACCTTTTAAAATTGTAAAATGACTCTCAGGTTAGTGTTAGTGTAAATGCTGTGAGCATTGAATATCATGACAGCTAGGGTTACATCACATTTTGAACACCTATGCAGTGGCATTACATATTTCTGCTTTGGGTTTTACTAGACTTATAGAAATTATAATATATGGCTGATAATTCAGCAGAGGCACAGGACGTTTTCAGCTCAGATGTTTCCTGACTGAATCAACAGATATTTTTTTTTTTAGCGCTTATCAACAGATACAACAAAATGCATTCAATTGTATAATTGACTAAAAGGGAGTATATAAGATAAGTTAATTGTAGGGGTTTACATATACTTTAATTCAGGTATATGGTGTAGTAATTCCCAGTGATTTTTGGTTAATGTGGCTTTTCTAAAAGTGTTTATCTCTTCTTTTTGTAGCTCTGGTACAGCACCCTCCCCAAGCTTCATGCCAAGCCCATCCCCACAGCCTTCCCAGAGCCCAGCGTCTGCTCGCACTCCTCAGAATTTCAGTGTGCCTTCTCCAGGACCCCTGAATACCCCAGGTGAAAAGAAAAGCATGATATCCTATGTTGCCTGAAATCCATTCACTGATGCATACCTAACCCTGAGCTTGTGTTTCGGGTCTGATACAAGCACATCTATTAGCAGTTAAATATTTTTATAAAAACATGATTATTTTTGCATGTTTGTTTATAAAGGCAATCCAAACTCTGTGATGAGCCCTGCAAGCTCCAACCAGTCAGAGGAACAGCAGTACCTGGAGAAGCTGAAACAACTTTCCAAGTATATAGAACCATTGAGACGTATGATCAACAAGATTGATAAAAATGAAGGTGAATTCTGTTCTTTCTAACAATGCTTTTTCGAGAAACAAACATGCACATACTAAGAAATCACACTCTGCAATACTGGGAAATAAAGCTCAACTTCAGGCTTCCGTAAAATAGCACAATGCCTAGGCTTCAGGCAAATATGTGGGAAATATTTATTTAAAAATTACCTTGGTGGTTAAATTACCCCATTCATAGTTTGGGTCATATGATAGAGTTGGACTCCTGCTTCCTGGACTACTTGTACCAGCAGCCATCTATTCATGTTGGTACACATGAGAATTTTTTGGGAGGTGGATTTTAAGCATAATCCATACACAAAAATACTGCTTACTGAAGTGTCCAGTCTACTTGTGTATAGCAACAGGCACAATTTTAATGGACCTCCATCATAGCTATAGCCATCATAGCCTGATTTGCATTAGAGAAGCAAAAGGGAATTTTTGGTGATGCTATAAATGACTTGGAGAAAGCAAAGTACATGCATAGTTACATAGTCTGGCTGAAAAAAGACAAAAGTCCATCCAGTTCGACCATTTAAAAAAAAAAAAGTTATTCTCCTACACCCACAGTTGATCCAGAGGAAGGCAAAAAACCCAGCAAAGCATGATACAATTTGCTCCTGCAGGGGAAAAAAATCCTTCCTGATCCCCCAAGATGCAATCGGCGGGTCCCTGGATCAACGTTACCTATAAATGTTAGTAATCAGTTATATTCTGCGTATTCAAGAAATAATCCAGGACTTTTTTTAAAGCAATCCACTGAGCTGGCCAGACCCAACTCTTGAGGGAGTCTATTCCACATTTTCACAGTTCTTACTGTGAAGAAACCTTTCTGTGTTTTGGAGATTTAAATTTATTTTTTTCCAGACGTAAAGAGTGCCCCCTTGTCCTCTGTGATGACCTTAGAGTGAATAGCTCTACACCGAGGACCACTGATGTATTTATACATGTTGATCATATCCTCCCTTAATCTCTTCTCAAGAGAGAATAAATTCAGTTCATCTAATCTTTCCTCATAGCTGAGCTCCTCTATGCCTCTTATCAGTTTGGTTGCCCTTCTCTGTACTTTCTCCAGTTCCCCAATGTTCTTTTTGTGAATTGGTGCCCAAAATTGAACTGCATATTCCAGATGAGGCCTTACTAATGATTTGTACAGGGGTAAAATGATATTTCTCTCTCTGGAGTCTATACCTCTTTTAATACAAGAGAGGATTTTGCTCGCTTTACAAACTGCAGCTTGGCATTGCATGCCCTTATTAAACTTGTGATCTACCAGAATCCCAGATCCTTCTCCACCATTGATTCCCCAAGTTGTACTCCCCCGTAGTATGCATGATCCCTGCATATTCTTAGCCCCACATGCAATCCAGGTCAGCTGGTGGGAAAACAAGGAAATTCCATCTTTATGTTTGGGCTCTGGGTTTTTTTGTTGTTTTTTTTTTTTTAAGACAAAGTAGTTTCCTAATTGAGCCAGATCTTTTACCATTATGTGGCATTTTCTTTTTGCCTGAACTTTACTCTTAGGTGTTCATCATATGTTTGCTTAAATTAAAACTACAGTGGAAGTATGCATAGAGTTTAGTCTAGGAAATTAGTTGGAGGTAACTTATACAGGTGAAACTCAAAAAATTAGAATATCTTCAGCTTCAAATGTTGTATTCCTCTTGTCAAGCTGCTCCTGAACAACAAACGTCAGAAGCGTCTTACCTGGTCTGAAGAAAAACAGACTTGGTCTGTTGCTCAGTGGTCCAAAGTTCTCTTTTCTGATGAGAGCAACTTTTGCATCTCATTTGGAAACCAAGGACCCAGAGTATAGAGGAAGAATGGAGAGGAATACACTGCAAGATGCTTGAAGTCCAGTGTGAAGTTTCCACAGTCTGTGTTGATTTGGGGAGCCATGTCATCTGTTGGTGTTGATCCACTGTGCTTCATTAAGTCCAGGGTCAACGCAGCCGTCTACCAGGAGATTTTGGAGCACTTTATGGGGATGCTGACTTCATTTTCCAGCAGGACTTGGCACCTACCCACACTGCCAAAAGCACCAAAACCTGGTTCAATGACCGTGGATTTACTGTGCTTGATTGGCCAGCAAACTCGCCTGACCTGAACCCCATAGAGAATCTATGGGGCATTGCCAAGAGAAAGATGAGAGACATGAGACCGAACAACGCAGAAGAGCTGAAGGCCGCTATTGAAGCATCCTGGTTTTTCATAACACCTCAGCAGTGCCACAGGCTGATGGCTTCCATGCCACGCCGCATTGAGGCAGTAATTGCTGCAAAAGGGGCCCAAACCAAGTACTGAGTACATATGCATGCTTATACTTTTCAGAGGTCCGATATTATTCCATGTACAATCCTTGTTTTATTGATTGCATGTAATCTAATTTTCTGAGATTGTGGATTTGGGGTTTTCATGAGCTGTAAGCCATAATCATCGCAATGATGACAAATCACGGCTTGAACTATCTTGCTTTGCATGTAATGAGTCTATCTCATATATTAGTTTCACCTTTTACGTTGCATTACTGAAATAAATGAACTTTTGCACGATATTTTAATTTTTCGGATTTCACCTGCACATGAAGAACAGCTAATATTAAACAATGCCCTGCCTAACAACTTTAGGGCTGCCAGGAAAACACAGGGAAATGGTTACATACCAGTGCACAAAACAAAATGCCATACACCACAAAATGTGCTAACTACAGGCAGTGACACTTGTAGAAGTATGGTAATACAGTGTTTTAATAATTCTGATTTTTTTTCTATGTGAACATATGTTAATAGGAATTATTACATTATTATCACTTTATCTTTGCTATTCTATGTTCATTATTAACTTTATTTCAGATCGAAAAAAAGACCTCAGTAAAATGAAGAGTCTCTTGGACATCTTAACAGACCCATCAAAGAGGTAATAATGTGTGCCCTGTAGTAATTCCTCCCCCAGGTAGTTCTGTTCAAGTATCACTTTGTGTTGTCTTGTGTGTCTAGATGCCCCCTGAAGACCCTGCAGAAATGTGAGATTGCTCTGGAGAAGCTGAAGAATGACATGGCTGTGGTAAGAAAAGTTATAAAATAAATGATATGCAGTATTTACAGTGTATGTGCCCCCAGTATAATTATTTGTGATGAGTATCTGACTGGATGGAGACATTGCCCAGTAATGAGGGTAAATGTCTTTGTCGATGGGCATTTGTTCATGCAAGTCAGTGGAATGCAAAAGCAGCTTGAAGCAGGGTAATGTAGCTCAGGAGCTCAGCTGCAGGTCAGGAGGAGTACAAGTGTAAGTCAAAGGTACCTGCCAGTACCTTTTCTTTTTTTTTTTTTTAACTTTGCTGACAAGATTTCTTGCTCTACCACTGCTTAAGCTGATCTCTACATGGCAGCTATCTGAATGGGCCTTTTCTAAGCTTGACTTTGAAGAGCCCAACTGGATTGGACGTGTGGGGCTAGCCTGGTAGTCTTTTGAGCACTGGGCTCTTTGTTGTACCACTTTCCAGACCTTAATGTCCTGGAAAAGGTGGCTGTAGAGCACTTTTCCAGGTCCTAACCTGTAGTATTGTCTCAGTGCTTGTCTTTGTGTCTGAACACTCTTTTGTGAGGCTTACTGTGGATAAGTCTTTTCAGGCCAAAGAAATGTTTGCTACTTCATTGTTTGGCTTGCTTGGCGTCTTTAAAATGTATCTATTGTAATGCTCACCTCTGGAGGGGCCACTGGAAATATAGAGGTCTCCCACACCTGTTCCAGAGCACACCGACATAAACGGGTTCAGTTTAGGGGTTGTCCTGTTGAAGTTTTATTGCAGTGCTTGAACAGGAGGGCAGATTCTCAAACAAACATTCTTCAGCAGCAGCCTTTAAATATTTCTGGAGGTGGAGGCACAGCCAGTCCATTTGAGACTCTGTAAAAGCAGTCCCACAGTCCATTTAGCAACCTCTGGTGTCTTGCCCTCAAACCACAGGCACACCTGAAGCTCTAGGCAAGGGTCCTACCCACATTGTCCAAGGACAGCTGTTTCCAGCCAGCTTCCCTGCAACATTCTTCAGTAAAACGGGGTCCTTCTCCAGCCCAGCTTCCAAGTAGTGTCTTCCAGCAAATGTCTTTTAATTTGGGTTCCTCCAGGCCCTCGGCCAAGCACATGAGGCCTGACAGCAATTCAGTAGCACAGGCTGCATCCCAAGCTAGAGGCCCCAGGAGAAGAGAGCCATTCTCAAACCTTTTTCTCCTCAATCGCCCTCTGGGTACCCCCTCCTAGGGATGGGCTGAGGTCAGATAAAAATTCATAACCCATTGGCTGAACCTTTTTTACTCTTTTTGGAAGCTTCTTCCAGAGGCGGACAGGAACAATAAACCACCAGGCTTAGGGATGGACCTGACAAATTGTTGCTCAACTGAATACAGCAGAGCCAAAAACTTTTTTTTTTCCCTAGACAAGGGTAGGGCACTACATTACCATGACCAGTTGCACTGTGTGTTAAGGGTTAACAATGGGTCAATGACAAAGGACAGAACGCTGATGTCACCCTCTGGGTGAAGTGTTGTGCTAATGCTCTGCACTCAATCTGCTTTTTAGAATAGAGGAAGCCCCATCTGACTGCTGGAACTTCATTCAACGGTCTCCTCAGATCTAATCACCTCAGGCCCGCTGATCCTAATCAGCACCAACTGCCTGTGTTTTTTTAATCTAAGACCTCACCTCACACTTTGAGCCTAGTTGCATTATTGCTGCGGGTGACTACTGAGAGAACCGGCACCAGCAGTCTGTAACCTTGTGCCCCTACATCATCGGAGTCTTCCTCATCTTTGCTGTTGGAGACCAACGTACCTACCTTGTTTTCAGAGACCTGTACATCCAATATAACATTTTGGATTTTTGTGCTTAGCTCTTTTCGGACACTGAGTGCAGATGCCCTATTAGTGCTCTAGTGCCATCCCCCACAGCAGAGTCCATCTTTGACCATTTTGACCCCCTTCCCCTTAACCTTTTAGATCTCGTTGGGCCACTGCTCTGTGTCTTTGACTCTGCATTTGATTGATCAGTCTGCTTACTGGAAACAGCCTGAAGAGTTCTGCCTCTCGGGAATTCAGGAACAGAGAATGCCCCTTTTAAGTCCAAAGGCTTACTTCTATCTGATGCCCCCTTCAGATTCTCTTTGTTTTATCCCCTCTGCTACTCGATAGATCAGTGCACTTTCCCCAGTTTCTCTGGATTCATCCCACGCTGAACCCCTTGCTCGAGACCATATGTTAAATTTTTGACCTGTGTCCTATCTAGACCTCCACTCCCTAACTAACTAACAAAAGTTCCCTCGTCCATGGAACATGAAACCCCTTCCTCCCCAGAAGAACTCTCTGAACTACACAGTTGACTGGGCCAGCGCTGACTGTTCCCTACATGGAACAGCTCTGGCTGTCCTCTACCTGGATGCTCAGCATCACCCAAGTAAACCTGCTATTTCTTGGCAGTTTGGCCCTTGTGTTTAGTCTAGTGTCGTTTTCTGGCATCCCCTTAATAGGATGCCCAGAAGACTTATAAAAAGAGTCAGCTTTTTGGATCCTTCCCAGAAAGCCCAACACGTACAAGATCTGGCCAGTTGAGCTTTCCTGGGTTTCAGCATTGGCACCTGTCACCAGTGGGTGAAGAGGTGCAGCTCAGGCCCCTCTAAAAAGGCTCCCATCCTGTGTACCTTTATGTTTTGTCATGAGACAAGTAGTTCAGACAGGCTACTGTCCCTTTTGAGTACGGAGTATTTATGTGCACTTAAAGTCTTGATACACTTTTTTGGAAGGTCATGCTGCAATATGAGACATGTGAAACTGATCAGCATTGTGGTCTATTTGTGCAAGTTATGTTGAGTTAGGTTAAGGTTATTGGATATATACGGGTTCACCCTCTAAAAGGGTACACTCTTTACTTAAATATAAATGAATCGATGGATATAATTTTATGTTAATGCAGAGTTCTTCACCTTTCTACCAGTGACCCAAAGTCTGCCAATTTACGGGTATCCATATGCTTATGGAAAGGATTATTAAAGACTCTGTTTTGGATTAATTAAATTGTCACTGTATCTTCTGAATACCTTTCTTATTTTGTTGTGTGTAAAGTGCTGCTCGTGCAGCTTTGTGTTTAAAAACTAAAATGATCTGATTTTAAGAAGACTGCAGAAAAAATGAGCATTTTTTAATCATGAAAATGTCTGTTCAGTGGGCTTCAGTCATTAAAATAATTATTGGGTGTATGTATGAGTGTGGTTGACTTCTATGTGCCGTGCATTTTTATTCGCTTTTAGAGTTGACATAAATGTAAATTTATGTATGTTATTTCTTTGCATCACTAGCCAACTCCTCCTCCGCCAACTGTCCCTTCCACAAAGCAACAATACCTGTATCAACCCCTGTTGGATGCAGTCCTGGCGAATATCAGATCACCTGTATTCAACCACTCCCTGTATCGCACATTTGCACCAGCTATGACGGCTATTCATGGGCAACCTATCACGTAAGCGCGTTTAATTGTGTTCTATTCAGAAATCTATTGTCATCTGAAGTTATTTAAAAAGAATAATTTTCTAAATATTTTCTTTATTATGTTCCAGACTAAAAATTGTATATGAGTATTTAGACCTTGTCCACATTGGTATACTTGAGTCATACACCTGTGTGTGGGCTGTGCTTTGCCTGTATGGGCTGCACAGGAGTTTAAAGCATCTGCGTCACCTTCATGCACGGATGCAATGCTACTCCCAGTTTGACATTTGTGTGTGTGCGGGTCCCCAGATTAACACTGCCTGCATTTGGTAAACTGCATCCACGTGGATGTCCGATTAAGGGCAGCGGCTGTGACCGTGCGGCCACTATGTCCCAATTGACATGAATGGGACTGCCTGCACGTGGATGTACGGAACACCTGTGCATCCCATACAGGCAAAACATTAAGTAGACCTTTTAGGCTAAATATAAGTCTGCTTAAAAACACAGATTTCTTCCACTTCCAGTATACTGTTCATAAAAGGGATGTTAGGCAACAGAGCTGAATTGCTACAACTGTGATGTCACTTTCAGGCTTCAAGTACCCCAGTGTTATCGGCACTAACACAGGGGAGCCGCTGATTCTGCATCATGTGACCAGACCAAAGCGGATGAATGAAAGGGTATTTACACACCACTCTCTAACAAGCAGTAAGCATCGGTTCACACATACACTATTTGTAATGCGCTTCAAAACCCATTGATTTGCATGACAGGCCAAATAACATAGTTTTCTATGTTTTCTGTTCACATTTATGGGGTTCAACTGCAGTGCGATTTTGAAAAAGGTCCTGTGCGATTTTCAATGTGGTGCAGGCGTGATTTCCATCCTGATGCACTTTTACAATGCACACCTGCACTGCTTGAACAAATTCACACCGCATCCACACTGCTTATATGTGAACCCAGGGTAAAAGGTAGAAGGAGGGTAAGTAGTGTTTTTGAGCAGACTTGTATGTAGCCTAAAACTCCACTATAATCTTTAATGTTGCAGCCAGCAGGTGGTGCAGTTCTTCATCCCTGCTGACTCCATTTACCACATTGCAGTAATTCAATATACTTTCAAATTTCATGCAACTGAATTAGTAGAGGGACCCCATCTGCACCCTCCTCATAAGGCTCTGTATGAGGCTACTGTGATCAACTACTAGACTTTCTACACAAAAAGTCTAGTATGCTTTGCAAATATTATGTCATGCACCCTATATTGGATGTTTATTTGTTAGACCCCTTTCACACAGGGTGGACTCTGTTGAGATCAGCAGGGGATATGTCTGCTGATCAGAGCAGAGATGAGCCATCTCTTTCTGCTCATTTTTTGCAGAGCGGATCCTGACAGAGCCAGCTCTGCTCTATGGGCAGCGCAGAGTAAATAGACTCTGCTGTCCGTTTTTACACCAGACTGCCGTCCGATCCGCTCCGCCTAGATTTAACAGGACAGATGCCTTTTTTCCATTTTTTTTTTTTTTTAAAGCAAATCTGATCGTACCAGAGGTATGCAGATGTAAACGGGCACAAGTCCATTTACACCCGCTGATCCATAGGGGCAAATGGACTGGTGGACCTGATCGGAGCCTTCATGTGAAAGAAGCCTAATAAAGAAATATAAGCGCAAACCTTGAAACACTTTTAAGCCTCTGTATTAACTCATAAAATGTAATGGTTTAGAACATCGGGAGCTATACCCAGACCATACCCTGTGGGGGGGACTGCCCATAATGCTGCTTTGGGCACTGGATCTAGCTTGGGTGCTCAAGTTGGCACTTGTTGCATTGTTACAGAGTTCTATTTAGATCCAGGGCCGTAATCCATCCTTTTAGAACCCAGACCCTGAAGACCCCTTCAGGGGTATGACAACCAAAGCCTGGGCCCTTTTATTAGGGACTAGCGACATGGACAAGCAAGACTGGGTCACAATGTTTATTACACTGTTACTGTAGACCTATAGTAAGTATGAGACATAAGATCTCCATTACTAGCTTTAAGTTTTTTATGTGTATCCTGGATAGTATGTGTTTTTATACAAAACTATCCGGAAACTGGGACTGTGTTTTGAAGCTGATTCACTTTCATTTTTCAAACATGGCTCTAAATTTCTACCACTCAGAGGGTAACCTCAGGTGGATGGCCAGGTTTTATTTCACACCACAGGTTGTACACTTTAATGCCACTCCCACTTGGAGCCCTTATAATGTACTCCAGCACTTCCTCTTGTGCTTTTGCTGTGACAATTTCATTACAGGATGGCTTGCAGTGTACATCTTCTCAGACCCACTTACCCCATCTCCTTGAGTACCCCACAGGAGATTATCCTCACCCATAGTAAGGGAGTCACCACAAAAGCTGATATGAACACTCACTCTTCATGGGCAGTATTGTCACTATGAGCTTGAATATTTTGCAAGCCTTCAGCAAAGGATCAGGACCCTCTTTTAAAGGCGAGGTATGGCCAAAGCTTTTTGGCTATACTTCTATGGATCACAGGAGTGCAGTTCCTGTGACCCATTTTCAGCCGACAACGGGCTAAAGCCTGCTGTCAGCTGACTTCACTCAGCTGGTCCAGGCTGACAGTTGGGATCCACCCAGATACCTGGACTGGCAGCTGGCTTAGCCTCTCAGCTCCTTCCCTCCCTCCCTCCCTCCCCACCCCAGCCCAGTGCTCCAGTGACTGCTAGAAGGGGCAGAGCAAATAGCTTATGACTGACAGTTTTTGAGCCCTCAGTTTTCAGTGCAGAGGCAGCAGGGGACATATGCAGCATCGGATTGATGCTGCATCCACCTAGATGAGTATACATTTTTTTTTTTGTTTTTTTTTTAAACCCTGAATTTCCTATTTGACCACTTGCCCTCCAGAGGATTTATCCCCCCTTCCTGACCAGGCCATTTTTTGCACTGTGGCGCTGCGTTAATTTAACTGACAATTGCGTGGTCATGCAACACTGTACATTAATTAAATTTACGTCCTTTTTTTCCCCCCACAAATTGAGCTTTCTTTTGGTGGCATTTGATCGCCTATGCATTTTTTTTTTTTGTTTTGTTTTGTTTTTTTTGATGCTTGGCAATCACCGGCTGGGACCTGGCGATTAACAGCCACGGCCGCGAACAGCGGCGCGGGTAGGGCATGCCTTTTTACTCTGCAGGCCCATCTCTGCAACCAGTTAATGCTGGAGTTAACGACTATGCCAGTGAGCAACCAGCATGATCATGCACTTCAAAACTGTACTTTAGCTGAGCACTTACTGTCTACCTTGCTTGTTTGTGTTGATAACCTAGAACAGGTTATGACACAGATATCAAGAATGAATCTGATGTCTATTCACATTTGCAGAATCTTGTGATTCAAAGCCTGGTCAGCTGAAGCTGCCTGTAAATGATGTCTTACATGGATGCTTTTTGAAGGAGGACAGCTTCATCAAAGATGTCAGAGGAGGAAAGGTCCTTCTCCCGCAAAGGAGGACTCCAAAGTCTTCCTACTCAGGGCTTTTACCACCTCCAAACATAGACTCAACACTGTACTCAAGCGCCAACTTCTATGGCAAAATTTAGCCCCACATTTCAGCAACACAAATGGAGCACACAATCCACCATGTCTTCCTCCAAGCCTTCTTTTCAGCGAAGGGGTGCCCTCACTCCAGGGATGTCTGTTAGAGTTTACCTTTCTCTGGGTCACAGATGTCCCGGACCTCTTGGTTCAGTTGGTGTTTTCAAAGGTGTAAAAGAGTTCCAAACTCTACCCCCTCACCGTTTTGTGTCTCAAATAAATCAAAATCTGCCCAAGGACAGTCAGATTTGCAGAACGCCTCCTGTCCCAGGTAGTATTTGTGCTTGGTAATCATCCTATTCTAGACCTAAAATGCCTTCAAATTTCAACATTTTTGCTTGGAATCCACAAGGTCGGCTGTTGCCTCTTCGAGATGCTAGGCATACTTGGCATCCGTACACATCTAAGATGTCTGTTTACATGTTCATATTAATCCACCTTGTCAGCGCTTTCTGTGCTTTGCAGTAGGAGACAATCGCTTTCAGTTTGTTGCATCTCTTTTTGGCCTATACTCTGCTTCCAGAGTATTCACAAAGATACCCATACTGCTTATGGCCCTTCTGAGAACTTGGGGCATCCAGGTCACATCTTATCTAGATAACCTTCTTTTGAAGGACTTATTTCCTTATCGGCTATCTGCAAATTTCCACAAGACTATTCAAATGCTTCAGCCTTTCGGTTGAGTAATGAACTTAGAAAAATCTGCTCTCCAACCTTTTCTTCGCCTGGAATACTTGGACCTAATTCTAGATGCAGCCTAAGCTAAAGTCTTTCTTCCAGAAAACAAGTTGTGCTCTTTCAAGGCTTCAGATCAAAGAAATGCTCTTCTGTGAGATTCTCCTTTTGGAGTTCTGCCTGTCATGGTAGCCTCCTTCGAGGCTGTTCTATTTGCCCAAGTCCACTTGAAATATCTCTCCATCACAAAAACATTTTGTTGATCTGCAAAAAGACATGGTCCTTCTCCTGACCTACCCATGCGCTTTTGCAGCCAAGTAAGCAATTCCCCGTTGTTAAGGCTGGACTGGAGATCCACCAAGCTTGGGAAGTCTTTCCTTCCTTTATCATTGAAAAGCGAAAACAGATACCAGTCTTTCAGGCTGGGTTTGGAGTGTTCCAGTCCCTCATGATCCAGAGAATGTGGTCATCACTGGAAGATGAGCTATCCATCAACAGCCTGGAGCTCAGAGTAATAAGGATGGCTCTGAAACACAGGATTCCCTTTCTGCAAGGACACCCAATTGGGGTGCAATCAGACAGTGCCACAGCTGTGGCCTATATCAACCATCAGGGGGACACCAGGAGTCATGCAGCCTTGATGGAAGCAAGCCAGATCATCCTACGGTTGCAGAGTCACTGTCCAGTGATCTCTACAGTCCACATACCAGAAGTGGACAACTAGAATGCACATGACTTTGGTAATCCCCTGATTTCAGTGAAAGCTAGTGTATGCCTTCCCACAAGTATAAATTCTACCTCATCTCCTCCACAAAATAGAGCAAGAAAAGAAGTTGGTGATTGCACCAAACTGGCCAAGTCCTGGCACACCAGCATACTCAGACTACTAGAAGACTCCTTGCCTCTCCCCAACAGGCCAGACATGCTGTCCCAGGAACCTCTATTCCGTCTTGCTTCTCAGTCACTAGCTTTAACGGCATGGCTGTTGAATCCCAGATCTTGAAGCAGTAGTAAACAGAGTCCTTTTAAAAAAAGAAAAAACCTGCAAGACAATGGAATGATTTTGAAATGCTTACCTTACAACAAAGCCCTCCAGCAGCACGCTGTCACCGCTGAAAGGGCTTCCATCTTCACCTGGTTTTTCTTCCAAGTTTGCATGCTTCGGCCGTCTGAGTGGCCGAATCATGATGTCATTCCCGCGGCACAGAGCTCTGAAAGGACCATACAGGTATGCCATCCCTTCAAAGCAAATGCACCGGTGACGTCACCCACTGTATGTAGTGTGAATATCTCCTAATTGCAAGTTTAGGACATATTCGCTGTACCTACAAGTAAGGCTTACCTGTAGGTACAAGTAAAAAAAAATAAAAAATACTTCCACTTTAAGAGACAGTCGTCTCTGAGCCACTTCCACAAACATCTGTTTTTGTGCCTGGAGATCCTGCTTTGCTTGGTGAGAACACAGCTACTCAAATCCCAGAGATTTTTCTGTGCCATGCATTCTGGCCTTCCTGCCATCAGGACGTGACCAGAACTTGAGCTTTTTTCATATATAGCCCCCTTGCAGCACCCTGTGTTTCCTTGGTACCCCAGCTTGGTTCTCTCTGTCCTGCAGAAACCACTCTTTGAACCCAACAGAGATGTTCCCTTAGACCTCTCCTGCAAAGTATTTTTTTTCTCTTTTGGTGCTATCATGTCTGTCAGACGTCTGAGTTGGCAGCTTTCTCCTGTAAGGAGCCATTTCTCATTCTTCAGGTAGTCCTATGCCCAAGACCATCCTTTCTTCCTAAGGTGCTATCAGTTTTTCAACTAGGCCTTCCATCCTTGTGCACTGCTCCAAGGCATGCAAAGGGAATTGCTCTTTCTTTCCCTGGACATGCTCTGCCAGGTAGGTAGGTGTTTTCTGGACATCCCAACACCAGACCTTCTGTTGTGCAGCTTTGTAAAGGCCTCTTGTCCTCTGTTTATACATTTTCAAAGTTTTACAAGATGGATGTCCAATCTCCTGCAGATGCAGCTTTCAGCCGCAAGGTTCCTGCAGCGTTACTCTGAAGTTTGGTCTGTTGACCCTTAGTGTTTGACCTGTAGCACAGTTCTGTTTGAGAAGGGAGGTGGGTTGGGTGCAACAGCTAGACAAAGTGAAACTGATCCAGAGGCAGGCCATATACCCACTAATCAAAGCTGAGCGCAGTGCAAGAGGAGGGAAGCCATCCAGGTGGGGACGGACAGAGCTATACACCCGGCAAGTGGGGAGTTACCATAGGTGATTTGGAGAGTACCTACCTTCAGTGGAACAAGGTCTGAATCCTACCCTGGGCTGGGGAAAGTGCATTTGACCTGGTTGCATGCAGGTCTTACTTAATGACCCTTGATAACGTCATTTCTGACGAAGCACGTTGGTGGGAGCTAGGACGGACGTCGCCACACATGCTCATGGCCATCTTGGAAGTGGGCGCACACGTTTTTTCACCATTCTGACAACGCTGTCTTGTATTTCTATACATGTAAGTGCACCACTTTGATTTTAATAAACGCTTTAAGGCTTTTATACTATGGGAAGCCTTTTTGTCTCACATACATGCCCATTATACCTTTTGAAGTCGATGATCCATGTGGAGTTTGGGAATGTCTTCTTATACCTATTTAGAGGCTGTGGAGGAAGTTGGAGTGATTGCAATTTGATCATTTATATGCCTCGTTTGACCATTCTATAACATGATGGTCATATGTTTCCAGTAAGCCTCCCTTGAGCACCGAGTGGGGTGACACTCACTGCACTACATTTGTGTTTGGTCACGTTTATGTTTTGATCATCTATGATTGCACCCAAAGACATTTCACATTGAGTGGGGTGAATAAGGCTGCACTTGGATATACAAGAATATTCCTTGTGATTGAAGATCTCTTTTCACATTCAATGACTGTTCACTATGCTTTTCTCTACCTGAATTGATCATTTATATGTTTTTTTATGTCTGTTGAATTACATATTTGGTGTTATTATTTATGCTGTTAAGCTGTGCACTTTTTTTACACGTATATAAATCCACTTGCCGACCTCAACACTTATATATACAGTGGGGATCGAAAGTTTGGGCACCCCAGCTAAAAATTTGTATTAATGTGCATAAAGAAGCCAAGGAAAGATGGAAAAATCTCCAAAAGGCATCCAATTACAGATTAGACATTCTTATAATATGTCAACAAAAGTTAGATTTTATTTCCATCATTTACACTTTCAAAATAACAAAACAAAAAAATGGTGTCTGCAAAAGTTTGGGCACCCTGCAGAATTTATAGCATGCACTGCCCCCTTTGCAAAGCTGAGACCTGCCAGTGTCATGGATTGTTCTCAATCATCGTCTGGGAAGACCAGGTGATGTCAATCTCAAAGGTTTTAAATGCCCAGACTCATCTGACCTTGCCCCAACAATCAGCACCATGGGTTCTTCTAAGCAGTTGTCTAGAAAACTGAAACTGAAAATAGTTGTCACTCACAAAGCTGGAGAAGGCTATAAGAAGATAGCAAAGCGTTTTCAGATGTCAATATCCTCTGTTCGGAATGTAATTAAGAAATGGCATTCATCAGGAACAGTGGAAGTTAAAGCAAGATCTGGAAGACCAAGAAAAATATCAGACAGAACAGCTTGCAGGATTGTGAGAAAAACAATTCAAAACCCACGTTTGACTGCACGATCCCTCCAGAAAGATCTGGCAGACACTGGAGTTGTGGTACACTATTCCACTATAAAGAGATACTTGTACAAATATGGTCTTCATGGAAGAGTCATCAGAAGAAAACCTCTTCTACGTCCTCACCACAAAAATCATCGTTTGAACTTTGCAAATGAACATATAGACAAGCCTGATGCATTTTGGAAACAAGTTCTGTGGACCGATGAGGTTGAAATTGAACTTTTTGGCCAGAATGAGCAAAGGTACGTTTGGAGAAGAAGGGGCACAGAATTTAATGAAAAGAACCTCTGTCCAACTGCTAAGCATGGGGTTGGATCAATCATGCTTTGGGGTTGTGTTGCAGCCAGTGGCACAGGGAACATCTCACGAGTAGAAGGAAAAATGGATTCAATAAAATTTCAGCAAATTTTGGATGATAACTTGATGCCATCTGTGAAAAAGCTGAAGTTAAAGAGAGGATGGCTTCTACAAATGTATAATGATCCTAAACACACCTCGAAATCCACGGGGGATTACATCAAGAGGCGTAAACTGAAGGTTTTGCCATGGCCTTCACAATCTCCTGACCTCAACATGATTGAAAATCTACGGATAGACCTTAAAAGAGCAGTGAGTGACAGACAGCCCAAAAATCTCAAAGAACTGGAAGACTTTTGTAAGGAAGAATGGGCAAAGATACCTCAAACAAGAATTGAAAGACTCTTGGCTGGCTACAAAAAGCGTTTACAAGCTGTAATACTTGCCAAAGGGGGCAGTACAAGATATTAACTCTGCAGGGTGCCCAAACTTTTGCAGACGCCATTTTTTTGTTTTCTGTTATTTTAAAAGTGTAAATGATGGAAATAAAATCTAACTTTTGTTGACATATTATAAGAATGTCTAATCTATAATTTGATGCCTTTTGGAGATTTTTCTATCTTTCCTTGGCTTCTTTATGCACATTAATACAAATTTTTAGCTGGGGTGCCCAAACTTTCGATCCCCACTGTATATGTTGCGGTTTGCAAGTGGTTTACCAGGGTTCTGATGAAAGCGGTCTGAGTGGCTCATTGGCCACTGAACCACTTTCAGTAGTGGCAGCAGGGGATGTTACCATTAAAACCGGCGCACCCGAGAAATGATCAGACAGAGTGGCTGGCTGGTCACAGAGGCAATCAGAGACTCTATCGTATCCGATCACCTCTATGGTCATGATGTCACTTCTGGTCTAGGGCAGATGTAAACATTTTTTAATTTTTTTTTTTTTTTTTTTAAACACTTGCATTCTGCCCTAAAGCAGATTTACTGCTACAGGGCGAACGTTCTGTGCAAAATCACGTATATAAATGTGGTTTTTGCACTTCTGCCACTGGGAGACATGCTACTGCCATGATTGCACACAGCAGAAGCCGATCAACAGGTGCCGGCCAGTGGATGAGCGCCGGCACCTGTTGATCGCCAAGGAAACTGACATAACACAGCTCTGCCTATGTAAACAAGGCAGAGCTGTGTTAGTCCCTGAATAAAATCTAGCAGATTGCCTAGTAAAAAAAACAGTAAACAGTACACACAAGCACTGGCTAGGAACACAGGTAACCCTTTGATGGCCCACAATGTTTAACCCATCCCAGCTAGTGTCATTAATACAGTGAGAGTGTATATTTTTAGGACTGACCACTGTCACTGGTTCCCGCAAAGTCTCACCTAATGTCAGACCATCTGCCGCAATATTGCAGTCCCGCTATAAGTCGCTGATTGCCGCCATTACTAGTACAAGAAAAAAAAATTCCAGTGTATATATACTGCCATTTGTAGACCCTAGAACTTTTGTGCAAAGCAATCAATATATGCTTATTGGGATTTTTATTTTTATCAAAAATATGTAGCAGAATACATTTTGACCTAAATTTATGAAATTTGATTTTTAAAATTGTTTATTGGATATGTTTTATAGCAGTAAGTAAAATATATTGGTTTTTTTTCTAAAAAAAAAAAAAAAATCAGTTTTTTTTTTTTTTTTTTCATTTATAGCGCAAAAACCCAGAGGTGATCAAATACTACTAAAAGAAAGCTCTATTTGTGTGGAAAAAAATGATATAAATGTATGTACAGCATTGTATGGCTGTGCACTTGTCAGTTAAATTAATGCAGCGACGTATCGTGAAAAATGGCCTGGTCATGAAGGGAAATCTTCTAGAGGTCAAGTGGTTAAAGCAAAAGATCAAGGAAAAAGTTTTTTTGGTTTTAAAAGTAATGGAGAGATTTGGGGTCTTTTTGACCCCAGATCTCTCCTTAAAGAGGGCCTGTCATCCTTCTTTCTAAAGAATAATTGTAATAAAAAGGGGACAGTGTAACTATAAAATAAGAAACAAATACATTTATAGTGCCCCCTGCTCAAGTGAACGCATACGCAAGTCGCACATGCATATGTAAATGGTGTTCGCAGCATACATGCGAGGTATCGCCGCAGACATAATTCTAGTGTTAGACCTCCTCTGCAACTCTAAACAGGCAACCTGTAAAAATGTTTAAAGAGTCGCCTATGGAGATTTTTAAGTGCCATAGTTTGTTGCCATTCCACGAGCGTGCTCAATTTTACATTTTGACATGTTCGGTATCTGTTTACGTACCGTAACACCCTCATTCATAATTTTCCTAAAAATTGGGGTATATATTGTGTTTTGTTTATTTTCCTGAATCAACATTTTTTGTGGGACACTATACTGCAAATTACTCCCACAAATGCGGGCTATTGATTGCAAACAAGTTTTGTTAATTTGCACACACAAAACAGTATTTTTCATAAATTAATTCATGACCATGTTGCAAAAATGAATACACCCCAATGAAACTTTAAGGAGCAAAGCTAAATTTTAGACAAAATTCTAATTAACGAGAATGCAACTACAGGTGAGTCGATTTATTCATCAAACAGGTGTCCAGCAGACAACTTATAATAAAAGGGCATTGCATAACAAAGAAAACCCCTTCCCATTTCATACTGTCAGCAATGGCACCACATGGAAGAGAAAAGTCCTGAGAAAATAATTTGTTTACAAAAGAAGGGTGAAGGCTACAAGAAGATCAGCAAACCTTTACTTATCAGTCAGAATACTGTAGCAAAAGTGATACAAAAATGTAGCAAAGATGGAACTGCAACCATTTCACAGAGATGTCCAGGCTGTCCATGGAAGTTAACACCTTGACGGAAGTTAACACGTCTTCTGATGAAAACTGTTGAAGAAAATCGCCGTGCAAGTTCACTGCAGTTAGCTAAAGAAATAGAAAGCCAAACTGGGGTGATTGTTTCACGTGACACAATTTGGCGTACACTGCAGAGGAATGGCATGCATGGGTGTCGTCCATGAAGGACGACGACTCCTAAAGTTCATGCACAAAAATGCCTGCCTAGAATTTGCTAGGGTCCATGCTGAAAAAGAAGACTACTGGGACACTGTACTCTGGAGTGATGACACCAAGATAGATGTTTTTGGAAATGATGGCTGCAAATCTGTATGGCATCACAAAATGCATGGTGCCTACAGTGAAACATGGTGTCGGCAGTGTCCTTCTGTGGAGCTGCATGAGTGCTGTTGGTGTCAGGTTAGCTACATTTCGTTGATGGTATCTTGAATTCACAGATGTACTGCTCTATAGTGAAAGAGAAGATGCTATCATCACTCCGTGCCGTTGATCATTTGCACTTTTCCAACATGACAATGATCCAAAACACACATATAAGGCCACTGTTGAATTTCGAAAGAAGAACAGGGTGAAATGATTCAGTGGCCAAGTATATCTCCTGATCTTAACCCAATTGAACACCTGTGGGGAAATCTGAAGAGATAAGTTGAGCATCACTCTCCATCCAGCCTCTAACAGAGGTCGCTCTTGAGGAATGGAAAAAAGACAGATGGTATATGTTGCCAACTTGTTCATTCCATGCCTAGAAGACTTGATGCTGTCCTTACAAATCATGGAGGTCCTACAAAATACTAGATGTAGTAGTTGTGGGGTGTATTCATTTTTGCATCAACTAATTTGAGTAAAACTGAACATTTTGTAATGTTAGTTATATTATTTAACTTACTTTCATGTAGTGAGCTAAACAAATGTAATATAAAACTCAGTTTTGTCAAAATTTTGGAAATGGTTCTTGTGTTCATTGAGATATTGATTAAAATCTTACTTTTCAAAAGTGGTGTACTAATTTATGCTGAGCACTGTACATACATACACACTATATTGCCAAAAGTATTGGGACACCCTTCCAAATCATTGAATTCAGGTGTTACAATCACCTCCATGGCCACAGGTGTATAAAATCAAGTACCTAGGCATGCAGACTGCTTCTACAAGCATTTATGAAAGAATGGGTCGCTCTCAGGAGCTCAGTCAATTCAAGTGTGGTACTGTGATAGGTTGCCACCTGTGCAATAAGTTCCACGGTCAACTGTTAGTGGTATTATAACAAAGTGGAATTAACTGGGAAGAGCAACTCAGCCACAAAGTGGTAGGCCACGTAAAATGACAGAGCGGGGTCAGCACATGCTGAAGTGCAC